>NC_141694.1:572982402-573716794 GCF_964263255.1 Lissotriton vulgaris
TCCGACCACCATAGAGCGTAACAGTCGAAACGTGGCCGGTGGGATCCAGATCGGTAGGGTCCGAAAGTAATATAAGAGCCGGTGAAGCGCCATCATTTTAAGCAGGGCGATCCGTCCTGCCACCGAAAGCGGCAGCGTGGCCCAAAAGTCCATGCAGCCTCGAAGCGCTCGAATGCTGCGGGCAATGTTCCTGTCCAGGAGGTCGGGTTGGTTGTGGTAAACGAACACCCCAAGATATTTAAAGCAGTCGGGTTCCCATCTAATCTCCCTATCTAGGGTAGGGGCGGGAGCACCTCTGCGCACCGGAAAGAGACAGGTCTTAGACCAATTCACTCGGAGGCCCGAAACCTCCCCAAACTCTGTGAGCGCCACCGCCGCTCCACGTAAAGCGTCGAGCGGGTCCTCTAGGAAGAGCAATAGGTCGTCCGCATACAACGAAACATAATGCTGGCCCGCAGGCGTCCACAAGCCCGTATAGTGGGCTCCCGATCGAAGGTGCAGCGCGAGTGGCTCCACCGCTAGCGCAAAGAGAAGTGGGGACAATGAACACCCTTGACGCGTGCCTCGTTCTACCGGATACTGTGAGGAAATCAGTGGACCCGCCCGGACCCTGGCTGAAGCAGAGGCATACAGAACCGCGGTCCACCTAACAAAGCCCTCCCGGAGGCCGAATCTCCGCAGCACCGTGCAGAGGTAGTCCCACTCCAGGCTATCAAAAGCCTTCTCTAGGTCCACCGACAAGACGACCGGGGATGGAGCATCCACAAAAGGTTCCCCTAGCAAACGGAACAACCTGCGAATATTCATAGTCGTGTTCCGCCGCGGGATGAAACCAGCCTGGTCCTCATGCACTAGGGAACTCATGTGTCCCAGCAGCCTCGAGGCCAAGACGCTGCTCAGTATTTTATAGTCCACCGTCAACATCGATAGGGGACGGTAAGACCCTGGGTCGGACGAGTCTCGACCCGGTTTGAGGAGAGGAACCACCAACGCCTCACACATCGAGCTTGGGAGTCGCCCCAGCCTCTTCGCCTCCCTGTAGACCACCAACAATCGAGGGGCTAGGAGATCAGCGTAAGCTGCATAAAACTCCACGGGTAGGCCATCCAGGCCCGGGGTCTTGTTTCTCGCCATCCGTTTAATGGCCCCGCGGATCTCCCCCAGTTCAATGTCGGACCCCAGGGTCTTCGCCACTTCTTGCTCCACTGCGCGGAGCTCCAACGGACGTAGATAATTATCGAGCCGGGCAGGGTCTCGTGTGGAGCGACTGCGGTACAAACATGCATAATAATGCCGGAAGCAGCTAAGAATCTCCGGTTGAGTGTGTACCTCGGTGCCGCCTGCCTCACGCATACTTGTCGTCAATTGGGACTGGCGCGTAGGGTTGGCCAACCACGCTAGCAACGCGCTCGATCTGTCCCCCTCGGCGATGGATCGGACCGTATAGGCTTTATAATCAAAACAGCGAAGCCGTTCGACCTCTGCTGCTACCTTTTCCCTCGCCTCTGCCGTTCGTACCTGCAATTCCGGGTGCCCAGGGCGGCGAATTTCAAGCTCGCGGAGTCCCCGGTCCGCCGCATCCAAGTCAGCCAGGATCACGCGCCTCATGCCCACTTTCTTAGAAATACAATAACCCCTCATCACTACCTTAAAAGCGTCCCATTCCAACGCTCGTGTACTCGCGGTGCCACCGTTAGACGTAAAGTATTCCACTACCTTGTCCCCCAGGTCCGCTCTGAAAACACTATCCTCAAGAATCTCGGGTCGCAGCTTCCAGGTGGGCACCGCCGGCGCTCCGGGGGACCAGCGAAGGTCCAGCAGGAGCGGGTTATGGTCTGAAATGGTTCTGGACAAGTACTCTGATCGAACCGCTGCCGAAACCAGTTCGGGCGACCCAAGAAAGCCATCCAGTCGGACATGCAACTCATGAAGGCTCGAGAAGTATGAATAATCCCTAGACGCGGGGTGGTGCGCCCTCCAGATGTCCGTCAAACCCCATCGGGTCTGCCAGTCCTGACGCCCCTTAGCCGTGCGACGAACCGGAGAATCGGGAAGTGGTGGATGGGAGCGGTCGATATCCACGTCCACTACAGAGTTGAAGTCTCCCCCAAGCAGAAGGGGCCCAGAGAAGAAGTGGGCCAACGAGCCCGATAACCTGGAAAGGAAGGCAGTCTGGTCCACATTAGGAGCGTACATACAGCAAACGTTCAAGTCCCTCCCTCCTAGGGTGCCCGAGATAGCCACGTAACGCCCCTCCGGATCTATCACTGTTCTCGTGGCTTGGAAGGGGACCCCTGCTCTGATCCATATTAGCGCCCCTCTGGCATACGCGGAGTACGACGTGGAAAAGACCTGCCCCCGCCATCTACGCTGTAGCGCCGCCCCTTCCGCCTTGGTCAAATGAGTTTCCTGCAGCAGCGCCATTTGCACTCCCCTACGCACTAAATAAGCGTGGACTTTGTGGCGCCTGGACATAGTGTGAAGCCCCATTACGTTCCAAGTAACACATTTCAAGTTAGCAACATCAGCCATTGTCCCATATTGTTCTCGCCCAGCGTCCCCGACCGGGCTCCCACAAAGAAAAGACATCATACATCCCAGTACTGATGGCGGCCATTTTCCCCAACCAAAACCACACAACCCAAGAACAAACCGAACTCCCACCCACCCACCCCAGAACAGGACCCAAACTACACCATCCAGATCCCATCCAAACCTCGCTCTCCAGCAACCCAATACCCCCTACTAATCCTACGGTCGCCACCGTAGGAAGGCCTTAAGGGCCAGGTGCGGGCCGGGCGGAGGCAGTGGGCCCTCGACTCAAGCCACCAGGACTAAAACAAGCCCTAAACAGTACCAAAACCCCCTCGGGGCAGAAACAGGGGCACCCCATCCCTCCCTCCCTCTTAGTCAGCATCAGTGGACGGCAACCGCCTCCCCCCTGCCGGGCCCCCACCCCAAACAAGGCAGCACATCCCATTACCCTTGACCATCCAAAAGGTCCTCCACCGATTTCGGTGTGATCACCGGTGTATGGGCACTATCAGCCACTGAGTCCTCCGATTCCGATGGTGCCTCCTCCTCACCCGGGTTGTCTTCCTCCACAATGGCTTCATCCCGTGCACCAGACAACTCCGACAGTACTTCCAACACTCCCCTCCGCTCCGACGATGTCTCTACAGTTGAGGGCCCTCCTGTACGGCCGCGGCGATTCCTGATCCTCCTGGATCGCCGTCTCTGTTCCGGCTCATCTGCTTGTTGGGACGAGGAGCCGAAGCCATCTTTCCCTGCCCTGTAGAGCTCGAGCCAGGCACAGACATCCTCCGGGGTGTCGAAGAACTGAGTTTTATCATCGACAATGATGCGGAGCCTCGCAGGATAGAGGAGCGAGTACTGGATGCCCTCGCTCCTGAGCTCGCGCTTGACCGCCATAAAGGAGAATCGCTTGCGTTGAGTCTCATAGGTGTAATCCGGGAAGATGTTCACCTGACTGTTCGCCACTTTGAATGGACCATTATGTCTGGCGGCATTAAGGATTAAGTCCCTGTCCCGAAAGTGCAGTAGCCGTGCCACCACCGGTCTCGGGGCGCATCCCTGTTGCGGTGGCCGCGCCGGGACTCGGTGGGCACGCTCCAGAGTGTAGAAGGAGGATAGCCCCTCCGGGGCCACCGTGTCACGGAGCCAGGTCTTCAAATATGTCACCATGTCGCCCTCCTCGATCTTTTCCGGGAGGCCCACTACACGGATGTTGTTCCTCCTGTTGCGGCCTTCCGCATCCTCCGCCCTCTGCTCCAGGGACGCAATTCGGGATAAGGCATCCTTCATCGTTGCAGCCAAGGTCCGCTGCGTCGGCTCCAAGGTTTTCACCGAGCTCTCCACTTCCTTGACCCGGTCCGAAAGTTTGCCGTGGTCCGCTCTGAGGAGGCCTAGGCTCGTCGCCACCTGGGCAATGTCCTGTTGGAGGGCCGATCTCGTGGTCGCTATCGCCTCCAGGATGCGGTCGAACTGTTGTTGCATCGGTGCGCCATCAGAACTCTTTGGGTCCCCACGTTCCTCTTTGTCCTGGGTTTCCGAGTCTGAGGCGGTCGGGGTAGTCCCCTTGGCTCCTCTAGGTTTCCCCATGTCACCGGGGGCACTCCGTGAAGGTCCCGGAGTAGGCGTCTCCGGGTGCAGATGTCGGCCGCGACCCTCCCAGTTACTGGTCTTCAAATCGTGTATGGGGGACCTCCTTCTCCAGGGCCTGTGGAGACTTCTCCGCTTCGGCTCACGCCACCGCCACGGCGTCCGAGGGCACCGATGAGGGGGCGGAGATAACCGCCGCCGAGTCGGGCAGGCCCGCTCAGCCGCTAGAGACCCGGGGTGAGGGTCGCCAACTCCACCGGACGACTTGTGGCGCCAAAGTGTCGCGCCTCCCATGGAAGTGGACTGGCCAGGAAAACGTAGCTAGGTGCGGAGTTGAGAGCTGGACCACCGTCCGGATCACAGGGCGTCCGCTCCCGGGGTCCCCTATAACGTGGGCAGCCGCCCAGTCACTCAACCGAGCGCAGGCTCGTTGTAAAAAGTCCGATCCAATTGATATCCTGTGCCCCGAGCCGCCGGGGATGGCAAAGCCGGGTGCGCCGCTCCTCCGAGTCAGTGGGTCCGACCAGGGGGACAAAGACATCCGGGCGCCATATTGGGTCGCACTCCGCAACTCCGCAAACTTCGGTATTACTCTGGATCAACCCCCGTCCAAGCCCCACCAGGGGCCCCGGCAGGTCTCCGTCGGTCCGCTCAGCGGAGTGCGGAGTCTGGGGTGCCCCGCAGCCTCCGATTTACAGGATAATTCCGGGCTCAGTCCCGGAGCCGAGCTCTCAGGCGACCATCGCCATCGGCGCCCAAGCCACGCCCCATGGGTGACCGAACCCTTGTTGCGTCTAAAGAAACTTGAGATCTCTTCCCCCAGCTCTGCCTTAAAGACAGTATCTAGTAGCGCTTCAGGCACTAGCCTCCAGCAGAAAGGGGCAGCGATTGAATTAGGGGGCGCTATTTGCATGCATACTGGAGCATAATATGAGAGAGTCCTGGCCATATGGTCTATTGCGATTATCCACGGGGTGACCCCACAATAATCAAGGCGAGACCAAGCGGCACGGGCTGTGGTGTAGTATGTGCCCACCCTACCTCCGAGGTGTACATGTCGCCATGCATCAATGAGCCCGAGTTCAGGGAGAAGATGAGAGAGAGTCTCATGAGTTTTGGTGTAGTGATGTGATGACGTTGAGGGTGTGAGCGGTCAAGTGACGGGCACAGTGTAGTATTGAAATCCCCTGCCCAAATGACATGAGTATATTCCACGTTAAGAATTTGCCCCCATAAGGAAGTGAAATAGTCCGGTTGTCAGTGTTTGGCCCGTAGCAGCAAACCAAAGTAACTGATTGCGTGCTAAGCGTGCCCCAAAGCATGCAATGTCTGCCAGAAGGGTCTCTAAGGGAACCTCCTGGAACAACAGGGATGCCTCTCTTAACCAGAATCAGTGTGCCCTGTGAATATGATGAGTATGAGGAGATGATCCTGTCCGATGCCCATCTTCCCCAGAAGCAGGGCAACCAGCGGGGGTCTGTATCTGTCTCCTGGAGCACAGCTATGTGTATATGATGTCTGTCGAGCTAGGAGAGTGTCTGTTGACACTTGCGGGGGTCTCCGAGACCTGATATGCCACGTGATCAAATCTATGCAAAGGGTGTCAGTGTTCAACGACATTACTGTGGAGACAATATTTGCCTAGAGATGCCTAATGAAGGTGTCTGTGTAGAAATTTCGCAAAGTGTGCTGGCATGTCTAGCTGCAAATACATTACATTGGAACCATTGAAAGACAACAACAATCCCCATCCCACCCCCACCCACAACAGCACCCCAAATGTACTGGAATTGTACTACCAACCCAAAGCCCAATAAGTCCATGACATTGCAGTCCAAGAACAAGTAGAACTGTATGTCCTCACAGAGAACAAAAACAAAAAGCAAGTGGAAATGTCCATATGGGGGGCTCGTCAGGGCAACACGAGAACCTCCCTTCCCTCAGTCCTGCCCAGGTAGAATTTTAGTGTCCCACAGGGGAACGAGCAGAGTGGGAATGGTGCTTGGCATAGAACAGTTACAACCCATCTGGTTCATGTGTGCGTACCCATCCAACCCAACAGAAAAAAAAATACACAAAGTCTGCATTGCAGGAATTCACTTATCTGTACTTGTCGGGTGGAGGACAGCGCAACACCCCGGGGAGAAACAACGCCATCCATATGAAGTACCCAGCCTCCAGATGCACATACCATGCGCCAAGCAGGCAGCCCTCAGACCATCGAGGGATCTCCTCTGTCACATAAACACCCTATGTCAAAGAAGTGCGTGTCTGAGTCTCTCATTCAGTGTGAGGAGAAGGCGATCTAGAAGTGTGGTCATCAGAGGTGCCCGAGGAGAGCGGCGTTGAACTGATTTAAGGAACTCCTCCGCCTGGTGTGTATTAGTGAAGATGGTGTGTTTGCCGTGGTAGGAAACTCTCAGGGGCACTGGGTAAAGAAGGGCATACTCAATCTGCGCCATGCAATGTTTTCGCCTGACTCCCATGAATTTACGGTGCACCTCCTGCACCGCAGCGGTGACGTCTTGGAAGATGGTGAATTTCACGTCGTCGTATCGTAGTGTCTTATGTTCACGTGCAAGCTTCAGAGTAGCGTCTCGGTCACGATAATTAAGGAGACGAGCCACAATAGGCCGAGGGGGCTTGCCAGGAGGGGGACGTGGCCCTAGGAAGTGGTACGCTCTCTCCCCAATAACCTGCATCGAGAACTGGACTTCCTCACATGCTCCTCGCAATAGTCGTTCAACATACTCCTCCATGCAGCCCGTGTTGGTGCTTTCCAGTATACCAATTATTCGGATGGTATTCCGGCGAGTACGAGCTTCAAGATCTTCATTCTTGGCAGCTATGATTTTGAGAAACTTATCCATTTGCCACACCTGAAGCTGCAGCTGTGATGTGGTATTCTCATTATCCGATATGCGCCGCTCAACTTCCTTGATCTGCCCATCGTGTTTGTCTACCTTCTGGACTAGTAAGTCCAACCGGTAATTCATGGTGTCCATCTTCCCTGACAGGTCAAACAGGCTATGTTGCATGGCGAGGAGTAGCGACTTAATTTCATCCCCAGGAGGCGAAGCCTGTGCCTGTGACGTCTCTCCAACTGTCTGGATCGAATCCTCCAAGGCAGAGCGCATAGCAACTTTCTTGGCATTGAACACCAGTTTAGGCTGTCGGCCATCCGGTTTCCCAATGGTAGCAACGAAGAAGCGTAGGCATCACGGGAGATTGCCCCAGAGACTGCAATCTGCTCCTCAGGGGAGGGCGACCGTATATCCCAGATGCGGACAAGGAGTCTTGTAAGTATGTGCAGGGGGATCACTGAGAGCAGGGCTATGTCCTCACACCGACATATGGAGGGCGTAGAAACAAGCGTGTGGCTCCTCAGCTCCTGAGTTATGGATGTCAGGCAGGGGGGCCAGTGATCACTGCAGCAGTCGGGGAGTGCAGCCTGTGCGGCGGCCATCCAGCAGCTCGGGCCTACGTTAGATCTATCTCGTGCTACACGCATTCACCTCACACCGACAGTCCTAACACACGGTGGGCCATTCAGAAGAGCATCTGATAATGTCTGGCAGGTCCACAGCCATTCCCTCTCCCCTGAGCGCCCCAACCACTAGAGGCCCGCCGACCACGTGGGCACCACAGAGCTCTAGAACCTCCCGCTGCCTAGCAGAGCTCCAGACGGTCACCGACACATACCACGCTTGATTCTTCAATCGACTCTGGAGTCCGCATGGAGTGCCGTCGGCCGTCAATAACGGCACCGGGGATAGCGATGTGCAGAGACGCGGTTGCCGAAAGCAATGGGCAGGATTAACAGGCAGAGGTGGAGGATTACTGCAGGATTATACAGCCAAGCCGGAGCCTCACAGGCGTGCAGCCATTTTGGTTGTGCGCCACCTAGCGCCCCCCGGCGCAATGCAGTTTTGCCTGATGCAACAGGAAAGTCCTAGGGCTCATTTCCACATATACCTGCCCTGTCCAGCCTCAAAGGTCTGTACAGAGGGAGCCCTGGAGCTGCTGGGAATGAGAGTCTGAGATGCCTTGCTATGGGGTTACTGTGGATGCCCTGTGACCCAAACCCCAAGGTAACAAAGGGTATATAACTGGACTTTCTGCAGCCTGCTTCTGTATGTTTTTATCAATGTGCTCCTATCCACAACTTCTCCTTTTGCTGAGCCACAGGAGGTCCCCCTGTTTACTTTCCAAAGTGGGCTCTGCAACCTGTATTGAACTTCACTGTGATTGGCTGTCAGTGTCATTTGCTTTTCAGTGTGTGTAATCAAATTCAGCATTTCCATTTCATTCATGTCCTTGTCCAGTTCAGTCAATGTTTTGTGTACCTCAATGTCATTCATATCCAAATTCAGTGATACACATATTCATTTCGAATACAGTGTTATTTACCTCACTGTAATTTCTAGTCATCTCAAGATTTGTTATATTTAAATCATTCTCTAATGTTCATTTTTTAAATTATATTGGCTCAATACAAAACAGTACTCTTTTGAGCGCTAGATCACAGTACAGTACACACAAGGAACATATAGTATAATCAGGGCTACTGGAAATATGTGATTCTGCAGCCATGGCATTTTTTGCATAATTATGAATTTACCGTATTTGCCACACAATCCACAATCTATCACATAATCTGCAGATTTTAACAAAAACAACTGTTGTTTTTAGAGCAAACAGACCATAACTTGTAAAAATACATGGCAACACATGGTCCTGTGCACTGGAAGGTCCTTCAAAAACGTTCTTTTGTCATCTTTCATTTGCTTGTTGCTGCTTTTTGTATTCAGTTGGAAATAATAAGATGTAATCTTTCACAGACAATCAAACAATCAGTAGATTTGTAGAGTGCTATTTGTCACCCGTGAGGGTATCCAGTCACTGGCAGGGTCCAGTTGAGTAGCCAAATAGCTAGGTCTTCAGGGACTTTTGGAGCTCTGGAAGGGATGAGGAGGTGCGTAGAATAAAGGGTAACTTGTTTATGACTTCGCAGCTAGGTAGGAGAGACCTCCACATCTACCACATCGGATGCGGGAGTGAGGGTTAGAGAAAGGGACACGGAGCGGAGGTGTCTGGTAGGCTGATGGAAGTTTAGGAGGTGGTTCAAGTAGGCGGGTCTGCAGTTGTGTAGGGCCTTGTATGCATGGGCCAGGAGCTTAAACTGGTATCTTTTCTGTACAATGAGCCAGTGAAATTCCCTGAGGTAGGGTATGATGTGTGTTCCTGTATGGAAATCCAGGACGAGAATGGCTGCAGCGTTTTGTATGGTTTGTAATCATCTTAGGTGAGCTGTGATCCCTGCATAGAGAGCATTGCTGTAGTCCAGTCGGCTGGAGATGATGGCCTGTGTGATGGTGCGTTTTGAGTTGTGGGGTAGCAATTTGAATATCTTTTGTGACATAAGGATGAAGAAGCAGGAGGAGAGAGAGTTAACCTGAGTCGTCATGGTTAGCTTGTTATCCAGAAAGATCCCTAGGTTCCTAGAATGGTTAGTTGGGGTAGGAGTAGGTTCGAATTCAGAGGGCTACCACAATGTATCCCATGGGGATATTTTTTCTGAAAATTAATACCTCTGGCATATCTGTGTTTAGCTTCATGCAGTCTCCTTCCTCCAATTGGCAACACCTGTCATGCAGTTGAGGAAGTTAGTCTTGGTGGTGTCTTCGAAGAGGGAGAGGATGAGTTGTGTGTTGTCAGCGTAGGATATGATGTTGAGTCCAGGGGTTTTGGTGATGCTGGCTATAGGTGTCATATAAATCATGAGGGTTGGGACTGAGTGAATATCCGTGGGATACTTCACAAATGCTTCCCTTGGGTTCAGAGGTGAAGAGGGGAAGGCAGACTTTTTGCGTTCCACCAGTGAACAAAGAGGCCATCCATCTGAGAGTGGCTCCTAGGATGCCTGTGTTTAGCAGCTTAGTGATGAATATGTGGTAGGAGACTATATCGTATTGAAGGCTGCTGAGAGGTCTTAGAGGAGCAGACGAGTAGGGCCAGAATGTCGTCGGTAGCTATGATGAGGGCTGTTCTGGTGCTGTGGTTGCAGCAGAATCCGGATTGGGAGGAGTCGAGTAGATGTTCATTCTAAAACATTGGCTGGGAATATGAGCAGGGAGATCAGTTGGTAGTTGTTGAAGTAGCTGGGATTTCTGGAGACCTCCTGACATTACTTAGGGTTTTGCACATTCAAGCATACGCTAGAACGTGGGGGGCTACCTCATATGCAGGATACTGGGAAACAGTGGAGTAAGGCAAGGTTGTTTTCTTTCACCACGTTGTTTAGCCTGTATATTAATGTGGTCGTCCATTGGATCAATGCCTGTAGGCATGATGCACCCAAATCTGCAATCAAAGGCACCCGATCCTGATGCTTGCAGATGATAGATTGCCCCTTTCCAGAACCCCTTCAGTCACTCCTGAATGGCTCTGTCTCTTTTTGTAAGATCCAGGGGCTAGATATAAACCCAACAAAAAAAGTTTATGGCATTGAATCCTCACCACTCTTTTAGAGGTAGAGTGGAGGTGGAGGGGTGCCACTGAAGCAAGTGTGCCATTCTGCTTATTTTGTCATCCGAATAGCTGACAATTTGTCCTGGGCCCCCAAATGGCAAAAAGCAGAGGTGTAATACATCCGAGGGGATCTTCAGTAGTAAGGAAGCACATGACTGCTCACAGTAGTGCTGTTACCCGGGCCCTGGAAGTCAATAGGGCCAATTCATGGTGAGGACCTTATATAGAGAAGAGATTTGGGGTTGTGCCGACCTGACCTCTTTAGTCCTTACTCAAATTAAGTTAATTATATCACTGCTCTGCTTGTCTCCAAGCACCCTTTTGCTACCTTTGCATATTGACCTGGCAATGAACAAGGTGTACTCATTGTCGCTCCTGAAATCACATTTATACTGGGGACGGCTCTGGACTGCATTGGAGTTGGTACCCTATAGGGATGGCTTAACTGAATTACTTAAACTGGATGAAAACCTATGGGCTCCATGGCTTAAGAAGATCAAACAGTCATGTGCAACCATCAAACTGGAGGACGTATGACACTCCCCAACCGGAATGAGCAAGGCTACATTTAACAAGACAAAGGAATTTTTCTGGAACTTTATTAGTTAGCTCTTAGAATAAAACAAAACAGGGGAGCATATTGGACAAATTCCTGTAATTTAAATGTTCACCTAAATTTGAGTCCTATTGGACAGGATGAAACCATGGCAGGCAAAGAGTTTATATGTTAAATTCAGGATAGGTGGTCTGCCTCTAAGGTCATTAACGGTCAGATGAGATAAAAGCATCCCATCAACTCATAACTGCCACTTCTGGCTGATGTCTTCTAAATCGGCAGAGCACTTTCTATACTTCTGCACAGGCTACAACCTGCCATGGAAAAGGTGGATCACACCAGTGTGTAAAAATATGGATATAGCTCATTATTGGGAGGCTTTCTGGCTGCTAAGATGTGACACGAATGAGACTATTGTATTTGCCACCTAGGTTCCTTCTCTGGGCTTGGAGACTCAGAGCAAATAGAATAGCCCTAGAGGGCTGAAGGCCCGGAGCCTCATTCATTACAAGTGACGCAACGCTGCGTGAAAGCAGCGATCTGTCACTTCTCAGTACGCCCTCCTTGCGACATGATTGATGCGTCATATTTACTGTATGACGCATCATGTCGCAAGGAGTTACAGATACGTCAGTATTTATGACGTATCTGTATGGCGCAAAAGTGACGCATTGCTGAAGTGTGTCACAAAAGTGACGCAACTCCAGCAATGTTCCTTTCACATGGGGCAAGCACCATGTGAAAGGCCTGCGTCACCCTTACGCCTGCCATGAGGCAGGCGTAAGGTTTTGACGCATTGGCGTCCTAGAAGAGGAGCAGCAAAATCTCATAGATCGACTCTAATTAATTAAGTGGTGGGTAGGTAAAATTGTAGAGGCATATCCTTGGGGTGCTTATTAAGATCATTAGCCAAGATCATCTGAGACAGCTCCTGTGGTTATTTTTACTACATTATAGCTCGCTGCACAAAATATACTAAAACTGGGTATGTGCATTGCATTCAATTGTATTCTATTGTTTACACTGCCGTAATATATTTTCCTTTGTATGACCATTCACTGGAAGCCACGTCTACTTATTTTAAATTGCTATTGCTGGTGACATAATGTGATTTCTTAGAAATGGAATTGTTTCTGTCTACCAATCTATCACTGCAAACTATAGTCTGAAGAATTCACAATGATTTTATCCAAAGTCATGGTGGACCGAGACAGGTTTTTGACTATGGTCTTCTCTTGCTTTTCCATACTGAATCATATGATGTTAGAGAATTATTGTTTAGAATTCCTCCTGAAAACATACACCAGTTTTAATGTACCGTACATTTATAACAACAACACAATTTTATCTGCAACTTTTAAAGCTTTATGGCCGAAATAAAGTTTATATATATATATATATATATATATATATATATATATATATATATATATATATATATATATATTCACTGAAAAAACCATAGGTTTCACACCAGTTATAGTTAGCTGGAAATTTTACTGATATAAAACCAATGAAATTCCCACGTTATAGTTAGTCGGACTCACTATAACTTGCGCGTGTAATGCCCTGCTGATGACATTACATATTACATCACTCATGACATGGTCAGTGACATCACTTATGACATCACTGATGACAAACCTCCTTTAAGTGTAATGTAACCCTTAAAACACATATTGGAAAATAGAAATTAACATTTTCAAAACAATGGAGATACCCATACCAGTTACAACAACCAATTCAGTAATTCCACCATCTATATACACATTCTCTCATTCACCAACAGTTCTATATAGTCACTCATACATATACTCACTCATCATATGTAGTGATACACCTATACATCCTGTTACACACCAACAATCATCCAAAAGTTACTCACACACATACTCACACATGCAAATAAACTATTGAACATCCATTTATTTGCATATAAAACTATACACACTCAACCACCCATACAGTCCTGCACATATGGTGTCTTCTAAACACATACAAAGAGAGAGTTAGTCATTCATGCATCTATGTGATTAGTAATACCCCCATAAAACCATAGAAACACTCATACTGATACTAAAAAAACATCTAAGAACCCAAATACCTACACATGTAGGTACTCATCAACCCATGCAGCCAGTTATTCACAAAGTGAAACACTGATACATATATTTAAATATTTAAACATTACTCGCTAATATATGTATTCACTAAGGTACACTTAATAAGCCAGTTATCCAATCATTTCTTTTTGAAAAAAACATTCATTAAGACAATAATTTAAACATTTATTCTTCCCTCGACCTTTACATATACATATATAAAACATATTTATTTTTTAGAAAGACACACATTCACTGGATGGTGTCATAAGTGATGTCACTGACCATGTCATGAGTGATGTAATATGTAATGTCATCAGCAGGGCATTACACGCGCAAGTTATAGTGAGTCCGACTAACTATAACGTGGGAATTTCATTGGTTTTATATCAGTAAAATTTCCAGCTAACTATAACTGGTGTGAAACCTATGGTTTTTTCAGTGAATTTCATAGGTTTTTTAAATGCTAATTCCTAACTATAACTGGTGTGAAACCTATGGTTTTTTCAGTGAATTTCATAGGTTTTTTTAATGCTAATTCCTAACTATAAGTTTCACTTTATAAATAAGACTGTTAGCACTCTAGTTGTTCTTTTTAACACTCTGGTACATTCTGTCATTGGGCTACAGTTGGGCTACATCTAGTTGAAATTTGGGCTACATTTACAATTTTTGGTCTCTGGTGGCCATCTTTGGGCTACATTGGGCTACTTTGGGCTACATTTGGGCTACATTTTGGCTCTAACATATATTAAGCCCAATGTAGCACAATACATATTTTTCTAAAGTTAATTTTTTTACAAACCACTTCAGAATAGGGCTACCTGTCCCTACAATTATCCCTTTTTTTTTTTTTAATTTTTTGGGGGAGCGCTCCCGGAGCGCGCCCAGGAGAGCGCCCCGAAAAGCGTATTTCTGAAAAGCGCCCCGAGGCGCGCTCCGGGGAGCGTCCCGTGAGCGCCAATATCGCAAACGAAAACATGATCGTGACGTATCGCGTAGCCGCGACCGCGTGATACGCACGGCGTAAGCGCACCCGGAAGTACTCGAGCGAATACGATCGCACAACGTAAACTTCCGACGCGCTTACGCTGCGCGCCCCCGGGCGCGCCCCGGGCGCGTAGCGTAAGCGCGTCGGGTCATGTGAGCAGAAAATAACACTTTTCATTGGTTCATAACAGTTTTAGTTTCATAATGATGAAGCCCCTGGTCTTGTGACCTGAAAATAACACTTCTCATTGGTTCAGGACAGTTTTTTTTTCTAAATGATGAAAGACCCCACCTTTTTTCCTTATTCTGACTTTGTCCTTTGACTGAGGAAGACCTGTTTGTTGCTCTCTCTACTTTTTTGCTCCAAATAATGGCTTCAGTAGTAGCATCAGCTGGTGCATCTGCCCCACCACCACCACCACAACCACCAAGAGGACCAGCTCCAAATTATATTGGGGGTCAAGAACAGGAGGAGGAGGAAGAGGAAGAGGAGGAGGGGAGAAGAAGATGGCTGCCAGAAGAAAATACCCCATACAAACCCAAACCACACATTGTATGGGAGTTTTTTTCAATCCCAGAGGGGAAAAAAAAGGTGAATGCGCCCAAGGTGACTTGCCTCATCTGCAATGATGAACTTTCACGGGGCAACCCAAACAAAAAATATTCTTTTGGTAACTATACCATGATTCGGCACATGACCAGAAAGCACCCAATCAACTACTCTCGTGCAGAGTTCAGGGAACTGGCCAGTAACCTCCCCCAGTCATCAAGGACCCCCTCCCAAAGAAACCAACCAACTTCATCAGAACCAGAAACATCCGAGGTGATGCCTTGCATTCAGCCGAGATTTGCTGATTTTAAAATCACTTGTTCTGCATGTGGCAAGCTTATCGCCTATGGCGAAAAAAGCGTTAAGCTCATCGTCCTTGCAGGTGATAATCACAAGTGCCCCAAAAAGAAGTAATTTTTTGGGTTTTTTGTTTTTTTGCTCCAGTTGAGCCAGTTTCAATTCCCTTTTTTTGTTTCTCCCCCTAAAAAAATACCAAAAAAAATATAAAACTGTTTTGAAAAGCCAAAAAAAGTTCAAAAAGTTCAAAAAACACAAAAAAATATAAAACAACAAAAAGAAGAAAAAAAAAAGTTCTTTTTAGAACTACCTCCAATTTCTAAATCAAAACTTCATTTTTTAAAAACTCTGTCACCTTTTTTCATCATAGTACGCTCCCAGGGCCGCTACCTGGTGCGCGCACCGGGCGCTTCCCCCGCGCAAAACGAAAAAAAAAAATATTTTAAATGCCCCGCGGGGCCCTTTTATAGCCCCCACATCAAACCTAGGGGGTCAAAGGGGTCTATCCCTGACGCCTTATGGTCAGTTCCCCCTTTGTTTTAGCCACCTCTTATGTCTCGATTTTACCGAGACACAAGATGGCGGCCGCTCTGGACTGTTTCGAATGTTTACAGACACCCGAGAGCCAATCAGCTTTCCATGCGCACCTCGCGTCACGCGCCCGGAGCGCTCCCTGGTGCGCGCACCGGTGCGCTGCTATAGATATATATATTTTTTTGAACCTAAATTACTCAAAATCCACTGCAGCACATATCTTGAGACATAGCAAAGGCACATCGGGCTACCAATCCCTACAATTTTGCCAAATTTGGTGGAAATCCATTCAGCCGTTCGGGTTAAAAGTGAAATCGACCGCCCTATGGAAATTAACATGGGGAAAACGCGTTTTGGGACCCCCCTTTTATCTCGGCCCCCGCTTGACGTATCCCCCCCAAACTTTCAAGGAAGGACCGGAGCTCGACGAGGCCATTTTCAGGAAATTTTCAGGCAGATTCGTCAACCGGTGCCAAAGTTATTCCAAATAGAATTTTGAGATTTAACATTGAAAAAAATCCTAACTATAACTACCTACTGGCGACCGCCAGTAGGTAATATATATATATATATATATATATATATATATATATATATATATATATATATATATATATATATATATATTACCTACTGGCGTTCGCCAGTAGGTATATATAGTTAGGATTTTTTCTCTATGGGATTTTTGAAAATTCTATGTCTAATAACTTTGGCGTTTGTGGACGGAATTGGCTGAAATTTTCAGGAAAATGGAACATTTTGTTTCTGAGCAGCCCCTGACAATTTGGGGGGGTTTCATCAAGGGGGGGCCGAGAAAAAAGGGGGGTCCCAAAACGCGTTTTTCCCATGTTAATTTCCATAGGGCGGTTGGCTCACTTTTAGCTCGAACGGCTGAATGGATTTGCACGAAACTTGGCAAAATTGTAGGGACTGTTAGCCCGATGTGCCTTTGCTAGGTCTCAATATATGTGCTCCAGTGGATTTTGAGTAATTTAGGTTCAAAAAAAGATATATATCTGGGCGGAGCCTAACCACACATCTGATCTGATTGGCTGTCAGCACTTCATCCAAGAAGTGTTGGCAGCCATCTTGGGACCAATATACATGATAGCACCTCATTAAAAAGCATTGTAGTTAATAGAGGGTTTTAGGACTTTAGTTACATTATAAATCATTTGTTGATGGTACCATACTCGTTTTAGGAATTGTGGTGGGTTCTAAGGTGATTTTACCATGTGAAAAAACCTTCTGCTGTGATATCATGAATATTGTTTGAAAGAAAACTAATATCTCATGATTTTCCCACAGTGGTTTGGAAGGGGATCTATAAGCTAAACTGAAAGCATATTTTCTGTAAATTCACATTATCTTTCTCAGTCATGTGAAAATGAAGTCTGACATTCTCAGTAAAACATGTACATCCAACAAGGACAGAGACTGTCAGTTGATTCCTTTGTGTTCTACTGCAGCCTCCTAGAGTGTTCTAAAGAACAACTAGAGTGCTAACAGTCCTACTTATTACAAAGGTATGGCACACCTGAAGCCATCTTGATTGGAATAAAGTGGTAACTCTTAAAACATTTAATTTAAAAAGAAACAACATGAGGGGGTATATTTTGCCATAGAAAGTATGATTAGTGCTGCAGAATGAAAAATTAGGGCACATTTTGAGTGACTTCTCAAATCCTTTTCTATTTCATTAAAACATTCTGACATGCAGTCTCCCAAAATGGCCACCAGAGACAAAAGAGCCCAAATGTAGCCCAAATATCACCCAGATGTAGCCCAAGTATAGCCCAATGACAGAATGTCCCAGAGTGTTCTAAAGAACAACTAGAGCGCTAACAGTCCTACTTATTACAAAGGTATGGCACACCTGAAGCCATCTTGATTGGAATAAAGTGGTAACTCTTAAAACATTTAATTTAAAAAGAAACAACATGAGGGGGTATATTTTGCCATAGAAAGTATGATTAGTGCTGCAGAATGAAAAATTAGGGCACATTTTGAGTGACTTCTCAAATCCTTTTCTTTTTCATTAAAACATTCTGACATGCAGTCTCCCAAAATGGCCACCAGAGACAAAAGAGCCCAAATGTAGCCCAAATATCACCCAGATGTAGCCCAAGTATAGCCCAATGACAGAATGTCCCAGAGTGTTCTAAAGAACAACTAGAGCGCTAACAGTCCTACTTATTACAAAGGTATAGCACACCTGGAGCCATCGTGATGGGAATAAAGTGGTAACTCTTAAAACATTTAATTTAAAAAGGAACAAAATGAGGGGGTATATTATGCAATAGAAGGTATTATTAGTGCTGCAGAAAGAAAAATTAGGGCACATTTTGAGTGACTTTTCAAATCCTCTTCTATTTCATTAAAACATTCTGACATGCAGTCTCCCAAAATGGCCACCAGAGACAAAAGAGCCCAAATGTAGCCCAAATATCACCCAGATGTAGCCCAAGTATAGCCCAATGACAGAATGTCCCAGAGTGTTCTAAAGAACAACTAGAGCGCTAACAGTCCTACTTATTACAAAGGTATGGCACACCTGAAGCCATCTTGATTGGAATAAAGTGGTAACTCTTAAAACATTTAATTTAAAAAGGAACAAAATGAGGGGGTATATTTTGCCATATGAATTATGATTAGTGCTGCAGAAAGAAAAATTAGGGCACATTTTGAGTGACTTCTCAAACCCTCTTCAATTTCATTAAAAAATTCCGACATACAGTCTCCCAAGATGGCCACCAGAGACAAAAGAGCCTAAATGTAGCCCAAATATCACCCAGATGTACCCCAAGTATAGCCCAATGACAGAATGTCCCAGAGTGTTCTAAAGAACAACTAGAGCGCTAACAGTCTTACTTATGACAAAAGTATGGCACACCAGAAGCCATCTTGATTGGAATGAAGTGGTAAGTCTGAAAACACTCAATTTAAAAAGGAACACCATGAGGGGGTTAATTTTGCCATAGAAAGTATGATTAGTGCTTCAGAAAGAAAAATTAGGGATCATTTTGAGTGACTTCTCAAATCCTCTTCTATTTCATTAAAAAAATTCTGACATGCAGACTGAAACATGCACTTTGAATACCAGCAGCAGACGTCCCTGGTGAGCAGTAGCTTTACTACAGTGATCTAATGTGCAACTAGAGTGCTAACATTTAGAATTTATGGCAAATGTGTGACACATCTGAATGCCTTCTTGATGAAACCAAAGTAAACAAGCATTGAAAATGCAATAGATATCGCCCTCGTTTAAGTTAAAGCCATTCTGTTTGTAATGAGGTGGCTTTTTAGCTTTGCTTTTATTAGTGTTTTTTCAACTTTCATGTAAATAACATGCATCTGTATGCATATAAGTATATGTATGCATGCATTTATGTTTGTATTTATATAGATATACAGATGATATATGTTTATATATGTATGTATATATATATATTCACTGAAAAAACCATAGGCTATAGACCATATACAGTTAGGAATTAGCATTTACAAAACCTTGAAAATTCACTGAAAAAACCATAGGTTATAGACCATATATAGTTAGGAATTAGCATTTACAAAACCTTGAAAATTCACTGAAAAAAACATAGGTTATAGACCATATATAGTTAGGAATTCGCATTTCCAAAACCTTATTTTACTCACACAAAACCATTGAAATTCCATATATAGTTAGTTGCACTAACTATATATCGCGCACCCGCAATCCACTGCTGATGATGTCACATATTACATCATTCATGACATGGTCAGTGACATCACTGATGACATCACTGATGACATCTCAAATGACATCACTGATGACATCTCAAATGACATCACTGATGACATCTCATTTGACATTACTGATCACATCACTGATGATATCATTCATGTGATAATACGATGAACCTCTTCAGACTCTAATATAACCTTAGATACAATCAGTGTAAACAGACACTCACAGACTGTCACTCATCCATGGAGTTACTCACACACCTAGTCAGTCATGCAAAGAATCAATCACACCTCCATTTCCTCAACTATACAGTTATACAAACTTTACTTATTCAAACATATACTAACACATATTTACTCTCTTATACAATCCCTGATACAAGTTCACAATGATCCATACAGCCACTCACACATTCACTGGCTCTTATGCACAGTTATTTATATATGTCAACTCTCACATGTACTGTGTTTTACATATGTACTTACTTTGACATGTAGCACTGAGATATCCATTCACTCACCAATACACTCATGCACACAGTCAACCGCCCATACAGCTGTTTCCACATGCACTTTTGAAACCATACATCTAGTGAATCAACTGCTCACACATCTATGCACAGAGTCATACACCTCCCAGCCACCCACACACACACTCAGTCTCCCATACAAATACTTGGGCAACCAATCAATAACCCATATAGCTACTCATATAGCTACTTATCAACACATGCAACAGTTTACAGAACAACAGACATAATGATGCACAAATTAAGACAGTTTAGTCACTAACCCATGCACTCAGTGAGACACATTTAATCACTCACTCATACAGTCAGTCATGCACCTACTAAATCCTTCATCCAGACACTTATACATCCACTCATTCTTCAATATGTAAGACATATTTTAACTTTACAGAAACATACAGTCACTGGATGTTGTCATCAGTGATGTCATCAGTGATGTCATTTGAGATGTCATCAGTGATGTCATCAGTGATGTCACTGACCATGTCATGAATGATGTAATATGTGACATCATCAGCAGTGGATTGCGGGTGCGCGATATATAGTTAGTGCAACTAACTATATATGGAATTTCAATGGTTTTGTGTGAGTAAAATAAGGTTTTGTAAATGCGAATTCCTAACTATATATGGTCTATAACCTATGTTTTTTTCAGTGAATTTTCAAGGTTTTGTAAATGCTAATTCCTAACTATATATGGTCTATAACCTATGGTTTTTTCAGTGAATATATATATATATATAACTAGTCTGCATTCATAGTCTCATCATTCGCCCATCCCTCCCCACTCTGTATGTTTGGCCCAAGCTTTGAATGGTTTTGATGCTGTTGATATCATGAATTAACAGCTATTCTTACAATGGGCCCCAGATGTTTTTAGGCTACAGAGCATGGGGAATGGAGGAATAGTAGAGATCCAGTTGGCCATTGCAGTATATCATATCATACAAGCAGGTCTTCACTGTCGGTATGCGATCCCCACTCCACACACAACACACGTCTCTCCACATCCTTTACTCCTGATGTGTCCCCTCTCACTCCTTAACCCTGACTCATCAGTCCTTATCCAATACTCATCCTACCTTACTCCGGACTTTCTTTTCATCCTTCAGCCTTTCGTTTCTTCTGCACTCATCATTCTTTACTTCTCTTCTATCATGCTTACAGCCCTTTTAAAATGTATGGTGGAGAGGGAACAGTGGTACCTATCAATGCTTGAAATGTCTGTCGTGCCAATGAACATTTCAAACTTAGGCGGTCAACACCTCCATCAGGGCAAGGTGGGAATTTACTCCATCACCTTGGTAGGGGACGGGCTGACCAACAGAACATAAAAGAAGCCTTAAATGCCCTATTTCCTCCTCTACTATCACTCCTCATACCTTACCATAATTCAGCCTTCAACTATTTCCCATACATAAGTCATCACTTCTGGGTTCTAATAATCACTTCACATCCCTCACTCTGCTTCACTCAATCTACATTGTATGTTTCATCCCTCACACCTCAGTTGTCCCTCCACATCCCTCATCCCTTATTCCATCTCGTTATCTTCAACTCTTTTCTACCCTCTCTCCATCACTTATTTTTCATTTTCCTTTCAATGAATGTCATATTCATTTCACCTGATGTCATATTCACCTTAACATCTCTCATATTAATTTGAACAGGGGCCATATCCAGTTCAATATAGGTCATGTTCATTTCAATGCATGCAATATTATTTTGATGTGTATCATATCAATATAAAAACATAACATATTAATCTTGACAAGTTTCATTAAAATTTTAGCATTGGTTATATTCATTTTAAGGCACATTTAATTCATTTCAATGAAGCTCATATTCACTTCAATGCATGTCATAATCTTCTAAGCATGTGCCAGATTCTTTCCAATGGATGACTCATTCTTATTAACACTTCTTATATTTATTTTAACACAAATCATATCCATTTCAACACATATATATTTATTTTATTTATTCAGCTTATAAAACGCACTATCACCTTACAGGCATCCTGGCGCTGGTGGCTATATGAGGTGTAGGAGGGGGTGTCGGGCAGGCACAGGAAACTAGGACTTAGGAAACAAGCAGGTTTTCACGCTTTTTCAGGGAGAAGCTCCCTAATTTGCCTAATCTCCCAAGGGAGGCTGTTCCACAGTTTGGCCGCTGCCACCCCAAAGGATCTTCCCCCTGACCTAGCTTTTTTAAACCTAGGTACTCTCACCAGTCTAGCCGATGAGGAGCGAAGCAGTCTAGTGGGAGTTCACCAAACAAATTTTGATTGCATAGCTAGGGGTCCTAACCCATGAAGAGCTTTAAAGACGAGGCAGAGGGACTTAAATTGAACTCTATGCCTAAGAGGAAGCCAATGTAGTTCAGCCAGAGCTGCTGATGCAGACGATCTTCGAGGCAGCCCTAAAACTAACCTCGCTGCAGCTGATTGAATTCTTTGACGTCTATCCATCAGGAAGCTGGGGGATTCAAGTAAGAGGGCATTGCAATAATCGAGCCTACTCAGGATTGTGCATCTAGCCACTAGAGCACGCGCGTGGGAGGGTAGTAAAGGCAAGATCTTCCGAAGGGACCTAATGATTGCAAAGCAACAGGTTGTTGTTTTCGCAACCTGAGCTTCCATGGTAAGCTTGTTATCCAGCATAATACCCAGATTACGGACAGTTTTTACTGGGCGAACATTGATTGATGTTTCAGGAATCCTGTTCCCTGCACAGAAGAGCACCTCGGTCTTGCCAGCATTAAATTGTAGGGAACTTTTCTGTAGCCAGCTGGCCGTATCCCGCAAGCAATCACGAAACACCTCCAGCGGTGTTGAATCCACACCCTCAAAGGAGAGGATCAGCTGAGTGTTGTCCGCATAGTTTATAATATCAATCTTATAAGATTTGATAACCGTAATCAAGGATTTTAAGTAAAGATTAAACAAAATAGGGCTAATTGCCCAACCTTGAGGAACTCCATACGGCACAGAGGAGAAAGCAGATTGGAAAGGGGGGAGGGACACAGCCTGCTGTCTATCCTGCAGAAAGGATCAAAACCACCGCTAAGCGCAGCCACTCACTCCAGCCTCACTCAGTCTTCTGAGTAGGATCTCGTGGTTAACGGTGTCAAAGGCGGCAGACAGGTTGAGCAGGATCAGTGCTACTGCCCGGCCCCTGTCTACACGCCTTTGAAGCACATCCATAGCGCTCATCAAGGCCGTCTCGGTCCCATGGGCCGGCCGAAATCCAAATTGCACTTCCTGCAACAGCTGATGCTGCTCCAGATGTTTGGAGAGGGAAGTGCTAACCATGCGTTCAACAATTTTTGCAGGAAAATGTAGCAGGGAAATAGGCCTGTAGTTTTTTGAGCACTCAGGGTCCAGGGATGGCTTTTTCAGCAGCGGGGATACCAGGGCCTGCTTCCAGTAAGAGGGGACTGTGCCACTGGCCAGTGACTGGTTACAGATTAGGCGAAGAGTAGGGAAAGGTTCCTCTTCATACTCTTTCCGGATCTTATGTGGGACTGGATCCATAGGCGAGCCAGAGGCAATACCCCACGCCAGCCTGCTGAAGTCCCCTTCCGTTGGAGGCGGAAACTCCGATAGTTGATCGGTAAGCTGCCTAATGGGGCCTTTATCCACACCCTCCGAGGCCCTAACCCCTGGAGCATGGGAACTACTGGACTCAGAGGAATCCTCAAGATCCTTGATGATTAGCTCAATTTTTTCTCCAAAAAACTTGGCCAAGTTGTCACAGAGTGCCTGCAAGGGGGGTATTGAGTTCTTAGAACAGTCAGGACTAATAAGACTATTCAGTATGTTAAAGATGCTCCTTGAACTGTTCGCAGCATTACAGATCACGGAGCAGAAGTAGTCAGGTTTGGATTTTCGAATAAAGGTCTTATAATCCAGGATTTTGAGCTTCCAAAGCATCCTGTCTGTCTGTTTATATCCCCGTCTCCATCTTCTCTCCGCCTGTTTGCAAGCTAACTTCAGACTTTTCAAAGTGTCGTTGAAGCAAGGGGCAGAAACTCTACCCTTGCAGCTGTGTTTTTTTAGGGGGGCGTAAGAGTCCACAGTCGAGGTAATCTTAAGGCACAACGAGGCATAGTTCTCATCAACTCGCTTGTCTAAGGAGAAGCAATCTCCAACCTTGAACACCAAGTCAGAGGTTCTCTGCCGTGCAAGAGCCTTCCAGTCTCTGCATAAAAATTCCGTAGTAGGAAGCGGAATCCAGGTCTGAGCAGTCTTAAAATTAACATAGAATTTGATTAGGGAGTGGTCTGTCCAATCCATGGGCAGGATTTCCCCCATGTGCAGCAGATGGGGGACGGAGAAGATTAAATCAAGGCAATGACCTTCCTTGTGAGAAGCTTTTGCAACTTGCTGGAAGAGACCAAGGCCTTTACATGAGTGTAGTAAGTTAAGAAACCCAGAGTCGAGGGAGCCATTTAACCACAGATTAAAATCCCCCATGGTTATCAATTTATTGTGAGTGGCTGCCATGTTAGTGAGGGTGGCTAAAAGAGATTGTTGTTGCTGCACACTAAAGGCCCCAGGGGGTCTATAACAGGTAACCCCAGTACAAATAAGCCCCGAGTTAATTTTTTATGGACAGGCCAAGTAGCTCCAGTCCATTAACCAGATCCATATCAATGGTCCCAATCTGCCAGGAGGCCTTGTATATGACCCCCACCCCACCACCTCTTCCATTTGGTCTGGGGAGATGGAGAATTTTAAAACCAGGTGGGCAAGC
Organism: Lissotriton vulgaris; assembly: GCF_964263255.1. Taxonomy (NCBI): domain Eukaryota; kingdom Metazoa; phylum Chordata; class Amphibia; order Caudata; family Salamandridae; genus Lissotriton; species Lissotriton vulgaris. Next base: position 573,007,104 of record NC_141694.1, read on the forward strand.
CCAACTTGAGTCAACCTCACAATCAGGGCGAGTCCAAGTCTCCGTCATGAACAGAACATCGAGCTCATTTGACTTCACCAGCAGTTGGATTTCAGCGCTGTGTTTTGGCAAGGACCTCACATTAAGAAGTCCACACGATAGGAGACCCCCTACAAGGAAATCGCTCAATGGGTGAGCTGACTCAGCCAACCCAAGAGTCCCTATATTAGCATGGCACTCACCTATATGAAGCAGAGCCTCTCTAGAATAATGTGAGTAACCCACACTCTGACAGCGATCCCCAACATGGAAAAAACGGGCAGCATAACTGGCGCTGAGCGCTTCCTTGGTGCGGACGTGCGCAGATGGGCTTGCCTTTGGTGCGGCACCGGTGCGCCGCCGGCGCGTCAGCTGCGCACGTCCACTGCACGTTCGCCCCAGCGTTGTTTATATGGAGCCCTGAGCATGTTTCCCCAACCACTAGAGCGTGGTTCAGGACTACCCTCAAGATGGCAGGTCCGCTTGCACGGACGGACCTGGCCAGAGGGAGTGAAACGCCAGAAGCAGAGAACCACTCTGTTCCCCGCAAGTGAGTGAAGGTTTAAAAACAATTTACTAACACAGTAAAATCAAATTTAGGAGCAGATTTAAAAATGTGGCGAAATCCGAGGATGCGTGACCTTGCTAGGCAGAGCCCTGCCAGACACACACTGCCACCCTCAGGAGCCGATACTGTAATCTTGTAAATGCGATTACTTTTAATGAAAGCCATATTCATTTTGATACATGTCATGCTCATTTTAATGTTACTCGTATGCATTTTAAAACATGTCATATTCAGTTAAATGATGTTCATATTAATTTCCACTCATGTCATATTCATTTTAACATGTGTTACATTACTTTCATCAATGTTTTATTTATTTCAATGAATGTCATATTAATTTTAAGATGCAAAGTATCTATGTTAACATATATCATATTGTTTCAATGCATAAAATATTCATTTTGCCAAATGTCATGAGAATTTCAGCTTTGGCCATACTCATTTTAAGACATGTCAAAATTAATCGAATTTGGCTTATATTAATTTCAACACAAGCCATAATCACTTAAAATGATCTTCCATTCATTTCTGTATATCTCATATTCAGTGCAATCTGGGTAATATTCATTTCAAAGCAATTCATATTCATTGCAACATGTGTAATGTTCATTTCTGGATACGTTATATTATTTTCTAAGAGCATTATATTCTTTTCATAATATAAAATATAAATTTCAGTAACTTATATTCATTTCAATCTGTCACATTCATTTCAATGTATATCATATTCCTCTTGGCATATGTCAGCCATTTCAAGAAATGCTCCATTCTTTTTGATGCATATTGTATTAGTTTTAGTGATTGCTATATTGGTTACAGTGAGGCCCATATTCATTTCAGTATGATTGATATATAATTCAGTATATCTCTTATTCAATTCGGAGTGTATGTTATTCATATTAATCACTAAGTAGCATGTTCACTCTACCAGGTATCATATTTGTTTTGGTTCGAGTCAGATTCACTCTGCCAGGTATCATCTTTTTTTATATATATATTACATTCATTCTGGTGTGTGTCATATTCATTTTGCAGCACTCTGGGCATTCTAGGAAGTGTCCTATATGGAGGGGTATAATTTTGACATGAACTGCTTCCCGTAGAGGGCTTGAACTTCAGACTTGTGAGCCCTGGCTGCAGAGACCCAACACTTCCTGCTGGTTGAAGCAAGAGCCTTGTCATGTTTTTTTAATCGCTGCGAATGCGAGAGGAGAAAGAAGGGTGATTCAGTTTGTGGAATCAGACGCTGGGCACATAAGGACCTTTTACTAGGGATTTTTTTCTCAGTATTGCTTATGCCCCATGCAAAGGCGTACAGTTAACAGCATTGTTTCTATTAATCGACAGTGGCGGAAGAGTGCATGGAAGGGGTGTATTTCTATACTCTACCTGCACACAATCAATAATTTACCTACCTCTCCACGGTACGCATGACTAAGTATGTAGGAGAAAGCACTATTTGCAAAACAATGGATTTTTATCAGTCCATTATGGGTCCTCTGAATATCCACTGTATGTGACAAAGATTATATAGTGCGAGCATGGCCTTAAAAATTGGATCCTCAAAATACCTCCTTAACCTGCACCTCTTTTTGCACAGACAACAGCCATATTTAAAACACCCCATCCTATAAAATACTGCTTCAAGCCTCTCTGTCTTATAGGAACTCACTATGCCTCGCATACACATTTCAATCTATTTAAAATTCTCACATTTTTTAATTAGAATGCATTGCGTCAGATAAAAATATAAGGATCAAAAATCAAATTATTTGGATTGCAAAATGTAATGGGCCTGCTTTTCACAAAAGGGACAGACCTTACAGACACATCCCACTTGGGCCAAAGTACAACACTTACAATACTTAATCAAGGCAGGAATAACTAAAAACTTGTACTTTACTTGCCAAGAGAACTCATAACAATTTTCTGACGACACGCGCTGCCTAGGAGGGAATTTGCTATCCTCTCTACAACAGAATACTTGCCTGGAAAAACCACATACTCACACACAAACTCCTGCCACAAGGAAGAGACCAATTGGTATATCTGGGATATATTTATTAGTACATGATACATGGTAGGCCAAATTGTATCACTTCTAGCAGACTCGAACATATCAATAGTATAAATGTATGGAACCTGAAAACAGAGAAATAGGTAAGCAAGAACAGTAGGAAAATAAGAATTAGTGGAACACCTCACCACTGCCTGTTCATCCCTCTCCACTTCGCCAAAGGGGAGTCCGGTTCTTCGGCCGAGCTAGAAGACAATAGTGACACGATGCGCCCCACCGCTACGGCTGCACGCCTGCCCTGTGAGGAACTTCCACAGAACAGAACCTAGACACCTCCTTTAGAACAAGTGGAGATGTAAGACGAAGCTCCTTGCGAGCCTCGCCCACTTTTCCCATCAGAGTCCGTACCACTCCGCACCAACGCCACAGCTTCAGCTGACCAGGCATCTGTTGTGGCTTCAGAGTAGAGTGAGCACATACCTCTGACAAGATCCAGTTCTTTCTGGTCAGTAAAGTGCGAAAAACAAGTGAAAAAGAAAACATGCCCTTCTCACCTAGTGAAGCTCAGACAATGGCGACAGCTTAGAAAATGGAGTTAGTTGAGCCATGCACACAGAAAGGCCCAAAGCAAGATGAAATTGCAAAGCAAGATGATATGAGAGCATGTCAAAGGCAATAGTCATCACTGCCATAAATCAAGGTAAAGTCAGAAAACAGAATGACATTAGACCATGTCAAAGCCAATAGGTCAAAGTCATAATTCACCTAACCCAAATAACATTATACACTTAGGGGCAGATTTATGAGGCCCTTGCGCCTCTTTGCGCCGCAATTGCGTCACTTTATTTGATGCAACGACGGTGCAAACAATGCACCCTATTTACCACGTGACGCATCTAGGAGATGCGTCATGTTGTAAAGCCCTGCTCCATAAGGAGGCGTTCCTCGCAGGGGGCGGGGGGGGGGGGGGCGTTCCTGCGCAGGAACACCTCCTAAAAGTGGCTGAGTGAAATCTATAAGATTTCACTCAGTCACTTTCAGGCCAATGCTGCGTCAAAACCCTGCGCCTGCTTGAAGCAGGCGTAGGTCTTGACGCAGCATTGTGAAGATGGGGCACCCCCGAGCCTTGCTGGAGCTGCGTCGCGCTTGTGACGCAACTCCAGCAATGCGTCACCTTTACGGCACAGATGCGTCACACATCTGTGCCGTTTTTGGGTGGCGGAGCTGTGGCGCACATTAACTGGCGCATCCCTGGGGATGCACCAGTTAACATAAATCTGCCCCTAGATCCCGCGGTATCCAACATGGAACACATGTGTGCACCACCACCCACAACACTGCACCTCAACATCCCACACCTTCTATTCTTGGCAAGACTATTCTACTGAAAGACAGCAAGAATATAGATCAGAAGAGAAGCAGGCATATGCAAGACCATCCTACATTAAGGCTAAGGTAACATAACACACTAAAGTCAGTAAATAATGGTGGTGGTTGAGGGTCATCATAGGGTGTCAGACCACAAAAGGGGCTCATTCACTACACAAGTATCTACTGCCTGTCCTGGACTGGAAACATATCCACAACTCATCTTGCTTAAGAGGCATCCTTCAGCAGACAATGGTGTCAGAGAATCTGATAAGTAATAGCAAATCTTCTGGTCCTGAAACCCATAGCAGCTTTGCCAATCCACCTCATACCTGCCCTGCTGCACCTGATTTGTTCTGCTACTGAGAACCACTCGCAGCTCGAAAAATTAACTTATATATTGTAGTCCACAATTAATGTACATACCAGCAGGACATCCAGGAGTGCAGTTATAAATGCACTTTATTTTCTGCGTACTAAAGTACAGTTTAAAATGGACACAATCCGGTATGCTGTGATGTCTGATGAAGATTGGCACCCAGTGTTCCACCGGAACGAAACACTCTAACAAAGCAAACGTTTACCAGCCTGTGTACCACTGCAGCCAGAGTCCCTTCGGCGGAATCCAGCTTGAGTCATTGGGATCACTCCTCTAGAAAAGGCCCAGTCTTTCAGTTGGTCCAAGACGCTGGCAGTGAAGATTTTCCCGGTGGCATCCAGCAGGGGGATTTGAAGGTGCACTCTCATGACCGATTCTTGGGCTCTCAGCCATGTTTTCTGTCTCTGGAAAAAGCTTCTGAACTTGTGGCTTAGATAAATTCAGGAGAAATTCACACCAAGGATGGGATTGTGTTACACGTTCGATCAGCAAAAGGTGCCGCTCGCAGCAGTTAGTTGATACGCGGATTGTGTCCTCCTGCCTGGGGTTACAGAGAGTCCTGTGGAGTTACCGTCATCTGGACACGCTGTGGCTGCAATTACCTGGGGAAAGTTCCTGACCACGAGGAAGCAGTGCGGACGCCCAGGACTGCGAGGACCAGCATTCTCTCCACCATCCACAGCTGGTGCCTCTTCCCGGGCGTGCTCCGCCCACTCCCCCTGCTGGTACTTAATTGGAATCCCAACGCGCATCGCGGGACGCGCGCGGGACAAAGCACGGGGCTAAGCCCGGGCAAAGGGCAGGCCGTTTGAGACCGTTAGAGAACGGTAGAGACCGGACTGGGCTACCCCCCTAACGCCCGATTCCCAGGTTCACTTACCGACCCGTCTGGCTGCTGAGATACTTGGAGCTAGTAAAATGGCCACTAGAGAAACAAGAAGCAAGGCCAACATCATGGCCTCAGGTACTTTGGATAACTTTCTAGCTAAGGCAAACACAGTGGTCAACAAGGGTCTTACTGTGTTGGAGAAGCAAATTGCGGAGGGTATAGAGCATTCACATTTGGCTTCACCGGGGTCATCATCTAATGTTAGGTCATCAATACTACTTGATGCCATGGATTTATCACTCATGGACAGCATTGACCAAACCATAGAGTCTGTCCTACAACAGCTAAGGACACCATCTAACTCTCATAGGGATAGCGATTCACTACGTAACACTGATGAGGTGGAATCTTCCCCTACTGTTGAGTTAGTACCATCTAGGGCTCAGGGGGATGGTCTTACATCAACTGAACACATGGGTAACAGAGAAGACGCAGCCCCGAAAAGGAAAATATCTAGGAAGTCCAAAGGGGCTAAAAGGGCTAAAGTTGACCCCCTAGTGAACACTGTTGAGGACAGATGGTTACCCCTGGAACATCTGCAACGGGGAACAATCTGGAAACGGCATGCACTCCACCCCCCACTCTCATTTCCACTCACACTGGCCCTTTTGTTATTGGCGGAGTAGTTCCCAATACCTCAGAGCACATTATAGGCTCACTCACTGGTATCTTTAAAAGTCTCCTGGATCCTCTTTTCCTTAAATTAGACTCTATAGAGGCTAGACTTCTAGCTATAGAAAGACTAAGTGGTAGTGATGGTGATCAGCTGGGGCCAAGAGTAAGCACACATGGAGAACATGTGGATAATGCTGGGACTTCTCATTCCCCTATTGTACAACTACTATGGCCCCTATTCCATCAATAGCTCCCACCGGGGAAAATATGAGTACAGCCCCGGTGCCACAGTCTGTCCCTGTACCCCTCCCTAGGCAACTGCCTCCGGTACCAACTGTAAGGAGGTCGAAGCTACCTGCTTCGGCCAGCTCACTTGGCCAGGAGAGACCAATGAATGAAACAGCTAACTGCCCAATCCGGTCAGCTAGTTCTAATAACCGGCGTAAAGCAGTTAACCTGCCTCCAGAGGCGGCAGCCTACACTGTGATTTTGATGGCGGTACCAGAGCTTCCCAGTGACGTGGTAGAATCTTATGATTCTCTACGCAATAAGGTTATTAGCTGGTTAAATATCCAAAGGCCCTTACCACCTAATCTCAGAGGAGAGGTTCTTATGGTTAGAAGGGTCCCGTGGGTTGGGTACACCGCCAAGAAAAGTGTGGGGGACTGTATAATTGTAAGTTTCAAGAGTCCCCAGGTTGCTACCTATATCTGTAACTGGCTAGGGGGTTCAGGAAATACCTCTATAGAATTGGTTCCACTGTCATACTTTTACCCTAATGTATGTGACTTGACTGTGAGGAGGGACGATGGTTGGACAAGGGTTGGCTTTGCTGTTGATGGGTCAAGATACAGGCCCGCCCGTAATGTCATTCCTGCTTATGGCACCTCTGTACACCCGAATAGATTCAGCTGCCTTGATCAGGTTGATTGACTCCGAAAGGGTGCATCCTTACGATGTACCCGAAGTATCGCTAGTGAATCTGTAGGCGATACTGATGTCATCACTCGAGAAATTGACCTAACCCCCCAGGAAGACTTAACTCCTTCCTGCTCCCCGGGCAAAGCAAGTAATCTACCATGTAATCCACCTGGACATAGCCCAACACCCGTAGTTCCGCCTGGTCCTAACCTAACACCTGCTGCCTTATCCCTTTTGGAAACAACACTGCAAGGGCCCGCAGTCCCATTACTAGAAATCGAACCAGAGAAAACGGGGGGGGCTGGGAATAAAACCTACAGCCGAAACCCTAAAAGTCCTCTCCTGGAATGTGGTGGGTATTGTTAATAAATTACACACAAATGACTGTGATTCTTTAGTTGGCAGTAGTGATATTTGTCTTTTCCAAGAGACATGGGGCAGGGAACCTCTGTGTAGAGTAGGGTACGCAGTTTTTGAAATTAAAGCCAGGTGGAGTGGCAAAGGGAGGCCCTCGGGTGTTTTGGCGATTTGGGTAGCTAGTCACATTGGGTGTAATGCGGATAATGTACGGACGTCTTCGCAAGTGTGTTCTACTCAAGTGGCCTAATGTGCTAAATCTGGCAATCATTAATGTTTACTCTCGCCCAGTCAGTGTGGCCGCGGAGTCACCCACATTAGAAGAACTTTTTTTCCTTAACCAAAGCAAATACTGCAATGTCGCTTTGAAATTAGTCTTCAATCTTAGACTAATTTCAAAGCGACATTGCAGTATTTGCTTTGGTTAATTTAAGTTGTTATTGAGTTGAGCACTCGCGATCTAGGAAAAACCCACGAACACACATTTTTTCACTCCTCCGGTTCAAACATAAACTCAGGGATACATCAAAACGAGATTCACTGATGTAAAAAACTATGTACCCTATCATTCCACGGGACTCCGACATCTGTGCCATTTATATATGGAGTTACACTGCATTTTTGTGCTTCAGTTAAATTCTATAATTTTTTGATTTGACCAGCACGAGACTCCAATTGTCATTAAAGGATAATTCTAAAATCTTTTTCTAAATATCCGACTAAGCGCCAACTACTTTATAATTCACCATGGAGTACCCAGTTCAAACGTAATCCAAGTGAGTTCAAACCAAAAAAACTACAAATCCCATCATCCTATGGGTTTTCCGACTGCGACACTATTAAACATCGGTCCTACGACGCATTAGCACGGCGCCAAAGGAGACTGCCAGAAGTGTTTCGTGGTATCAAGACAAAAACAACGGTAAGAGCGCAGAAGGATCTCGGTCCCTCGTATAGGCTTTTTCAACTAAAATCTGTGCGCTAAATCTTCTGATGCAGCGTAATCACTTTCTTAACAAACCGGAGTTTACCGAACTCGTAACCATACCTCTGGCAAATTACTCGGCAACATACGGAGACGCCCTTCCTCCGTTTGTACTGTTTAATGGTTAAAAAACCACGGAGACTGTATTAAGCGTCCACAAGAGAGCGATTACTTTTATTGAGCTCTCCCTCCCTTGTTTTGTTGTTCCAGAAAAACAAGACTGGATGCTTTGTTCCTCATTTACTGAGACCGGCATAAGGACGCCATTGTTTTAGGAGCATAAACGAACAGATCAGTAAGTTCACCTGACATTTTTTGGAACAGTTTTACATCATATATACTTGGAGATAGCGACTTACAGATTCATTTCATTTTTGTCCACAGTTTCCACTAAAGAAACCTACTAGAAACCCCCACAGGTACTACGAGTGTGAATGTTGTGCTGAATGTTAAGTTGAGAGCCACTTTTGTGAGTTGAGACCTGACTGAACTCTCCTTTTTTGTCAATGTTATGTTTTTCAGACTAGTTCTGTTTCGGTCCTGAGGAGAATCACGCAGATTAATGGGATTCGAAACGCGTCGACTTTTGACCTTTTCATCACTTGTACATATTTCACTTGTTCGGATTGTAATGACTTTGTCAATTACTATTTGCTACTAGATTCATTGATCTGCAACTGGACGTTTGCATGTAGTGCATTTGATTTATAGAATTAGTGTTGAAATTTGACAAGAATTTGATTTGAATTTCAGTTTCCCTAGGCCCACTCAAATTGTATATATTCTAACAGGGGCCTTATTAATAATACTCTTTCTTACCTTTTCACACATCCTTCCATACACTTCGCCAACCCCTCCCCCCACCACTTGTACATACTTGGTATTGTTTAGAATGCTTGTGTATTGAGTGAAGTGCAGTGCGTTTGAAGAGAGAACGTTTGAATTACATGTAGTTAGTCTTCTCTGTTTTGCCTACACAACCCCCCACCACATCTAATTACACACACCTACAAATTTTTCTTAAAGTTTCATTCTTCTTTTTCGATGCTACTTTAAATTCTTAATTGTGAATGTCTTTTGTTGACATATAGAAATAAGAAAACAATTTCAAAAAATTCTAAAAAATTGCGAAGTAGAAATGAAAATAAATTTATACAAAAAATTTCTTTTTTGATACATTTGACTGAAAGAGTGGTCATTCAAAGTTGAGAATCATTAACTCAGCCTCTTGAATCTACGATAAAAGTGTTGGAGCGGTACTGGCAACTTTTTTGTTTCATACTAGTGGGCTGCAGCACTTAGTATGCCACACACAAAGGTAGCACTGTAAACATATCTCCAGGCCTGCCCCTGCAGCCTAGGTGTGAAGTTTTGAAGCTACCATTTTGGCCTGGCATAATAAACCTTTTTCCAAGCCTAAACCTTCCTTTTTAATAGTTATAAGTCACTCTCAAGGTAGGTCTTAAATGCCCATAAGGCAGGGTGCATGGTATTTAGAAAGTAGGGCATATATATTTATTGTTTTACGTGTGTTGACTGTAAAATCTCCAAAGTAATTTTTCACTTGTGGCAAGGCTGGCTCACCTAATGGTTAACACTGATTTACACTAGTACATTTGCTAAACTCGGTTTAAGAGCAGATAGGAAAACACTTCAAATACTTATTTTACTACTAAGTTTAAATCCAATTAAGTGATCGAGTCGGATTTTAATGTAATCTTTTGGAAATGATGCATTTCGAAAGTTTTCATTTCTCTGCCTTAAACTAACAGGCTTACCTGTCAGTGTTCAAGTGTCGCTTGACCCGGGATTGCTCCCCTGTGGTGAGATATGTATTGCTTCTTGACAGCATACAAAGGGCTCTGGATATTAAAAAGATTGCAATGGGGGATGTGCCCACCCCCTTCCTGAGCTTAAAAGGATTGCTAGCCTGTCACTGGCCAGTTGAAGCTCACACCTAAGCCTGCCTCCCTTTTGTCTCTCTAGCCAGACAGGCACCAAACTCCACCCACAAGCTGGCACTGGATATAAATGTGGCAGCCACAGAACCTCTCAGCAGAACACTTCTGGGCCTGAGAATAATCAGAGCAAGGACTACTGTGCTGTCTGAAGAATGTGAATTCAGAATGAACCTGCTTGACTTGAAACCAGGATCTTAGAGATGGCTCTGAGGGTCTCTTTGCGACCCTTGGAGCCACAGGGACACAAAAAGCTTTGAGTGGCCATTTCCCAGCAGTTGCCCGGTTGACCAGCTCCAACTGGACCTGACCTACACCCTGCTGCTGGCCAGTGTTGGAGTGAGTCCTAACCCCCAAGTGGTGCTGCCCGGGTCCTGGATCTCTGGCTGGTCTTAGAGTGTACGACTCTTGCTCCACACTGCAAGAAGTGAGACTTTTTGCCAATTTCTGCCAGGAGAACCAGAGGAGACCAGGATTGCTGTTAATGCATAAACCATTGACGGCAGATTGCTGGTTAGCCTCAACTGCCGGCCTTGTCCCGCTGAAGGAGATCTGACTTCAAGAAACATTTCTTAGTCCAAACGTATAGAGCTTCACCAGGGCAGATGCTGAGTAGCATTCGATCAACTTCGTGGCCTTCCTGGGTGCTGACTTTGGATTTCACATGCACTGAGCATTCCTAACTATATCGATGACCACACACTGACACCGCTGTTCATCATTGAGCCCCACTTCAGATCCAGCTGCAGCTTGCCCTGCCGAAGTCTTGTCAATTACTACTTTTTGTCCATAAACATTTCTGAGTCAGTAGGTAAACTTTCCACTGGAAGGAGCCTAGTCCATATATCTGACCTGTGCTCCATTGCGGTCAGCCTTAACTTTTGACTTTAAACCGGTCAAGCAAAATAAATAACTGAGGTTGGCGCATTGTGCTTTTTGTTATTTTTAATTCAACATTCATATCTCTTGTTCTGCTCATTGGATGTTTGTCATTTTGATGCTATTTTATTCATTCTGATTGCTTTGTGCCAAGCTACCAGAGGGTTAACCATTTAAGAATTTATTCTTGGAAATAAAGTATTTAACATTCGCCTGCTCTTCTATCAAAACTCAATTTTCTAAGCTCAGTAATAGTCAAAGAACAATTAAACCAAATATTATGCATCGTATGGAGAGTTGAGCACCAACATTGCTCCAAAACACTCCTAATTTCCAATCTCTGCTTCAATCAGCAAGACGAAAAAATGCAAAATTGACAAAGCAAGCCAAATCCTCTTTTTTAATACACTGATACAGAAGGCCTCAACCCACCTCAGACACTATTCTGAATTATTATACAAGATATCAACCCTGAACTCAATCATACTCAGCAAACCACAATTGAACAGATACACTGAAAAATATACACAATGAATACATTCATAAACTTCTTCACAAGCACAGCCAAATATAATAATCAGGTCTAAATTGAAACATTAACGGGCAAATTATATTTAGTTTTCACATATGATCTTTCAATAACCAATGGAAACCTCAAACCTTCAACCACTCTTTAGATTCTCTAACCCTAACCACCACAAAGTCTTGTTTTTCATTCTTGATTGGTGTATCAGACTCCATCAAGATTTGTGAACTGTCTCCACTTATCAAAGACCTCAGCCTAATCCGGAAGATCTAACACTTCCTTACATGACTTGTCTCCCCTTTCAAGAACCGACCATCAAGAAGCGTGTTGTCATGAAATTCATCAAGCACATTGAAGAAGACGACTTGCCAGCTCCTACCAATCAAGCTGTCACATGCGCTAAAACATGGACAACCACCACTGTTAAAATAATTACAGATGCCTTACACATATTGGAAGATTGGGGTAGCTGTCTCTTCAACTTTCTAGATGCTGCAGCAGCTTTTCATATGATTGATCATAGAAGTAAAGTACAAGTATTGACCCTCCACATGGGCTTTAGTGGCAGGGTTCTCAAATGGGTGTAAGGATAGCAAAGCCTGATAAATTCTCCCAGAATAGCATGCAGCATTTCCTATTGCAGTTCATAGGCTCTTCAGTACATAGTGCTGCTGAGTCTCCAGTCTGCAGGGAAAGGAGTCTCTTTCTACCTGTACATTGATTATACCACAGTATAGCAGTAAACGCCCAACTTCAACTACATGCACCTCATAAACACTAGTTTCATAAGGATTTAGTTCTGGATGTCACTAAACCTCCTCTCAATACAGAGGGCCTCTTTTACTTTATTATGACACATGGCAGCGCAGCAAGCCTTCCAGATTTGCTGCTGTGTGTCAAAATAAATGGTCTAGAATGTGCAGTATCTACAAAATAGCATTCCTGTCCTTCTTCCCTGCGCTGGCGCGCAAACCCCAGCTGTGTGCCAATGCAGACACCTTTGCGCAATGGTGCAAGGGTGCTTGCATTACAGAGAAAACAATCATTAATGGTGTTTTGCTCATTCTATATGTTCTGCAGAATGCAGCACACATAGAAAGAGCAAAAAACTAGAAATAAAAGTATTTCTCTCGTTGCACCACACCTACGCCTCCCATGGGGTGGTGTAGGATTCTGCTGCATTCCCAGGTTTACGACACTTTGTAAAGCTGGGTATGTCGAGTTCCATGGATGTTGCATGGGAACACCCACAGCAACACCCATGGAATTCCTCTTTCATAAATTGTAAGCTGTAATCAAATATCCGTATATTAGGAATTTTTGTACTATGCATTTTGCACTTTTTGATACATATGTTGCTTCAACTACATTGGAAAAGATTGTTTTTATTATAACATTTTAATGTATGTTTTTATCAGATTTTATTGTGCTTCAACCTGTGTGTACTTTTATGGATGTATTAATTCCGAATAAAGATCATTTGACAATTCCTCTTTCATTTAAAGTAATGTGTGAAAGGGGTCCATATATAAAACAGTCATTCAGGATGACTTTAAGTGGCCTTGTAAATATGGCTAGCCACACTGCGCCGCCAGTGCATCTAAAACAGCGGCGCACCATAAGCGCAATGGGCATATAAATGAGGCCCAGAGCGCTTTCTTCGAAATCCCAAGCACTCTAACAAATTTCGCCATTCATAAGTATCAGAGCCAAAAGTCAGCAGCTTCTCTTCCACCACTTCAACTCAAGCAAATACATACAAAGAAAATTGAAAAATCGGCCAGGTACGAAATTCATCTTATGCTGGAAACGTAGCTTGTGCTGTCTCTAATAGCACTGCTTGCAGGCCAGGTCACCTCCCTGCTGCCCAGCAGCTCCACCTGCTCCGCTGCCTGCCCGCCCCTGAGCCCAACGCGTGTTTGCGCCAGCAGTGTCCTCCAGTCTCGGATAGCCGCCTGATTGCGTTTTTTTACCTTGTGCTGTTTTCTGTTTGCATTCTCTGCTTATTTTGTATTCTGTGCACCGTATTTTGCGCTTTTTCTAGTCCAGGGTGTCCCCCTACCTACCCTCCTGTTTTCTGTACCCGATTTCCTCGCCGCTGCCCCCTGTGACCACGCCCCGCTCTCGCCTCCCAGCTGCTCCTCCCTCCATTCCCGCCTTAAATGGCAGCCACTGCTCAGACGCGCAGCGGACGCAGGCAGTGGGCACGCCGAAGGCAGGCCAGGCAAGCACGTCTGTGCCTGTCCGCGCCTGGACCGTGCCCAGCACCAGAACCCCTGGACCACACACATGCCACAACGCCAGAATCCGATACGACGCCAACACTCTCCACGCTCTCAACACCAGGCCGCCCCGAAACGCACCCATGGACCCTTCTCCTGCCACACCTGCAACTTCACAAGCGACAGAACCACCAGAACCCCAAGGAATGGACCCAACCACCTTTGTTGCATACTCCTCAACACCCGCTCCACACAAAAACATGCAGTCGAGCTCTGGGACCTGCTCGACACCACAGCCCCAGACGTTGCCTTCTTGACCGAGACCTGGTGGAACGACTCCTCAGCACCCGACATCGCCATAGCCATCCCGGACGGCTACAAGATCTCCCCCAGAGACCGCACCAACGGGCTGTGAGGAGGAATAGCCATCGTCCACAAGTCGACCCTCTAGATCCACACCCTCGCAGACGACTCCCTAAACTCCACCGAACACCTTCACTTACGGATCCACACCAACCCCAACACCACCCTCAGAGGAACACTCATCTACAGACCTCCTGGACCCCGGGCCCTCTTCAGATACTCTGTCGCCGACCTCGCCTGCACCCACGCACTCACCTCCATGGACTACATCTTCCTCAGGGACCTGAGCTTCCACCTCGACGCAACCATTGCACCCCAACTACGTAAGATCATCAACATTTCCTTCAACACAGCGACATTCCCGGAAAGCTGGAAGCACGCCGAAATCAAAGCCCTCCTCAAGAAGCCCAAGGCGGACCCCAAGGACCTCAAGAACTTCCGGCCCATTTCCTTACTCCCTTTTTCGACGAAGGTCATCGAGAAAATTGGCAACATGCAGCTTACCCGCCACCTCGAGGACAACAGCATACTAGACCCATCCCAGTCCGGATTCAGATGCAACCACAGCACCAAGACTGCCCTTATCGCCGCCACAGACGACATCAGGCGCCAGCTAGACAACGGCAAAACTTCAGCCCTCATCCTCCTGAACCTGTCAGACGCTTTCGACACGGTCTGCCACTGCACACTAAGAACACACCTCCAAGAAGCCGGAATCCAGAAGAAGGCCCTGGACTAGACCGCGCCCTTCCTCTCCGGCAGAACCCTGAGAATCCACCTCCCGCCCTTCCGATCCAAAGCCACCAACATCATCTGAGGCATACCCCAGGGCTCATCCCTCAGCCCGACCCTATTCAATGTCTACATGGCCCCCCTCGCGCAAGTGGCCCGCCAGCACAACCTGAACATCATCTCCTACGCCGACGATACCCAGCTTATCCTCTCCCTCACCAAGGACCCACACACCGCCAAAACCAGCCTCCATGAGGGAATGAAGGCCGTCGCCGAGTGGATGAGGAGCAGCCGTCTGAAACTGAACTCGGACAAGACAGAGGTCCTCATCCCAGGACCCACCCCCTCTGCCTGGGACGACTCCTGGTGGCCAACCGCACTAGGAGCAGCTCCAAAACCCACGGACCACGCATGCAACCTGGGATTCATCCTCGACTCCTCCCTCTGCATGTCGAAACAGGTTAGCGCTGTCTCCTCCTCCTGCACACACACAACAGTGCAATAATCTCTATGTTAGAGAACATGTACAGCAGAGGCAACATCAACAACACAGGTTTTTCTCACACAAAGAGAACATGCATATTGCAAGCTGTGGCAATTACAATGTTTCTCACACTCAGAGCAGATCAAACATCGCAGACTTACAGACCTCCCCAAAAAAACGCAGCAGAGGATTGTAATACGTGTCGGCAGTCCACACTTGTATTACTCATTAAAATCAATGTAGTGAGTTCCTAAAGTATCACACCAACTGACTGCAAATCTCTGCTCCTAACAGTCATAGCCCAACACCTAGCAGGTTCCACAGCATCATGTTTCCTATTTCCAGCACTGGGAACGATTGTTGCATATAATGCTGGGAATGCTGGGAAGAAAGATCATCTAACCTGTGCTTTTCATAATATGTGTATGTTTAAAGAATGCTGCCTCTTACGGATACAGTACACATACAATTTGTCAGAGTGTAGGCAAATTAAAAGATATGTACCATCCTCACAACCAAGTACTTGTAGGAAATATGCTAATGCATTGCCTCTATAAAATTATGGAATACCCACCATAATGCACCTTGTGAAGTTCTCCCTGCTACATCCAACAGTGCCTTGGTAGCTACCAGAAGCTAGCAGGTGTAAACTGTAAACCTGTATTTGCCATAAAACCCCTCTTTGGTTTTACCTTTCAGTTTGGGGAGACTTGTGGCCCTGCTATGACGCAAAACCCTCTTGGCTATGTTTTCCCAGTGAAGCACTACCCGATTTGACACCTTATTTTGACTGTAACACCCCAACTGGTGATTACTTTCAAAGGGAAGTCAAATAACATTTTAACATATTTAAAACACATTTTTTGTTACAAAATATGATTCTATTTATTACACAATATTACTTCAAGAATACGTGGTTGAGGAGGAGCTACGTTGGCAAACAAGATAGCTGCTTAGGCTCCCAGCTCCGCCGACCTCCGTATCCTGCCACAAGATCCTGTACATTATCCTAAGTTTGCGCCTAGCCTCTGTGTGAATGAACTGTTCCGCTCTCCGATGGTGAAATCCGTAAACTTTTTTCGGCTGGTTTGACGAAGTTGCATTGAGTTGAAGATTGCGGCCTACTCCAGCGGGGAAGCCGGGGCCTCGAGTACTTGCACAGCCGGGCTGCAGTGCAACAACATCGTCAGAGAGACCCAGGCAGGGTCCGGTCAATATTAGTGGAGGTTTATTTTAAGCCATGATTTGGCATCGATCGTTTCCATTGCTCAGCTTTGATGGAGGAGTGACTTTGCTTGCTGTTGACTGTGGGTGTGGGTCCCCGTCCCGCAGACCCGTTTTTGGTCCCTGCCGGGTTCGGTGAGTCGGGGTCCCGGCCTGCGGCGTTAAGCGGGGTGAGCGCAGCCGCAGATAAAGACTGGTCACCCTCCGCATCTGCCCATTCGTGATCCTGTTTGTCCCCCCCGGAGATGCCAGATTCACCGGGGGAGGTGATTGTGATTGGTGTCGGGCGTGAGACTATGGATCGAACGGTGCCTGAGCCATCGCTGAGGTCAATATTGGCAGAGAATTGGGCGTTTCATTCACATGTGGATGTCTTATTGAACAAATTGGATACAATCTGAGATGCTGCTTGTGGAACCGGACCCTGCCTCACTGTTGGAACAGCAATATGCAGCCATTCAAGCCGCAGCCATTTTGTCTCCGTGCGAGGACCCCGTGAGGAAGCAGGTATTGGAACCATCGGATGGTGCCTTGGAGGACGGTGTTCCAGAGGTTGTGAGTGTACCGCCAAACATTCCATCACTTTTGACTTTGGAGGTATCGAAAGGCGTTCCCCTCCCGGAGACTTTTGTTGTTGACTTTTCTTTCATCTTGTGGTCGTCTTCTCCCTTCTTGGTGACTTTACGACTCCGGGGCAAGATACATTGGGACTGTCCATCTAGGAGAGAGAGTTTTTCTGCGTCTGAAGTTCTCATGGACTCACTGTCTACGAGTTGTAAAGGATTGATTCTTGAGGACTTCCTTCTCCTCTATGACTCCTTTGTGTGCATTTGGGTCTCGCTGGGGGGGGTCCGTGTGCTGGTTCGGAAGGGTCAAGGTTAAGATCAATTAGATAGGGACGGTTTGGAGTGGCTTTTATGGGTGTTCGACATGCAACTGTTTGAATTACGAGGCTGGGCGGTGTATCACGGTGCCCCCTAATTTCTTCTATAAGGGTTGTCATACATTGGTCTTTTTGCGATAGGGGGTGTCTGTTTCCGGCGGGGGGACTAAGGGGGCAGGGAGCCCATACGGATATGCCCTCCTCCATTCTTTTTCCTACTTTTAGGGTTTTTTGGTATTTGGGGCGACAGGCACGCTGCTAGTGGGGTTAGGCTGTAGCCATCTGCAGGGGTGCAGAGTGGGGGGTTGGAGTTTTTTTTATTTTGCCTTTCTTTATTTCTATGGCCTTTTTCTTCCTTCCTTTTTCTTCCTTTGGGATCAGTATAGTTTGTGAATCATTCTGATTTTTATCGTGTACTTGTATTTAGTGCTCATGCTTCTTACATTATCCTGATTTCCGGCTGGGCAGCCCTGAGAGCTGGCGCTTAACGTAGAATGTATACTGTATTGTTGTTTACACCGATTCATGTGCTTTGGCACCAGCGTTCCAATCATAGCTGTTCCTATGTGCATATCCTGTCTCTTGGCCTGTCCCCCGTATTCTTCTGTTTGATTGTATGGCACCTGATGCGTTTATTTAGATAACATAAAATGAAACCTCTGTCTCATCCTGTGACTTAGTTGTGCATTGTAATACAAGTTCTATCCTGAATCGCTACCGGACCTCAGGGTTGTCGGCTGATGAGCTGTGTCGTACTGTGATATTGTGGGTCTTAATTTGTTTAGCTGCCGGCCCCTGCGGTTGTAGGCCCATGCTTGTATTTTTATTGAATGTTACAATAAAGGTTTCCCCCCCCCCCAAAAAAAGAATACGTGGTTGTACAGATTTTTTTCGAAAACAAATGATGATACAAGAAGAATCTTTTTTTTTTAAATAGTGCACAACCGATAGCCAACATCTCTTTTGCAGAGTTTATCTCTTCCACTTTCTCAGGGCTGTGAAGTCAGATTCAAATTGATCCCATAATAACTCATTGTGAAAAAAGAGAGAAATAAGAAAAATAGGCAGAACATGCCACAATCTTTTTTTTAAAAAAAGACCAAAAATGACAATCTTTTAAAACGCACATTATAATATTTTTACACTAGTTCCTTTCTTTATAGAATTGATTAAATTCACAAGTCATTCAAATATTCCCATTTTATCAGTTTGTTCAAACAAAATCACAGTCTGACTGAATATCCTTTCTCTCCTCCTCTTCTGTTAACCTCCAGAAATATGTATCCTCCTCACTACAGCATAAAGTGCTGCTATTGAGAAAGATTGCAAGGAATTTTAGGACATCTTTTATGCTTTGCACCACCTGTTTCCATTCCATGGTAAAACTTTTTTCTTCTATATTTCCTAATTGTGAATGCTTTGCACACTGAAATAGCGACTCACAAATTGGAAATCTCATTTATTGATTGTATATTTCAAACCACAAAAATAAGAAATCGTGATTTATTTGGTGCAGAGTGCACCTATAGGAAATACAAATTTAGGGAGCCCTTGTACATCAGGAATAGCCTATTTAGTAGTCACTAACCAGTTTGAGAATGGTTACCAACTCGTAAAATGTTCGTACAACAGACCCCCTGGAGGAAAAAAGCATTTGCAATGCAACTGGTCTCGCATTTCTGTAAATTAGGGCTATTGGCGTTGGAAATAACACTGGGGAATATTAGCAAAAAGAGGCGATAATTATCACTAACCCAGGTTTGCAGCATTTTTTTATCGCCGTCTATTTCATTGCGCGTTATTAGCAAAGCTTATCTCTTTTTTTTTAGTTGATCCATTTCTATTGAGGTTAAATAACACAAGAATACAATAAAATCATTTGGTTCCTATAAAGGAATCAAACATATAGATAAACATACAAAGCATCAGTAAAATAAGTGATACAAACCAGATTATAAAATATTTACACTACTAGTCTTGAACATAAGACTATGAAGCAAAATACATAAGAAGAATAGAACTAGGACATAAAACATTTGTAATAGTGAATTTAGAACCTGTGTGAAAATAAGAGAAGGCGAACAGTATTCAGGAAAAATAATTAACATTCTTTTTTTATATATAAAAGGATAGAGAGTAAGAGAAAAAAGAGAAAGAGGAGATAGAAAGAAAAGAAGATAGAAAGAGAGAAAAAGAAGTTACAAAATAGTATAAAAGAGAAAACTATAAAGAAGGCGAATCCGATGATAGAAAAGAAGTGAAAGGTAACCACAATAAATCAGATTTAATTTGTTAATGAATTGAAGCCTGGGGCACTGAGACAATTCTATGGTCATCACATATTAGATTCCACCATAGTAAAAGTGATAGTTTAGTGTTGTCTTTCCAGCATGTTAATAAAACCTTAACAGCTGTAGCAATAAATAGATCAAATAAAGTTGATTTGGGAGTAATATGTTCAAAGTCAGGGGACAAAGTGCCTAAAAATACATTATGAATATTAAATTGAATTTTATAGGAAAAAATCGAAATACATTTTGACCAAACAGCTTTCTAGAAGTCATGTACATTAGGACAATAGAACAATAAATGTATTAGAGACCCTTCCGCAGTAAGACATGACCAACAGGGTGAAGAGACTGATTGGTTGAACTTGTGTAAAAGAAGGGGAGTAATAACAACTCTAATGCAAATAAAATATAAGGATTGTGTAATATTTGCAGCTTTGGAAGTTTTGAAGAGTTTTTGCCAACATTTGTCCCACTGAGATACGGAGAGTGTTTGAGAAAGATCCTGTTCCCATTCTAGTTCAATCTTCTATTTAACCCGTGTACAGGTAGGAGTAGATAAAGTTTTATAAACAAAGGAGGCACTGGGAATAATATCAGATGGAAGTTGGTATAAGGGAGTGTCAGGAGTGAGGGAAGTAGGAATTGGATGAGAATTTAAACTTTGTAAACAATCCTGGAGAATTGATGCTAAAACGTTATATTGTTGAATGAAAGAATCAGGTAGGTTAAAGGTTACTTGCAGTTGATGGAAAGGTAAAAGCACATTATTAACAATCATTTGATTAACATAACAAATACCCTTTTCTTTCCAATGTTTGTAATAAGAATTGTGACGGAATTTTATGTGTTTGTTAAACCATATTGAGAAGGCAAGGAAAAAACGATACTTATCAAAATTCTTAAAGAAAAGTGTGTGAAGCAGATACTGAAAATATTTCAAAATTGGATATTTGGAGATAAAAGTACAATTAGTCATATATACAATATCCTTAACTGAGAAATAATTTAATAATGAACATACTACATTGACCCAGGCAGGTTTAGACACATCTTAATAATCTTTAGACAAAGCATAAAATTGACGGATCAGGAAAGCATCGTGGTACAATTTAAAATCCGAAAAACGTATACCTCCCTCAATCTTGGGACGAAGTAATTTGGACAAGACAATATGTGCATGCTTAATATTCCAAAGAAACTTAATACATAAAGAATTAATCTGTGTAAAATAATATTTGGGGATTCTGAATGGTAACATTGACAATGTGAACAATACTTGGGGAACAATCATCATTTTAATTGTATCTACTCTACCCCACCACGATAAAAATAAAGGAGACCAGGAATTCAACAAATTAGTAATTTTAAGGTTTAAGGCAGTAAAGTTATGGGATAATGTATCACGTATGTTAGATGAGAACTATGTGCCTAGATATTTAATTTTTTGAGGACACCATGTAAAATTGGTAGAGTCAAACATATGTCTACAACATGCAGTGTTTAAACGCAAAATCTCAGTTTGGGGGAAATTTAATTTATAACCTGAAACAGTAGAAAATAATGAGATTTCATGTAAAAATGGGGTAACGAAGAGGTAGGATTGGACATATAAATAAGAACATCATCTGCATATGCAGAAATTTTAATTTGGTGAGACTTTAGGTTAAAACCAGTAAAAAAGGGGTTGCTTCTAATGCGTTCAAGAAAGGGTTCCATACATAGTAAGAAAAGAAGTGGGGACAGGGAGCAACCCTGACGAGTACCTCTTTGGATTGAGAAATAAGAGGAGAAAATACCATTAACAAAAACACAAGCTTTGGGATTTGTATATAATAATTTAACATAAGAAATTAACTTTGGACCAAAACCAAACCATTGTAAAGTGTGTATCATTAAAATCCCAATTAATTTGGTGGAAGACTTTTTCAGCATCCAAAGATAATGCAGCTAAGCAAGAGGGGTATTTTTTGCTCAAGGAAATAATATTGGAAAACATTCTGGCATTGTCAGTGGCGAAACGTCCTTTGACGAAGCCAGCTTGATCTGGGTTAATAAGAGAGGGAATAACTTTCTCGAGACGAGAAGCTAAGATCTTTGCAAACATTTTACAATCATAATTGATTAGTGATATAGGATGGCATTTTTTGCAATAGGAGGGTTATTTGTCTGGCTTAGGGATGACAATAATAAAGGATTCTAAAAAAGAGCTACAGGCCTTGGAGTTGGATATAAAGGAATTAAAATGTTCCAATAATTTAGGAGCAAAAATTGATGAGAAGGCTAAATATAACTCAGCTGAAAAGGCTTCAGGGCCAGGAGCCTTCAATTTTTTAAGGATTCTAAAGCATCACTTTATTCATGAAGAGAAATATCCTCTTCAAGATGTTTGAAAATATCCGAGAAAGTGTTAGGTTTAGGGATATGTTGAAAAAAGGAGATCAAATCCTCTTCAGAAGGCTTAGTAGTTTCTGTGTATAAAAGATTATAATATATAAATGTACTAATAATATCAGAATCAGATGAGAGGAGTGCATTATTTGTTTCTGCATGGATAGGACCAATTACCTTACGTTCTGATTTGATTTTTAAATAGTTTGCTAGCATTTTCCCTGCTTTGTTTTGGTCTCCGTGATATTTTGATTTAACCTTAAGCAGCATATTACATGCATCAACAGTAGCAACTTTATTGAGGGCGTATTTAACTTTAATTAACTCTTGTAGTGATGATGAGGATTTGGAAGTGTAATAAGTATGTTCTAATGTTTTGAGTTGTGATAAAGTTTCTTTATATTAGCATGCAATAGTTTCTTTTTCTTTGAAGAGTATGCAATAGTGAAGGCCCTAAAGGATGCTTTAAAAGCATTGCAATTATTGTGTAGGGAGGTGTCGAGAGAGTCATTAAGAACAAAAAATTCAGTAATAAAGGAAGTTGCTTCTGAAATAAAGGTACAATCTGATAAAAGGTGGTTATTTAAATGCCAACGGCCTTGTTTACATGTGGTGATAGATAAATCAATAGAAGTAAAAATTGGAGCATGGTCAGAAATAAAAATAGAGCCAATTTCCGATGAGTGGAGGCAAGGTAATAATGCTTTGGAAATTAGAATATAATTAATAGGAGATCTGGTATGGTGTACAGGAGAGAAAAAAGTAAATTCAGAAACATTAGGATTACACGTTTTCCAATTATCAAATAGGGGACGAGATGACAAGGCAGATTGGAAAGATTTGTGAGTTTTATCTGATTTAAATTTGTATTTGGATTGTCTGTCTAAAAAAGGATCTAGCAAATTATTAAAATCACCACCAACCACTATGTTAGAATTAGATACAGATAATAGCTTCAATTTTATAGATTGCCAGAATTCTGGATCAGGTTTAACAGGACTATAAATATTGAAAAAAGTAATTTGCCTTTTGTTAATGATAGCATCAACCATCACCCACCAACCAGAAGGTTCACATTCAGTTGATACAATTTGGGCATTAGTACATTTATGAAACAATATACCAACACCACCGTGACGATCAATAGCAGGAGAAAACACAATTTGACTGACCCATTGGCGTTTGAGTTTAAGAGACTCAACATCATTAGAGTGGGTTTCCTGTAAAAAAGCAACTTTGGTGTTAAGTTTAGCTAAATGAGAGAATACCTTTTGACGTTTGACAGGATGCCCAAGCCCACGAACATTCCACGAGACCATATTAACCATGAGGAAGGATTAAGGAATACATGAGGAAACAGGAGCACAAAACTGCATAAACAATAAAGAGAAAAATTCAACACCAGTGCCAAGAAACAAGACAAAAGGTGAGATAGAGAAAGAAGAGGAAGGCAGATCAAGAAAAAGGTAAACAGATCAAGGATTATAATTCAGATCTGTAAAGCAAGAATTAACCAAAGTTGGAGGAGCGTAGTGACATCGAAGGACATGGACAACAATAATAAAATATCTGAAATGAGAGCCTCGTATATAAGAAAGCAACAGTAAGAACTCAAATGGTTATAACCAAGTATAACTTGAACAATCATATAAACAAGCATTGTATTACAAGAACAGTCAGATGTTGGTATCCATTCCACGAGATGAGATATCATGGAGGTAAAGTTTAAGTTTATCAGAGTCATCAAATAAACTTGAACACCCTTCATGAGTGAGTTTACAAAGGCATGGATGAAGAATTCCATATTGAATATTAAGCTGTCGCATCTGAGGATGTAGGACAAGGAATTCTTCACGTCGAGCATTTGTTGCATTGGAAACATCCTGGGATATGAAGATATTATGGCCTGACCAGATGAGCCGACGTTTAAGTCTTACTGCCTTTAAGACATGCATAAGCTCTGTAAATTCCAAGAACAGCATTATAATTCCAAGTGGAATATTTGAAGAGGGATGTAGACGACCAAGACAATGCGATCTCTGAATGTTTAGGGGAGATGCAGATGGCTGAAGATCCAATAGTTCAGGTAGGAACTTCTGTAGGAACGAGACAATATCAGCGCCTTCAATATTTTCCGGAAGACCGTAAAGGCGTAGGTTATTCCTTCGATTATGATTTTCAAGATCCTTTGTGTGTAATTTTAACTTATGAATTTCTTGTTCTAATATGGGAATCTTTGAAGAAACATCTTGTAAGTCACTCACTCGTTGTTCACGTTCCAAAACCTTTGCCTCCATAACAATCCATCTCTCTTCAATTTGTTTTAGCTTCTCATTGGTAGTAGACATAAAAGGCTGAAGTCCACCTACTTCGTCCAATATAGAGTCCAAGACTGGATTTTTTGAGGAGAGAATTGGAGGAGGAGGATCATTTTTATGCTTTTTTGGTTTAGTACCAGAGGAAAAAGACTTGACAGAATGAGGATCAGTAGCCATTGTGAAAACACTGAAAAGAGCAATTACTTCAAAAAATAGCACTTGGTGAATACGTCTCAGAAATATAGTAGAATGGAATGAGATCTTATAAAGAGAAGGATGTAAAAGTGATAAAGACAGAACATGTGTCACACATTATAATAATAGCATTGAGCAGTAGTAGCAAAAGAGCTTGAGGCATAGTATGAAATGTCAGAATAAGACCCAATTTAAAGATGTAAACTTTCTCCTTGCCACAGAAGATATTGAAATATTAATAAATGGAGCACTTTCATAAGACAAGCATTGTCCAACCATGCCCCAAGATGAAATAAAGTTGGCAGAAGGACAAAAATATGGGTGGCTCAGTACATAATGATGGGAGCACTGGGCGACGCTGCACTCTCTGAGGTATTGGTGCTCCTTCAGTTAAGTTCCAGGTATTTGTTGGTTACATTAGTGCCAATGTCAGAATCACAATTGCATTAGCTGGAAAGTGTTTAAAAATCTCAGAAGGTGTGAAAGTATGGTAAATTTCACCTCTAAAATAAAAGATGGCAGCTAATAGGAGTGGAACAGTAAGGAGAGGTCAGTTGGGGAAGTTAGTCACTGGGAAGCGAATTTCTCTTGTCTCCTTCATTTTCAAATAAAAAAGGCCCAAAAGAATGCTTATTGGGGCACTTTCGTGTGGAAAAACGGGCCGCTGTGAGGTAAAACGCGAGCGCCAGCGCCGAAATCAAAATGGCGGGCGCTCACGATTCTGCACCCTAAAACTCACCGCCACGGCAAAGGGGACCAAAACTGCATTCAGGAGCATGAAAATTCACTGAAGGGCTTACTGCATCTTCATAGAAACATTCCTGCAGTCCATGGTTGCTGGAGCTGGCAAACGAGGCTAGAGAGCTGCAAGTAAGTCCCACTTCAGAGCGGAGCTCAGTCGGGCTGCGCCATGACACTTCAGCGTGTAGCCACACCCCGTCTGCAAATAAGTCCCGCTTCAGAGCGTAGCTCAATCGGGTTGCGCCATAACACTTCGGCGCATAGCCACGCCCCGTCCACAGGAACGCTTATCGCTAAGGCGATAAAAAATCGAGTGATAGTGGAGTACCGGGTATTTTAGAACCCGGCGGTGCCAGGGAATACACCTGAAAACTCCTGAGTCCTTCCTGTTTCAGACCACAGAAACACCGAGTCTTCTAGGTGAAGTCAAAGATCGTATTTATTGGCTGCAGCCAGTAACAGGTATCCTAGAAGTACAACAGCATGTATGTTCTCAGGAGACTGCTCTCTTTTACAAAATTGGACTTCTCCTTATATACAAAATAATATGCTTTAGGCAAACATTCCTTATTTTACAGTAGATCGTTCACATATTTTCACTACAAAGAAAAAGCAGTCATGATGACAAGTCTACATTTCAGTTCGTCCAGCCCGTAATTGATTACCCGGCAAGGCCCAGTATTTTCATCAGATATCGACGGACCCCCAATAAAATCGGACACCTCCTTCTCGTAAAGCAAGTCATTAAGCAAGAAACAGGGACAGGTGTGTGTAAGATTAGGCATGGTTTGTGTGCGATGAAAGGTTTATGATATGTTGTGCCTCGATGCTAATCTCGCTCGGCCACTGGGAAAGGAACTGGCCGGACAGGTTTGGCTTCGGGCAGTGGAGTCAGCTTGCCCAGGTCACAGAGGAGGCAACAAAGGTGTACGTGTCCTTCGGACTAGGTTTTGGCTTTAGTCATTTGGCTATGTGAGGGCAATCACAAAATGGCTGCCGTTCACAAAATGGGACCCGAGGGTTCAAGACGAAAACTCCGATTTCAGGGTGATTTCATCCCTCGAACATGATGGAAATGCTTGTGCATAGTATTCGAACCATTACCGGTCTGCCGATACCAAAATCGTCATGATACGAGAAGGTTTATGACACGGGTCCAGAATTTTCAGTACCACAATAGCGGCGAAAATCAGAAATAGCGTGAGAATACCATTGCTAAATTAACTGTGCTAATGAAAAGCTTGCTAATAGGCAAGTGTGTACTTGAAACACACACTATTTAAATGAGGGTCTAAGGGCTGCTTTAATGACTCTGTACTGGATACATGCCCCTAACTAAAGAACTAATTACAACAAAAGGTATCCAGGAGTCACAACCATGTTTCTCTCTTAGACAAACCGCTACACGACACAAAGTAAATTGTGAGTTGAACACAGTTGTATATAAACACCATTTAAACACACATACATGCAACATGCAGTCAGGGTAGGAATTTTTCCCATCAGTTGTCTCTCTGTACCACCACTGTTACATCATTTGGGTTCTCCTTACCCAGGAGTTAGTGTACAAACAGTCACACTAGTTGGAAGAAAGAGACTGTGTGAGTAAGGAGACTGACGTTAGTTATTTCACTGAGTGGTGTCAGTATGGTGTCGGTGTGATGTTTACAACTGAAAAAAAGCAGTGCAAGTGAAAGTAAGTGAAGTGGGTAAAATTAGGTGGAACTGAGTAGAATAGGTATTTTTAATATTTTCTCTCAGACCCCTAAGCTTAAAAACAAGTGAAAGGTGAAAAAAAGTAGATTTAACATAATATCTACTCAGCAAGTGGTCGACATGTTTCTGCATATGTATGGAGTTGATCCTATGCATTCATCAGGACCTAGTTGTTGCTACTGCTGTACATTAACGTGAGGAAAAGGGATTAAAAGGAATTATGTCACCTGTTTGTCAGGTGTAGATTCTCCACCACAATCTAAAATAGTCATGCAGACAAGGAAAGAAAAAGAGAAAAACAAACATATTTGTCACAGAATGCACTCTATAATAGTGATATTCTTGTGTTCATGTTTTTAACAATTCGATTGACATGATATCACTCACCCAATTTCTGTGGGGATGGCGCCTCACCTCACCTGGCTGCAGCTCAGGTAAATAAGGAGCACCGCTCTGTTTAGCAAAATACACAATCGTGAAAACACTCCACCAACTCATCTCAAGGCAAGATAAAGAACATGTGATGTTCTTGGTTTCATATATCTTAAAGCAAAATTAATGACCTCAATAATATTCATTACAATACAACAGATGTACGTGTATGACATTGTGTATCAAAGTTTCAGATTACGTACAAGAATTTTAATCTCTGGGTTTAAAATACACATATGAAGATTAGGTGGACCCCAGAGCCACTAATCATTTATGATGCCAAAGACGTATTAGACAGACAACACCTGTGTATTTGGTCGCTTACTATCTCATTATCTATTTTTTCAAATACCCCTTGTAGGAGAGTAGGGTCTGCAATCCTATGATCACCCAGATTTGTTTGCTTTTGTTTCACTGGTTTACGACTTTCTCTGGCTGTGGGCCTGCCAATCAGACCCACAGCCTGGCTGTTCTCTTTCTAAATTACGATATGTACCCTAGGTGCATTTACCAATTGGTACTGGGCCACCTTATCAGACCCCGTAACGCAGGGCATAGGTGTACCCAGGGCCGCCAGGGGCTGCAGCATGTATTATGCCACCCCTGGCTGGCCTCCTAAATTTGACACAACTGGCTGCATGACAGCTGGGGCAAAGTCGTGTAATCACCCTTTGCTTTAGGTATAGTAGCTCTATATCTAACCATACAATGGACACCCGAGTTCCTATCAGTCACTCCTATGGCAGGCCTTGACAATCCTGAAGGCAGAGTGCGTGGGCTCGTGTGAACTAGGTTCTGGCCCGAGCCGAGCCCGGTTGCAGCTTGCGGAATCAAGACCCAATGGCTGTTCCATGATAACGCGTACCACATCGGTAACTTCGGTGTCGCGTTATCAAGGCATGTCGAGTAAGGTGTCATACGAATCGGGATGCTGCCCCCTCACCAATTCTGGCGACGAGGTTAGCATTCCGCCCTTCTAGAGGGACACGACATGTACGTAACTGTGAACCCCGGTTAAAGTTAACTAAAGCCTCAGCTCCACAAAATGGATGCTGCCACCACAGACACGAGTCTGACCTCCTGCTGCTGGGAGTCCTTCCAGCCAGGAGCGCTTGGACAAAGGGTTTCCTGTCGAGGGCGGTGTTCGCACCGTCCCAGACAGGGTTTGTGTATTCTGGGTAGGTAGGGCTTTTGCGAGAAGGTGACTGCGGAGTGGCACCCCGGTGCTCACTACGCATCTGCCGGTCAGAACCAGTTCCAGGGGCGCCAGCCCTGGCCTGGGGAAAGTCCGGCAGGGGAGAGGGGTGTAACTACCCCCCTTCCTGGTCCCACCCTTAGGGCAGGACCTAGTCATGTGCCCACCCCTTTCTTTAGAATAAAGGCAGGAGCGGGGACCCTTCCAAATTAGATCATCTTTGAATCAAGAACTACTTTCTACGAAAGGACACTCAAGACTCTTCTCAAGATTTCTCCCTTGTGACTAAGGAGTAGTCACCCTGCATCAGCGGGCACCATCTAAGAACTCTGCGGTTTGCTGTAAGTCCTTCCTCAAGGAATCCGACGGCCCAGCTCGACGAGAACCGGCTTCCCTGGCACCTCCGACCTCTACCCACGTCATCAGCTCAGCTGTGATCTGTGGGTGCGACGAGACCTCGAGGGACCGGCCATCATCAGAACCTGCACGCTCTTAACCAGCACGACCATCGAAGCAATTCTCTGGTGAGTGCTCTGGGGTCCGAGAAGCCCCGACCCTGAGCCGCTCCAGCACCGAAGTGCAGTCCCTCAGCATCTCCACGATCTGCGTGGGGCCCTTCTGCTCGCTGCTCAGCACGTTGTCTGGTCACTAGCCGCTGGCTTGTGCCCTTCTGCGACGACATCCGACAATCAACACTGCTGGTCTGGTTGCTCCAGACTGGCCCTTGCTTCCATCTTTGCGAGAAGCACCCCGGGCCCTCCTGGTCCACTCAAGACGCCATCTTAGGCCCACCACGTGGCCCTGAGATCTGCCAAGGCTTGTTGCCCCATCCTGGGCCCAGCGACGCCGACAGCATCATCCTTCGTGGGACAGCTCGCACCTCCACCGTGGTCGCCGCCAACGCCTCCTGGTCCGTGAGACTGCAGAGCCTAGCGTCGCCCACTCACCTGGTCGAGGTGACGGCCAACCGGTGCCTTCCTGGTACCCTCTGACTACTGGCTAGTAGTACGAACTTGGTCCCCTCTGCTTTCAGGTATCATCAATCTCTGATCCAGGCTTGGATCTCTACGAACTATTCATCACTGGTCGCCGGCCAGCAACTCCTTTTCTTCCGGCTCCTGGCTCGTCAGCGAAGACCCCGACGCCTGTAAGACTTGTGCAGCCGCAGCCCTCGTGGCTAGGTAACTCGGCATTTCGGTGCCTGCATAGCCTCTTTACTCTAGGGTCCCGAGTCCCTCGCTTCCGACTTGCCTCATCGGGTCCGCCCGAGACCCTAAACTCTCCGTGTCCTCGGACACTTGTTTTAATTGTGCACTTGAAGTATTTTCCTAAGAGATTTGGTTTGTGCTTAGTACCCTGTCCTCATAAAGAGTCCAGGGCTGTTGTGAATCTTAATAAATATCCTGTTTATTTTCATAACACTTGTGTGGTGTCCTTTCACTGGGTGTTCAAGGGGTACAGGTGTGGTAAACAGCTGGCTTAACGCGCCCTCTCGAGTCTTTAGCCTTAGACTGCTCGTATCCACGCTACTAGGATAGCTGGTCTATAGGTTGACTTACAACCACACACCATAAGGGTCGTTGGAACGATACATAGCGGTCGCTAGAATAGCGAACGTTGCATATCGGGCCAACTTCTCACATTGGTGAGCAGCGGTTGGGATTTGAGCTTGCTGTTGTTTTACCACACGTATCCTAACAATATCTTGTTGAAAGATCACATAAGTACTGTTAGTACATATAACTAAAGCTTAGAATACTCTGAGTTCTACTGAACCAGCTGTTGCAGCTCCTCAAGGCTTAGCACACCTTGGCTGCAACTCTTAGCAAGGGAATAGTAGGTAAACACATAGTGTAGGTAGGTGCATCACTTACACCACACTAGAAACAGTATGTCGGACAAAGGAGGAAACTCTGAGTCTCCCCTTGTGTCAGTTGACCCTCCACAGGTCATCCCTTCGAGATATACTGTGCTGAGCTTCAAGGAGTTAAGACAAGTGTGTCACTCCAGGAAGATCAAGCAGGGGTCTAACCCCACCACGTCCTTTCTGATTGGTCTCTTGGAGACTTATGATGCCAGAAAAGCTGAGATCCTTCCCAGCTCTTCTAATCCAGAAGGAGACATGCCTCCCCTCGAGGGAACCAGAGACGATCCTGACCTCATCCACCTCGCAACTGAGAACGAAGATGTGGAGGATGATGAGGATGAGGATCCCTCTGGGGATGAGGCAGATAAGGGACAGGTAGAAGTCGTTAGACTAAGCAGGTCCAACTTAAGCAAGCATGACAGTGGTACTGGGGGACCCCTGGGACCACTCTCAGGTCAGCTTAACATTGGGAATGGACGAGCCCGATCTCTGTCACGAGACTCTGGCAGATCCCTTCACACCAATGGCTCTCACAACTCTTCTCAAAGAGGGATGACGTCCCCTCAGAGGAGAGTGTACGAAGCTAAGGAAAGGGCAGCTAATCTGAGGATTGAAAGGGAAGAACTTGCCCTGGCCAAAGAAAGGCTTGCCTTTGCTAGAGAGCAACAGTTAAGTGGGGCAGTCCCCACTGGTGGCAGCAATATACCTAGCAATAGGGAAAGGAGTTTTGATACGAAACACCTTGGTAAGATAGTGCCCCCCTTTAAACAAGGGGACGACATCCACAAATGGATTACTGCTTTGGAGAGGGCCTGCACTGTGCAGGGTGTTCCCCAAAGTCAGTGGGCAGCTATCTTGTGGCTCTCCTTTGAAGGAAAAGGAAGAGACAAGCTCCTCACCACAAGGGTGGAGGACGCTAACGATTACCAAGTCTTGAAAAATACACTCGTTGAAGGGTTCGGCCTAACCACTGAGCAGTACAGGGTGCTGTTCAGGGATACCCAGAAAACGCAGTCTCAAGATTGGTCCGACTTTGTCGATTGTGCCACTAAGGCTTTTGAGGGCTCGTTGCTGGGCAGTAAGGTTACTGATTACAAAGGATTGTATAATTTGATGATGAGAGAACAAATTTTAAACAATTGTCAGAACCAGTTGTTGCATCAGCATCTTGTCGACTCGGATCTGACCTCTCCCCAAGAATTGGGAAAGAAGGCAGACAGATGGGTTCGTACAAGAGTTAAACAGAACCAGGGCCAGAATCAAGGTGGTCAGAAGAAAGCAGACCAGAAGGGTAAAGATTCTAAGGGGGAACAAAATGACCAGAAGTCTTCGACAGGTCCCCAACAACCCAAAGAGGGTGGGGGTCAGGCTCCCCAAAAGAAGAAAGAAGGCCAATCCAAAAGATGGTGCCAGTACTGCAAAAGTAAATCTCACTGGTTTAGTGAGTGCACCAAGAAAGGAGGAGGGCAGGCTCCTGCCACTGCAGCCCCTAAGGCACCTGTGCCCCCTAGTACAGCCAGCAGTGGTAGTGCACCTCCCAAGGGTTTAGTAGGGTTAACCCTGGGTTCTGAGGGGCGTGACAACTTAGTTGGCACACTCACTCAGGCTGTCCTTGTCAGTACAGGGGACGTGGACGTGTCCCCTGACGTAAGTCCCAATACCTTGGGCAAATACCGACAGACGCCTTTCATAAATGGAAAGATGGCTCAGGCCTATAGGGACACTTGTGCCAGCGTCACCATGGTGACGCCTAACTTTGTGGACCCTGGACAGATCATGCCAGGTACGGAGTTCCTGGTGACCAATGCAAGCAATGTCACTACCAATCACAGTATGGCAATTGTAGCTTTCTCCTGGGGAGGGGTAACTGGCCAAAAGAAGGTTGTAGTTAGTTCAGACCTCCCAGTGGATTGTTTGTTGGGCCATGATTTGGAGTCATCACAATGGTCAGAAGTGGAGCACCGGACTCACATGGAAATGTTAGGCTTGCCAGCACATGTGTTCGCTGTGACCAGGTCACAGGTCAGGAAATGCCCCACTGAACAGGTGCTGGATCCTGGAACAACGGACCAGACACCTCCCAAGAAAAAGAGCGGTAGGGTTAAGGCTGCGCCTTCCCCCTTGCCCCAGGTCGTGGATCAAGTCTCAGAGGAGGCTGACCTACAGGAATTGAGGGAAACTGAGCCTAGGGAGTTCGAACTTGATCAAGTTGAATTCTTGGGTTCAGGGGGACCCTCAAGGGAAGACCTGGGGAAGGACCAGTTAGACTGCCCTTCTCTTGAACCCCTCAGACAGCAGGCTGCTGCTGAGGCTGCTGGGAATGCCACAGGTACCCACAAGGTATACTGGGAAGATGGACTCCTGTACACTGAGTCAAGAGACCCCAAGCCTGGCATGACCAGGAGGCTGGTTGTACCCTTGTCTCAGCGTGGTTTCCTACTTACCTTGGCCCACGAGATTCCCTTAGCAGGTCACTTAGGCCAGACGAAAACGTTGGACAGGCTTGTCTCACACTTTTACTGGCCTCATATGAACGAAGATACCAAGGAGTTTTGCCGCTCCTGTGTCACTTGCCAAGCCAGTGGTAAGTCAGGTGGCACGACAAAGGCCCCCCTTATACCAATGCCTGTGGTGGGGGTGCCCTTTGAACGGGTGGGGATCGACATCGTCGGTCCCATGGAACCACCAACAGCATCAGGGCACAAGTTTATACTGGTGGTAGTGGATCATGCCACCAGGTATCCTGAAGCTATTCCCCTTAGGACCACTACAGCACCTGTTGTGGCAAGAGCCCTAGTTGGAGTATTCTCCAGAGTGGGCTTCCCTAAGGAGGTCGTCTCCGACAGAGGTGCAAACTTTATGTCGAGCTACTTAACTGCTATGTGGAAGGAATGTGGTGTCAACTACAAGTTCACTACACCCTATCACCCACAGTGCAATGGGCTTGTTGAGAGATTCAACAGGACCCTTAAAGGGATGATTCATGGACTACCTGAAAAGCTTCGGCGTAGATGGGACGTCCTGATCCCCTGCCTTTTATTCGCTTACAGAGAAGTCCCACAGAAGGGGGTTGGCTACAGCCCTTTTGAACTTTTGTACGGGCATCCTGTGAGAGGACCCCTATGTTTGGTGAAGGAAGGATGGGAGAGACCTCTCAAAAAGCCTGCGACCAACATAGTGGACTATGTGCTCGGCCTCCGCTCGCGGATGGCTGAATACATGGAGAAGGCATCTGAAAACCTTAAGGCCAGCCAAGAACTCCAAAAAGCTTGGCATGACCAAAAGGCTGTCTTGACTGTTTACCAGCCCGGACAGAAGGTGTGGGTGTTGGAGCCAGTGGCCCCAGCAGCACTCAAGGACAAATGGTCCGGGCCCTACACCATCCTGGAGAAAAAGGGAGAGGTCACCTACCTGGTCGACCTAGGAACTCCCCGGAGCCCCCACAGGGTGCTTCATGTCAACAGGCTCAAGGCATATGTCGACAGGAAGGACATGAGTTTGCTCATGGCCCTAGATGAGGGACAGGAGGAGGAGAGTGACCCTCTCCCCGACCTGCTCACTCAGAATCCTGACGATGGATCGGTAGATGGTGTTGTCTTTTGTGGCAGCCTCTCCGAACATCAACAGAAAGACTGTAAACAGGTTCTTCAGTCTTTCAGACATATGTTTTCTCTAACACCCAGTCAGACCGATTGGTGCACCCATGAGGTCGACACTGGTGACAGCTTGCCCGTCAAGAGTAAAATCTACCGGCAGCCTGATCACGTTAGAGACTGCATCAAGAGTGAAGTGCAGAAAATGTTGGAGCTGGGAGTCATTGAACCCTCGGATAGCCCTTGGGCTAGTCCCGTAGTTCTAGTGCCGAAACCTCACACCCAGGGCGGTAAGAAAGAGATGAGGTTCTGCGTAGACTACAGGGGTCTCAATGCAGTCACTAAGACTGACGCCCACCCAATACCAAGGGCAGACGAGCTTATCGATAGATTGGCTTCGGCCAACTACTTAAGTACGTTTGACCTGACAGCTGGGTATTGGCAAATCAGGTTAGCTGAGGACGCCAAGCCTAAAACCGCATTTTCAACCCCTGGTGGGCCTTATCAGTTCGTGGTGATGCCCTTTGGTCTGAAAAATACACCTGCCACCTTCCAACGGTTGGTGAATCAAGTCCTTACTGGGCTGGATGACTTCTGTGCGGCGTATCTTGACGATATTGCTGTCTTTAGCTCCACCTGGGAGGATCACCTGGTCCACCTGCGGAAAGCGTTAGAGGCTCTGCAAGCAGCAGGCCTCACTATCAAGGCCACCAAGTGCCAGATAGGGCAGACACAGGTTGTATACCTGGGCCACCTTGTAGGTGGAGGCCAGGTTCAGCCACTGGAGAGCAAAATACAGTCAATCAGGGACTGGGCTCCTCCAACCACCCAGACTCAGGTTCGAGCTTTCTTGGGCCTGACTGGTTACTACCGAAAGTTTGTCAGGAACTATGGTTCCATCGTGACACCATTAAATGAACTGACAAGTAAGAAAATGCCAAAAAAGGTTCAGTGGACAGCGAGCTGTCAAAAAGCATTCGATGACCTAAAGCAGGCCATGTGCACGGCGCCTATCCTCAAGAGTCCGGACTACTCCAAACCATTCATTGTCCAAACAGATGCTTCTGAGTTGGGTGTGGGAGCTGTTCTTTCTCAACTGAATTTTGATGGTCAAGACCAGCCCATTGCTTTTATAAGCAGAAGGCTGACCCCTAGAGAGAAGAATTGGTCAGCTATTGAGAGGGAGGCCTTTGCTGTGGTTTGGGCCCTGAAGAAGCTGAGGCCATACTTGTTTGGCACTCACTTCAAGATTCAGACCGACCATAAGCCCCTCTTATGGCTAAATCAGATGAAGGGTGAAAACCCCAAACTGCTTAGGTGGTCCATTTCCCTACAGGGGATGGACTTTACGGTGGAACATAGACCTGGTACTGATCATGGCAATGCCGATGGGCTCTCCAGATATTTCCACTTAGAACAAGAAGACTCACCTGGTCAAGGTTAGCTTAGTGTTCCGACGTTTGGGGGGGGGGGGTCATGTAGGAGAGTAGGGTCTGCAATCCTATGATCACCCAGATTTGTTTGCTTTTGTTTCACTGGTTTACGACTTTCTCTGGCTGTGGGCCTGCCAATCAGACCCACAGCCTGGCTGTTCTCTTTCTAAATTACGATATGTACCCTAGGTGCATTTACCAATTGGTACTGGGCCACCTTATCAGACCCCGTAACGCAGGGCATAGGTGTACCCAGGGCCGCCAGGGGCTGCAGCATGTATTATGCCACCCCTGGCTGGCCTCCTAAATTTGACACAACTGGCTGCATGACAGCTGGGGCAAAGTCGTGTAATCACCCTTTGCTTTAGGTATAGTAGCTCTATATCTAACCATACAATGGACACCCGAGTTCCTATCAGTCACTCCTATGGCAGGCCTTGACAATTCTGAAGGCAGAGTGCGTGGGCTCGTGTGAACTAGGTTCTGGCCCGAGCCGAGCCCGGTTGCAGCTTGCGGAATCAAGACCCAATGGCTGTTCCATGATAACGCGTACCACATCGGTAACTTCGGTGTCGCGTTATCAAGGCATGTCGAGTAAGGTGTCATACGAATCGGGATGCTGCCCCCTCACCAATTCTGGCGACGAGGTTAGCATTCCGCCCTTCTAGAGGGACACGACATGTACGTAACTGTGAACCCCGGTTAAAGTTAACTAAAGCCTCAGCTCCACAAAATGGATGCTGCCACCACAGACACGAGTCTGACCTCCTGCTGCTGGGAGTCCTTCCAGCCAGGAGCGCTTGGACAAAGGGTTTCCTGTCGAGGGCGGTGTTCGCACCGTCCCAGACAGGGTTTGTGTATTCTGGGTAGGTAGGGCTTTTGCGAGAAGGTGACTGCGGAGTGGCACCCCGGTGCTCACTACGCATCTGCCGGTCAGAACCAGTTCCAGGGGCGCCAGCCCTGGCCTGGGGAAAGTCCGGCAGGGGAGAGGGGTGTAACTACCCCCCTTCCTGGTCCCACCCTTAGGGCAGGACCTAGTCATGTGCCCACCCCTTTCTTTAGAATAAAGGCAGGAGCGGGGACCCTTCCAAATTAGATCATCTTTGAATCAAGAACTACTTTCTACGAAAGGACACTCAAGACTCTTCTCAAGATTTCTCCCTTGTGACTAAGGAGTAGTCACCCTGCATCAGCGGGCACCATCTAAGAACTCTGCGGTTTGCTGTAAGTCCTTCCTCAAGGAATCCGACGGCCCAGCTCGACGAGAACCGGCTTCCCTGGCACCTCCGACCTCTACCCACGTCATCAGCTCAGCTGTGATCTGTGGGTGCGACGAGACCTCGAGGGACCGGCCATCATCAGAACCTGCACGCTCTTAACCAGCACGACCATCGAAGCAATTCTCTGGTGAGTGCTCTGGGGTCCGAGAAGCCCCGACCCTGAGCCGCTCCAGCACCGAAGTGCAGTCCCTCAGCATCTCCACGATCTGCGTGGGGCCCTTCTGCTCGCTGCTCAGCACGTTGTCTGGTCACTAGCCGCTGGCTTGTGCCCTTCTGCGACGACATCCGACAATCAACACTGCTGGTCTGGTTGCTCCAGACTGGCCCTTGCTTCCATCTTTGCGAGAAGCACCCCGGGCCCTCCTGGTCCACTCAAGACGCCATCTTAGGCCCACCACGTGGCCCTGAGATCTGCCAAGGCTTGTTGCCCCATCCTGGGCCCAGCGACGCCGACAGCATCATCCTTCGTGGGACAGCTCGCACCTCCACCGTGGTCGCCGCCAACGCCTCCTGGTCCGTGAGACTGCAGAGCCTAGCGTCGCCCACTCACCTGGTCGAGGTGACGGCCAACCGGTGCCTTCCTGGTACCCTCTGACTACTGGCTAGTAGTACGAACTTGGTCCCCTCTGCTTTCAGGTATCATCAATCTCTGATCCAGGCTTGGATCTCTACGAACTATTCATCACTGGTCGCCGGCCAGCAACTCCTTTTCTTCCGGCTCCTGGCTCGTCAGCGAAGACCCCGACGCCTGTAAGACTTGTGCAGCCGCAGCCCTCGTGGCTAGGTAACTCGGCATTTCGGTGCCTGCATAGCCTCTTTACTCTAGGGTCCCGAGTCCCTCGCTTCCGACTTGCCTCATCGGGTCCGCCCGAGACCTTAAACTCTCCGTGTCCTCGGACACTTGTTTTAATTGTGCACTTGAAGTATTTTCCTAAGAGATTTGGTTTGTGCTTAGTACCCTGTCCTCATAAAGAGTCCAGGGCTGTTGTGAATCTTAATAAATATCCTGTTTATTTTCATAACACTTGTGTGGTGTCCTTTCACTGGGTGTTCAAGGGGTACAGGTGTGGTAAACAGCTGGCTTAACGCGCCCTCTCGAGTCTTTAGCCTTAGACTGCTCGTATCCACGCTACTAGGATAGCTGGTCTATAGGTTGACTTACAACCACACACCATAAGGGTCGTTGGAACGATACATAGCGGTCGCTAGAATAGCGAACGTTGCATATCGGGCCAACTTCTCACACCCCTCTTATGATGTAAGAATCAGAGGAAGCACTGTGTCAAAGTTATATTCCACAAAGAAATATATCACAAAGAACTCGCTTTAGCCCCAAGTAAATATTGCCACACTGTGTCAAAGTTATATTCCACAAAGAAATATATCACAAAGAACTCGCTTTAGCCCCAAGTAAATATTGCCACACGAGCACTTAGGAGCCGTAATCGGCTAGATTACACAGAGCCTGTGACGTCTCTACCGTTCATAAACAAACGCGAAGTGACCTAAACTTCCGCATCTCAGTTCTTACAAAGATCGGCAGCTCCTCTATTTGCCCCCAACTATTTTTCACTACTGTCGATAATTGCACCCTTTTATTGCTAATCGGCTCGCGAGAAAGGGCGCCGCTCGTACATGCACCGGCGCGTGCAACGAAGGAGAAGAGGAAAAGAAATCCCTCCGACCGCTTACCTCTCCGTCGGTGTCTCCCAACGTCCCTCTGGGCTATACTGGGGAGGCACCGA
The DNA here is from genome assembly GCF_964263255.1 of Lissotriton vulgaris. Lineage (NCBI taxonomy): Eukaryota > Metazoa > Chordata > Amphibia > Caudata > Salamandridae > Lissotriton > Lissotriton vulgaris. Next base: position 573,045,686 of record NC_141694.1, read on the forward strand.
ACGGAAGAGGAAACGGTGATGGATCAAACCCAGATCTTTTGACTGGGTGTGAGTGTTTGAATGGTTCAGATTCTCCGTCCATCACCACCCCCTTTTGTGCCGCTTTTGGCCGCCATAGGTGTGGCAGGGTATGCTCAGGCGTGAGTCCCTTGCTCACTTTGCCACTGGATTCAAGCAAGCCGGGCTGAAGACGGCTGGAATGCCAGAAACCAGTCCTCGGAAGCTTGTTTCTGGTCCAGGGAAGGCATGGCTTGGCAGTTCGGGCTGGACTATTCCCATGAGGCACAGGGTCAAACTGATTTGCATATAGCCATGTCTGAACTGGGGTGGCAGAGTGGGCTAAAGAACGGTGATGGATCAAACCCAGATCTTTTGACTGGATGTGAGTGTTTGATTGGTTCAGATGCTCCGTCCATCACCACCCCCTCTTGTACTCCAAATGTACAAATGTACACAGAACCAAACTTGTGCTTGAACATTTCCAGCTGTTCATGCCTATTGTCAAGACGTTACAATGTTTTGTGAAACTTAATATAAGAAGCACAGCCCTCGAGTATAACGCTTTCTATTTCATTCTACGAAAACAGACTAAAACTGAAGTGATTTCAAATTGGATTGCTATTGACAAAACCTAGTCTCCGGCCAAGGTTTATCAAGACACACATAGGCCCCAGAGAAGCACTGCACACCTTCCCTGACAACAACATGTGTGCACTTTAAAGCAAGGCAATGCCCGAGGCACGATGGGGGCTCACAGACCTTCACCCTGGGTGAAGTCTGCAATTCGTGGCACCTGCTCAAAGGGGCAGCATCTAGTTCAATGCCTGTGGGATTTTGGTGAAGTGATATTATCAATCCCTGGGGCCCAACAAAAGAGGACATTCATTTAACATAAACCCCTCCCCCAAACAAACACATCACCTACAAATGTTTACAGCTAAGCACAATAAAAAAACAATGCTTAAAAAAAAAAAAACAGACGTACGGTTGTGTTCATCAAAACGTGCGGTTAAAAAAAATTTGGTTTTAAATCACTCAGGTTTGGAAGGATGGTGATGCAAGAAGGCTTGCCATCTGCCCCCTCTCCATGGCACTGACAGGAAGTGGTAGGTGTGACTAGGGGGAGCTGAGGGAACTCTCAGACCCCGGTATTGTTTTCAGAAGCGCAGAGTGTAAAGTTGAAAGCAGTGCTCCCGTTCCCATCCTTCCAAACCTTCCACGGGAGAGACCTGGAGTGCGTGTGGGGGAACCTGCTTCTGCTGCCGATGACAATATTCCGTGGCCCGGAATCCGCTCAGGCTTCCCCCCAGCTCAACTTTCATGACAAGCCTCCCCTTACTGCGGAGCCCCTCCAAGGTGCAAGCTGTTCTCTCTCTTCCAAAACACAGGGAGAAATTCCAATGCAAAGGCACAAAACACATATCCGGGAACACAGCCTTCCCAGTCAAACCAGCCATCCCAACAACAACGCAATAGGAGCTAAAGGGGGAAAGAAAGGCCAGGTCACCCCCCACTCAGTGCATTATAAACAACAACTAGCCTGACCCACAGTACACCTGATACTAAAAATGCGACACTTGAAGGGTTTCCAATACTTTCCAATCCCTAGAGTGTGTTCCCTATCACTACTCAGAATGTCGTGGTGTATCAAATTTAGAATGTCATAAAACCATCATAACGCAAATCCCACGCAGAGGTGACCAGAAAAAGTGTGGGAAAGGAGAGAGAGCATCTCACGGTAGTAACACCATGAGGGCTGCTGGCTGGTACTCACTGGCATACCCACTTATCATCATAGGTTGCTCTCTCTCCATGCAGAAAAATAAAGTGCGTGTATTCTTTTGAAGAAATCTCAAAGCCAGTGAAGTAAGAAAAGATAGTGAAACTCAAATATAAATGAACTATCAGTGTCTAATATCTTTGCAAGTGCACATTGGACCCCTATGAGAATATAGAAGTATAATTCTCACCAATAAAAACCAGTGAAGCTTTCTGACTCAACCTAACTTTATTAGGTGCTGTAAGCTTCCTCAATTAAAAATGGTTTCAGTCAAACCATAATCATTCTCTAAAGCCAACATGTTTCGTTGCTAAACCGTCATGCAACTTCTTCAGGGCTGTTGAAGTTCCAAATATCAACTTCACGTGAGATTAACGAATCGGTTGTGACGTCACCTCGTACCTGCAACCGTCTTAAACCGGCACATGCGTCCTCCAATCACTTGCCCCTGGGGTGACTGCCAAATGTCTAGTCCCCCGTGTCACGTCTCGCCAGCGTGTGTGAAGCTCCATCCCAGCAATCCCTCCCTGCAGCTAGAGCCGACTCAGCAGCCTCCGCTTCGCCAAGAGCAGCACACAATGCCATCCCAACTTGTCCCCCTGCGGCAGCCCCCTCCCTTTACCTTTTTCCCATTTTAACACCCGAGAAGGCTGGTGCAGATTGTCCGAGGTTGCCTCAGGTGACCCTGCTGCCCTAGGTCCACCTAGGGCAGCAATGCTATAGGTCTCGCATTTAAATGCGAGACCTATGGCATTGCAAACAAGCACCTCAATAAAGAAAAGAACACGTACCGTTTGAGAACCGAAGTAAAGGGGCCAGTAGCCATGGGATGATACAAATGATGACATGGCTGTACTAAGGAGTGACTAACACACCTCATAATGAATCAGACGCCAGAATTTAAGAAGGGCAAGGACACAAGCCATTGCCAAATGTGGACAGGGCTTGTCCTCGGTACAGTACCTACCACAGATCATCAGACCAGCGATTGCGCGCTGGCGAAGGCTCGACCTAAAAAGGAAGGAAAGAAGGTAGGTAGACAATGAAAGTGAGGGAGACAACAGAAGAAAGGAGGAGGAGAAATAAGAAATAACAGGTTAGGGAAGAATGATGGCTCACAGTGTAAGCTTCCGATTTTAGAACTAGAAAATCTATTTCAATCCCTCCTGCACCTTTTTGCCAAGTTCATGAGCATGTAGAAATATGTTGAATAAATAACACACAAGAAAGGTCCCAGGGGAAAGTTTATAGACCCTACTGTTAAGCCCCCTGTATCAAAGTAACACCAACCTAAAGTTAACAGAGAGTCAGAAAACAAGCAATCAAAGCACCCAGATACAAATATACAGGAAATAGTTGCTAAACTATGCAAGTTCCCATCAGTCCACCATCGAGACCGCCCTTCATCATCTGGGATCTCTGGTGCATAATTTCTGTCACATTAGCGGTTAAAAAACCTCTGCTGGCTGATGACTAAAACCAGGCACAGGAAAAAACCACAACGATATGTACAGATGTGAAACAGAAAAGGCGTGTCTAGATGAGAACTAGAGATAGCAGTGCGTGAAAAAAAAGGTGTGTTTGTGAAAGTAAAGAAAGATGCTTTAAAATTAGGTAGTGGTCGGGAAAAAAACTTTAATAAACACCCTCACACTCCTAAATCAATAAAAACAGTGCAATAGTGGATTAGCAAATAGCCACTAAGACACCCGGAGTCTAGTGATCTCCTGCTGCTTCCTCAGGACCATTAATGCTACTGCTAGAGAAAAGAATAAAAAATAACAAGAACCATATCACCTGATAGTGTATGTATCAACTTCCTCTCATCCTAAAAGTAGGGGAGAAAATATAGTATAAGGGTACAAATTCATGATTGCTTTTTGAAAATAACGTGCACTAAGCGTGCCATTATTATGTGCTAGACATAAACTACTCTTGCCCAGCATTCAGACTAACTTAGTCACAAATCACTAATTTAGCGAATTTGTAGATTACGGTTCACTCACCCACTCGATGAGAAGGAACCACTCCACCTCACCTGGCTCGAGCTCAGGTAAATGGATGCACCGCACTAAAAATAAACAACAAATCAAAGGATGTATCCATATCTCAATGTAATCCTAAACTAATCGATTTACGCATGCTCCACATCAGGCATCACATTCCTGCCAGCGCCGTGGAACAGCACCTAGGTCAGTCAGCCTCAGTTAGTGAATGGTAGTTATGAATTGATGACCGCGCTTAATTAGAGTCATCACTGTTTTCAACAATTATAAGCTAGCATCCGCACTTAACTAAAAATGCCAGAGTGTAGCGCAGACACATACATGTCCGCCGTCTTACCTCTCCGTCGATGCACCGGTCGTCCCTCTAAGCTCTATCGTAGGGAGGAACCGACTCGGTGCACCGGCGAGGCAGATAAACCTTTCTCACTTCCGCATTCAGAGCGCGTCGATGACTGACGCCCCCTGTGCGTGATGACATCATGCGCCTACTCGCAGCCTCATGCGCCCTTGCTGATGGGAAATGTAGTTCCCAAATACTCTCTGTCCCGAGTATGCCGAGACGCCGCGCTCAATTAGCGTATTGGTATTTGCTAGTTACCTAAAGCTGGGAATGCGTATTTTTTAATGAGTGCGCTGTGTAAACACCAATTTAAATGATTGAAAAATCATATTAATGATAGTTCGGTGTAAAGGCGGAATTAAGCGCTGACAATGCAATACCATTTACATTATGGAAAAAGTCCTTCTATCAAGTTCAGGGGAATCCATATTCAAATAGCGAGAGACTAACCGAATTTTCATGGTGACATCGCTCGTGGATGTCCCTTTAGAGAAGAGGGGTGTCTTCGTAATGGACCTTACTCAACATATCCTTCGGGAATGCCACACATACCCCCACTTCTGCGAATACAGACAATGACATCTTTGATGATATTACCCGCATAGTATGCAGGAGTGGCTGCAATACTAAGCGATGTCACCATGAAAATTCGGTTAGTTTCTGGTGCATAGGATCAGCTTTTGGTTTTCTGTTGGTGATTTTCTGCCTATACGTCTAAGTAGTGAGATGTTTATACAGCTTTCTCGCTATTTGAATATGGATTCCCCTGAACTTGATAGAAGGACTTTTTCCATAATGTAAATGGTATTGCATTGTCAGCGCTTAATTCCGCCTTTACACCGAACTATCATTAATATGATTTTTCAATCATTTAAATTGGTGTTTACACAGCGCACTCATTAAAAAATACGCATTCCCAGCTTTAGGTAACTAGCAAATACCAATACGCTAATTGAGCGCGGCGTCTCGGCATACTCGGGACAGAGAGTATTTGGGAACTACATTTCCCATCAGCAAGGGCGCATGAGGCTGCGAGTAGGCGCATGATGTCATCACGCACAGGGGGCGTCAGTCATCGACGCGCTCTGAATGCGGAAGTGAGAAAGGTTTATCTGCCTCGCCGGTGCACCGAGTCGGTTCCTCCCTACGATAGAGCTTAGAGGGACGACCGGTGCATCGACGGAGAGGTAAGACGGCGGACATGTATGTGTCTGCGCTACACTCTGGCATTTTTAGTTAAGTGCGGATGCTAGCTTATAATTGTTGAAAACAGTGATGACTCTAATTAAGCGCGGTCATCAATTCATAACTACCATTCACTAACTGAGGCTGACTGACCTAGGTGCTGTTCCACGGCGCTGGCAGGAATGTGATGCCTGATGTGGAGCATGCGTAAATCGATTAGTTTAGGATTACATTGAGATATGGATACATCCTTTGATTTGTTGTTTATTTTTAGTGCGGTGCATCCATTTACCTGAGCTCGAGCCAGGTGAGGTGGAGTGGTTCCTTCTCATCGAGTGGGTGAGTGAACCGTAATCTACAAATTCGCTAAATTAGTGATTTGTGACTAAGTTAGTCTGAATGCTGGGCAAGAGTAGTTTATGTCTAGCACATAATAATGGCACGCTTAGTGCACGTTATTTTCAAAAAGCAATCATGAATTTGTACCCTTATACTATATTTTCTCCCCTACTTTTAGGATGAGAGGAAGTTGATACATACACTATCAGGTGATATGGTTCTTGTTATTTTTTATTCTTTTCTCTAGCAGTAGCATTAATGGTCCTGAGGAAGCAGCAGGAGATCACTAGACTCCGGGTGTCTGCAGAAACATGTCGACCTTTCATCTCTTAGTGGCTATTTGCTAATCCACTATTGCACTGTTTTTATTGATTTAGGAGTGTGAGGGTGTTTATTAAAGTTTTTTTCCCGACCACTACCTAATTTTAAAGCATCTTTCTTTACTTTCACAAACACACCTTTTTTTTTCACGCACTGCTATCTCTAGTTCTCATCTAGACACGCCTTTTCTGTTTCACATCTGTACATATCGTTGTGGTTTTTTCCTGTGCCTGGTTTTAGTCATCAGCCAGCAGAGGTTTTTTAACCGCTAATGTGACAGAAATTATGCACCAGAGATCCCAGATGATGAAGGGCGGTCTCGATGGTGGACTGATGGGAACTTGCATAGTTTAGCAACTATTTCCTGTATATTTGTATCTGGGTGCTTTGATTGCTTGTTTTCTGACTCTCTGTTAACTTTAGGTTGGTGTGAAATATGTTGAATGCCAGTCTTCGTTACCAATCTTAAACAAACCCTGACAAAGCCAGTAGGTCTGGCTTTAATGTATAAAAGTAAAAAAACACACTTTATACATATCTGTGTTGGCGTTTAAAGGTTGACTTCTTGGCTTTGTCATTGGAAATGAGCATGTTTTGGTTAATTCATAAAAAAATATTTCCGATCGGCCTGAATTGGATTGCTAAATAGGCGGATTGCATGTGCAATGCCCTGCATATATTCCTTGTTCTATGCAGCGAAGAATGCACAGAATAAGGCACTCTTGCATGGTACCTAGCACTATCTGGGACAGAGCAATGTAATTAACTTAATGGTAATAACATTTAAATATTCACACTGCCCAGAGCCTGATAGGGAAGAAGAGAACGTTCTTTAGTTGGAGACCCTGTGTGTGGTGTCTGCCTGCTACAGCCTTGCATTGTGCACATGCTTACCTGCCGGGGAAGTTGTTTTCAAGAGCACTGCCAGGTTAATGGGCAATTTATTTACCTTGGTGCAATTATCATTAAGGTAATTACAATACCTGGCCTCTTGCAGTGCTCCTTTTGTTCAAGCTTAGTTGTTTTCTACTTTTTGAAGTATACTTAATTTTGCACCACAGGCAGGAAAAATCTATTATGCAAATCACCCACGAATTTTGCCCACACCTATTTGCCACTGCTTGTTTACCACTGTATATGAAGGGTTCAAGCCAGCAAAATGTAAGCAATGACTAACACATTATCAAAGCGCCTGCATCAATGAAACAGGCATTGGCAAAGCCAAAAGGGCTGGCAATTCTTGTTCTGTTTGGTCATGGCTTTTGCACACAATAGTTTGGAAATATGCCAGGCCCTCATCAGTCTAAAAAAAGTAATCGGCTGCAGGCAAAAAGTGTATTTGGTCTCAATAAACCACACATTACCATAGAACTCCCCAGCACTGCAGGGAACTACTTAGTGTGTGGATGTGTTTCTGTGAAAGAGAGGCATGCCGTAACTCATAGTGAAGTCAACCAATGGCTGATGTGGGCTGATACATTCCCCATAATGTATGTTGAAGTGAGTGGAAGAAAAATATAAATGACACCAGCAACAGACTAATGGATGAAGTCTGGCTAAAATCCATTTAAGTAACTGTGTGTAGTGTTCTGGTGTAGGCCTAGGAATCAGAGGCAGCAGGACACACGTGTGCTGTTAGTGGCGGGCACGTAACCTGACCACGCCCAGAGCCCTGGGCCTTTTATTCACAGCTTTGCGTGTCCAACGCTTACGTTGGGCTGAACCAAAGTCCCCTTACGTTCAAGGGGACAAACTGATAGAAACAGTGGGAGGGGGCGTGTGCTGCAGTGGTACGCCCCACTGCCAACGACACTACATTCCTCCTTTACCTAGGGAAAAAACAAACTGGAGTACAATGGCACACAAATGTCTCTCGTAGTCAGAGGGTGTTCTGTGTTCAACAAAGTTCGCCAAACTGTCTCTGGTACAGTCTCTGAAATTACTGTGAGACTCACAACATATGGAATATAAAAACAGGGTCAGCCATCTCGGTCAGTTCAACGCCAGCACTGGGCCACAAAGTCTCGATACCTCTGGGAAGGTTTGGGGCACGGACGTAGACTGTATTTTGCTTGGCTTCGCCCTTCCGCTGTGGTCTGGGACTGTTCTTCCGATTCTCTGGTCTCGTTGACGCTGGGGCTTTCTGCCGGTCTCTCTGGCTCCTTATCGCTCGGGGTGATGTTGCCGGTCTGGCTCACCGGGGTGTCTGGTCCAGTAGGTTCTGACGGTCTGCGCTGGGGGCTTGGGTGCCAGTCGTCCAGTTCCGGGTCATCACCTCCTTCGGGTATTTTTTTGAAAAACAAGATGTTCCTTGTTCCTACTTCTCCGTTCCTGACAGCAGTGACCATTGTGCCATTTATCTCCGTTACCTTCCAGGGGTCAAGCTCAAATGGCAGACGGAACTTCCCACCAGGATGGCGATCCTTTACAAAAACCCTGTCCCCGATTTGGATTGGGCTCTCTGCCGCTCTCCGTCTACGGGACGCTTCCTGGTTGTTTTTGGCGCGCTGTTCCATGGACCGGTTCCTGGGGGTTGGGGCTAGCTCCTACGTGGGGTGGTGGGGGATGGTGTCTGCGACAGCCCGGTTAAAGGAGAGTCGGCTCGGGGAGACTCCTGTGGTGCAATGTGGAGTCAGGCGATACTCTCGAAGAAATTGATAGATGGCTAGCTCCAGACAGTGGCCGTCGGCTATTGCAATTTGAATTGTCTTGTTCAGAGTTCTCATTAGCCTTTCGACCTCTCCGTTGGCCTGGGGCCATCTTGGTGTTATCCGTTTATGTTTGATGCTATGGCTCTGCAGGTATTCCGTGAACTCGCTGCCATTGAACGGGGGTCCATTGTCAGTGCGGACTTCATCCATGAGCCCATGGGTGGCGATGATTTTTTCGAACTTAGGGATCACTTCAGACGCCGCTGTCGATGTCACGATTTCCACTTCGGGGTAGCGAGAGAAATCATCTACCACGACGAGCATGTACTTGCCCCCGGGGAGGCTGCCGAAGTCTGCGCTCACTCGTACCCACGGGGACGCTGGCCCTTCTTCGGTGATTACGGGTGCTGGGGGATTTGGTAGGCTCGTCGCTAGGCACACTGGGCAGCTTTGGACCACATCCTCGATGGCTTTGTCGAGTCCTGGGAACCACAATTTGCTTCGGAGTCTGTTTTTAGACTTGACAATCCCCTGGTGCGATCCGTGTGCTAACAAGGCAGCTTGCTGGGCGAGGCTGTTGGGCAACACAAGGCGAGGGCCTCTCAGGAGGCATCCTTCGGCTGAAATGGATAGCTCGTGCCTGACTTGGTACAGGGCTTTCAGGATAGCTTGGGCGTCTGAAGTGCGAAAAGACGCTGGGCTTTGCAGCGCCTTCCAGTCGCCAGATTCTATGGCGTGGATTGCAATTTGGAGGCAGTCGTCCTCTTTGGTGGCTCTCGCCACTTCATCCAGGGACATCGGCCGTGGTCTTGACCATTCGACGATTAGCTGGACGTACTCTTCTGTGGCAGCTGCTTCGGCTGCCTCAGCGTCGGTGACTGGACGGGCGTGCCTCGATAGGTAGTCCGCGGGATTCCGTGGGCCGGGCCGGTATTCCACCGTAAACTGGAACTCCTGCAACTGCAGCACCCATTTCTCGATTCTCGGGGGTGGGCGAGAGGAAGAGCCTTGGAAGAGCGGTATGAGGGGCTTATGATCGGTGATCACTGAGAAGGGATGTCCATAGAGGTAAATATGGAAGTGACTGCACCCCCATAGAATAGCGATGGCCTCTCTTTCAATTTGCGAATAACGTTGTTCGGTAGGCGTCAGGGTACGGCTGGCGTATGCTACTGGGGCCCACTCTCCACACGCCTGTTGTTGTGACAGGATGGCCCCGAGGCCTGTGGGGATGGCATCGACAAGCAGTTGTGATTCGTGTTGCGGGTTGAAATAGGCCAGGGTTGTGTCAGCCGACAGAGCTGCTTTAGTCTTTGTGAATGACTCTTGTTGTTCCGGGCCCCACGTCCAGGCAGTATTTGACTTTGTGAGGTTGCGGAGGGGCCCTGTCAGGTCCGACAGATCCTTAATGAAACGCCCGCAGTATGTCACCATGCCCAGGAAGCTGCGGACGGCCGTTACAGACGTGGGGGCTGGCGCGTTGTGGATGTCCTTGACTTTCTCCGGGTCTGGGCCTACTCCTTGATCTGAGAACTTGTATCCAAAGAAGCTGATGTCTTTGCGTAGAAATTCGCATTTGTCCTTGTGGAGAGTCAGTCCCCTCTCTTTTAGCCGGTTGAATACTGCTTGGAGGCGTCTGATGTGTTCGTCCAAGGTCGGGGCGTGTACCAGAATATCATCGCTCACATTGAGCACTCCGTCGAGGCCTTGTAGGACATTGTGAATGATGTTTTGAAATACTTCGGCTGCACTTGATATGCCGAAGTTGAGTCTCGTGTATCTCCACAGGCCTGCGTGGGTGGAGAAGGTTATGATCGAGCGTGAGTCTGGGTGAAGAGGGATCTGATGGTACCCCGACCTCAGGTCCATTTTGGAAAACCACTTGGAACCTGCGAGCTCCCCAATGATGTCGTCAATGGTCGGCGTCAGGTGACGTTCTCTCTTAATTGCTAGGTTGGGAGGCGCATATCCACGCAGATCCTTATTGCCTCGGGTTGCTTTGGCTTTTTGGCTACTACAATGGGGGATACCCATGGTGTGGGTCCGGTTACTCGTTCAATAATGCCAGCTTGTTCAAGCATCCTCAACTCGGCTTCAACTTTGGGTCGGAGGTGAAAGGCGATCCGTCTGTGCCGGTGAGCTACCGGGGCCACTGACTGATCAATGTGGAGTCTAACGGGGGGACCTCTTAAGCATCCGATGCCCTCGAACAGCGAGGAGTGTTCCGAAACCAGATGATCCAAACCTTGTGCTTGTTCTATTAGAGCAAAGTGTATGAGCCCGAGCTCTCGTGCTGTTCTGCAACCAAGAAGGAACCCTGACCCTTCTTGGGATACGTAGATTTTTGTCTGCAGCTGCGATGAGTCGTGGGACACAGTCGTCCGGAATACCCCGCACAGGCACAGCGGGCGCTGGGTTCCGTAGGCAAACACTTGCACTCTTGTGGGGTGGAGTGTGGGAGCATTCTCAAGGCACTGGTACACGCTGGCGGCCATGAGATTTATCGTCGCACCTGTGTCGATGAGGGCTCTGACTGCTTGGCCATGCACTTGGACGGTGCACATTGGTTCGGTCGAAGATGTGGCTGCTAGAGTATTGAGCATGCGCACCACGTGGACTGATGCGGCGTCTTCTTCATCGTCGTCCATGTCGCTGCTGTTTGACGTGTTCGGTAGTGGTGCCATCTGTCGCACTCTCCTGGGCGGGCCACTCTGCTTCTTCCTTTGTGACGATAGGCAGACACTCGCAAAGTGGTTGGCTTCAACCAGGAGGGGTCGACAGGGGGGTCTCAGACAGTTGTAGTAGGCCCCAGCAGCCAGCAGATGAGGAACAGGCACTGAAGATGGCTCGCCGGTACAGTGGAGGGCCTGAGGGCTCCGTTCGGCGAAATGCGTGAGTTTTGGCAGGGTCCGATGACACGCGCGACCAGCAGGGAGGCCGCGTAGCGCGTCAGACACGTGGTGCGGGGCGCACACAGCGCATGCGCGGGCTCTCCGGGGAGCTGCACGGGACCGGGGCCGGGGATAGAGACGTGGCTTGGGGCTGGAGGCCGCGGGGCAGCGGGCAGACACTCTGGGGTACCTGACAGTGGCGTTCCAGGCCACGCAGCAGCGGACGTCTCCGGGCGGCCAGGGAGACAGGGCGAAGGCACTCCGGAGCACTGGAGGACGGCACAGCAGGCAGAAGCAGGTGGGCAGCCAGGAATAGTGTGGGCGGTGGCGAAAGGGCACGCAGTGGGCCGGATACTCAAACACCTCGTCGCCAGTGTAGTGTTCTGGTGTAGGCCTAGGAATCAGAGGCAGCAGGACACACATGTGCTGTTAGTGGCGGGCACGTAACCTGACCACGCCCAGAGCCCTGGGCCTTTTATTCACAGCTTTGCGTGTCCAACGCTTACGTTGGGCTGAACCAAAGTCCCCTTACGTTCAAGGGGACAAACTGATAGAAACAGTGGGAGGGGGCGTGTGCTGCAGTGGTACGCCCCACTGCCAACGACACTACACTGTGTTATACACATAATTTTAGTGAATTGAAAAACCAATGGTATTGGCTCAATAATGTCAATCAGTCTGGCATTGGAATAAAGAGAGAAAGGAAAGGGAGAAAGAAAGGAGGGAGGGAGGGAGGGAGGGAAAGAGGGAGGAAGGAAGGAAAACGTAATACAGAACAGTTTCTGATAGAGACAAAATGGCAAGCAGTAAAATGACAGCAGTCAGAAAATCAAAACACTCCCATAGGAATTTACAACAGCATTGGCAGGAGATGGGATCTTATAAAGATAAAATGTGCATCATAAGTGTCCTGCTATCACATCAGACTCTAAACCCAAAGGCAACAATACATTAACTATAATGTAAAAACAAAAACACTGGCAGTGAAGGGAACTAGCTTGTGAGTAGATGTGTTCCTTGAAAGAGAGCAAAATGCACTCGCTCAGAGCGAAGTTAACTAGCAACTTAAGTAGCTGACCCACTACCCCCTGCTATATGCTTTATTGGGCAGAAGAAAAATGTTAATGACATCACAACAGACCAATGGCTAAATAGAGGGGGCTGAAAACCCCTATATATAAGTATAATATACATATTTTAGTAAAATCAAATGGTCTTGGCTGACACCAGATCTAAAAACAAAGCAAAAGAGCATTTGTTTCTGCATATGATGCATGCATGGCATTAAAAACATTAATATGTGACGAATCAGTTTACTTTTGCAATGTAAAATAATTACTGAACCATTGCAATTAACTACTCTATGGGAGGGGAAATAATACACCAAACAAACAATAACATGAGATTAGAGAAAACCACTCCCTTAGGCAGAGCTAAAGCCCATGCTTTGTAGATGTTAAAATATTGATAACACACATGTGGAATAGATCTCTGAAATCTATGCTGCTTGTCTCATTAAAATAAGGTGTGGCGTCACTTCACCTGCTTTAGTCTGGGGAGGCAAGTAGCATGCACTTTGCAGTGATTTACAGCATCTTATCTATGTGGCTGTGTTAAAATCAGACCAGGAATCATTGACAGACATGGATACTACAGAACTTTATATGGTAGAGCCTATACAATGGCTTTCCATGGGTTTGCTGTTCTTCTATGCTGAAATTATGTGAGCAAATACAATGTTATGTATGTTACTTATATTGAGGTGTGTTGTTGCCATAAGTGTATTGTGTTTGATTATTTGTAAATCTTTATTGTTTATCATTTTCAACATCGACTCTCCCCTAGAAGTGTCCGGAAACGCATGATGACTGCAAACAGTTGTAAATTATGCATTGTATAATTTCATTAACGCGCTAAAATGGCTTTTGAACCCCTAGGGCTACAAATAAAATTGGCCATTTTGTCGGTTTTGGGCTACATTGGGATTAGCCTAATTGAAAATTATGCTGGATAACATGTGTTTGACAATTAGACAAGATTAAGTATCTAACAAAAGAATTTGGGCAGCTGCAAGCATAGGTGACCGATTTTTGTATTTAACATTTTTAGGTTTTGTCTGCACAGCACTTGTGAAATCTCTTGTATTAAAAAAAATCTTAAAAGGGGCTTAGAACCTGACCAATACTTACCATTAGTTGGAAACAATGTCGCCTTAATTTCCATATTTTTAATTGGTCAGAAAGTCTTCTGCTTTTACTTTGCACATCTTCCTAATTTGCTTGTCCATGCCGTGGAGCATAGACCAAGTACAGCTTTTGGTCACTGGCTGGTGGCTAGTGGCCAGTATCCTTCTACCAGCTCCGCACTTCGGAAAATACTTTAAAAAAATTTACTATCTAGCTCTCCATACAAGTGCATCTGCAGGCCATCTCCTCTCCTTCCTGGCGCTCTACCACATCATTCCTAGCACCCTTCGCCACTTGCTACTGCATCCTCATTATTGTTTCCTCCCTCCCTCCTCGGTTGCCCCCCAAACGCCCCTTGTTTTTACAGCTGTGAAAATGGCAAACATAGGTCAGAGGAACACGGCTACTCAATGAGCGCCAACCAAGACAACCAAGTCCCAGGATTACTCACATCTTCAAGGGTCCCTACCGTCCATGTACCTGCTTTGGTTCGCTCGCACTCGAACTGTGGTACAAATGAGTACCCATCAAGGGAGGGCTTTTATGCCCCAAGGAGAGCCCAGCTGGACCGGGTTAGCGTCCATGATCATCACGTGAGACAACTGTAGTTTTGAGATGTAGTTACCATTGTCTAAGACACCCATGAGGCAAGTGGTGCATCATGGCATATCTCATGGATCATGGAAAATATCGTTTATGAAGAAATGTCATGAAATGTGCCTGGGAGCAGATTCTGAGGGCTGTGGATTTAGGCTTCGAACTTGGGAGATTCGGATTCCAGATTCTTTAGATCTGGGGAAAACCCATCTCTCTGTGTTTCAGATTACTTGGCCTCTCCCCAATTGCCACCTGAAACAGGAGTTTAAAGAACCCCCAAAGATAACTTTGTATTTTTAAATGATGGGAAAGGGAGACACTCCTACTCAATTTTCTCCAAAATTTAAACAATTCCCCCTTTATTTATATTTGTATTTAGTCGGGGAAGAGCATGTTACCTCACCTACATGGGAACCCGTTGGGAACCTGTTTACTTGCAGCCTAGCTTTGATTTCAGAAATGTATTCTCTAGGCTAATACTGTCTAATACAGATTTGTATTAAAGACACGGAGGATTAGATTTTTCTTATTCTCCCTTCCCTTTGCCAGCAGCAAATATATTGCCATGCAGAATAAAGAAAGCAAAAAATATGTGAACCACATTTTGCATTACTCAGTTACCCATTAATTTAACTCGAGCATCTTATAAATAGAGCCCTTGAGCAGAGTCTTTCTTCTTCACTGCACAGGGCATGTAAACATTGTAACAAAACTTTAACAAAGCCAATAGGTTTAGCACAGGGGAGACCTTTTGACTTTGCAAAATGCATGTTGGACGTTGTCGGGAAATGAGTCTGTACCCAGCCAAGTTTAGATAATGTATTTCAGTTGCCTGCAGTGCTTATGGGGAGTAGGTGGCCTGGGTCTCTCAACAGAGACACATATTGACTTAAATCAATGCATGCTGACACAAAGAGCCTGATTTAGATCGTGGCGGATTAGATCCCGCTGCCGCTTTTCTGACGGTATTACCACCCGCCGGCTTGGTGCTCCACCCACTGATTTTGATGTTGGTGGGTCTGTGGAGGGAAGACCATCGGAGCCCTGCTGTCTCTGGCAGAATGTTCTCCCTTGTCAATTGCGTCATAGCCAGAAGTGGTTGTTGGAGGGAGTCCCGCAAAGAATACCTCCAAGCTGATTATGATGTGCATTTCTGTGGAGGTACCACACAGGTATAACTCGGGTTGGCGGAAAGGATGAAAAAGAGGTGACAATTCACCTTCATTCAGGTTCCCACTTCCATTTTCATCTTAAACCCCATTGTCCAAGTCCTTCCTGTCATGCCGCTACTTGACCAAGACGCTCAGCAAGTCTGTTGTCTCTGGCATCTAAGCTAGGCTTCTGTGTCACTTCCCTCACGTTAACATTAGCTTTTGCCTCATGTATTTTTATATTGCAGTTACATGCAATTTCTGTATATGTCATGCATAAATGTTCGTCTTCTGACTTATTGTGGTAAAATGAACATACCTGTAGTGAAACATAAAAAAATATTTATTTGGTGGTTGTCATTGTGGGTGCTGAGCTTGTGGTGACTGTTGGTGTGCAATGCAAAGAACAGAAGAGGGACCCTGAAGCCTAAATAGGATAAAGGGAGGGGAACCAACCCACCAGGGCAAAATAAATATTGAATAACATGAAAAGGGGAGTCCCCAAATGTAAAAGGAACATAGAAGTTCCAAATATAAGCCAAAACGCCCACAGAACAGCTGAATATTTCTCAAATGTTTATTTTTGTTGTAAATCTCATGCAGTTATATATCACATTTAAATAGTAAAGAACAATACAAAATTCATTTAGTCATTTCATTTATGTATAAAATGTCATTTATCTAGAAAACACATATAAGAGAGCATAACAACAGCCCAAGAACACAGAAGGCAGTAAAAAATGGTGCACAAATCAATCACTCATTCAGTCAACCACTAACTCATTCCCATACAGTGCAGACATCCAGACTCAAACAAAACCACATATCATCAAGCGTGCAAGAGAAGCGCCGACGCGCGTTTCGGAAGAAAGCCAATTGGAAATTCCTTCATCAGGGCGCATATCAAGAATCAAGTCATCAGCACGGTCTCTAATGATCCAAAGTATGATAAGACCCAATTTAAAAGTGTGTCCTAATCTTAGTTAGGGCTGGCGAAGCATATCAATAAGTGCGCGTTGGGGGAGCTCCCTACGAAGCTTCAAGGTGAAAAAACAAGGCAGAGAAGATCACGAGGCACCATAGTTTTGCACGTAGGGATGATGGTCATCAATCTCCACAGCTGATACTATTGTCAAAAGTGGGAGACGCGGTTTGGGTCCAACATATGCCGCATTGCGAAATTCGTAAGTCACAGGAGAGGACTCAGGAGCTCAGCCACGGAGCAACATGTCTGGCAAAATCACGAGGAGCAGGAGACTCGCTCAAGCGAATCAAAACGATAAGGGTCTGGCCAGGATAAATGCACTTTATAGTCTGCCACGTCCTGATAGAAAGTTTAACACGTAACCGTAAAGTATCCGCCGGCAAACAACGCCCGGTGCTGACGAGCAAGGTGCAGCTGTTGGTGTGCATACAATAGTGAGAGCATGTTGTTGGTGTGCAATGCCATATGTGAAATCAATGCAATTCAACATCAACCTACATATACATATTCACTGATGCACAACATATATGTGTAGCGAGATAATGATAAAATGTACTTACCTGTCTCAACACAACCATGGCCTCACTTTGTCGGGACTCCGCCAGCAACACAGGGACATCTAAATCGGCTCAGCTCAATCACACCGGCTTACCGTACTTTAGCCAGCAGAAAAGACTGCTGCGGCAGCGGTCTACTGTCTGTTACTGCAACATCTAAATATGGCGGGCGTACCATAGTCTGCTTGGCGGACTACTTGAGACTGATGCCATGTTGGGATGATGGTAATCCCACCAAGATCTGAATCAGGCCCAAAGTGTTGTCCCTTCCAACATCTTATTTTCGCATTTTTCAAATGCAAATAGCGATGTTCCTGAGTGCCCCTACCCATTTTATTTGATTGCTTCATTGAGATTTGACAGCAGCTATTAGCAGTGTTCAGCATGTACAAATATTGATTATATCTTCCTCTTTTTGTGATGAACACGTTGTCCTTGGACTTAATCGTTGACTTAACCAATATCTAGTTGAATCATGAAGTGAGTTAATGTTATAAATGAATGTGGTGTTAAAATGATACCAAATAGTTTTTGATTGAAATTATGGGTGAGTTTACCAATGTGGCGGGCAGAACTCACATAGTTTCACTCCGTGAAATTCCGTGGGATTATATGAACATTCCACAAGATTCCAGGTAGTTCCGCTAATGGGCAGAAAATATGTGTGTTGTGCTGCAATTTAGCGCCAGTGGCACGAGAAGTGCTGAAAAATCAGTGTAAATGGCACAATGGAGACCGCAGGAGTGTGCTTCCATTTCAGTTGATTTTGCTGCCATTTGAGTAGGAAATCTGAAATGGCAAGCTCAAGAAGCATACCTCTGACCGCTTCTGACGCCTACAACTTTGTGTGTCAGGAAATGGTGCTAAGGGACACAAAATCTCGCTCAAGCTCACATTTCTGGAGCCACGGAGGAAAAAATTCCACCCCTCAGGGATTGGCAGAATTTGGCCAGAACTCTGAGTTACAAGAGTAATGCATAGTCACCAAATTCCATCAATTCTGCGGGCAGAATATAACATTCCACCCATCCCTACTTAGCAATGTCTTGTGGAGAGAAATGTATGTTCTCAAAATGTGTGTTCTTACCTAAATGTTATACTTCTTTCTGAACTTGCTAGGAAAAGTGGTCCTATTTTCAATTTAAAATGAAAATGCTTTATGTAATTCACGATGTACCTAAGCTCCTATTGCCTCTTTTGAAGTTAGAGAGTGTTTTTTTTCATTGACTTCAACTTTCTTCAGAATACTGTTTCTGAGGCCAACCAGAACAATCGTTAAGTTCTCCAAAAATGTACTACATATTTAATTATTAGGTTATTGAGGATTTTTCCCCACACGCTGTGCAACAAAAGACCTCATCAAGGCATCAGGCACAATTCACAGCATAGTGAGACAGCTAACCACAGGCTCTCCCAAACAAAACTATCTTAAGTGATTTCTTGAATTGGATAGTTTGAGGCATCGCGTTCCAGAGCATATCTCCCTGGAACACTGCTGTCTGTCCTTCCAAGATTGTTCTCTTAATCCTATGAAGAATTAGCCAGATGTTATACTATATTGTGGAACTTTGACCCAGCCAGCTCTATGACTCAAGCAGAATACTATAAACTCAGCACCCTCTCTGACTGGAAGTGACCAAAGGCACAGTCCGTGTGGCACAACCTTGGCATATTTCCACACCGTTTAGATTATCCTGACAAACCTAACTTAAACTTTGTGTAGTCGTTGGAATTCATAGACAGAGAGACCAATGAACAATACACATCGACTAAAGCCAGTTGGAATTTTTGTTATGTCTAATTAGTATGTCACTCTATTGAATGCCCAATAATGGTAGAATTAGTTTAAGATTAAAGGTACAGCTTTTTAGCAGTTTAGTTATCCACAGTGCAGTAGATAGTAGTTGGCCAAAATGCACTCTGATATTATTTACAATTTCAACAGTTAGAGAAGGAGTCCTAACATTCTAGGCTGGCCAAAGAAAATATTCTACAGGACTACAATGAGCAAGAAGACCACCTCAGTTTGCCACCATTTGAAAGCTATTTTCCTCTTTCTCATCCATCTACTGATTTTTTCATTAAAATTTGAGTGAAGTGGCTCCAAGTATACTTCTAGGCTGGCATGTTTTGATCTCATATCAGTTCGCCATTACCATCATAATCATGTATTTATAATGTGTCAAAGACCTGTAGGCATCTAAGCACAGCGAGGAAAAAGATAAGGTAACAAATCTCATAAAAAGATTGGCCTTCAGGGCTTCCAACAGACCCTTCCAGAGGTTGCATGTACCATGAGGGATGTACCATCCACATTTTTAAATACGTTTGAGGGGCATTAGCAAGTGTTTACATACTGATCCCAGTAACCTGCGAGGAGAATCTGTGGTAAAACATCTTTAATTATCTGCAACACTGCCGTAAAGTGGTGTATGTGTTACCTTTGCAGATTTAAAATGGAATTTGGCCACAATAGGCAGACCGTGTTGTTTTTGATTGTAGGCACAGGTGTGCCCTGTCATAGGTAGATTAACCCTTTTGCTGCGGCGGCAACTCCGCCACAGCGCTAAGGGGCGGGGGGGACACGCGGCGCTCCGACGCTGGTGACGGAACCGCTCCGTCACGAGCCTCGGGTGAGCTGTGTTTGTGATGGAGCGGTTCCGTCACGGCCCAGCCCGCTCAATAAAGGGCGCCGCGCAGGCGCGGCGAGGGGGCCGTGAGGGAACCGTTCCGTCACCAGCACAGCAAACCCGAGGGGCGTGACGGAGCGGTTCCTTCACCAGCGTGGGAGGGGTTAAAGACTGCCCTTAACTCAGAATGTTTTTCAACTTTTCTCTTTAAAGTAGTCTCTACTTTAGAAGTAAACCGAGAGTTTATCACCTATTGCTTATGATGGAATGAAGGGAGATGGGGCACTTACCGGAGGAGAGTTCTTAACTCACTATGAAGATTTCTTTCTGTTTGTTTTATGATGCAAAAGCTTGGGATGTAAAAAACAACAGGAGGGTGAGGAATCAGTACTGGGTGCATCCGCTTCTCCAATTTAACAAATAGAAACAAGGTGGACTAACCCATAGGTAGGTGTTTTAACTTGTATTTACTCAATATGATGTACCAGAGTACAGACATCCAATGGATTAGTAAAATGAACCATCACCCACCAACCTAGTTGGTGGCATGCTTCATCATTGGGTTTCCAGCTGGGCTTCCAAATGCAACCCAGCTGTGCTTCAGCGCCTGACTACAGCGGCCATGGCCATGGGTGTCTTGTGTTCATTGTAAATGTATTTATAAGTATTCTTGGAATTGTAATAATTATGGTGGCCACGTCCATTCAGATTTACAAGCTTGGGTTTTAAAGTGGCTGTGTCATTTGAAAACCACGTCACTGGTTTAGCTCTGTTATATTTATTACTTTTAATTAATTAGCCTCAATGAGCCAAGTCCTCCCACAAACATGAAGTAAGCTGATTATAATTTATGTTATTCTTGGAAACTGAAATGCAAGTGGTATTAGCATGATGATTACTTTTAAGGGTTTTTGGTCCAGAATTGCTAAATCTATGCAAACTAACATCATCTTGTGAGATGTCATAGGGTACTTGAAACAGAAACCGGCATCTATGTGGTCGCATCTTTTAAAAGGAATACACAGGCAACAGAAAGAAAGTTGAGCCTGGAAAATACCAGGCAAAGGTTATATCTGCCTTAACCTGTAGGGCCAGTCTAAAGCTGTCCTTGGCCATAAATATACATGTTAAGTGCACTTATTTGGTAGGGGAAAGATGGCTCCTCAGACCAAAGGTTGAATTTGGCTGCACTGAAGCACTTTAAGCAAGTCTTGGATGTAATACATCATGACCATATGGGTATATTTCTCACCACCACAAACAACAGGGAATACTTAGACTTTTCTGAGATCTGCAGACAACCCATCAATCCTCTACATCCAGCTGTTCAAGTAGGCTCCTGTACGCAGAACAAAGAAACTTGTCATTGCACAAACCAGTTTACTTTCTTTCACTGAGCTCTAATGGCGATATTCCGCTAGTTTGGATACAGTTAGTCCCTTCGACAGTAAACAGGGATGTTGTCTATGAACAGGTACCTCGATCAACCCGAATGTATATGTGATTAGACTAGCAATACGATAACCAGTGTGGATATCTAGGATCTCATATGGGCCGGGATGACCGCCACCCCCTCCCAACACCAATCCCCATGGGAGGAGACCGACACAGATTGGAACTTTTGGAAGGCGGGGGGGAGTTACCCCCCCGGCCGTATTTATTAAAATATGAAACAAAATTTAAAACTTTAAATTAAACGTTTCATGAATCATGTACAATTTTATCTTCCATTACATTTTGATGAAGACAAGTTCTTTGGCTAACCTTAACAAATCTCTAATACAAAGGTTTCCTAGCTGAGTCTATCATCCTGAAAATGCATAACATTCTAAAAATAAAATTGTACATCCTAGCATTAAGGGCCAACGGCAAGGTCTTAACCGGTGTCAGATCCCTACTACCAAATTCCCGCCCTCACGGTGTGAGTGGCGCATGCGCAGAGGCCTTTACCCTCGCTGCCAACTGTAACTTCCCTTGTCGTGGGGGCCCCCTTTCACTCGACGCCATCTTAAAGGTCGTCCGAGTTCTCGTGCGAGGTATCCGTAAGAAGGACAGCGTGGACTCCCCCCCTTCCCCACACTCTCTTCCGCCGGAGCGGATATCCGCCCCCCGGGAAATTCGTAGGAGGGGCATATAGCCGTCTCCCCCTGGGAGGAGCCTATGGCCGTCTCCCCCTGGGCGACCCATCTGTAGTGGGTGCCGCCCCCCCGTGGGAGGGGCCAAGGGCCGCCTCCCCCCAGGCGCTCCCATCCATACTGGGTGGCGCCCCCCCTAGGGACCTTGAAATCACTGCTCACCGATCATGACCTTACCGCCCGACCAAAATAAATACGACAGTTGTTTTACCTACTAAGGAAAGAAAATACGCCTAGTCTGTAACAGCTTGACAATTCACCAACTTTGACATTGCTACAAAGGGAAAAAAGTCCTAAAGCACAAGACAATTTTTATTATTTGATCCATTCCTCTACGTTTCTACAAAGGAAAAAAGGCCTACAACATCTATTCAATCAAAGGCATACATCCATGATGCAAAATGACTGTATCTTTTTAATACATTCGAATAATCACCAACAATTACTTTATTCAAAACATTGCCAAAAGGGGGCTGGTGGGTGGGTCAAAATTGCCGCTTGTTCCTTCGAGGGCTCACAAGCGACGAGTGGTGCAGCCTTCAGAGCACTGAAACAAGAGGAAGCTTCGTTGGATTCCCTCTCTATTTATCCATCTGCGGGAGGGCGGGTGCCCACGTCAGGTACGCCCATCTGTGCGCGGACTTCCGGGCGGGTGTTTAGGACAACCCCTTCTGGGCGGGAAGGGCGTGCTCCGGGTACGCCGCTTTGGGCATAACAGCCTAGACAAACCCCCCGTCCACAACGGTTTCCGGGGGGATCGGGGCACCCATCCATACGTTCGGGGGGACCGAGTGGTCTTCCCTTTCCATATGGGCCGGGATGCCCGCCACCCCCTCCCAACACCAATTCCCCATGGGAGGAGACAGACACAGATTTGAACTTTTGGAAGGCGGGGGGGAGTTACCCCCCCGGCCGTATTTATTAAAATATGAAACAAAATTTAAAACTTTAAATTAAACGTTTCATGAATCATGTACAATTTTATCTTCCATTACATTTTGATGAAGACAAGTTCTTTGGCTAACCTTAACAAATCTCTAATACAAAGGTTTCCTAGCCGAGTCTATCATCCTGAAAATGCATAACATTCTAAAAATAAAATTGTACATCCTAGCATTAAGGGCCAACGGCAAGGTCTTAACCGGTGTCAGATCCCTACTACCAAATTCCCGCCCTCACGGTGTGAGTGGCGCATGCGCAGAGGACTTTACCCTCGCTGCCAACTGTAACTTCCCTTGTCGTGGGGGCCCCCTTTCACTCGACGCCATCTTAAAGGTCGTCCGAGTTCTCGTGCGAGGTATCCGTAAGAAGGACAGCGTGGACTCCCCCCCTTCCCCACACTCTCTTCCGCCGGAGCGGATATCCGGCCCCCGGGAAATTCGTAGGAGGGGCATATAGCCGTCTCCCCCTGGGAGGGGCCTATGGCCGTCTCCCCCTGGGCAACCCATCCATAGTGGGTGTCGCCCCCTCGTGGGAGGGGCCAATGGCCGCCTCCCCCCAGGCGCTCCCATCCATACTGGGTGGCGCCCCCCTAGGGACCTTGAAATCACTGCTCACCGATCATGACCTTACCGCCACAGGCCGGATAGTTGACCGACTATCCGGCCCCCCCACACCTCCTAAAGGTCATGTCTCCTCAACGCCCTCAGCCACGCTACGAAGTCTCCTATGAGTAATTCATTCCCAGCCCTGGACAGGTGCACCCCATCATTCAAATAATAGTGATCACCCCGGATACACCCATGAGGAATGCTTTGTAAATGAGTCGAGCGAAACAGTTTCTCGATCTTGTTGTTGACCCTCTTTACTGAGTGGTTCAACGCCGACACAGACAGACCTCCCTGCCAAACTCTTCTGGGAATCATGTGGGACCAAGCAATCGTACACCCCGGAAGTCTCTTGGACATCCAACTGACTGCTGACAATATGTGCTCCAGCAATACCCGTCTTCCCAGCCGTACGAAGTCGTTGCCTCCCAGATGCACTATGATTACAGATGGCGGTGACCTTTGCCGCCCTAACAGTTCCTCCAGATAGCTCTGAAACTGGTCAAAACAGAGGCCTCCCCTCCCATGGAAGGACACTCTGAACCCATACTCTTCAGATGCGCGGAACGCGTCACCTGCCCTGAATATGTCCCCGGCACGCCTCACGTATGAGTGGCCCACGACCCATACCACTTGATCTCCAGTCGGCGATCCTTTCCCGCTGGTCCTTTGGTGTTGGGCCGATCCCAATTTTCGCCCCGCGTTACAGGCTTGCGAAACTGTAATCCAAATAAAAGACAACAAGCATGAGTGCATTTCATCAGTCTTTTACAACATGTGCAGTCGCACATACCTCTTGAAACAGTTCGAGGACCAACGGCCTAACTGTTTCACTTCCTCCGTATCCAGACCCCGAGCCGTAGCCTCAGTAGCGGCCCCTATTCTGAATGAGTGGGTCCCAAAATCGCACGGGTTCAAGCCCGCCACAGCAATTGTAATTGCCAGCACCCTCCGAAACTGAAATCTCGTCAACGGGGTGCCGTCCTTGTGTCTAAGCAGGGCCCCCCCCCATGTTGTCAACCTCTGTGCCAGGTAGTCCTCTAAATACCCTATGGGACAACTGGGGCTCCCTCGGGCGCGCTGCAGAACCACACTATTCCCCAAAGCTTCCTGGTCTGTTTTGGACCTGGCTATCGAGATCAACAGAGAATCACCCCGTAACTGAACATGATCCCTGCTTAGACCTCCCTCCACATCCTTCTTGTTCCTTGCTACGAGTTCACTTACCCGCATGGCCCCATGGAATGCCAAAGCGAACGCCGCTCGGAACAGAATTACCTCGGTGGGCGATGAGCATGTCTCATCCAGTTTAGCTAGTAGTAAGGACAATCTGTCTAGCCCAATCAGGTGCCTTTTATCTTGTCTGCGACCTTCCAGGCGCTGCCAACCGCGGAGGGCCTTCCTGACTAAGAAGGAACCCGTCGGGTCCCGTATCCCATGGAGCTGTGCCATGAATGATATGGCCGCCCTATATCTGTTGGCGGTTGCCGCCGATCGGCCTTCTTTATGAAGTGCCACCAAAAACCCGAGGAAGGATTCCCCCCGCCCCCAGCTATGTCCCCCTACCAGCCCTAAAAAGGCGCAGTATGAACGAAACGCTCCTTCATAAGCTTTTCTCGTCCTGGGCGCTAAACTGGCTGCCACGAGGTCTTGTAATCCGGGGCACCGATCTGCCATAGTGCTTCGGGGAACGGTGCCGCCACTAGTTCCGCTGTGGGTAGATAACCCCTGAAGGCCTACATGTGTGAACGAGAGAGTGCATCAGCTGCATTATTCAGGACACCCGGCACATGCCTTGCCCTGAATTGTACATTCAATCTCATGCATCGCAATACAATTTCTTTCAACAGTCTCAAGATCCACTTGCATCGTGCAGCCTGGTGATTAATACACTCGACCACCGTCATGTTATCTGACCAAAACACCACTGAGCGGTTCCTAAAGTCTTCCGGCCATGCCAACAGAACCACCCAAATGGGGAATAGCTCCAGGAACCCAATGTTACCTGTTAGGCCACTTGAATGCCACCACGCCGGCCATGTTTGCGCCGACCATCGGTTACCAAGATCGCGCCAAATCCCACACTCCCAGCCGAGTTGGTCCACAAGCCCAGTTAGTCAGACGATGCTGGTAGTTTGTTCTACGCTACTCGACCGTTGAAATCCGCCAGGAATGCTAACCAAATGCGCATGTCCTGGCGAACCTCTGCCGACAGTCTAGTGCGGTGGTGTCCTTCTTTGAGGCCCACCATAGCTTGTGCTATGGAACGTGAGAAGGGGCGAGCCATCGGTATCACTTTTAAGGCAAAATTAAGCTGACCCACTGTCTGTTGTAACTGATGTAGGGTCACCTTGTCCTTACGGAGAAATTGTATCAAGGAAGCCCTGAACTTGGCCACCTTCTCAATTGGCAGACGGAAACACCCCTCCACTGAGGCCAGCTCAATCCCCAGAAACTCCAGTGAGGTAGATGGCCCCACCGTCTTACCTGGCGCCAATGGGACCCCAAACTCCTGCATGAGTGTGCAGAAGTCCTGCAGTGTTTGCGCACATTCCGGAGTGTCCGCCGGACCTAGAAAAAGGAAATCATCCAAATAGTGCATCACCTGTCTATGCCCTGTGGCCTCAGTGAACGCCCATTCCAAAAAGGAGCTGAACATTTCAAAATAGGCACATGAAATTGAACAACCCATGGGCATACATTTATCCATGTAATATTTCCCTTGGAACGTGAATCCCAGCAAGCGCCGGTCCCGAGGGTGTACCAGGAGCAACCTGAATGCCGATTCGATGTCTGATTTTGCCAACAGTGCACCAGGGGCCCAGGCGATTCAACAGAACGACTGCATCATCGAACGATGCGTATCTAACTGAGCACACCTCAGGGTCAATAGCCTCATTTACCGAGGCCCCCTTAGGGGCCGATAAATTGTGGACGAGTCTATACTCCCCTGGGTCTTTCTTCGGAACCACTCCTAAAGGTGAACACACAAATTCCGCAACTGGCGGGCAGGCAAATGGCCCCGCCACCCGCCCCAAGCTGACTTCTTTCGCTATTTTTCTGGCGGCCACCGCCGGGTTATGCTGAATAGACAGTTGGTTCTTACAGAAGGGGCTCCCCCGAAAATTTCCCGCCGGGATTTTGAAGCCATACAGAAAGCCATTCCTCAAAATCCCGGCGGATACATGATCTGGGTATCGGTTTAGCCAGGGGGTCAAAGCCAAGATATCAATGGGCAAAGATGTTTGCTTCCAAGGCACCACCTCTATCCTGCTTGGTCCCCCCTTTCCTCCCGTACCATTGGACTTGGATCGACAGCTAGTTTCTGGGTGTGAGGAATTCCCACAGCCCGAACAAGCATGCCGGAACCTACACGTTCCTTGAGGCCTATTACAGGTTCCTTTGTTGAAACCCCAACAAATCCCCCGCTTGCCTCCATTCCCGCCGGACCTGGGATGCGGCTCCCCTCCGGCGTTCGCCCGAAAGGGTTGTGCCGGCTTCTGTTGGAATGTCCCAGAAACGCTCATGCTTGGCACCGACGTACCCGCCGGTCCCGGCAAAAGCTGGTTATGCCACGACACGGTGTCCAGACAATCCCGTGTTAAAGCCTCGTTAAACTCTTTTGCTTTTCTAAAGGTAACGTCATAACCCTTCGATTCATTTCCCCCGTACATTGCATAGAAATTCATGATCCTGTTCTGATAACATGATAAGTCTGGCAACACTTCAGGCTTACGCTCACCCATAACTGCCGTAAAAATAGAAAAGGCCCTGACCCAGTTCACCATGGTCTCATCGACCCTGAATTCCGCCATCTTGGCTCGCCATACGCTGGGGTGCCACAAATCTTTCTGGGTCTTTGCATATTCTACCTCACGATGGTCAGTCAAAAGTGAAAACATGTTGATGTATTTATCTCCCCATATCATTTCTTTCATAGCCATGGGAATGTGTTGCGACAAACTTTACCGCCTTGAAGGTACTGAACTCTCCCCCACCAATGGCAACGGTCTATTACCGGGTTCAGCCGTCTTCCCAGCCGTGTCCGTTGTCTTCGCTCGACCATCCGTCGTGACCCCCGTCGCTACCTGCGGGGGAATAAAAGGTGCATTCGCTGTCCCGGCATCCCTTGACTGCCGCAACTGCTCAATAATTAATCTGGCTTCTTCAGCCGGATCGCCCGCAGCCACTGATCCCCCTGCTCCTTTCTTTAGCCAAGGTAATACTGCTGCTAACTGAAGGGCCAGTTCAGGGGGTATTTGGTCATCCCAATTGGCGTTATCACTACGGGGATTGGTAAACCCCCGTCCGGACCTGGTACCGGGCTGTCTACCGGCGCGACTGGGTTGCCTGCGCCCGGGCTCGATGGAGGCACTTCTGGGACTGGGACCTCCCTGGAACCTGCCCTCCCCTTATTCCTCTTACCCTTACCCCCTAGGGCGACATTCGGCAAGGCCGGTCCTATGACTTTTTTAGGCCGCCCCGAGGGGGTGTTCTGGGCCGCCATCTGCTTCTTGATGGCCGCTAAGCCCCGACCGAGCTCATCCACTTTACCCGTCTTCCGGTCCATCACCGCTACTCGGTTCACCAAGGTGCGTAGCATCCTCTCCATCTCGGAGCTCTTTCCCGCTTTCTTGCCAGACATGACTTCGGTTACTCCGTCCGACTGGATCCACCAGGTACTAGATCTTCCACACGCCTGACACTGAAAGAGAAATAACATTACAAGTTCTCAAAATTGCCGCTTGTTCCTTCGAGGGCTCACGAGCGACGAGTGGTGCAGCCTTCAGAGCACTGGAACAAGAGGAAGCTTCATTGGATTCCCTCTCCATTTATCCATCTGCGGGAGGGCGGGTGCCCACGTCAGGTACGCCCATCTGTGCGCGGACTTCCGGGCGGGTGTTTAGGACAACCCCTTCTGGGCGGGAAGGGCGTGCTCCGGCTACGCCGCTTTGGGCATACCAGCCGAGACACGCCCCCCTCCCACAACGGTTTCCGGGGGGATCGGGGCACCCATCCATACGTTCGGGGGGACCGAGTGGTCTTCCCTTTCCAGTAGTGGTCTTATTTTGAAATTTAATTATGATATGGCACGTTTAATGTAATCTAGTGATAAAGCGCTCAGCCAGGGGCTGGAGGGGTGGCCCTGTTCTCCATGCAGACTGTAAGGCAGCCTGCACGGAGAAGTGAGAAAGTGCACATGACTGGTTTGGGTGGCCTGAGAGGGCTGACCAAACAGTCACTGTGCACATTTAGGAGTAGGCAAACCACTCCTTAACTGCCCTGCTCACAGTGCAGAGCCTCCCTGAAAACCCCACCCACATGCAAAGCAGCCAAACAAAATGAAAATAACTGAAAGGTATTATCATTTTATGTTTTTGCTTCTGCACTGCTTGAAAGCAGTGGGGCAACACTCCTCCGCCATAGTGGAGGAGCTGCCCCTGGCCATTTATCCAAATTTCAGAGTGCATGATCAATTAATAGAATATGGTTTTGATGTGACTATTTGCCCAAGTGACTTGTGATAACTGCCATAACAATACCAGTAGGGGCAGGGATTAATGTGAGGCTCCTCTATGAGGTGGTCCTACAGGCATGCAATTAGTCTTGGTCAGAAGCAAGACCTTGATTACATAATTTTGATTGCTTTAATAACAAATCTTTGCGAGCAAAGACTGCTCTTTGTAAACATTTGGGCTTTAAGACATAGCAAACCTTACTTCAGTAGTAGATTGCTCTCATTGGATCACTGTCTATTCATGGCACATCATACTGTGACATTTGCCTTTGCCTGGGGTTCTGCATGCCTTCGAAATGCTGCAAGCACACTCAAAGCACCATGTGATCAGAATATCCAATCAGAAGTATAAATTGGCAACCTCCTCAAATAGTGCAGCCCCAGACCTGACCTGGGCCCTCATTTATGGGGATTTTGCATAGGGCACTACACCACAGTTATAGGGCTAAAATGCACCATATTTATCCAATATGGGGCATTTTTGTCTCCCCCCCCTGTGCTGGTGTTGTCTCGTAAGCCTAGCACCAATACAGGCACCCTTGCAAAAGGATGTGTGCCTGCAGTGTCTGCAGGATTGTTTCCTGCTCCAAAACAATCATGAGAAGAATTTTCCTCTTTCTATGTAAGTTGCACACATGGAAAGAGGAAAAATGAGGAGAAATAGATCTATTTCCCCATTCTCACCTCACCTTGGGAGGCATAAGATGTTATCACCCTCCCAGGTTTACAAGTCCTTGAAAGTGTAGAAAGGCATCAAAAACCATAGGAGTTGCGTGGGAACACCCCCGCAGCACCCATGCACAGAGTAAGCCAATGCAGCGATTTACGCTGTTGCCTTATTTAAGATTTGAGGCCACTCAAAGCCACGCAAGGTGGCGCTACATTGCTTCATAAATCCGACTCAGAGTCTTGCATCATGCATGTATCACTTTCTGTGGTGCAAATGTGGTGAAAGGCCCATGCCCCTTAGCGAATTGTGGCCATGCTATGGGGGAAGCTAGTGACTCATTCTGCATCGGCACACCTGCCACACGCAATACACAAAGCTGCTCCTTATAAAGCTGAATCCAAGTGAAAAGCATACCTTACCACTAAAACCAATAAAGCTATTATAAAGAAGTTCCCTATTTTCTTATGCAGTTACTTAAACCACCGACACTTTAACCCGTTGCATGCTGATGACGGAACCGCTCCGTCATCAGCTGCGGTTGGGCTGTGCTGATGACGGAGCAGTTCCGTCATGGCCCGTCCGCCGCGCCTGCGCGGCGCTGATTTCGCGCCTGCGCAGCGCGTTCTATTAAGCGGGGCGGGCCATGACGGAACCGCTCCGTCACGAGCACAGCTCAACTGCGGCTGGTGACGGAGCGGTTCTGTCACCAGCATGCGGCCGCGGCGCGGCCGCCCCGCCCTGTTAGCGCTGCGGCGGAATAGCCGCCGCAGCGAAAGGGTTAAAGGGGGATGAAATCAAGGAGTAGAATCAAGTGTCTGCAGAGGGGATAACGAGGCAGAGGCAAAAAGCAAGGTAACGTTGAACAGCAGGTTGACCCACAGGTGAGACAACAGATGTGCTAAAAAAGGGTTCAATTAGGACCATGGGATCAGAAAACCCAGCCAGATGAATCAACAGACACAAGGCAGCTCAAACGGACTGTGATAAACCGAAAGACCAGCAGCAGCTCTGCATATGTCTACTTTGGAATGGAATGAAATGTAATAAGTTTTTGTATAGCGCGATAGCTACCCGCAGGGATCCTAGCGCTTTAACAGAGCACAGGTGGGTGAACAGAGTACGGGTGGGTGAAGCGGGTAGAGATTATCTGCTGAAGAAAAAGGTTCGCAATTCAAAACTGTCATCAAGGACAATATGTCCTTGTAAAGCAGATCCTCAAGACAAATACATGTATTATTCCCACAGCCAATAAAGTCTGCACAAAGGATTTCCTTTTTTCTTCTACAATGAAATAAAAAAGACCCACATTTTAAAATGAAAACACATTTTCATGGGTGGAACGATATATCAGCAGTGAGGTAAGGGGCCACAGGCAATGAAAATGGATTCGGCGACTGAAATGTAAATAATTGAAACCCTCTTCTTTCCAGTGAGAATGCCAGTTTATCGTTTCCACATAGGGTCTTAGCCAGTGCTGTAAGAGGGCTGGGTTCCACCAGGACCCAAACCGTGAAAGAACTGAAAATGAGTGCTGATACTGGGCTCAGCCAGGGCCTCTATTCTTGGCCTTCATCTTCTGTTATCTCAAAGGAAAAAACATTAGTCAGCAACTTGCATTGACATGGTTTACAAGAGATGGGGGCTTTAACTTAGACTTAGGGGTACTGTGTCATCGGTCATCATCTGAGCCAGTCCATGTACCAGCTGCCTTTCGAAAGGGAGAGAAAGACTGGCAGTGTATATATGATTTTTTTGTCTCTCCAAAACATGCCCAAGATACCATGACTGGTATATGTAAAAACATGCTTTGATAATTCAGGCCTCCAGGAAATGTTTACTGAACCATCTTTAATTAATGGCTATGCAAAAGACACGGTGGAGTCACGCCTCTAGGAATTTTGTGTCAAAGCAAGATTATGTAAAATGGTGAATATGAAGACTGTGGAAGCTTATTTCCCATTGTGACA
Organism: Lissotriton vulgaris; assembly: GCF_964263255.1. Taxonomy (NCBI): domain Eukaryota; kingdom Metazoa; phylum Chordata; class Amphibia; order Caudata; family Salamandridae; genus Lissotriton; species Lissotriton vulgaris. Next base: position 573,077,142 of record NC_141694.1, read on the forward strand.
GTTAAACGCCTACAACCATACTAGTGCTGGATTGAAAAACTTTCTAATCAATTGTGGGCTTTTAACCCTTTTCAGAGTTAATCTTATACATTTTAAAGTGACCTTTACCATTCAATGTGCCTGGAACTACGATTTGCCACCATGTCATTTCAAACATGTATCTATACAATGCACATTTCAATGTATCCTGTTGCGTCCCCTGTATGTAATCTCTAGATCTGTTTTCTTAAAACATTTACTGTGCCAGGCTGGTTTTAAAAATAGTTTTTTCCGCTATGGAATTTTACAAAGGTTATCCTCTTTCGAAATATGCACTGGAATATTGAATTTTATTGAGGGTGCCTTGACTATACAAAACCATTAGGAACTTCTTACCTTTTAAAACAGATCCTTTTAGCTTTAAGAGCCGGATTTTATTGCTGTGTTTTTAAAGATCCTAATGAGATGTATTTTTAAATTATTTTAACATTTTAGTAGATTTGTCCTATTTATGCATTTATTTTATCAATGTACTCTTTTATGGCATTTTTAAGTGTCGAATAAAGATTTGAATTGGAATTGGACTTGGCAGTACTGCTTATATAGGAGGTAACATGGGCACTCTAATAACAATGGCGCTATACAGAGAGGGTGATGAGAACATTAACGTAGAATGTGTTCTTTTCATACAGGGCAATTTGAAAATATGCAGGGCACTAGTGAATATGTACTGAGAATGATGTTATACCTACAAAGCAATGTGGAATTGTGCATGGAACAGACAGGGCAAAGTGGTGGAAATGTTATATCAATAAGTATGTACATAGAAAATAATGTGGGAATGTGCCTGATAATAGTGCTTCAAAGCCAGGGCTCAATGTATGATAACAGTGCATTTCATGTATCTCAATGTGGAAATGTAATTGCAATGTTGTTTTACATACAGGGAGATGTTGAAATGAGCAATGCAAGCGGTGCTTTATATAATGGGTAATGTGGGATCTACCACCGGCATTGTGTGCTTTACGTATTAGGGACATATGAAATTCAGTATTGCATTGTTCACGTTACCTACTGTCTCTTGGGCAGTGTGGTGGCTGGAATGGAAATGTGCGCATTAAATAAGGTGGTAATGTAGAAGATAGCATCAAGGGGATTTCTAGCCCGATGGAGAGTTTTGATGTCAGGCCCTATGTAATTGTAATTGTAAATTGTATTTATAGGGTAGGATTTCTAACAATCTGAGGCAGTCTAAAGCACCCACAGTACTTCTGGAATGCCTTGGGAATTTCAGGGAAGTCAGAAATTCAAGCGAATCCAAAAAATAAGCCTATAAGCGTACATTTTCAACTTTATATTTGGGACATTTTCCAAGTGAGCCAGCATACTTGTTTAAAGGTAAAATACCACTACTTCTCAGAATGGTAGCTAACTTTAAAGTCTTTGATACTGCCAGCTTGAACTTCAGTTTTACCTGTCTGTTGGCGAGACCTAGTGTCTCCAATCCAATACTTATTTAGAGTGAGCTTTAGGTTAGCCTCTTGGTCATGATTGGATAACTTTATTGACTTTCTCAGTTTCCTGCTCCTGCTTAAATGGCATTCCTCCCCATTTTATGTGTTTCTCCCGTTCAGGATTATTGATGTCTCACAATGTTCTGAATGGATGCGTTGCATCGTTACACTGCCTACTTGAGGAGACTTTTTTGAAATTGTGCTTTAACCAATCCATGGGAGTACATGTGTTTCCTTGCCCTTTGCCTGGTTCCTCCTCCCCGCATGCTCTCTATTCACTCCCTTCTCCTCTCTCACACTCTCTAACCTCACCTTTCTCGTTTACCATTCCGCTCCCTATGTATTTTTGTTTATTTTTTATTTTTTATTTTCATTTTTTAGACTAGACAAATGCAAAATGCTGCTGGGCCACTTACTTGCACTTTCTTTCATCGCTCCCTCACCCACTCCCTGATGCTGCCCACTGTGATCCCTAGCCAAAATAATCGTTGTTATTATTATTATTATTATTTTGCTGAGGCCCGACAGCTGGAGGATTGGACCATTGGACCACTGCCTGCTCTTAATTTTTTTTAATGAACATTCACAAACAGCAGGTGGTCCCTTTGGGACTCCCTCCCATTTATGAATGGGTTACTACCTACTTGGGTAAGGTGGTAAAATGCAAATGTTTTGCAACCAAATTTCGGTCACACAATATTCCTACATTCTGCTGTGATTCGGTTTTAGGAAGGGACATCCTAAACACGTCCCTTCTTAATACCAAATCGGTATGCATTCGCAATAAAAAATTGTCATTCGGTAACATGTCACCAAATCACAAATTGGAATTCATTCTTACCAAAAAGCATTTTATCAGTCAGAAGCTGCATGATTCTGTTAATCAGGCCATTTACGACCAGTAAAATGCATGATACATGTAGCCCAAAAAGTGGTTACTAACCAAATGAGCATTCTGTCCTCATTATCTAAACACATTTTGGGGGAAAACAATCAATTACCCATTAACCAGTGCTGACCACTGGTAGTGGCCCAATGTGCATTCAGCGTGAAATGTCTCAAACATTCACGAAGGATGTGTACCTGCCCTCCCTTCAGTCTCCAAATCTTTGAACATACCAATACAACACAATACAGTGTAATATTTTCGTCAACTGTCTTATTTCCCTTCAATTCCAATTGAGTACTATTAAATTCTGTAATAATATTAATATTTATATGTAGCACTTAGAAATAGCAGAGTATAATATCCTAGAGAATGCTGGGTCAATTTGCTGGTCACACGTGGCTTGCAATGAAATCTCCTAGTAGTGTCATTCTGCCCCAGAAGAGCACACGATTATTGGTGAAGTCAGACAGCCCTGCAATGTGTTGGTACTGAGAGTGTAAAGTACAACATGGCCGCTGAGAAGTGCTAGATCTATTATGTTGAGGATATTACGATTTCCAAACGTACAATTCAACTTGGCAGTCTATTAACTGCTTCATACCAGGGGGTCGCAGCTTCATTTTCGCTCCTTATAATCCCTTCTGCTCTCTTTACGAATACATTTTGTAGATTTGCATTACTTGTGGCAGGCTCTCATGCTTCCTACCATCCCCATGTTGAAAAGGAAGCTTCAGTCAAGCTCTGCAGGGCAATAAAGAGGCTGAGAGCGGGTTAGCTACAAAATAGCTAACGCCACGCTCCATTACTTAAGAAACCACAGGGATGCACCGTATTTACAATAATACGGTGCACCCTTTGCATTTCTCCCTGAACTGGTGCTAAATTAAGCTGCCTAGCGCCAATGCAGGCTCCCTTGCACCATAGTGCAAATGTGCCTGCATTGAGAGAATGATTGTTTATATGCAGGACGGTGTCCCCTCCTGCATAAAAACAATCCAGAAGAGCGCTTTGAAACTTCTATGTGTGATGCATTGTGCAGCACACATAGAAGTTGCAAATCGTCATTTTTTTAATGATTGTTTATGTATAGGAAGGGACACATGAAGTAAATGGTATAAAGTATGCTTTTTAGAGTATGCTGCACTTGGGGGACAGTATCGCATGTGCCCTGCATGTGCATGTCTGTCCAAGCAAGTTATGCTTTCTGGAGGATGCTGCACTTGGGGGAGAATGTCACATGTACATGTCGGTTCAAGCAAGAAATGGCTTCTAGAGGATTCTGCACTTGTGGAAAAGTATTGCATGAGCCTTGCATATGCGCATCTGTCCATGGAAGGTATGCTTTCTATAGCACGTCTGTCCAAGCAAGATATGCTTTTTTGAGTTTGCTGCACTTGGGGTCCAGTGTCGCATGCGTGGTAAAGCTATACTCGTGTTAAAAGTATGCAAGGTAAGTAACAACCCTACACAACACACTACTCCCACCCCTACCCTACCCTAACCCAAGAACACTACAACACTACCCACACTACTCCCACCCCTACACTACCCTAAACCCTAAAACACTAGTACACTACTACCACCCCAACACTAACCTAAACCCTTAAACACTACTACACTACCCCCACTACTCCCACCCCTACACTACCCTAAACCACTACCACACTATTACACTACCCACACTACTACCACCCCTACACTACCCTAAACCCTAAAACACTACTACACTACCCACACTACTCCCTACCCTACACTAAACCACTACTACACTACCCACACTACTACCACCCCTACACTACCCTAAACTCTACTACACTACCCCAACTACTCCCACCCCTATACTACTCTAAACCACTACTACACTACCCAAACTAGTACCACCCCTACAGGTTTAGACATTTTTGTCAGGGGTGGGCCATATGCCTGAAAATGTTGACAGGGGGGTCTCAGCATAGAAAAGTTTTAAGACCTCTGCCGTAAGGTGACATGCTTCATCATTAGATTCCCTCTTGCACACTGGGACCGCAAGATACCCAGTGTGGCCTACAACGCTCTCGCAGGAGAGGAGCATGAGGTGTTTTATATCATCCAATGTAGGGCGGAGTGAGGGGTAGAGTGCAAAAATTAAATGTAAGTTAAAACTATCTACTGGTTCACAGGGTCAATCCTTGATTAGTATCTCCAGTGGATAGATTAAAATAAGCCCAGTGAGAATAGACATATGGATGTTCCCTGTTAGGATCAAGTCAACATGTTTCTGCCTTAATAGACTGAAAAGGTTCTTGGCATTCCCTGGGGGACCTCCCCTCTCAGTTCTCCTTCCACCAGGGCAACACATTCCCCAGAATGCAGTCTATGTGCATCTTAGATCTAATTATGACCCGCCTCTGGTTGACCTTCCCACCTTACTTCAGGGAAACCACCATAGAGCGGAAAAGTCCTGCCCATTGGCCTGAGTCTCTCTACACACCTGGCCAGTGTACTGGTCTGGAGTAGCTAGACTTTCAAATGTCATGGTCTGCTGTCCCCGGTATCTCTCAAAGCAGTGACAGGGATCATATTCACTTTCATCTGGTGGTAGTGACAACTCCTACCTTCAGGGATCACAAGCTTGCCCTCTGATTCTATCAACCGTCTAAGAGAGATAATGATATGGTCTAATACCTGCCTCTGGAGGCTGCTTACCCCTAAGGCCACATTGGCCACCTCTGTGAAAGACGTACAGTAGATCGTTTCTTTGGACAAACAGATTCACCTTGCTTGTGTCCGAACTGGCAGCACTCAAAGCAGCATGGTTGGAAATGAAGCACCCTGGACCACCTCCGACCAGTACCTCCCCCTATGCCTAGGAAGGGGCTTGGGAATCCTTTCTGTCTGCCTTACACTGGGACATGTCTTGGTCATCTTTAACCTCCCCCTCACTCTACTAGGGGGAACCAGAACCACCCTTCTTTGGGTCACTTCAAGGTACCCTCTTGGGCACTTTGGTACTGGCCCAGAGGTCTGCATCTTCAACAGACATCCTGGTGTAAGTCACCTTGCTATTAATTAAATGCTGGTGCAGCTCTGTTAAACAAGATTTCAGCATGTGCTCCCTAAGAACAAGTTGAACTGCCCATTATAATCATTAATCTTGCTACCACTTCCCCAGCCATTCAGTGCCTTGTTGTAGTAGTCTAAGAAATTCACCCAAGACTGGTTTGGAAGCTTGTGGCAGTCCCTGAACCTCTAGCTGTACTTTTCAGGAGTCAGCCCAAATTTAGTGATAAGTATGGGTTTCATGAGGATGTACGTGAGTTTCATGTGGATGTACCTGCTTTAGGTATAGTAACAAGTGTGTCCCTCCCCACTGAATACATACGTTTCCACAAGCCATCACTCCTAATGCTCCTCTGGGATCTTGTGCACCCACAGGTTCACCTCGTAGGCAGAAAAACCTTTATCAATGTCTTCTCCCAATACATAATTAGGCTTGAACTTTAGAGATGCAGACCTTTTTGTCTGTTTCAGGCTCTGAGTAAATGCTGCCACCTTTGGTGCTGGAATCTGCTTGCTTTGCTTTAAGTTTCAGCTTCTAAGGCTCCTTTGATGGGTTATTTTCTGCTCCTCTGCCTTCATCTTGAGTTTGGCCCTCTGTAGCATGAACTCCCTCTATGCCTTCCTGTCTGCCAGCTCCTCTGGGGACAGGCTGTGCGAGGATACACTGCTTCCTGCGCTGGAAGGGCGTTCCAACCCAGGGAATGGGTCCGCTTCAACCCCTGAAGGTTGCATTTCAGGGCTGATCTCCATGTCCTGATCATGCTCAATCATATACCCCTCATCATGTTGCTCCTTTCCTGCTGCTGAACCTCTGTCCAGGCCCTCCAGGCTTTCTAAAGCTCCATATTTGTGGTATCCTTCATCATTTGCAGTCCCCTTACCTTACAGACTGTTTGAGCTCAAAACAATGTAATTTCCCAAGCTGGCCAGCTCAAAATCCATTGCTGCAGGAATGTTTTCAGACAGTGCAGTGGAAATGAGAGCAGATTTGGAAAAACAAAAGTCAATCAAGGAGAATTTTAAAAACTTGAAATGGTACCAAAATATTTACATGGGATGTCAGTGTAAAAAAATATATATATTATATAGCACTGCAGAAATACAAGTCCAAATTCTCACACCAGTCTAAGAAATTGGGTTACTGATTGAGAGGGCTGAAACCCTAATCACCCAGTACTGGGACATAGTTCTAAGCGGCTGACCACAATGGAGCGCGGGTCAGCTACAGGGACCCAGTTAGGCCAGCTGAATAAGAGTACCTTAAATTTTGCTTACAGAGCGTTGCGAGGTGTCACGCTGAGGATGTGTGGCGTAGCTGATGCAATTCATTAGTAACAAGGTGGTGCAAAGCTGCGATGCAAGGTTATTCATCATAGGCGAGAATTCCATTGATGAGAATTTTTTGATGCAAGTGCCTGCCTTGGAAAAGCTTTGCACAAGTCGGTGGTTCCGATGCGGGCTGCACAGTCTACATAGAGCCCTTCCACTGAGGGAACCCACTCAGCAGATGTGATACATCACTTCTGGTTGGAATTGTGCCACAAAGCAGAGGCGATGAGTTGGTTTGACTGAATCACAGGTAGGCTAGCAGAGTACCTTCAAGCCCACTTCCAAGGGTAGGACTCACAAATGAAAGAGTTGCGGTGCTAAGTTCAAGGTTGTTGGAGCTTTCTGTCCCTGAGGCTCAAGTCAGGGAGCCAACTAGCCCTTGAAGTCACTTGTGGAGCCCTGAGCTCCACGATTGCAGGTCCAGTCCTTCTCACCCAAGCAAGAGGGTAGTAATTCAGCATAGCAGAGCAGCAGTCCATCAGAGCAGCAATTCAGTCGCATGGCAGTCCTTTCTGGCAGTACACCCAACCTTCTTCCTGACATCCTGACAGAGTATCCACAGGTCCAGAAGTATACTGAAGTGTTGATGTCGGAGGTCCAATATTTACACCTAGGCCTTCCTTTGAAGTGGGAGAAGCTTCAAGATGTTTTCCTTTGAAGCCCACTGGCACCCTGCTTTCCCTGTCCTGGCTCCAGACTAACTACAGAGGATATGCTGTCCTTCGTGTGGAGGCAGGACACATCCTATTCAAGTGTAAGTAGGGCTGTGCCCAGCTCTGCCCTTTTGTTCTGCCAGTGATGGCCTAGCCAAGCACACCTAAGCTCTCTATTGTGTGTGGCTGTTTAGGAAGATCACACAAAGTCTAACTGTCAGCTACCCCAATTCATGTGACCCAGAGACAGGCCACAGGGACTAAATGGCTAATGGAGGAAAATGCCAACTTTCTAAAAGTAAAAGACAAACAATGAATGGACAGAATGCAGAACAAATCAAAACATTCACCCTCAGTCAAGATATCTGGGTTAAATCCATCATTATTTTGCTCACTGTGCCACCCCAGTTTAGACCTGGCCATATGCAAATCAGTCTTTACCCTGTGCCTCATGGGAACAGTCCAGCTAAACTGCCAACCCAGGTCCTCCCTGGACCGGAAACAAGTATCCTAGGACCGGTTTCGGGGTTTCACCCCTCCTCAGCCAGGATAGCTTGATTCCAGTGGCACAGTGAGCCCAGGACCCACGTCTGGGCATTCCTGGCGCACTTAGGGCAAGAAAGCATAAGACACACAATTGATGGATGGAATGCAGAACAAATCAAAACTGGCTTGGCAGTTCGATCTTAACTGTTCCCAAGAGACACAGGGTCAAGACTGATTTGCATACGGCTCGGTCTGAACTGGGGTGGCATGGTGAGCAAAAGAACAATGGATTTAACCCAGATCTTTTGACTAGGAGAGAATGTTTGCATTGTCAGAATTCCGTCCATCATTTGTTTGCTGTATCACTTTTTGCCCTAAGTGGGATGGGTATGCCCAGAAGTGGGTACCTTGCTCACTGTGCCACTGGTTTCAAGCTAGCCTGGCTGAAGAAGGGTGACATACCCTGAAACCTGTCCCTGGATGCTTATTTCCGGTCCAGGGAGGACCTGGCTTGGCAGTTCGGTCTGGACTGTTCCCATGAGGCACAGGGTCTAGACGGATTTGTATATGGTTGGGTCTGAACTGGGGTGGCATAGTGAGCAAAAGAACAATGGATTTAACTCAGATCTTTTGACTGGGAGAGAATATTTGCATTGTCAGCATTCAGTCCATCATTTGTTTGCTGTAACAACTTTCTAAAAGTGGCATTTTCAAAACTGTAATTTAAAATCTGAGTTTACCGTAAGAGAGTGTTTTTCATTATAATTCGAAAGACCCCAAACATGAACTGTTTACTTGTTTCCATATGGAAATTACAGCCTAATAAGTATAATAAGGTAACTCAAATGTTATCCTATAGGATAGGTAGGCATTGCAGTAGTTAAAATACACTGCACCCTGCCCTGTGAACTGTCCAGGGCCTACCCTAAGGGTCTACTATAAGGGAAGGTTTGGGCCTGGCAAAAAACGTATTTCGGCAGGTCAAAATGGCAGTTTAAAACTGCACGCACAGGCTGCAATGGCAGGCCTGAGGCATGTTTAAAGTGCTACCATAGTGGGTGGACAATATGTGCAACATTTAATTTACATGACAAGGGTATATGGTATACTACTCTAGAAGGGACTTATATGTAAATTAAATATGCCAATCAGGTGCAAGTCAACCAAACCATGTATAGGGGACTGAGCACAAGCATGTTTGCACTGGTTAACAGTGGCACAGTGTGCAGTGTCCTAAGGCCAGAAAATCTATATCAGTAAAAAGTGTCTGGGAAAAGCAAAATCTTTGGGGGTGTCCCTGCAGAGAGGGTCAGGTCCAACATTATAAAATTGCAAGCTCATACAATATCAATTCTGAGAAGCCATTTCATTTGAACAATTAAATTTAAAATTACCAGATGCATGGCATTTACCATTTGGTAAAAATCACTTCATAGGATGCTTTATATGTGTTTATAAAGTGGAAAAGCCACTGCTGTTACAATGCGTTTATTTGTTGGTTTTTCTACATGGTTTGTATAGATCCTACTTCCTTTAAACCCACTTCTCTTCTTACATTCTGTTACTGGGTGATGTTCCGGTGTTCCCCCAAATCCGCCTCCTCATTCCATTTTGGTTTTTTTCACCCACGTTCCTTCTCCCAACCTCCCTATCTTCCTCTTAGCTTCTCCCTTTCTCCTCCTCTCCTCATTTTTTTAGTGTATTTATTCTCCCTCTCCCTTCCTTCTTTTTGATTTCACTATGCTTGTTTCAATACTATACCCCTCTTTACCTTTGTCTCCTTAATACTTTTTTCTGTTTCAATGCCAAAACTATGCCCTAATCTGTATTTGGAGTGGATTCATTCATTTATTTTTCTTTTAAAAAGAGTTTTTAGTTTACTACACAATTTGTATTTCTCTGTTTCCCACCGGAATGTATTTCTATTAATGTGTTTGCCACTATGGTGTATCTAGGCTGTGCTTGGTAAACGTGAGGTGTTCTGTCTAACAAAATCTATTTTATGTTTGTGTGTATAGTGTTTATTGTGAGCATGCTGCGGCAAGCTGACTGCATGACCTTTTCTACGGTGCTGGTTGTATGAGCAGTGTTCTGTTTCAAGTATTGTGTTTCTAAAAGGTCAAACAGAATAGAAATGTAAGGCCTTTTCAAGAGAATTTCAGTATGCAATGGGGAGTATACGCTAATAATGTGTACAAAGAACTCATTTATCAGAGCCAGCAAGGGTTAGTATACAAGTCAGAGACCGAAGCCTTAGGGAAAAATAGCAAGAACATTACAACCTCAAAATACTTTTCAAACTGCAAGTTTAAAATGCATATTATTTTTCTATAGCATTTTATGCAGGGTGCTTTTACAAACTGAAGTAAAGTTGCTTTGTAGTGAAAAGAAAAATATAATTTTCAAAGACTGATAAGTATGTATAATTAGAAGAAAATAATTTGAATGTTTAAAAGCGAGATGAATAACAGAATCTAAATAAAGTAATGTCGGGTTTTCATGCAGTAGTTTAAAATGGGGGGAAGAATTAACCCATGGCTGTTTTCTCATCACCCCTTGCACAGCTCTCCTTTCCTTAAAGAGCTGTCATGGGGAATATGTTGCTCTTGTGTTTACATCGCAGTGGAGAGGTAACAGGTACAGGAACAAGTCCGCTGCAAAGGTGGATGAGGCAGGCAGGTATGAATATGCGCTTAGAGTAAGTGTTGGATCCGGCACACTATGCAGCAGAGGCATACCTGCAACTTGAAGAATAATCTCACTGTGGTAGGAGGGGGCCGGGCCTTGAAGGGGGCAAGGCCTCGTGCCGAGAAGTACCTATGAGGCACTTTTAAAGTCCGCCTCACCCGCCCCAAAGCCCCCTCATCCCCCCCCCCCCACCAAAAGAGCTTGCTGTGACTGGTGCCGATGTCCTGGGTGTTTTCACTCCCCTTAATGGACATCAGCAGTTCAATGACTCAAAAAATGAGCTGGAAAACAACTATATACAGTGGTCTTCAGCTCATTTTTCCTGCCACCGTGTGATATCTGTGGGACCCTATGACCGGAGCCGATATCGTGTGGCACCGTGTGAGCTAGCAGGTATGCAGAAGTAGTGGCATAACAAAAAATGATCACCCCTCTCCCCCTCTGCAGAATGTGAAGAAGGGATCCTGAGTGTCCCGCACCTTATAAATATTCATTCGCCTTGGACTGAAATGTGTTCCCTTGCAGCGGGGCTTTAAGTTTTTTTTATTGGACTGCAGTGAGACTGTGAGAGCATGCACATTGCTCACTACTGAGAAGTGGAGATATCATGCCAGGTGAGTCGCCTTGTAGGAGAAGAGAAATCCTTTTAAGAGAGCCATTTTCTCTCAGGATTTCCCTTCTCTTTTTGCAGCGCAGGAGCAACATCATTGTGGGGTGATTATTAGAGAGACCACCAGGCGCACAACGCCCATTGCTCCGGACTCCCTGAGACAGCTTCCTGGGCGCACACACAGAGCCGCACCCAAGTACTTCACAGGTCTTCAAAATACCATTTGCTTGTAAATGAGGCTGTGTTCTTTTTCACCCCTTTTTAGAGCCCCTACATCCCCACTCTGCCTATTGCTGAAAGAATTAGCCTCCCCTGAAATTTCGCTCTGGTTGTGCCTCTGGAGACGACCACAGGCAGCCAACTCCAGCATGACCCTGCTCTGACCTTTCACAGTGTCTTGTTTAAGTGCTATGAAAACACACGCTTTGCCTGGGTCACTTAGTTCTCACACCCTCTCTTTAATATAAAGATAGCAGCTTTGGAATTACCTTTATATTACTGTGCTTCACATGGAAATATAGAAGTGCAGGTTCTCACCTCCCCAAATTAGTTGTCTGGTATAAATCTCTCAAATATAAGAACTACAGGTATTATGTATCTGTCAGTCACGGCCAGTTTATGTTTCTAAGTTAACGTCTTACACTGAAAAGCTGCTTTACATTTCTTTCACTGGATCAACCTTTGTTTATAACACCACCAGAGAAGGGTCCACAAGGAGAAACTCAAAGCTTTCTTGTTCTTTATCAGAAACATCTGCCTGTCAATGCTTATTGCCAGCCTTTTCGGCCCCTTAAGAGGCTGGGTGGATTAGTATAATACGGGGTATTTAGGAACGGGCGGAGGGTGCAGGGAAATAAGGACGTATAGTTGAATAAAGGGCGAGTGGATGGATGGCCAGATGGATGAATGGATAGCTAGATGGATGGATGGATGGATGGATGTATAGAAGGATGAATGGATGCATGGTCCAGTACTTATGATAGACGGGTGGGCTGATAGATGCTTAGGATTGGTTCTGGGACAGATGTATGTATGTATGTAGGTAGGAATGTATGGATGAATTGAAAGATGGTTGGATGGCGCAGTGCTTAGGATGGATGGATGCAGGGCTTTAAGTGGGCCGGGTCTGAGCACCGGCAGTTATTTTCAGAGGCCTCAAAACGGGTCTCTATCGGGCTCTATTTTCGGCCCTCGCAAAGGTAGTCAGTTTTCTTCTTTCTTTTTTTATTGTACTGCAGTGAGAGCATGCACATCGATGTGTGCATGCTAATTTTGTTCACTACTGAGAAGTGGAGACATCATGCTAGGTGAGCCACGTTGTAGGAGGAATGGAAATTCTTTAAAGAGTGTGTTTTCCGAAGATAGGATATTTGGAGGGCATTTTCTTAATCACACAATGCTAATTATCTTGATTTAGACCATGCCCCTACTTGGATAGACCACACCCCTTTAAGACGTTTGTCCCAACCCTTTTAGAGCACCCCCAGGTTTTTTTTCCCACTTAAAGCCCTGCCTTGCAGGGTTCGTGGCCCAGAAGGCTTGGGGCTCCCTGCGCAGCAGCGGCTGCAGGCACCTGTGTTACACTCCTGAGCAGAGGCACCACAAGCAACATAGTCTGGGGAGATAATGCATGCATTAAAGGTCTCTCTCAGCAGAAGCACTGAGTCAAAGAGCAGTTAGGAAGTTAGAGCTGGACTTTGCTCAGAGAGCCTCTAAAGGCCAGCCCTGCATGAATGAAAATATTGAGCGTGATCAGCAGAGTGGAAGCAGCTGCATCACCAGACGCTATCAAGAGTCTGAAGAATCAATGCAGGGAGCATCTCTAGGGACTTTCATCATGATGTGTGACCTTCAGACAGGCTGTGCAATGAGACAGTTAGGAGGATGAGGAGACACTGCTGCTCTGAGGCGGGTCCCCCCAGATGGACAGACTGAGAGGCAACCAACACCTGTCAATCTCATTCCAATGTCAGAATAAATGACACAGCATCATTTCACTATGTGCAGGACTCTGCGATGCTCGTCATCCTAATGTGACCTGACCACCAGCATATTGTTGGTGGATATAATGATCATATTTACATATTCCCTAACGCTAGCCCACGGCACATTTCGTGGTGCTCCCAATTTAAAATAGAAATGCTCACTTATTAGAGCGCTGCACTGTGTAGTTGAGACAGTATTGTGAGGCTGGCCCTCATCAATTGAACATGGGCAGCAATGAACATTAATGGGAATTGTGCACATAGATATTGACACATTTCCTTTCTCATTGGAGGTCGTGGGGAGCCGGGAAAAGGCAAGTTGGGATGAATCATATTATGTTACCTCGCCTTATTTTGTTGTCTTCTCTCCTTCTTTCAACACTGTGATGTATTACTATGTCATTGCCCTACAACAGGCCCTCGCTCATGGCTTTCTCACTGATAGTCAAGCGTGCAAGGATAAATGTACGGAAATTTAGTAACATATTTATTAGATACTCATATGGGAGCCTTTTCCGGTACTTTGAATTATGTATCTCTCTCCTCTTACAACAGATGCCTGCCTCGTTCATTGTATCCTTGTATATCGCATGCAGCATAATTCCCTTCTTTTGAGTATTTGGTTAAATCAAAAAAATCAATAAAAGAGATTTGAACAAAAAAAAGAGGCTGCTACAGTCCCCACACTCTATGGGCCTCATTTATGAGGTTTTGCCGTAGGGAAGCGCCGCAGGCATTCCTGCTGCGCTTCCCTACGGCAAAAGAAAAAGGCAGTAATGCGCTGTATCTATAAGATACGGCGCATCCCTGTCCTTTTCCCCTGCGACGGCGCACAATGGGCTGCTGTGCGCCAACGCAGGCACCTTTACACAATGGTGCAAGGGTACCTGAGCTGCGGGAATGAATATTTTTGTACAGGAAGGGAAACCTTTCTGTACAAAAATAATCTTTCTACATTTGCTGCAGAATGCAGCTTACATAGAAAAAGGAAAAACGAGGAGAAATAAAGATATTTCTCCCTGTTGCACCTCCCTTACGCAGCCGCGGTGCGTCCATTGGGGCGTTGGGGCATAGCCCCACTAAACCTGGACGCACCGTGGCAAGCTATTTAAGTATTATTAACCATTTATAAAAATTAGCGCCGCAGCGCGGGACACAGGGTCAGGCGAGCGAGTCATGGTACTATTATTGTTATGCGGTGGCGGTGCGGTCCGTAGTGCGTAGGGGGTGGGGGCGGGGCTGCTGGTCTGCTGCAGCTTGAGTGACAGTCTGCAGCAGGCCAGCAGCACTGTGTGTGCGCACTGCGTATGATGGGCTGTGACTTGCCCGAGCATGCGCTGCAAACACCCAGTGAAGTTCAGCATAGAGAGGGGTGCGAAGGGGCCGAGGGAGCTGCTTTAGCCGGCCCGGGTTTTACTAAGGCGCCAGGGCGAGTACTTAGTGTGCCCACCTAGCCAATCCTGGTGCTGCATGCAGCGCCAGGATTGTCTCCATATATCATGGCCAATCACTGTGTGACTTCAGCATGAAGCCATGCAGTGATTGGCCATTCGGGAGTGGGACATGCGCGCCGTGACGTTCTGTGAGTTACTTCTAACAGAACTTTGTCGTTGTCGCCACGTGCAGAGCCAGCAGCCAGCAGCCAGCCCAGCAGACGTCCGACGGTCCACACCACAAGTCACACAGTCACGTCACAGAGACTCAGACACAGTAGGTGGGTGCGTGCTGCATATCATATGTTTTTAATTCTGAGAGGAGCGATAAGGGAGAGCGAACGTATTGCATGCGCAGAGAGATTTTAAAGGGGGAGCAGACCGGTACGTCAGCCCAGCATGGCCCGCCGGTACACAAAGGAAAGGTTCATGGCCTAGTGGTCTTAGCAACAGGTTTATGGTTCTAGTCTCTTTAAAGGCTTTGGTTTGAGTTCCACGCTGGCAGTTATTTTCATGTGGTAAGCGTTAGGAGGCTAGCTAAGCTAGCGCATTGGAAGCCATGACCGCGGCTTCACGAAGGTCCAATAGAGTCGCTCCCAATTCGGGACCGTCGTCACATGATTGCCCGTGTCTAGGAACGCTTTTAAAAGGCTGTGGAGCAAGCACAGTAGAAAGAATTGAAAGCACCGTCGGAGGGGAAGAGGCAGCAGACGGAGCTCTGGCACAGTATGGAGCGCGCATCAGGGTGGAGCAGGCGCAGTATTTCCAGTTTAGACAGAAAAATGTGCGTGTGCTTTGCCTTTTTGTTACCGGCATGGAACTAAACCACGGGCTTTAAGGGGGACGGGGGACAGGGTCTCCAAAAGGGGGTATGGCCTTAGCAAATGCATTTGAGGTCGTGGGGCCTAACCGGCGATATGGCATGACCCAGGGGAGGCACAGTGTGCAGGCAAGCAAACCGGGGTGCTTGGCTAGTAGGTGGGTGCGTGCTGCATATCATATGTTTTTAATTCATTTCTGCTGCAGATTTTTGTATTGCCTGTGACTGTCGCAGCCTGAGCCTCTAATAATAATACGGGCGGGCCGAGGCACATTTTCAGTGAGTGACAGGCTACTGTGATGGCGAGGTAACGCGTACAAGGGTGGGTGAGGGCCCTTCTCAATATCTAAATGTTGTGCAGCAGTGTACGCAGAGGTAACTATGCAAAAGACTTGTCTTGACGTGATAGAGCAGAGTTTAAAAAAGTGCCGGGCTGTTATTCAGTTCAGCTCTGGGAGTAATGTAGCTTTTAGGGCTATGGTGTGGACATTCTGGTATTCCGGGAGTTTTTTCATCAGAATGTCTGTGCGCACTCACATTCTTTAGAATTTGTGAGCACGCACTCAGCCACGTTTTCCAAGCCCATTTCTTTTTGCATATTTACTCCTTTCAAGTATGGGTAGGGAACAACCCAAATCTACGCTCAAACATAAGTGTAAGCCTTATTTCTGTTATATTTCATATTTCTCTGTGAATTGAGTTCTAAATTCCGTTGACATTTAGGCAGCTGCAGACAAACCGATGTGCTTGTAGAATTCTGACGACCTATTATTTTAAGACAGCATCAGAGCAGCAAAACTCTGTAAAGCTCCATTATATGGCTTCAGCAAGCTTGGTGAGGTTATACAGGAAACTTTGCAAATGTCATGCCTGTGGAATGTTCTTCCACAAATAGCTTATCTCAGTTTTTGCTAACGTATATTTAGCTGACTTTTCCAAACATAGAGATTTACATAAATGTAGAACTTTACGTTATAGATGTTTTTCCATTGTCATCTGATTCCTTGTATATTATTTATGTTGCGCAACAATGCCACCTACAATGAACTTCAAAGTTTGGGTGTACCAGACAATATATTGGAGTGCATTTTTCATAAAATATATCACTCATCAAGAAGAAGCTGGTTAATCTATCACATATTTTATTTTATAAATGCATGTGTCTAGCTTTCATATATTTTATATATTGTGGTTATAATCCCATACAAGCAGGGGCATAGCGTAGCCTCAGGAGGATGTTTGGGGTGGGGAACCCTCCAATAAATGCATTTTGGGTGTGTTAGTTGGGTCTGCTAGCTCTGAGTTGGGTCTACTATGTCTGTATTGGTTTTGATCATCCTGCACCAAGAAAAAAAAGACAAACAGTGACTTTTGGAGAAAGAGAGCGAGGGAGAGGGTGAGGGAGAGGGCGAGAGAGGGAGAGAGAGACAGATATCTGGTGGCCAAATCTCAAAACATAAAATCAGATAACGTGCAATACCGGCTTCCCTGCTTATCCAAACTGTGTGACCTGAGGCAAACATTTTATTCCACAGAGCCTCATTTTTAGGTCGACGCCTACCAGACGGTGCAGCTATTTGGTTTGCTCATGACATGGTGGGGAAATTCTGAAAGCTTCTCTGGGAATACATTTCACCTATTGCTTACCATTGTCTTTGTTTGTAACTCACAGTTGCCTGCTTTCTATTATCTGGTTTTAGTTGCTTTGGGCTGTCCAGCTTGAGTACATCTCTGTCGTGGGCATTCCTTGTTTACTGGAACCTTCCGAGTCCTGCCTCTCTGTAAACAGGCCTTTAAATCTTATCTTGTCACATTTGCTGTGCATTGAAAGACAGAGCTCAAATGTCACTCTCTGTCTTCCACGGGAGCTTGGTGTTTACTTTTCTTTCTCTGACTTCAAAGTGATAGAAATGTTTTTATGTGACAATCCTGCACAGTGCCCATATGAGACTAGAGGGTGTAGGATGTTATTTTTTCTCGCACCCAACAAACATTAGGAATGAATGTATGAAGCTCTGTGGTTATACTGAATAAGCAGCTACCTATGTTAGGCCATCTATTAATGTAATAACTGCACTTCCACAATTGATTTATTAACCTTCCTGCTTTCTCAAATTTGCTTGAAAATGCACCATTTTTCTTCTTTTTTTTCAAAATTTGGGGAGGCGTAAGCTTTTGGCACTGCCTCAGATATACGATTTCTCTTAAATCTGGGGCAGTGTCAAAAGACCATGGATGTTGCTGGGAACGCCCCCAGCAACACCCATTGCATGCCCCTTTAACGCAGAACAGTGCGTTAAAGGGACTGATATTTATCAGGCAGCATTAAGCCAAAAAAAGTGGCTTAGTGCTGCCTGATAAATATCACGCAGGATTCTGCGCCACGGAACGTCACAAACAGTGACGTTCCAATGGCGTAAGGGGCCTCATAAATGAGGCCCTATGCAACTTGCAGGTTTCAGAGGGCTCTACAGATTGAATAAAGTCAAAAATATTTGTTTCGAAATATGAGCAAAACTAAACTCTAAATCGAAGTGTATTTTCTCCAGTCAGCTTGTGGTGTTTCCTTTATTTTTTTTTTAGCAAAAACAACTTTATCAGCACACATGGTTTAAGGAATTGCGAATACCAATTGTCACCACCTTCTTCATTGTACCCCCGTCTTCAGAGCGTCTGGGCATGTTGGGCCCAGAACATTGCATCTCCTAGGGATGGCCAGGGTTAGCGATTACTATTTCCATCCTTCTGTTGCAATGCTTGCTCTCCTTACAAATCTAGTGACATGTCAAAAGTATATTTAATTTTAGCTTTTGCTACTTTCAGTAGTTGCGTGTTTGTGACAATTTTTTTTATTTTTTTGCCATATAGCAGCCTTGTGTTTTCAATATAAATAAAAGTAGCATGAGTCATTGGGATCAAAGGCCACGTGACTGGGTAAAGTGCTCTTGGTGTCACTTCCGCTATCCCTATCTGCGGAAAATATGATGTCACCAGTTGAATTACTCTCTGATCTGACTCTGTTTCACTTTTTCCTGACCAGTCCGATCAACTGTGGCCACCTTCCTGACAAAGATGAGGGTCCCGTCCTCTTCATTGGCCAACCAAAAGCACCAACACCTGCTCCATGTAAATGCTAATGGCGGGGTGTCCATAGCAATCAGGGGAAGCAAAGGAACAGATGAATCATGTGTAAATTGTCATAGTACTGTGACTGCATACGGCATGGCAAGATATTCATATGCATCATATAGAAGGGCTTTGTAAGGCTAAGAAATAGGCATTTTACAGCTGGGTGCAGCACTGCTTGGCCCTCTTCAGTATAATAGGGTAGATAGAAGGCTACACTATGGACAGAGCCACACTGTGTCATTCTCCATGGAAAAGCTCTGCAAAGCGGGCACTTCATAGCTTGGCACTCCATAGAAGGAAATTACAGGGAACTACGGGGCATATTAACAAGCTGAAGTATCGCCACTTTCTCGGCACAATTCGCCGAGAAAGCGGCAATACTTCCAGCGCCCTATTAACAAGGGCATTGCAACGCCTTCCACAAGCCCACTTTGCATGTCAGCGATAAACATCGCTAATGACATGCAAAGTGGGCGTTCTCACGTCCAACCACATGTAAAATGTGGTTGGAGGTGGGAACACCCTATCACCAAGGCAGACGTTGGGAGGAAAAGACCTGCGATAAACTTGTTTATCGCAGGTCTCCCAACGCCTGCTCTGACCAGGTGTTAGGCATTGTTAACATGGGGGTGTGGATCATAAAGCTGAATCCACCCCCCCATATTAACAACACACACGTTAGCGCGTGAAAACAATGCTTGTTTTCACGCGCTAATGTTCACTATCGCCGGCTATCGCAGGATTTACTATCGCCTATGTGTTGCGCGTTGATAATAACGTGCTAACACGGCGAAAAAATCCGGCGATAGCCGGCGATAGTGTAATGTGCGATGTGCGTATTTTATCGCACATCTTGTTAATATGGCCCTACATCTGTAAGTTTTCTAAAACACATTCTGGACACTGAATTACTTAGGCACAGAGATTTAGGTGTTGCAGAACATTTCCAAATGGAGGATCCCACCAAAGGGACCACAATATTTGTGAAAATGTGTAGGTCTGTTTTCAGCTAGACAGAAGATGAAAAACAGAGTGCTATTTGTACTCTCGCACTGTGAGTCAGAGACACCGCTGATGACGTGGATGAATTGGTAAACGGCGGTATGCATCCAGTAGTTCAGCTCTTGTCTAGAAATCCAAAGGTCTAACCAGAGGGATCAGCTGTTGCAGAGCGTCCATTCTAAAATATTTCACTTGAATCCATCTTTTCAGACTCTTGAAATCTAGGGATATTTTGATTCTCCTTGCAACTTCCTGCACCATAGCGATTTTCAAACTAATCCCTGATACTTTCTCCCTCCATGGAAACAGTATTATGGCCTATTTCTATCATGTAAATGGTAAATGTAAAAGGCATTTGGCATGTCACTGGCATGCAAAGGCTTCTTTGCGTTTATCAAAAACCCTGTTCACCAAATGCTCTAGGTCAGGACCAAACATCATCTCTTCCATGAAGGAACGGTTTAGTACAATCTCTATTGCCCCTAATGCAAACTGGTATAATGGCCTGCATAGTTGACAGCCCAGTCCCATTACACCTGAACACTGCTGCCACCAGCCTGCAATGTCACTACTATGCACGTCACCTTTTGAATTCTCACTCCCTGCATTGTATTTGTGCAAGTCAAAGCCATAAACCAGTGGTTCTGAACCTTGAGTTTGTGGACCTTTGGGGGTCTGCAACACCTAATCAGGGGGTCCTCGCTGTTTAAAAGATGAAATGATATTAGCAGATTAATAAACTATATATACTTCAAAAAGATAAATGCAAAATTGAAAATTGTAAAAACCTTCTGTAAATGTATAGGAATTTGAAATTGAAAGTCAACAATTCCTTTGGAATTAATAACTTGATTCATGGGAGCAACCCAACTGCAGCAAACAGCTATAGGGACAAATGGTGACCTCAATTAGAGCACTATGAGGCACCAACAAAAAAGAGAGCAAACACTTGGAGGAAAAAAGATAAAGTCATATGGAAGAGCCTATCAAATTACTTTGTCTTTTAGAAATAAATCCACATTTTGCAACAATCTATCCTTTCCATTAAAATTAAATTTGAGATTTTTGCATATCTTTTGTCTGCAAATTAAACAAATACGTTATAATGCATGTGTTGGTTTTATTTGTACTTTTTTTCTGGAGTTCTGTGTATTGTTTATCCTGGGTCCCCAGTAGTCAAAATGTTAAGAACCGCTGCCATAAACTTTAGAAGCAGGAGGTGTGGAGACCCAATTTAGCATTATTGTTGACTACCTAAGTATATTGGAATAATACCTTAGTGTGCCGACATTTCATTCTAACAAAATAATGACTCCAGAATCATAAAATTAAGGATGAATAAAGGTGAAGAGTAGAAGTAAATTCCCTTACAAAAATAGAGAATATTTATGGAACTAAAAACTGGCAATTAATGTGTCTAATATTTTTACAGTACCTTTCAAGCAAAACATATTTTCATATAGTCAGTTTTGTGTGTACTTAGCTTTACTTTTACATCCGTTGAGAATCAACGAGTCAGAATTGTAAGACACCTCAGTGGGCTAAAATGATTGCTCTAGGAACTGTCATACACAACTAGTAGGCCATAGTCTTAAAACCCAAAAGGGCTGACACAGCTTTCATTCCGGACATTAAAAGGAGTACTACTGGGCTGGTATAAAATTATCCCTGTCATTTGTAGTGCTGTGTAGCTAGCTGACTCTAACAGCAGACACTTTCTAAAAACACAATAAAATTGCAACACATCTGGCACAGTGACCTGCTCTTTCTCTGAAGCGCTTAGAGACCAGGGGCCTCATTTATGAAAAATGACGCATCGCTGCGTGAAAACAGCGATGCGTCACTTTTCAGTGCGCACTCCTTGCGACACCAATGATGCGTCATATTTAATGTATGACGCATCATGTCGCAAGGACTTACAGATACGTCAGTATTTCTGACGCATCTGTAAGCGCAAAAGTGACGCATTGCTGGAGTGTGTCACAAAAGTGACGCATCTCCAGCAATGCGTCCTTTCACAAGGGGAGAGCCCCATGTGAAAGGGCTTGCGTCAGTCTTACGCCTGCTGTGAGGCAGGCGCAAGATTTTGACGCAACCGCATCCTAAAAGTGACGCAGTGAAATCTCATAGATTTCACTGCGTCACTATTACGAGGCTTTTTGCGGGGGAACGCCCCCTCTGCATACATTATACCTGACGCAGGTATAATGTGGCGCAGGGGTTTAAAAAGTGACGCATCTACCTAGATGCGTCACTTTTTAAATATGGTGCAACAAGGCGCATGTTTTACGCCGCAGATGCGTCACAAAAAGTGACGCATCCGCAGCGCAAAACTGACGCAAGGCCTCATAAATGAGGTCCCAGTGGTGATTTGCGCTATATAAAAATATAATAACATAACATAACATCTGGGCATGAGCATACCACTGGGTGAGCATGTAGTCATAACGTGTGTATTATCTAGCAACAATCTTGAGGGGAGAGCACAATGCCAAAGACTGTCTATGTCACACTAAAGACCTTTCTTATGAGTTAGGCCTATGTGGTAACGAATGCATCCCAGGGTAAGTAGCGCATCAGCTTGCCAACCTATCAGATAACGAATTAAAAACTGCATAAAATATTCATATGCTAAATGCCACATGTCTGTGCTCCATGTGCTCTGTTTACAGCATTTGTTATCTACCACTTGTGATATTTACCACATATTGCACGTGGTTAATCCAACCCAATTATAAGAACCAGAGGTCATTGAAAACCAGTTGAAAATGCCACCTTAAGATACCTCTAATCAAAAGCAGGTGGTAAAAGCTCTTGAAAGTGTAAGGAATAAAAAAAAGTTGGAAATCAATACAAAAAAACTCAAAACAATCCAAGTATTAAAAACACAGTACAAGCACTGTTTTATTTGAAAAAAAATTAAAAACGACGCATACCTATATAAACAGCCATGCACAGGTGAAACACTCACAGGATGATTGCAGTAGCTCACGCTTTGTCGCCGCTATTTCACAGTATGCCAGACCCATGTACTGCTACAATAAACCATGCTTTGGAGCTAACAAAGGTCCTAAGCTTTTGGCAGATATAGCATATAATAACAAACACAGACTTATAATAAAGGCTATGTATCTTTTCTCCAACTTCCAGCCGGACAAGGAGCTTTTTATTTTGAAGTTTTACTGAGTATATACAAAATTTAGAAAGTGGAACAAGCCACAATTAACTGGGCACAAGCCTGTACCGAGTCAGAGGAAAAAGAAAGACAATACATTGGGGAGGAAGAGGATAGAGTAGCAGGCAAACAGGGTGGAGAGAAACGGTGGCTTATAGTACAATGAAATTTTACATAAGCTCAAAACCAACAGTAGCTGCAACCCATATTACAAGATTAAAAAGGGAAGCAGAACTACGGAAACTGTCGACGTAACGTTTCGATCCCTATCTCCAGTAATTAAATTGGGATCATCTTCAGGACTACAGTGAACAATTTGCCTGAGTGAATTTAAAATAAGCCGATGCACTTAATGGGTGTGCATATGCGGCGTGGGGAACCAGGCGGCTGAACAAAGGTTCATCTGAAGCGCTTAGCGAATAAGTAAGCGCAGCCTCCTGCCGCTTCTAGGATATTACGTGGTTCAGGTGAGGCAATAACAAGTAATCTTGAACAATTGAGTGAATGGCGTGTTTTAGGCGCCTGGCGTTGCGAATCCCACACAATGGGGAGAGCGTTCCATGATAGGAGCTCCGTTGGGCTGCAATTGGGTCCCGTCCGGTGTGTGAATGCCATTTGTCAGTCAATCTTTATCAAAATATTCAGGTAAGTGCTGAAAATGAGCGTGTAGCATGTACAGTTCCCCATGGACACCCACACAGCCTGTCGTCCTTTGGTCAATTGACTAAATGCATGTGTAGCTGGTATCCTGACAATAAAGAGGAACATGTGTGCAACAACTACAAAATGAAGGGCACCATTATTGTACAAATACTGTGTGAGGCGAACTTGTGAATATTGAACGGCTGTTATAGGTGTCTTTTATTAAATCACAATTCCATGATCTTTTGGAAGGGCAAAATGGTCATACTCGGGCGAAACATCACCCTCAATGTACATAGTTGTATGAAAAGTATTAGACAAATCAACCGTTCATCATTAAGATTACAATGCATTATGACTGTTGTTTAGGCCTGGGTGGAATTTTAATCACACAGGTGTTATTCACGTAATTTTGGTAATTTCACGTTAAGCTTGTTACACAACTCTACTCCATGCTGTATAATTTCCCTCTAGTTGGGTTGAATTATACAGTGAACATGCCATTTGTGGTACAAATTTACCCCAAAGGCATACAAACAACAGGAGCTGCTGTTGTTCATGATGCCTTTGTTTTTGGCACATTTTTAGTATCAAATATGGCACAAGGACGCACTTCATGCTAAAATATAATGCTAAATGACGGATTCACATTTCTCAGAATAACATGTAATTTTGTGCAATTTTGATGAAATTCTGCATAAAAAATACAGGAAAGCAAATTACTCAAATTTTGCACACCTCTAATGTTGCAGTCCAAACTCAATACATATCAGCGGCACTATTAAAGCATCCAGCCAATATGGTAGCACATACATGCACATACATGGAGCAGTATGAATATGTGTTACAAATTATATTGGTCACTCTTCCCAAAGATGATGATTCTTAGCCAAGTCAACTTTTTAACAACCACATGTGCTTCCATTGTGGCTCTTAGGTCTCTTTCTTTGGATTACCCTGACCTCAAGACATTCATTCAGGTCTTCCACCTTAGAGAAGTTGAGACTGGTCAAATTGTTTCTTCCCATCGCTTGAAGTAGAGCTTAGGTGGAAAACCATCACCAGTTGCCAGGCTTTCATGCCTGTGCTTCGTGACTCACTGTAATACGTCCTTTGCTCATCACAACCCTCAGGGTTTCAGCATCAAATGGAGTTTCTCTGTATTTGCTTAACCAGGAACCAATATCCTTCCTTGAAAGGCATGTCCCGAGTACATTGGCGTGTATCAGCATAAGTCTTAATTCTGAACTAGTGAAAGGAATCTGTCGACCTATGAGTGGTCCTTTGTGACACTTTGGTTCCAATGTCTCTCTAAACAGCATGGTGGCAGGACTTTCACCTGTAGTAGAATGGGGAGTTGATCTGTAGGCACAAAGGGCTGAACATAGAGCTGATTTGCGATCACTTCCTTCTAGCGCAGAGAGCTGAACTACTCTATTTAGTGTTCCCACAAAGCGTGCAACATCACCATTGGCCTGAGGCCAGACAGAAGTATTTTTCTGAAGTTTGACATTCATGTTGGGCCATTGTCGGACTTAAGGATTAAGGCGACACCCCATGTTGCAAAAATGTCAATTAATGTCCCGATGGTTTTATTATGTGTGGTTGACAAGTTTTCCACCAGAAGAAATCTTGACTACACATCAACAACTACCATTAGATGATGTACAATGTTAAGGGGTCCAAAGAAATCAACTGGAATCCTCTACCAAACCTGCTTAGGTAAATCGGTCATAACTAATGGATGCTACGTTGTATTTGGAGACAAGCAGTTGCACAAATGGCAGGCCTTTAATTCTCTTTCAACTCATGACGAGGAAACCACACTTTGTCTCAAAGAGCTGTCTGGGTGGTGACAATGCCATGATGACCCTCATGGGCTAGTTCAGTGACTTGTTGTCACAGGATCTCTGGAAGGACAATGTTAGAACCTCATAATATAATGCTTTCTTGTGTAACAGAGAGTTCCTTTCTCACATTTCTTAACTTTTGGTATTCAAAGTCATCCATACGAGATCGAGTGTATTTCTTCTAGGATTGTTGGGCAATAATGTAATTGAGAACACACAGATCTAGATCTGCATTTGTAGCACTAAGAATTTGCTCCATTGAAAGAGCTGCAGGTGTGCTTGACTTGACTATGAAGTTACCATAGGTCTCAGCCACTTTAGATGTTCACGTGTGAAAAGTACTCAGCAGGATTTTTATCTTTTCCAGGCCTATGCACAATAGTGTAACCATACTCTTGCTAAATCAACCCCCACCTCTTGATGTGAGGGGGCATCATGGCGTTCGGATTCCTAAAAATGGGAAGTAAAGCTTGGTGGTCAGTGTCAAGGGGGAAGTGTTTTCCATATAGAAACACATTGAAGTGTACACAAGACCAAACCACAGCTAGAATTTCTTTCTCTTGTTGGGAATAAGCATATTCAATCTGCAACAGACTCCGACTCGCATATGTCACAATGTGACTTTGAGAGTTGTCGAGCCCACTGTTCTGGGCAAGAATTTTACCCAACTGGGCTGGCATCTACTACAATCTCAGTATGAAGTTTTGAATCAAAATAGGCAATCTCAATATCTTTCTCAATTGCATGTTTGATTTTCTTAAAGCTTCGGTCACATTCAGATGACTACTTGAATTCAGCGTAATTTTTTGTCAAGTCTCTCAATGGGGAACTGACTGTAGGATTGCAACATGGTCACATCATTATATGGTGTCATCTCCTTTTCAAAGGAAATATGCCCAATTAATTTTGAGTTTCATTTTGTGAAACACACTTTTCTGCGTTCAAGGTGAGAACCGCATCAGCCAGAAAGCAGCATACTTGCTTAAGGGCTTTGTCCTGTTCTTTTCAAGTGGCCCTAAATACCAGTATATCATCACTATAACTAAAAGGCTGTGTAACAGGCTTATGTGGCGAATTACATCCTGAAAAATTTCTACAGCTGACAACACACCAAAACGTAGTCTATATCTGAACAAGCCAATATGGGTTGAAAACGTGGTAATGAGCCTGCAGTTTTTATCTAGTTCCAGTTGATGATACCCATGTTAAGAACAAGATGAGAAAAGCCTTTGGCCCATTCATCTGTGTAGTCATATCTGCGATGCGCAGACTGGAATGTTGTTCTCTCTCAATTGCCGTCTTAGCTTGGCACATGTCAACACAGATGGTCACAGCACCTCCACTCTCCTTTTTGGGCACTACCACTACGTTTGAAACCCATAATGTTGGACCAGTAGAGCGTTCAATGATATCATGTTTTAGGCACCATTTCCAAATCTTTCTCAACAGCTTCCTGCAAGTGAAAAGCAATTGGGCGATGTGATTGAGCAACAGGGAGAATGTCCTCATTGATGTGAAGCTGCAATTCCACGGTCTTAAGCTTTCCTAGTCAATGAAACAATGATGGGAACTGACTAACTATGTCTGCATGTGCATTTATGTTATGGTTGATGGAAATGAGCCCCATGTCTGCAGCAGAACTGAAACTGAGCCAATATGCACTTGACGAAATACCTTTAAGGACATGAATCAGTGTTTGTGCCTTTCGTCTTCTTGTGTCACATGGTTGTTTGAAATGATCTTTGACATTATGAAGGCATGGAGGCAGCCCACATGTATACCTTTGTTTTTTAAAGTATTAGACAAGGCACCAGTGACAGTTAATTGTACTTCCCCGCTGGCATGATGTTTATTGATGGACCACTATAGATGATAAATGTTATGGAACAAACATTCACCTATAGTGTGATTTTGGGGCAACATATAAAAGAATGTGGTTGTTTGAGTTGGCAATTTGGCTTGGACTTGGACTCTTCTCTGCAGGAGGCTAAACCCATGTGCTCATGTAGTTTACCAGTTGAAACCATCATACATCATACAGCCATCTTCTTCACTGTCACTTGACAATGATGCTGATACCCCTTTGGAGTATGAATTCAATGATGATTGACTTGTTTCATTTTGTTTCTACCTATTTGTCTAGGGTCTTTATCCCTGTCACACCTCTCATACGCAGATGATGTGGTACTAATGAGCCTAACGCAGGTCGACCTCCAGAGGGCACTAACAGAAATGCAGGTCTTTGTAACAATTAATAAACTGGAAATCAATACAAGCAAGTAAAAAACCATGTTGATACTAAACAGACCGAGTCGTAAACTCAAGATCTGGTTGACTGGAAAGATGCTGGAGGAAGTTTCAACTACAAATATCTAGGAATCTATCTAGATAACGGATTAAAAATCAAGTTCAGATGAATTACATGGAAAAAAGGGCTGGTGCTGTAACATTCGCCTTTAGGCTTCTAGCAAAACAATTGGAATATGTGTTTTAAAACTCTACTAGCATTGATGACAGCAAGGCTCCTGCCAACATTATTCTATGGTAGTTTCACTCAACATTAGAAAGGCTCCACACTTTTAAACAGATTACTAGTTACCATCTACAAACGAATCTTGCAGTTGCCAAAAAGAGCATCACCAGCACAACGGTGGCTGGAATTCGGCTTAATCAACAAATAATTAGGAAGGATGTACTCAACCATAAAAGCTGGTACAAAATCAAACATAATTAAGAACACTCACAAATCAGTGATGCACTTTGGAAAGAAGTTGAAAAAGATCAAAAAAATCCTCGTACAACAAAAATCTACACCAAGCCCTCCAAAACACCAAGACAAAAGAAAAACCTGTCTTTCCCAGCATTCAGAAAAATCACTAACAAAATGGGACAACATCAATCTCTGGTAGAAGACAAAAATACATTAAGCAGGCATACACATGCATGGATACAATCAACACCTATTACTCGTTAAAACAAGCACCCCACCTAAGCCTCACATTCTCTGCTTTTTTAAAGAAATGACTAATGGCACTTCAGTTTTGCGAGCTAGTGACATTAGCAGACATACCTAGTTGGAAATAAAAAGGTCCATTAGCATGTAGATTGTGTGGATAAACAAAAGAGGACTTCATTCACCTAATTTGCAACTGCGCATATTTTTATACAGCATGAGTCACGTTACTGCGGCCGGACTTCAAAAAAAGAAAAATCAGGACATGCAGGGTCGCCATCATTCAGTCCCTCAAACCATTGGACCCCCAACTGAACTGTAAGCTGCTTACGTTTTTAAAGTATCGGAACCAGCCTTAAAAAATACTCTGATAGCATTAACACTATAAACTAAACTAATGTACAATACTGAATAGTATTTTTAAATGTTTAAAATCGCTTAATAATTATATTGTGGAGGTTATATGTACCCATGGTTTTATCTAATATATTTGAATGTTTACACATAATATTGTTACGATTTTAATTAACCAAACAATAAAGCCTCATTGCCATTATACTTGTCTCAATAGGTGTCTCCGCTTCTGAGCATGGCTAGAGGATTTCTTGAACTTTCTGTCATCCATTTTCTCTCCTCGACCTGACGAAGTCCTTTTCTCTTTCACTTTGCAAACCATAACAAAATGGATTTCATTCTCACAGCCCTTGCATGTTTTCCAATTGTGGGACATTTACCTTTGTGAGGAAAAGAAAATCTTAATCGGAAACACAATTTATTTTTCCTCTGAAAAATCACTTTATAGCCCTTGACCTTCTGTCTCGGCTTACTTTTCATGTTCAATTCTGATTCCCTCTGGGCTACTGCAGCTTCTATATAGGCAGCCATGAGCACTCTCTCCAGACTGAGTGTCTAAGGTGTCTCTTGCAGCACACGTCGCCTGAATGAGTCAGAAAGGCAACCATTGATGACTCTGAGACGAATGGCTTCTTCATCATTGAATTAATTGAACTTGCAATGCTTAATGAGGGGCTGAAGTGTTTTCAGCAGGCTCATCCGTTGTTTCTCCAGCTTGCTGTCTGGCTTAGTTGAAGATGTACAATTCATAGCATTGAATTGAACTTGATTCCTAATGCTGCCTTAATCAGACGGAGAGAGATATTTAATTTGCTTTTGGCATTTTCGTTATCATTTCTTTCACACAGCCACCTGCAAGTTTCTCTAAGTATTTGTTGATAGTTTTATCATTTGTTTCTTCTAAATTATCAAAGTTTTCGATCCAGGAAGAGCATCGGGCACCAATATTCTGTTTTTTTGGGGGTATCGAATGGAAGCAGCAGTATCAAAAAAGTCGGCAGTGTCAAATTTGACACTAGTCTCTGCAGCCACTGGAACCTTTCAAATCTTGAACACTCTTGTGTTGTGCACAGACAACTGGTGACTTTGGTGGTTGCTGCTTCAGCTACCAATGGCTCCATAGGCACAACCCCAGTGCATTCACTTGTATTTTTGTAGATGCTACTTTGAACACACTAGTCCCCGGCCCGAACTCGACTCGATGTTGGATGCCTCATTGTTGCCGGTGAGTGCAATTATGTTCTTACAGCAAAGATGCCTCTGCTTTCCTTGGTGCACTTTTCTGCACTTGGCTATCGCG
The DNA here is from genome assembly GCF_964263255.1 of Lissotriton vulgaris. Lineage (NCBI taxonomy): Eukaryota > Metazoa > Chordata > Amphibia > Caudata > Salamandridae > Lissotriton > Lissotriton vulgaris. The sequence goes on from NC_141694.1 coordinate 573,106,972, forward strand.
GCCTTCTGCGTTTCCCTGTACCTGGTTGCCCCTGCCTTTAGCACAATCATACTGTATATATGCTGACTCTGTGTAATGTTGCTTCTTAATACCGCTTCTTTCGACCTTACCAGAAGGTTCTGGGCTGAATGTGACTGAACTTTCCATAGGGCATTTGCCTTCTTCTAAAGCTCTGCACTGGCTGGAGTGACTCTTTTTCTCCACATGCGCCAACTGTAGACTGCTTCACTCTGACTGAGGCATGTGTGGGGTCCATAAGCAGTTGGCTGGACCTCAGCAAATCTCAGGGAGAGCACTCTCAGGGTTTCAGATTCTAGATTCCGTAAATTATAGCCAGTTGTAGCATCCTCCTCAGCCCTGCAGCATGACAATGACCATGCCACACACGGAGCTCAGTGGTGCACGTCTTTATTCTTTATAGTTCAACCGTTAACTATCTGTTCACAATACGTCATGAACTTTATTAACCACACTAAGACACACCCAAATGGTTATGTAATTCTTCTACAGAGTCCCTCATGGACCAGAATGGTCCCACTATACCTATTTACAAGACCCTACAGATATAATCTGTTAACTCCTTCTACTGGACTGTTTTTTTTCTGTGAGGTCCTCAGCATATAAGGGCACACTAGTTCGTCATAGTATCTTGCCACTTCAAGCTGTACTTGCATCCCTTGCTGGTGAATATGATGGAAGTCTTTGACAAATTTCTGCTAGTGTTTACTGGATGATGTCAGAGGATTGAAATGGGCACTATTTGCCTTGTGTTAAGGTGCTTTGGGAACACAAAATGACTACCTGCACACTCCCACACAAGAAGAAGGTGTTGGTGTGCTTAGGGTGAAACCTTGGAACACCTACAAATACTAGTGATCAGACTCTAAGGTGCAGAAAAGGACATACTTTGCCCAGTGCACCTCTGCAGCACTTCAAATCAAAACTGTTAAGTATTAAAAACACTGACAGTTCCGAACAAGTCTTTGTAATGCTGATGACAAAAGAATTTAAAATTCAGGAAACCCCACAGAAATAAGTACTCAGGAGGTGTCATGGATGAGGACAGTAACTAGGTAACAAAGTGACAGCTGGGCCTGCTGGGTCTGCTGGCCCAGGGGACACATGCATCCAATGGGGGGTCAGAGTGATCCCATGATCACTTGGAATCCTCATGGTTCAACTTAAACCTTCATCCTCCCAAGGTTAATGAAATAAGTACCATTGAATTCATAAATCACAAACTTCTCTTAGTATAGTAGAGGAAATATTCTCACATTGAACTTTCTGCTGGCATTTGAAATACAGCATGTGCAAGATTTGCATGCACTATATTTGATCAAGGACATTTGTCCATGTAACAAGTAAACAAAGTTATTACCCTCCATGCTGAGATCTCAACTTATTGTCACTGACCCCTTGACCATGTCTTCCTGAAATAAACAGCTTCTATCTTTTGAAAGACAGCAAAAGTCTAGTGTGGTCAGATGTATCGAAGTCTACAGGATTTCTCCAGAAATTCAGGAGCCTGTGCCTCACCGAGCCAGTGGCAGGTGATGAATGCCCTGCTACTTGCTGGTCACAGAGGACGACGCAAGCTGAGGGACTTGCAGAGCTAGAGGCAGATTAATGTGGTCAGAGCAGCTCTTCAGTTAGGAGAATGTGAGACATAAAGGCTAGCCGAGAAGCTGCGAGCAACCCATTAGGATGTCCCTGATCTGACACTACGAAGAAGAGCCACGCAGAGGAACTTGCTAGGGACCAACATATCTTTAGAAGGTAACTGGGTGGGTGAAGCTGCAGCGCAGAAGGTGTCCTATACGATGGTGATTAACGAAAACATTTACCTTGATGAATGCTAACCAGTACTTAATGTGTGCAACAGTAGTGGCCGAAATTGCTTGCGGGTGGGGGGGGCAGGTACGGAGGCATTGCAGGGGGTCACATGGGGAGGGAGGGTCGTGTGGAGGTCGCACTGAGGGTTCATAATGTAAAAAGAAAATAATTATAAAACCTCCCTTCCCACCGGGTCCCACGTCTTCACTGCTCCTGCTCTCCTGCCTTTGACAGGAACAGGAAGCAGTCAGCCAGGCTCCCTTCCCTAAGCCAATCACAACACTGAATGCAGCGTTGTGATTGGTCTGGAGTGCTGTGACGTGGCGCTCCGCCACTGGCTAGAAGGTTGTGTATGTTCTCCATGCAGGCTGCAATGCAGCCTTTATGGAGAAGGACAAATTGCCCATGACTGATTTGGGCAGCCCGAGAGTGCCAACCAAACAGTCTATGCACACTCAGTAGTGGGCAAACCACTCCTCCCTTGCCCTGCTCAGAGAGCGGAGCTAACCCGCCCACCCGCCTGCCCGCAAAGCTAACATAAAATGGTAATAACTAAAAGTTATTATCATTTTATGTTTTGGCTTCTTGCACTGTGAGAAAGAAGTAGGGTGACGCTTCTCCAGCATAGCGGAGGAGCAGCCCCTGCTTTTGAGGTTGGATCCTTTACTATCACCAGCACCAAAGGACCCATGGTGACTGCAGAGCGTCCTTGTTATGTTATTTTATGTTATGTTAGTTTATTTCTTCTATAGCGCTCGGCTACTCCAGGGAGCATCCCGGCGCTTCCTAAGAAGTCCCTTACAAAAGTTAGTTCTAATTTTCGTCGGGTGGCCCATCACTTACCAAACATCAATGTCAATGTAGAGACTGGGTCTATACAGACTTTTGGCAAATCTGTATCTGCTAATAATTCCACCACACCTGTTCAGATCACTGATACCTCAACTGCTAGTTCCTAATTTCCAGTGACCTGATCAGGGCATGTGATTCAAACGCCATGACGCTTAATTGAAGAATTGTGTATCTATGTATTCATTCATATATTTACTTGTATAATTATTTATTTATTTATTTATTTATCTATTTTTTTAAACTGTGCCTATTTATTTAACAATGCAGGAGATGTAGTGTCTTGCAATAAAAGAACGCTGTAATTCTTTTGGTTCCCACTGTATAACATAGACCTGTGACATAAGCGTTGGAGGGATGACTTGAAGGTAGGCTTACATAGCTGCCAAGGTGTCAGATTGCTTATGTGTGACATTTTCATATTTTCAGTGTACTTATGAGTGGCATTTAATGACTATGTGTGATACTTGGAGTGAAACCTTCACGCAAGCAAAATCAAGCAATGAAGACCAGGGAAACATATACATATCAGAAATTACACTCATTTGAGCAACAGGAAACTCTAAGAAGATCTTAAAACGGCTCTAAAGCCCCAGAAATGAAAGGGCACTTACCTAGTGCCCTTGTAAACTGATCGGACTGTAAAACAATTATGCAACCATGATATTAAACAGAGATCCTGCTTTAGCCTGCCTGTGCCAACCGGGCTCCTTGGCTCCTCCCTGGACTTCAATCACATTAATGCATGATCAATTGACACTGAGTCTGTAGGTTCTCTGTTTCACATGTGACCGGCCTACCAAACAGGCAGAGAGAGGATCCAGTGCGGATTCCAGCTGTTATCATAAATATATTAAGAGTCACTGTCAGTCAGCTGCATGGCTGCCAAGTTTTCAGATTGCTTATGGGAGACATTTCTATTGCTTCAGTGTGTGAATGAGTGACATTCAACTGCTGAATGTGTGACCCCTCAAGTGACACTTCCTCATGAGTAAATCCATGACTAGTATGTGTGAGCCTGTGGGTTTTATATGATTGTATCCAGACATAGATTATAATAAACATACCCATAAAACAAGCCAGACCTGTTGGTGATACCAATGTTTGATATCAGTATGAAATGAATTAGTAATTTGTTGTGAATTAGATATTAGAAGGTTTACATTCGGAAAATATCATGCTTTCATTTACATTATTATAGTATTTGTAAAGGAAGTGGACTTTAGAGCACTTAAGATGGTCACATTGTCCCATTAGTACTGTAATCTGCAGTTTATCACTCTTTTAGCCACTTTCATTCTTTCCCTCTCCACATCTTTCTAAAATGTTCCATATGCATATCTCACAGGAAATCTCCTTCTTCGTCACTGTCTTTATACCTTGTCATTCCGAATGTCCTAGGTGACTTGGTTCACAGAATGCATTGTATCTCGTCAAAACAAACTTCACAAACACTATTCTGATTGAAAGCAAATAGCGTTTGGGAATGCAAGATTAAGAAAAAGATGTGAAAAAAACAGGGGCTGCATTGCTTACAGATTACTTTATAGTGTTAGAATAATTCTTGAGCAATTGATTGGCACTCGTTGAGAACATCAACCTCTTACAGGTCACAGTTTTGGATTTTCTGGCTTGGCAGCAGACTAGACAGGCCTCTGTGCACAACGGTCTGCTATGTGAGTCTACCTTTGCTCTGTTGCTGTCTACCGCTGGTCTGGCCACCTGTGACCTGCCGGGGGCCAACACATGATAGAACAATCATGGTAAAATACCGTCTACAAACTCACCTATCATTCTCTGATTTAGGATTGAATGTAGGACAGTGGGGTTAGGGATTGGAGGCACTCGGCCACACTGTGGGGCATATTACCAAGGGGGGCAATAGGCAATTATCGCCGATTTAGCAGCCGTTTTTGGCCGCTAAGCGGCGATAATTCTATCGCCCTATTAGCAAGCTGTCGCTAGCTGATGTTAGCGACAGCTGTTAGGAGATAGTGAGAGGTTTGGGGCCCGCTTTGCATGTCAGCGATGTTTATCGCTAATGACATGCAAAGTGGGCGTACCCAACCCTAACGTCGCTATCGCCTATTAGCAAGGCAGGCGTAGCATTGGAAATATTTGCGCTAAGTGCGAATATCTCCAAATACTAACACCTGCCCAGACCAGTTCTTAGCCATGTTATCCAATGGGAGGTGGATAACATGGCTAAGAGCATTTTGTCGCTAATGCGTGACTATCGCTGTATTCTCAGCGATATTCACGCATTTCTCCGCTATCGCTGGATATTTTAGCACAATGGAGAAAAACATTGCTAATAGCATGTCTTCTCCGCTAACATATCCAGTGATAGGCAGCGATAAACTAATCGTCGCTAAGCCTATTAAGCGATAAATATCGCTACTTGTTGGTAATATGCCCCTGTGTGTTTTATTACATTCCGGCACCACTCTTTAGGCCAAAGTTATGTCTGGGGGCTCCATAAGATGACGAGGGCCCAGGGTTAGCAGGATTCATGACTTAAGAGAGACAAATCTACCAGCACAATCTCTCCATAACACACAGCATTGACGGCCATGCATAGGTGGGGAAGAGAGAGGGAGCGCTACAAGTCAGGATAAAACCCAAGCCTACCTGCAGACACCAGGATTCAGCTGCTGCTCTACCATTGTATGGGGTCCCTTGCGGAAATTAAAAAATGCAACAGAAGGCAAGGCACCAACCTCGGTCGCCTGACCATGCCTCCTGACCATGTAGTCTCCCAAGAGAGGCAGTGAGTTTCCCAGGCAATGGATTGATTGGTCTGAATTGGAGCCTGCCCTAAGCTCACCTAAAAAAATACTAAACAATAGAAACACGTCAGCACTCATCCCTCCGAGCCGAGCTGACTACAATCTCTGACAGAATTTGTTACATAGTCTCTACAGCAGGCAGGTCCTATTGCCACACCAAGCTAAAGGTGCGCTGGTTGCATTTTTTAAAAATGCCATCAGGTTGGTTTAGCGCCTCGTTCCTGCGTTAGTCTAACCCCTGATGCGTAGTACTTGGCAGGGCTGGGCATAGAATGTTGAGTTCTGACTTACATGCAGCATAATAAAGATGTGTAAAACTACTCTCTGTGTGTGGCTTACGTATTGGTAAGTGCCTAGGCTGGCAGAACGCTACACTACTCTTCACGTTACTCAGCCATTTTGAGGGAATAAAGGAATAAAGGCCAAAAGGAGAAGCAGAATGAAGCAGCATTGTGTTGTGGTCAATGGATTGCTCAGAAAATGCTTACTGCATGTCATGAGTTTGAATTGTGTAGTGTCTTGCAACATTTTATGACAGACACCTTTTGGCTCCTAACGGACTCTGTAGAGCTGTGAAGCAGGTGTTAGAGTACAATGCCATGAAATCTTATTTAAAAAGTTGAGTTTGCAGTTACATGTTGTAGCAGAGTAAAGAAAGACGTGTAATTCTAAGCTGCCATGTGGCGTGGTCTATGGTGGCTACTGAGTCTGTGAAGGTGCTACAAATTCCTGCAAGGCCAACTAATCCTTTTGGTTAGTAAATTGTGTATTGTTACATTGGTTTTTGGATTGGTTAATTGGCTAATTGTAACAACTATTATTTGTAGCACTTTAGGATAATAAAATTATGGCACATAGTGTGATTTGTAAAACAAGCAATTATTTTGCCAGCCTATATCTCTGGCTAGGTGTTCATCTACTTTTTATCTCCTAATGTGATAGATAGTATGTAAGGATCCCTTGGAATGTGCAAGTCATAGGCCTATTCCCGAAATAAACCGGGATTGCAACATTTTCACAAACTTTTTGGGAGAAAGATTACAGCTGATCATTCTTAATTTATTATGTAAAGATCAGCAGGTTTATTTGGTATAATAACATAATAGGTAATCAAAATCATCATTTCTTGAGTATTCCCTGTTTTCATTGCTCATTGTTTGATAACTACAGTAGATAGGAGGCTCACATATAAACTAAGGGCCTGATTGAAGGTGTGGCGGGTGAAGTGCAGACCATCTGGGTGGTGGCGTACATTATCTCCTCCACCCTTCCTAAGCGTAAGATTATTTCTAAAACAGAAAACACCAAGAGGCAAATGAACAGTGAAATGTAAGAGAGCTTAGCTGTGCCAAATTTGGCAGCTCTGCCCTCCAGTATTTCCAAAATGCAGGGATGAACTGTATTTACATCAAGAGGACGCACCCCTCTGATTTCACTGGCACTAAAATTAGCTGCCTAACGCCCTTGTAAATATGCCTCTTATTGTCCCCACACACTGAGACCTTTCCCCCAGGGTGTGGGGTGTCATCATTGTTTTTTACCTATCCCTCTCCACCCTCACTGTCTGTTTTTTTAGTGATAGACAGGAAACAAAATACAATACACCGTTGACCCTACATAGTCCAGGCAGTGTAATATACTTCCTCTAAAGATCCCGACTCCGTTGGGCTGTTGGAGGAAGTATTCCCTCAGCAAAGTCAATGGGGTCTCTATCAACTGAATACTTAAAGTCTGTCCCTCCCTAAATGATATGTGCGGACTGAGGAATTGGCGGCCAGGGTAATCGGCTGCATTTCTTTTTTTTTTTTTATCTCCAAAAAGTTTTTATTATAAAATGTGAGTAAATACTCTGTTCACCAAACCCTAAATCGGTCACCAATCCCCGGTGATAACACAACAAAACATTTTCTTGAGAGATTATAAGAAGATGGTAAATGCTTTTGTGAAAATTATTTTGATATGTTTTTGACATTTAGTTCTAGAGTGGTGGAAATTTATTTTTGCTAAGCTAAATTTGATCGCAAATGTAGATCTCCAGCTATCACTGTCTGTGCTATTGCTGATTGACTTCTCTTCTGCTGATATTAGAAAAAGGGTTTTGACTCTTTGGATTCCTAAAAATTTGTGATGACTAAAGGAATCATCCTTAATTATTGGAAAACTACAGGGAAACTTGGTATAGATGATTGACTTGCTGACCAGTTCACACAAGCAAATCTGGAGAAAGTCACCAACAGACCGAGAAATGATGAACTGGCTTTTACTTGCATTTACTAGAATAAAAGGGGCAGAAGAGCAGAACGTGCAGATCTGTCTCTCTGCTTCCCCGACATCCGGGGCAGGTGCTCTCTGTGGGTGTGGCTTTTGACCACTTTTCTGTGACGTCCCTAAGAGGGAGTGAGCCATGCCTGAATTGGATATACAAATTCCTGGCCAGGGGGGCTGGATGTCATCTAAAAATCTCTCAAAGATAGGGAGGGCCTTGATATCCAAAAAGGTATTGGTCAACCTACCCTGGGACGAACTTGAAACTAAAAGGGCCAGGCCATACTCTCTCAGAGCTTTTTCTAGGTAAAGCGGCGCAGGTCTCCTCAGGGGAGGACCATAAGTCCTCCCTACCTAAGGCCTTGGAGAGGTGCCGAAAGTGCCTTAACCAGGATATTTTCCGCGCGTCCCTGCTAGCTAACAGGTCCCTTAGGTCCTCCCTATAGCTCTCCAGTTCTGGGGTGGCCCAGAGTCGTCTCCAGAATAACAATGGACGATATGAGGCGACGTCCTGAATAGGGACCAAGCCCAGGTCCAGCCTTTGGGGTATGAGGGTTGTGCTCTGGGGTAACCTCAGGAGACGCCTCATAAAACTATTCTCAGTGAGAGAGAGGGGGGCCGCTCTTACGTGTCCCCACAAGTCCGCACCATAGAGTGCGCCACCTCTCGCCTGGGCTCTATATACTTCAACCAGAGGTCCCACCTGTTTGAGAGGGGATTCATTAAAAACTTATAAGATTCCACCTGAGGATTGGGCAAGCTTCAGATTGACTTTAGCAATCTGCGGCCCCCAATCCATTATATCAGTTAAGGTGACCCCAGGTACTCAAAGATCGACACGTGATCCAGTGCCAAGCCATCAAAGTGCGGGTGAGGGCAATTGGGGCGTTTCAAATTGAACAACATATACTTGGTTTTGGTGAAGTTAATTTCCAGATTCCTCTCCTTACAGAACCTAGCAAAGGCCTCCAATGTCTGCTGAATGCCCCCCAATGATTTCTACAATAGGAGGGTATCATCGGCGAACATTAGTGCCAGTATTTTCCATCCCGCTAGGATTGGAGAGTCTAGGTCTTTTGCTCCCAAAAGAAAGGCAATCAGGCCATTGAGGAATAAGGAGAATAGCGTGGGGGCTAGAACGCACCCCTGCCTCACTCCACGTTCCACCGGGAATGGGGTTGAAAGAGCGCCTCCCCTCCCATACCTCACCCTAGCATACGTGCCCTTGTGCATCCTTTTAAAGAGGTCACACAGGTAGGCCAGGGCTCCCATACCCTTTAGGATAGCCCAGAGCTTGTCTCTCTGGACCAGGTCAAAAGCGGACCAGAGGCCCACAATTATTAAGTACAGGCTACCCGCTCCCAAGGTGACCGTCCTTCAGTACACAAGCTGTAGCCTGAACAGCTGGTCGATCGTAGAACCCCCCGCCCGAAATCCTGCCTGCAGGGAGGTTAGGATGTGATGGTTGTCCATCCAACACTGCAACCTGGTTAGAAGAGCTCGGGCGAAGAGTTTCTGGAGGACGTCGATCCAGCTTATGGGGCGGTAGTTGGCCGGGTCCAGGGGAGAAGCCTTCTTACGGATGGGTATGATTACTGCTCCCAACCAGCTCGGGGGGATAGCCAGACACTGCATAATTGCATTGAAGAAGGTGCAATGTAATGTGCTCACACCCCTTATTCAGACCGATAAAGGTCCCCAGGGATCCTATCAAGGCCAGGTGCCTTCCCTGGAATCGGACTCCTTATTGCCGCCTTGACTTCCAAGATCGTGCAGGGATAATTGTCTAGGGCACCTCCCTCGACACGGGCTGAGTCAGGCAGTCTAACTAGTTCCAATGATTCCGCTAGGGGTGGCTCGGGGTCAAGAGAGTAGAGGGGCTTAAAATGAGCAAGTCACACCTCTTCACAGAGGTTAGGAACAACTGCGGGCATCCCCGAGGCCGGGCCTTCACGTACCAAGTTCCAGAAAGCCCTGAACTCGCGGACGTCTAGAGCTGCTCTAATTTTCTCTCATCTGTTGACTTCCCACTCCGCTTTGGCAGCTTGGATCAGGCTAGTATAAATTTACTGTGCGTTTCTAGTCGACGACTGGGTTCCCAATTTCACCTCCTTTAAGAGTGTTGATTTTGCCTCCCTGCATTTTTTTTATTGTACCAATTCTCTCTCTTGTGGGGTCTCCCCCTACCAGACTTGGGAGCTGTAAAAAGGTCAGCCAGGGAGGTGAAAAGCGCATTATGAATGGACTGGATGGCCAGGAAGTACGAGGGCCCAGATTTCCCATTACTCAGATCGCTGACCTCAACTAAGGCCCCTGCGACCTGGTTGTAAATCTCTGCCAACTTGTCCGGTGCCTGAGCCACCCTCTCCCACCTGACCCGCCTTCCTCCCCCTGTTCAGAGTAGGTGCCGATTAGTAAGAGTCCCAGCTGCATCCTGTAGTCAGGTTCCCCAGATGACCAAGTAACTCAAGTGACAATAGATTATGGTCACTGTCGATTCTTGGGGATACAGCAAACGATTTTAGTTGAGCCCAGAATTCCACATTGGTCAAAATATAATCAATTGTTGTGCTTTTCCCCAGTCTATTATAGGTACGTACACCTGGTATATCTGGGAGGAGCCTGCCATTGCAGGCCCTTAGGGAGAAAGCTACGAGCAATTTATTGACAGCAAGTGCCAGCGGCGTCTGGCGATTTACTGGGTACATGGAGCATTCAGGGATGAGCCACAATTCATCTTCCTCAGAAGTGGCAGGGGGAATCCCCGAGAGTGGCTCAAAGTGGCAGTTAAAGTCTGCTCCAATGATTTTGTGGTACGTAGGGGGAAGAGAAGAAAGAAGAGCCTCCAGGGCCTCCAAAATAGATAGACCTTGTTGTCGGGGGAAGGGACGTGGGTAGATATTAAACACTGCCAGAACCAGACCCCCCTTAAATGTTAGTGTAATACACAGGATATCTAGACAGTTGGTGTTGATTACCTTGACTGTGCATCCCAGGTGGACTGCCACCCAGATGCACAGCCCTCCAGAGGGTCTTCCCCTAGGTCCCTGAACCGCTGCTCTAAAGTATGACACAAAACCTACCCTCGCGGGGAGAGATAGTAACCAGGTCTCTTGAAATAGGCAGAGGTCATACCCATCCACCAGCTCCCCCCACTCAGGGTTTTGTAGCTTTGTCCCCAACCCGGCCACGTTCCAGGAGGCGATCAGGGTAGGACGAGGGGCCAATGATCCAGGGAGAGCTTCAATGGGGTGCACCAGGCCAGGGGGGGTGAGTGTTACCCCTAGTTGAGGATCATCCATCCGTGGTGGCTACGTGATTGTCGGACAGAAGGGGCAGGCCATCATTCCCTAGGTTTGCCGCCTGTAATAAAGGCCCTGTTTCCTTGCTTTGGTCTCCGACCTCAAAGAGTGCCACTGGTGATGGAGCTTCAATAGGAGCACCCAGCGGTAGTCAATCCACACTGCTCAAGGCCCTGTATCTGTTAGCTACTGGAATTGTAAACTCAGGGAAAGTGTTACTGTGGGCAGGCAGGGGATGTTCCAGTGTCGCATGGCCTGGTTCCGACAGTAGAAATACCCCAGATGACAAATATTTATAGGGCCTGGGGAGACTAGTCCGCTACTCCTTAACAAGTGCTTGACTGCTACAGGATCCCTAGTTAACGATAATACAAGCACCCTCCACATCTTTTCTTCTAATGCCCACTCAATCAACACTGCCAACAAGGAAAATCTCCCCCTGACCTCTGCCCATAAGGGGTCGATGCGTGTTTAACCAATGGATGACCTTGTTCTTTAACTCGGGGAAGGTTTCACCTCGAGAGTCGTTCAATGGGGGCACACCCGTGAGCATTACAACATACGGGGCTACCTCTGGGGGGAGCTGGGGATAGAGTGAACGCTTCGTGTGAGTGGTTTCCAAGTGTTTAGGGGGGGGAGGAGGTTTGTGTTTTGCGGGGGGAGGAGGTTTATGTTTACTCCTGGTTGACTGCTGATGCCCTGAGGAAGACAGTTGGGATTGCACACTCGGGACATTCCCACCTGGAACAATAGGAGGCACGCTAGTGCTCCTGCAAGTGATATCTGCTGGTGTGGGAGATTTCCTCACAGCTGCAGGAGCCAGAGGTTGTGGGGGATTTATGGGGAGAGGACCAGCATCCTGTCCAGTGTCCTGGTGAATGGGCGGTGGAGTTCCAAGACCTACTCTAGGAGCAGTGTTCCCCACAGCGTCTGCAGCCAGGTCTTTCCCCAGGCTTTTATGATTGATAAAAGATGCCAATCTGTCTATCCTAGATGTAAGTATTTTAAAGTGTGACGTTATGACCTGATCTATTTGGGCCTGTAAATCAATTAGTAAATGTGATGCCCACAGTGGAGGTCCAGTGTGTGGTGGATGAAAACCGGGTTCCGACTGTAAAGGAACATGTAATGGGTTTGTGTTACTCACATGTTTGCGAGCAGGTTTCGTCTACCTTCGTTTAGGACGAGGTTTGGGGGCCTTTGTCCCTACGGGTGGGAGTTGATGCAATGGATCTACTTCAGGAACAGAAGCTTCTGGGGCCTGTTGTGCACAGGGTAACTCTGAGAAAGACATAAGAAGGGAAGTGGATTCAAAGGGGTTGACTGTAGAATCCCCTTCAGGCTGGGAAGGAATAATCGCTGGGGTGAGTGAGAGTTGTCTCTCAGCGTTTTCGATTGCATTTGAGACGACTCCAATCGTTTTTTGTAACATTTTATCAATTGCTGTAAGGGTGGGTAGGGGCTGGCTCGAGGCTGCTAGCTGTCTGGTCACTGACCGTGAGGTGGGAGCCTTGTTACTTTTACCCATGTTGTTCAAAGTTATTGAAAAACGAAAATAACAGGCAAAGGAAAAGATTAAAAAGCCCAGCTAACGGACAAATTTACGTTAAAAACAAATGAATCTACAGGTTTGTTATAAGAACAAAAGGATTCACAGTGATTATTAGCACCAATCGAAAGAGAGAAAAATAGAAAAATAAACCCCCTAGCTATGCCTAAACTTTAGAGGGTCAAATTTTGACTACTACGTAATATAAAACAGTCAGGGTATATACCAACTGGAAGGATCAAATCGTAGTAAATACCAGTCAATAAAGGAGTTACCAAGGAGTCTTAGGGGGGTGGCCATGCCCGGCCTCGTTCGGCCCCGGACGGCACAGACGGTCCTGCCCTTGTCCCGGGCTTCTCCCGCGCAGCGGGGATCTAGCCTGATTATATGTCACGTGCGAGAGTCTATGGGCGGTACCGGCAGCACACCGCGGGACCAGGTGCTATTGATGGAGTAGGGACTCCTGGAACATCGAGTCCCTGCTGCCGCTGTGTGCTGGAGTGCCTTCCTCGCAGGCGTGCCCCTAAATATCCTCAGTTCAACAAGGGCCCAGGTAAGAGCTTTCTCCAATTTAAAGCGCCGAAGCGGCACACGCGAAGCGGGTGCGGCGGGCTGACAAAGGAATGCTCCTTGCTTCCCAACCATGAACAACTGGCAGCAAAAAGGCTCCTCACTTTGGTATGCGTCTCCGTTGGGATGGTGGGGCGGGGACTTCAAATACGTGCAAGAGTCTGTGGGCGGTACCGGCAGCACACCGCGGGACCAGGTGCTATTGATGGAGCAGGGACTCCTGGAACATTGAGTCCCTGCTGCCGCTGTGTGCTGGAGTGCCTTCCTCGCAGGCGTGCTCCTAAATATCCTCAGTTCAACAAGGGCCCAGGTAAGCGCATTCTCCAATTTCAAGCGCCGATACGAAACGGGTGCTGTGAGCTGACAAAGGAATGCTCCTTGCTTCCCAACCACGAACAACTGGCAGCAAAAGGGCTCCTCACTTTGGTATGCGTCTCCCTTGTTTTGTATACAATGCACAGAATATTTACTGCAGGAGCTCGGAAAGGACATCTTGCCTTCTGCCTAGACTTTTCCTACATGATAATGCCCATGCACCATTCTGCACAGAAAACAACCCATAGAGGTGCTTTCCTCTTTCTATGTGTGCTACAGATTGCTGCACACATAGAGAAAGAGGAAAAGCTGAGGAGAAATAAAGATATTTCTGCTTGTAACAGCTCACCTGGGGAGGTGCAACATTTTGGCCCATTCCCTGTTTTACAAATTTTTGTATATCTGGAAGTACAAAAAAAAACCATGGAAGTGGCATGGGAACACCTATCGCAATGCCCATGGAACGCCTCGCTTGTGCAGAGTTCGGCAATGCTGCGATTGTGCTGTGTTGCATTACTGCGTATTTTTTAAGCCATTCATAGCCATGCAAGGGCGTGCCTACCAAAATGCGACTTGGGGCTTTGCATCATGCATGTACCACTTTGCGTGGTGCAAGCATGACACCAGGCCCTCATAAATATCCCCCTAGCATTTACTGCAAAGTGTATACAAGATATTCCCTAGAACTTTTGTGGGAAATTTCTGTGCTCAGATTAGGACTGAGGGTGTTTCGATTTATAGGGCCTTGACCTCCTCATTATCTTCCTGTGTTTCATTCTCTTCAGTGATCATTGGTCCATCATGTCAGCAGATGCTTACTGGAGGTTTGGAGTTGGTTTCTTTTGACTACAAATTTCTGCAGGTATTCTCACTATTTAATTTACAGGACAGTTTAGAGGACCTTGTAGTTGATTCTAGCATTGAATTGAAGCCTATGGAATATTTTCAGGGTGGGTTTAATGTGATTCGCCTTCAAGAGGAGTAGGCATATTCTTGCTGCCAGTTCTGCAGCCTTGTAGCTTCGAGACAACTAGTGTAAATGATATTACAGTAGTCAGGGGTGCCTTTGCCAAGGACTCATTTATTGTGAGATGATCAACATCAGACATTGTGATCTGCTATAGACCGGATCATAAGCATTGGCAATATACTCCCAACCATTTTCCTTTCTCATCTGCCAACTGAGAGCCTTCAATGTTTTTGTTATTGCTGCTGCTTTAGGTTTCTTGCTTTGCTTTTTCCAGCTAATGTCCCAGGTCCTGCTCATCCCAGAGGTCCCTTAAGCTACCAGGATTCAGCTATTCATTCTACTCGTCTCTTCTTTAGTGCTATTCACACCAAAGGAACTCCATTCTGTCCCCATTGCATGTTCGTTTTAGGCACATACACAGACTCACTATTTTATCAGGTCCTCTTTATTACAGAAACCTGTCCATGTACTTACCCCACACAAATTACTTTTGAAGAGGTAAGCTTTCAGGTTCAGATTTTTCTTCATGTCTAAGGCAGATTTAGGAATTATTTTCTACTGGGTATTCTTTGCTTGTTTTTCTTCCTGCTTCCTAGGACATGATTTATATATATGGCATGATATCTGGACATCTTGCTTGAGTGAAGTAGCACCCAGCAATGAGATTGCATGGCGAAAACTATGCATAACTAACAAGAAATCCCTTGTTGCAAAGAAGGGAGAAAAGGACCTTTCACCATGACTATAAAGGTCACCCAGGGCGTCTCCATAGGTGTGAAAAGCAGCTCCTCCTACATGCTGAAAAAATGATTTCTCTCAATCTACTCTATGAAGGCATGTGTCTTATAGGTTGTAGCCGTGGTACTTACCTCACTCTCACGCATACAAAGGGCTTCCTCATCCTTCCATGCGCTATATTGCCATGACCGCAAACCAAAACTGTCCCATGAGAAAAAACACAATAAATCAATCTTCCTTCACCTACTGTTAACTGTACCCCACCCGCCATGAATATATTCAATCAGAGCTTGTAAGTTAAAGTACTTATATAATGGAAGGCATTCTGTGGAAAGACAACTTACTCTTCTCTTAACCCCTTAAGTGCTGCTGACGGCCAATGGTCGTCAGCAGCCCTACCTCCCCAGTGCTGCGCACGACCATTGAACGTCCATTCAGCACTAGTTCTAATGGACAGCGCAGCACTATGGGGAGAAATGTTTACACGCAGCTAAGGTGTTAATGGAATAGAGTGCCAGGAGTATGTGGAACAATAATTGAAATTACTGCCTTTGCTCATCCCAATATCATCAGCTCACAAAAGAGCTGGTCATGCTATTCTCCTTATTTTAGGACAGTTCAGATAATGTATGCCTCAAAATGTTTGTGCCTTTCAGAAAGCACACAGAATGTTTTCTCTGGTGGGCAAGGTATGCTAATTGACAGATGATGCTACCCTTTAAAAAAAACATATGTTTTTCATAAGTCACGCTACAATCCCCCCTCAACCTAACTTTACCTATGATCACTGCACTATTCCTTGTCCGCCTTCCCCTATATTACCCACCCTGCACTTTCAACAATCCTTCAGGGTGATGAGACTGCTTTTCTAGTTTACTGCATCGTTTTTGCTCCTATCCTTTAGAATAGTCGAATACTATGACTGTTTGTTTTACCATATACTATTTCTATTTGTTTACTTATCCCTGGACTCCCCCCCCTTTGTTCTGTATCCAACCCGATACTACTGTAAAGTGCTCTGATACCCTCATGGGTCTGGTTCGCGCGCTATAAAACACTAAATAAATAAATAAAATAACTAAACATCAATAGCATTTGTAAAGTGAACAATGACTTTTTAATGGTAAATTCTGCTTGCTGCTCTTTTAAGCTGTCATGCAGAAAATCATGTCGGATTCATTCTATTGACTATTTTCAAGTAAGGGTGTTATTTAAAAACCATCAAAACCATCAAAACGAGGACATGCTGTCTAGTCGCTGTGTGATAGAGCACCTAATTGTTGCATAAAGTCACATAAAAATGCATCAAATTCAATTTTTATGTCATTAATTATATATTACAATTCACGTTACAATTTTGAGATGCACTTTCTTACATTCAGGAACATAGCAATCAAAACGGCAGAACATATTTTCTTGCTTTCACTGTTCATCAAACCTTGCATTACTGGGAGAAACAGTTAAAAAAAAATGTTGTTTACTTGTTATAAATAATTGTTGGGGTACTGAAAAGTAAACCGGTACAAAAGGGGGTGGTGATGGACGGAGCATCTGAACCAATCAAACACTTACACCCAGTCAACAGATCTGGGTTTAATCCATCACCGTTCTTTAGCCCACTCTGCGACCCAGTTCAGACATGGCCATATGCAAATCAGTCTGACCCTGTGCCTCATGGGAACAGTCCAGCCCGAACTGCCAAGCCATGCTTTCCCTGGACCGGAAACAAGCTTCCTAGGACCGGTTTCTGGCATTACAGCTGTCTTCAGCCAGGCTTGCTTGAATCTAGTGGCAAAGTGAGCAAGGGACTCACGTCTGAGCATACCCCGCCAACTTATGGCGAACAAAGCGGTACAAAAGTGGGTGGTGATGGACGGAACATCTGAGCCAATCAAACACTCACACCCAGTCAACAGATCTGGGTTTAATCAATCACCGTTATTTAGCCCACTCTGCCACCCCAGTTCAGACATGGCCATATGCAAATCAGTCTGACCCTGTGCCAAGCCATGCCTTCCGTGGACGGGAAACAAGCTTCCTAGGACTGGTTTCTGGCATTAAGGCCGTCTACAGCCAGGCTTGCTTGAATCCAGTGGCAAAGTGAGTAAGGGACTCACGTCTGAGCATACCCTGCCAACTGATGGCGAAAAAAGCGGTACAAAAGGGGGTTGGTGATGGACGGAGCATCTGAACCAATCAAACACTCACACCCAGTCAAACAGATCTGGGTTTAATCCATCACCGTTCTTTAGCCCACTCTGCCACGCCAGTTCAGACATGGCCGTATGCAAATCAGTCTGACCCTGTGCCTCATGGGAACAGTCCAGCCCGAGCTGCTAAGCCATGCCTTCCCTGGACCGGAAACAAGCTTCCTAGGACCGGTTTCTGGCATTACAGCCGTCTTCAGCCAGGCTTGCTTGAGTCCAGTGGCAAAGTGAGCAAGGGACTCACGTCTGAGCATACCCTGACAACTTATGGCGAACAAAGCGGTACAAAAGAGGGTGGCGATAGACGGAGCATCTGAACCAATCAAACACTCACACCCAGTCAACAGATCTGGGTTTAATCCATCACCGTTCTTTAGCCCACTCTGCCACCCCAGTTCAGACATGGCCATATGCAAATCAGTCTGACCCTGTGCCTCATGGGAACAGTCCAGCCCGAACTGCCAAGCCATGCCTTCCCTGGACCGGAAACAAGCTTCCTAGGACCGGTTTCTGGCATTACAACCGTCTTCAGCCAGGCTTGCTTGAATCCAGTGGCAAAGTGAGCAAGGGACTGTTGTTTGAGCATACCCTGCCAACTTATGGCGAACAAAGCGGTACAAAAGGGGGTGGTGATAGACGGAGCATCTGAACCAATCAAACACTCACACCCAGTCAACAGATCTGGGTTTAATCCATCACTGTTCTTTAGCCCACTCTGCCAACCCAGTTCAGACATGGCCATATGCAAATCAGTCTGACCCTGTGCCTCATGGGAACAGTCCAGCCCGAACTGCCAAGCCATGCCTTCCCTGGACCGGAAACAAGCTTCCTAGGACCGGTTTCTGGCATTACAGCGGTCTTCAGCCAGGCTTGCTTGAATCCAGTGGCAAAGTGAGTAAGGGACTCACGTCTGAGCATACCCTGCCAACTTATGGCGAACAAAGCGGTATAAAAGGGGGTGGTGATGGACGGAACATATGAAACAATCAAACACTCACACCCAGATCTGGGTTTAATCCATCACCGTTATTTAGACCACTCTGCCACCCCAGTTCAGACATGGCCATATGCAAATCAGTCTGACCCTGTGCCTCATGGGAACAGTCCAGCCCGAACTGCCAAGCCATGCCTCCCCTGGACCGGAAACAAGCTTCCTAGGACTGGTTTCTGGCATTAAGGCCGTCTTCAGCCAGGCTTGCTTAAATCCAGTGCCAAAGTGAGTAAGGGTCTCACGTCTGAGCATACCCTGTCAACTTATGGTGAACTAAGAGGTACAAAAGGGGGTGGTGAAGGACGGAGCATCTGAACCAATCAAACACTCAAACCCAGTCAACAGATCTGGGTTTAATCCATCACCGTTCTTTAGCCCACTCTGCCACCCCAGTTCAGACATGGCCGTATGCAAATAAGTCTGACCCTGTGCCTCATGGGAACAGTCCAGCCCGAGCTGCCAAGCCATGCCTTCCCTGGACCGGAAACAAGCTTCCTAGGACCAGTTTCTGGCATTACAGCCGTCTTCAGCCAGACTTGCTTGAATCCAGTGGCAAAGTGAGCAAGGGACTCACGTCTGAGCATACCCTGACAACTTATGGCGAACAAAGCGGTACAAAAGAGGGTGGTGATCGACCGAGCATCTGAACCAATCAAACACTCACACCCAGTCAACAGATCTGGGTTTAATCCATCACCGTTCTTTAGCCCACTCTGCCACCCCAGTTCGGACATGGCCATATGCAAATCAGTCTGACCCTGTGCCTCATGGGAACAGTCCAGCCCGAACTGCCAAGCCATGCCTTCCCTGGACCGGAAACAAGCTTCCTAGGACCGGATTCTGGCATTACAGCCGTCTTCAGCCAGGCTTGCTTGAATCCAGTGGCAAAGTGAGCAAGGGACTCACGTCTGAGCATACCCCGCCAAATTATGGCGAACAAAGCGGTACAAAAGGGGGTGGTGATAGACGGAGCATCTGAACCAATCAAACACTCACACCCAGTCAACAGATCTGGGTTTAATCCATCACCGTTCTTTAGCCCACTCTGCCACCCCAGTTCAGACATGGCCATATGCAAATCAGTCTGACCCTGTGCCTCATGGGAACAGTCCAGCCCGAACTGCCAAGCCATGCCTTCCCTGGACCGGGAACAAGCTTCCTAGGACCGGTTTCTGGAATTACAGCCGTCTTCAGCCAGGCTTGCTTGAATCCAGTTGCAAAGTGAGCAAGGGACTCACGTCTGAGCATACCCTGCCAACTTATGGCGAACAAAGCGGTACAAAAGGGGGTGGTGATGGATGGAACATCTGAAACAATCAAACACCCACACCCAGTCAACAGATCTGGGTTTAATCCATCACCGTTATTTAGCCCACTCTGCCACCCCAGTTTAGACATGGCCATAGGCAAATCAGTCTGACCCTGTGCCTCATGGGAACAGTCCAGCCCGAACTGCCAAGCCATGCCTTCCCTAGACCGGAAACAAGCTTCCTAGGACTGGTTTCTGGCATTAAGGCCGTCTTCAGCCAGGCTTGCTTGAATCCAGTGCCAATGTGAGTAAGGGTCTCACGTCTGAGCATACCCTGTCAACTTATGGCGAACTAAGCGGTACAAATGGGGGTGGTGATGGACGGACCATCTGAACCAATCAAACACTCACACCCAGTCAAACAGATCTGGGTTTAATCCATCACCGTTCTTTAGCCCACTCTGCCACCCCAGTTCAGACATGGCCGTATGCAAATCAGTCTGACCCTGTGCCTCATGGGAACAGTCCAGCCCGAACTGCCAAGCCATGCCTTCCCTGGACCAGAAACAAGCTTCCTAGGACCGGTTTCTGGCATTACAGCCGTCTTCAGCCAGGCTTGCTAGAATCCAGTGGCAAAGTGAGCAAGGGACTCACGTCTCAGCATACCCTGCCAACTTATGGCGAACAAAGTGGTACAAAAGGGGGTGGTGATGGACAGAGCATCTGAACCAATCAAACATTCACACCCAGTCAACAGATCTGGGCTTAATCCAGCACTGTTCTTTAGCCCACTCTGCCACCCCAGTTCAGACATGGCCATATGCAAATCAGTTTGACCCTGTGCCTCATGGGAACAGTTCAGCCCGAACTGCCAAGCTATGCCTTCCCTGGACCGGAAACAAGCTTCCTAGGACCGGTTTCTGGCATTACAGCCGTCTTCAGCCAGGCTTGCTTGAATCCAGTGGCAAAGTGAGCAAGGGACTCACGTCTCAGCATACCCTGCCAACTTATGGCGAACAACGTGGTACAAAAGGGGGTGGTGATGGACGGAGCATCTGAACCAATCAAACACTCACACCCAGTCAACAGATCTGGGTTTAATCCAGCACTGTTCTTTAGCCCACTCTGCCACCCCAGTTCAGACATGGCCATATGCAAATCAGTCTGACCCTGTGCCTCATGGGAACAGTCCAGCCCGAACTGCCAAGCCATATCTTCCCTGGACCGGAAACAAGCTTCCTAGGACCGGTTTCTGTACTGAAAAGTAAAGGCATACAAATAATAGATGATCTAAAGATATTGGAGCCAATTCCTAAAGCTTATTTAGCAGCTAAGTTTAACTTAGTATTCGGCCACTTTGCAGCTGTGAATAGCCACTGGAACCCTCATATGGGTGTTTATTTCCTACCCAATCAGAGGCCTGGGGAACCTTTCCCTTCCTTAAATTAGGGCCCATAGCACATTTGCTACACCACAGCTGGAAATGTATTTCAGAAAACGAAGGAGTAAATCTGCATGACAGTAATGATGAGGGAACCCCCTAAAATTGGTGGCAATGTAGAGGTTTCTTGTTGTGGGAAATACTTACGCTGTGAAGAATAAAATAAACAGAAAACCTGAGTGTGAACACCATGTTCAATTATGTTTAACTCTTTAAACGGGAGTATTCCTGAAAAGCTGCACTCCAGTGTGACTTTTGCAGCAGCAGTCTAGGAGTACACCTAAAATAAAAAAAATGCTAAAATATTTGTAAACCTACTCCAAAGATAGGTCCTCTTGGGACCCCTTTCCTTTGTGACTTATGTTGTTCGCTTTGGAGGAGTAGCAAGTGGTCCAGCCACTTCCTACCCTCCCCCGATTCTTACCAAATGGAAGTTTTTTTTAAAGCAGCAGGGTTCATTTACGGAGCTTGGTCTGCTTTTTAAAAACAAGTTTACCATTTGGGAATGCAAACACAGGAATGGTGATCTACACTTTATTGCAGGCCACACCTTCCTTCTGTTTGTAGCCAATCACAGGAGGTGGCAAATCACAACCTGCCAAATAAATATTAATTAGGCGGGTCATTATGCAACCCATACCGACTGGTGATTTTGCGATGAGACTTATTAAAATGTAGGTCATAATGATAAGTCGCAAAAATTTGGTGCAACATTTTTGAACACTTTTTTCAACCTGACTCTTAGTACATTGTGCATGGGTCCAAAAATAGCATCTTTTATGAGTTATTTGTGAGTGCAAATTGATGATGCTATATCACACTATGTGAATTTGCAGCCACAGATCCATGTACACGCACTCAAAATTACACTGGTAATTGTTCTAGTGAAGCAATGCCATAGACATTTGGTAAACTCCCTTTCAGTTTTTGGGAATTCATAAACGTATTTAAGACAACATACCACCATTGAAACTGGGAAGGGCAGAAGTAAATGTGTATATAGGATGAGAATGGGGAGGGAATGGCACCAAGATAGTTTGTTGGGCTAGGGAAGAAAAATAATTTGTATTTGTAAATGCACTTTTGATAATTCAGGAACATTTATGCATGCGTAACAGCTTAGGTGTGTAACTGATGCAGCTTCCCAGGAATATTCCTGGAATAATTCGAGAATGCCAACCAAAGTACATTACACCAAAGGTAGTTGTAAACCTACAAGTGTAGAATTATTTTTTGGTGAATTAACCATCAGAGTGTCTACCTGATCCTTTCCTTTATGAAAGTGGAAGGCCACTGTTCTCCTTTCTCTTTCAGTCCGGGGTAACAAAAGGAATTTCAAATAAGATATGTGGTATTATTTAAAGAACTAATCAAAGTCTTTAGAACACCACAAAAAGTGAAAGTGGCATTCAACAGCTTGGGCAGGGTTTTTTCACTTACAGGATCGGCCATTACTCTGCTTATTTAAAGGATCCTATCAACTATCAGCTTTGTGAAAATTCTTCCTGGATGGTTGCTCCTAAACTGAAGTAAGCTAATAACACAGTTTTATTTTAATTTCCAAAACGGACCCGCAACAATAACCTGACTTCTAATTCATTCAGACATTTTTCAAATCTAGTAAACCTCGTTGAACTCGAAAATAGTGGTCTTGCCGTATTTAAAATATATTTCTGTTGGATATTCGTAGTAGTATTAAAATTAATTTGATGTCACGCTCTATGGAATTGAAAATAATGAGGATCTTAAGCACTTTCAATACTGAGAAGTACTACCAGTTCCCCAATAAGAAGAATTTAAGCTATATGCAGTTTGAACAAAAAAACTTGTAAGCTAAACCACGTACCATGGTAGACTGATGAGCCAGAAGCAAAAGAGACAATGCATTGTTTTTTATATGAAAGCCTGATCAGACATAGTCTAACACCAAGATTCAGCCTCATACAAACAGTAGGTGATAATATTTGATTTCAGAAACATTATGTTCCATTGTATTACCACAAATGTTAGCACTAAACTTTAGAAGCACTTTCGGGCATGGCATTTCCCCAGGAGAGGGGGTAGGTAGAAACCTTTACTCTTCCCTCTATCATCCTGAGGCAAATTCAGTGTAGGAGAGGATAAGGGTAGTAAGAATCAACTGCAAGTAGGATGAATGTTATTGCACCATCTGAATTAAGCGGACTTGAATGGTCCAAATACATGCAGCCGAAAGCTGTGTTGGAAATCAGCAGGTGCCTCTGCGCTTGCCACAGTAGAACTTTATGGCACTCTCCATTTCTATCCGTGGTGTTGGCATGCAATCAGGTGGCCGGGCGCCAAACACACATCTCTACACCATAGTGCAAAGGTGTCTGTGTGAGTTTAGTATAGATGTTATACTGGAAGGGTACCTTTCTAGCACAAACCACTGGGGCATATTACCAACAACTAGCGATAATTATCGCTATGTTGGTTTAGCGGGGATATATTTATCACCAAGCTGCAGCGATTTTTATCGCTTAGGAACCTTGCTATTATCAAGGTTCATCTCCTAAGCGATAAAAATCGGCCGAAATGCATGAATATCGCTGAAAAGTCAGCGAAATTCATGCATTACCGAGCTAATGCTCTTAGCCATGTTATCCATCTACCATTGGATAACATGGCTAAGAACTGCTCAGGGGCAGGTGTTAGCTTTTGGAGATATTTGCGCTTAGCGCGAATATCTCCAAAAGTTGGTAATAGGAGATTATTATTATTATTATTATTATTATTTATTTTTATAAAGCGCATAGTCACCCGGAAGTATCCCAGCGCTGAGGAACCTAAGAGACATGACTGAGGACTGAGTTAACGGGAGGAGCATAAGGGCTAGGGGAAAAGATGTGTTTTTAATCGTTTCCTGAAACGGAGGTAGTGGGGTTCCAGACGAAGATCTCGTGGGAGGGAGTTCCAAAGACGGGCCGCATGAACCGCGAACCGTCTTCCTCCTGATCGTGCTTTCCTAAACCTTGGGGCATTGATAAGGTTTTCTGCATTAGAGCGAAGGGTTCTTGTGGCTATGTAAGGGGTAATGAAGTTTCGGAGAATTGGAGGGCCTTGGTTATTCAGGGTTTTGTGCACCAAACACAGGGCTTTAAATTTAATTCTCTCCCTTATGGGGAGCCAATGCAGGAGTTTGAGGGCAGGCTTGGCCGAAGATCTGGCCGGGGTGTTGGTAATGATCCGAGCAGCGGTGTTCTGGATCCTCTGCAATTTAGTCAATGTGATAGCCATGTTAGCGACTGTTTCCAGTCGCTAACATCTTGGTACGCCCACTTTGCATGTCATTAGTGAGAAATATCACTGACATGCAAAGCGGGGCCCAAGATGGTCGCTATCTCCTACTGGCTGTCACGCGTTGAGAAACTAAGGGAGAAGGAAAATACTCATTCATTGAGGAGTATTCTGATTGTTGCTGAATATACCTCATTTGTACCTCCTTAGCTTTAGGAAAATGATTGGAAGAATTAATGTATATGATTTGTTCCTTTTTATATTGTCAGTGTTCCCTATGTTTTATGTTTTATATACTTTTTTAATGTGTTTTTTAATTGCTTTTATATATATGAATAAACTGTACACACTGAATGTATTTGTTTTTGCAGAGTTTGTGTTACTTACTGCATTGCTCCGAGTGATAGGTCTTTATGTATGAATAATTGATGTCTATTTGGTCTGTATGAATTGGTGCTCACATTAAGGTGCCCAAAGGGAATTTCTTTTTTTGACATAAAATACATGTTGTTAGGTGACAGGGTTATGAGTCAAAAACTATGAGTGATTTCTTGGGAATGCCCATGCGTCACCCATGGAATGCCCTCTTGGCGCTAAGTATTGCAAAGCAGCAGTAGGCATTTCAGGTTTTGTACTCGAAATTAATTTGGAAATAAAAGATTTTGCATTGATTTGCATCACTTTTGTGATGCAAACACAGCACAAAATCTCAGTTAATAAACACCTACATTTTGAAACCCAACTTTGTATTTCTCCAGATAAAGCATTGAGAACATGTAATGCTTACTTTCATGGATGATATGTAACAACCAACACCTTGTAATCATCGTCTTATGTAACATTCCTGTACATTGATTTGCACACTTGTAAGAGTCAATGTCTCTGTTTAATGTGTGTGTGTTTATATAAGTGCTTTGAAACTCTACACTTGGATATGTAGCACTATAAAAGACATGAAAATAAAAAAAATCAATGAGTAAGTGATATTTAAATCGTTTATATTGTTATTACATATACAGTTAGGTATATATGATGTTCCTACAGTGCATGTTCATCTGGTACATACAGGGGTTCACCAAAGTAAAAAATCTACTTCTAAATCACAGTGGGAGATATGTACAATGAAGTGGTGGAGCGTGTCGTTAGCCTCCTTGGCTTAACGGCAAAGTTCCGCCACATCAGAATCGCAAGGCTGCACTATATTTACAAGTATGTGGTGTAGCCTTGCGTCTTCCACTGCGATGGCGCTAAGTTTAACAACTTAGCGCCAACGCAGGCACCCTTACACCAGAGTGCAAGGGTGTCTGTGTGCAGAGGAGGATTGTTTATGTGTAGGAAGGTGTCCCTTCCTGCACATAAACAATCCTAAAATGCAATTTTTTTACTTTCATGTGTGCTGCTTCGTGCAGCACACATGAAAGTTACAAAATGACATTTTTAAAAGGTTTGTTCATGCATAGGAAGGCACACCTTCCTGTACATAAACAAACCATGGCATTTTGTGTTTTCCAATTCAGCTGCACAAGGCAGCACACATGGAAAAAGCAAAAACAAGGAGAAATAATTAATTTCTCCTCGTTTCGCCAACTTAAGACCAGGCTCTGCCTTGTATGTATGCCATCCTTGTACATAGGGGGCAGCGTTGAATACAATGGGTGTTGCGGTGGAACGCCCACCACAACACCCACTGCACACATGAAAGTTAGCGTCAAAGGGTGCCTTATGTACAAGGCAGAGTTAAGCCACGTTAAATACATAAGGCAAGGCCCAAAGCCACGGGAAAGTCACAAACAGTGACGTTCCCATGGCAATAGGGTACATATGCCCCAGTGTCTCCTAAGCACTTAAGAAGTCGACAACAAGTGCTGAAACTGCAGGCTGAGGAGCTGTGAACAAGACCAAGTTGGTCTGCCCGGGGCTGCTGATGAGGATGAGACTTCAAAAAGGGGCTCCAGGCCCTTTAAGTGAGACCTTTGTGTTTTGATTCCAGTTGGAAGTGGAAAATAAGAAAAACAAAACACTTCCCCATGGCAAGTTGCTGCTGAACGTATTGTGTATATCTCGCTGGGGCTGGCTGGATCCCGCCGCTAACTCCTGCAGTGAACGGCTGTTAGCGAGCTCGCGTCAGGTCAGTACAGCTAATCTCCAACACAGAACGTGTCGGTAAATAACAGGCAGGTGGCCCCCCTAACGGCTATTGGCTTAGCTCTCGCGCGTGCGTTCTGCAACATGGTGCTTAGAGGAGCATCACCAAGGAATAAGAAACTGACAGAAGCAATATTTTATACCTTTGCTGCTCGCAGCTGGCTCCCGGTTATGATGGAAAACGTGGTTTGAGACAAAGCTAGACTATGTATTTGATTAAAGTCGGCATATATAACAGAGATGTCAGATGAAGTACAACGTGCACTTGAAAATATCACTCTGTTCAAGATAAAAACAAATCAACGCACTCGGCAGATTCATGAAAGTGTATTTCCTGAAACAAATGATTTGGGATCCAGTGAAAGAACCTGCAAGGTATAATGACATTAAAATCTGATTTTCTGCTTCTTGTGCATTAGAGAGTATGGGGAATTATGTATTTACTTCTGAGCGCTATGCTTGATTTTTTTTGCAGGTTTGAATGAGGCAGCATAGACCCAGTCATTCATTCTTCTCACGCAAAATAAGCACCATTTGAACCAAATTGCTTACTGAATACAAGACCTGGGGGCATATTATCAAGGGGGTTTATCTCCGCTTTTTTGGCTTTAAAAGCCAAGAAAGCGGAGATAAAATTATCTCCCTATTACCTAGCTGTCGCTTACACCAGTTAGCGACAGCTAGTAGGAGATAGCGACCATCTTGGGCCCCACTTTGCATGTCAGTGATATTTATCACTAATGACATGCAAAGTGGGCGTGCCAAGATGTTAGCGACTGGAAACAGTCGCTAACATCGCTAGCTCCTATTATCAACTTTTAGAGATATTCGCGCTAAGCGCGAATATCTCCAAAAGCTAACACCTGCCCTGAGCAGTTCTTAGCCATGTTATCCAAAGTTGAGGTGGATAACATGGCTAAGAGCATTCGCTCGGTAATGCAGGAATATCGCTGACTTTTCAGCGATACTCATGCATTGCGGCCGATTTTCATCGCATTTGCGATAAACCTTGGGAATACCAAGGTTTATCTGCGATAAAAATCGCCGCAGCTGAGCGGTAAATTTTTGTCTCTAACCAAAGCAATAGCGATATTATCGCTATTGCTTGGTAATATGCCCCTAGATTCACAGTGTACTTAGCGTCAGATGTATGAACAGATTTTCCCATAAACACAGAATGGGTAAAACTGTTTGATAGAACCGGCCCCTAATGTATATAGAACATTTACCAGGCCCTCATTCATGAAAAGTGACACATCGCTGCAAGAAATCAGCGATGTGCCCCTTTTCATTGCACCCTCCGTGCGACACCAATGGTACGTCATATTTACAGTATGACGCATCATATTGCAAGGAGTTACAGATATGTCAGTATGTCTGACGTAGCTGTAGGCACAAAAATGACGCATTGCTGGAGTGTGTTACAAAAATGACGCAACTCCAGCAATGGGTCATCACACATGGGCAAGTCCCATGTTAAATGTACCTTGTCAGTCTTTTGCCTGCCATGAGGCGTAAGATATTGAATCATTTGCATCCTAGAAGTGCCGCAGTTAAATCTTATAGATTTCACTGTCACTTCTACAACGCTTTCTAGCATCAGAACGCCCCTCTGCATACATTGCGGCAGATTTACAAGAATGTGCTGCAGCATTGCACCGCAAGCCCTTAGGCTGCGCCATGCTGCGGCACTTTCAGGGCACAGGAGTGTGACATATTTACAAGAATATGTCCCATTCCTGTGCTCTCCCATGCGCTGGCGCATTAACAGCTGTCATGCGCCGGCGCAGGCACCCTTACACCATAGTGCAGGGATGTCTGCGTCATGGGCAGATTGCTTTTGTGCATGAAGGGGCACCTTCCTGCACAAAAGGCCATATTGCTTTACCTCGTGAGTCACAAGTGAGGAGTGATGCGCACCCACTCATTTTGACTGATCTATAAAACTACTTGCAAAATACAAAGTAAAACTATTTTGAACACAGCATTGAATTGTAGTGATTGTTTTTGTACGTTAATTTTTATAATATTATTCATAACTATAGCATCACTGTTATTTTTTTTAACTTTTATTAAAGGCCCTGCACTCTTAGACTGCTTTAATATCCTCTGTTGCTAAAAACAGGTAATTCACAGAGCTGTGTCAAGTTGGGTGTGTGGAATGCGCAAAGCTTCAAGATGTCCTTTTGTGTATACGAAGCGTGTGCTGGAAAAGCCTTGAAGTGCCACAATCATTCTAGGCACTTGCCAAAGTGATGCCAAGGAGTGGAACGGTGCTAGAAGTCTGTCCAGCATTGGAAGGGTAGAATAAACGTAGCCTGATACTGCTGTTTGTGCATGATCGTAAGGTGAGGCCCACGGGAGATAAAAGTACTTCTCACCCAAAGGCAATAATGAAAGCGTTGGTCTTTATGGCTCTGTGAAACCTCTGGATGTCAGCTTCAAGTGTCAGGATAAGCTGTAGGGTGTTCCAAAGAGTTTATCCTTGAATAAGCAGTGATTTGCTGCAAAATAGTTTGAGTCTGATCATGCATGGGGACAATAGTTTGAGAAAGACTTACCTCAGCGCCTGTGCCAGATTGCAGGGCAGTCAATACTTGGAGAACTAGGGGCATAGTTACAATGCCCCTGTGGCACTTTTACGCTGCAGGAGCATCACTCTGAAGGTGCAGTGAGCTGGCCCATATTTACAAGGCCACGCAAAGCCACCCTGCTTTGTTTTTCATGGGCTTGTAAATATGGAGTAAGGCAATGCCTTACTCTGCATGGAAGGGGTGTTCCATGGGTGTTGCTGTTGGTGTTTCCAAGTAGCACCCCTTGGGGGAAGATTTACAATGCCCCTGCTGCACTTTTACGCTGCCGTATTGTCACTTTTGTGATGCTCAGGAAGCACAGTGTGCCAGCCCATATTTACAAGGCAACGCAAAGCCACCCTGCAAGGCTTTTTCATGGCCTTGTAAAAATATTCTTCATGGGTGTTCCCACGCAACACCCATGGTTTTTCACACTCCCCCAGATTTACACAGTAGTGTAAATCTGGGGCAGTGCCAAATCTAACGCCTTCCCAAAGCAGGTGTAACAAGGAGAAATGTTTGTATTTCTCCTCGTTTTTTTCCTTTTTCCACGCGTGCTGCGTTCAGGAGCATACATAGAATGAGGAGAATGCCTCCTTTGATTGTTTTTGTGCAGGAAGATATCTCGTTCTGCACATAAACAATTATGACAACAACACAGACACCCTTGCACCATGGTGCGAGGGTGCCTGAATTGATGCTCAGCTGCAGTTTGTGCTCCGGATCTGGCACAAAGGACAGGAATGCGCTATATCTTGTAGATACTGTGCATTCCTGCCCTTTTCTTTTGACGTAGGGCAGTACAGCTAGAAGGCTTGCAGCGCTGTCCTTTACCAAAATATCCTAAATATTCCCGTCAGTCAACAATGGTCAGATTTACTAAGCCCTTGGCTTTTTGCTTTGCCCTGCCTTGTCTTTTTGCATTGGGTTGCATTTTGGCGCACAGGTCTTTTTGTGTTGTTTTTCAAACCAAAGTGTGTTAGTGAAAAGGGCTTGCACTGTGAAGCATTGAAATCCTTTTTTAACATGTGAAAGTTGGGCTTGTTAGTGCAGAACTGATGCTAAACCCATGAATAACTGACAAAGAGCGAACTGCTACTTTCTTGCAAAAGTCACACAAATTATTTTTGCACAGAACAAAATCCAGCAAGATCAGAGCTGGAGATAACACTCCTGATACTGAGCATCTACCTTGGAGATTGTTATTCTGTTCTGTAACACATTATACTCATAAGCCAACTTATCAGAAGGAGAAAGAAGAGGCTCTTCAGATGAGTGTGAAGCCCTTGGTCTGTGAAATGAAGGCTTCATCATTTTTTACAGACTCGAAAAAAAACATAATAATGGCTTTTTTTGGACAAGATTTGACATGTTCTAGAGCTAACCAATGTCAGATCACATGCCATACTACCTCTTGTGAAGTTCTACTTGGCTGTGTGACATTTTAGAGAACATGTACCAAATTGACAAGCACATACCACAGAGTGCACTTCCGGCATTTTAAACGTCTTTTGTGGAAGCCATCTTGAAAACCACAACAGAATCAGTGGTGGCTGGCATGTCTCGAGAGTGATGAGGTGGGTAAGATATAAAACAAAAATGTAATTAAAAGCACTTACCTGCGAGTATGACGTTCTCCTAGATGGTCTTCTCTCCTCGAGGCAAGCAGGCAGGCAGGCAGGCTCCAAACTCCCAAGCCAATCTTAGTGCTGGTCTCACCAGCCTGATAGCAGCTGCAGGATTAGTGGGAGCATTCTTTACCAGGGCCGAGAGCATAAATGAGTCAGCTTGCACCACCGGAACGTCTCTTTTTGAAACGTTCTGTGGCGCAGGAGCCGGCTACATATTTACGAGGCAGCACAAAGCCACTTTTTTTGGATTAATGCTGCCTCATAAATATTGTTCCCTTTAACAGTTTTCTGCGTTAATGGAGCATGCAATGGGTGTTGCTGAGGGCGTTCCCAGCAACAGCCACAGCTTTTTGACACTTCCCCAGATATGTGAGAAGTCATAAATCTGAGGCAGCGCCAAAAACATATGCCTCCCCAGGAAGATGTAAGGGAGGCACATTGAGAATACATATTTTTATTTCTCCATGTTTTTCCTTTTTCTATGGGTGCTGCATTATGAAGGAAAAATCCTCTTGTGATTGTTTTTGTGCAGGAAGGTTTCCCTTCCTGCAAAAAAATAATCATCCCTACAATGCAGGCACCTTGCACCATGGTGCAAAGGTGCCTGCGTTGGGGCACGGCAGCCCATTGTGTGCCGGTGCAGGAGACATGGACAGAAATGGGCTGTATCTGATAGATACGGCACATTCAGGCCCTTTTTTTTGCCACAAGACAGCGCCGCAGGAGAACAGCTGGATAACATAGGTTTAAAGTGTGCATGTGTGGCTGGCCGTCGCAAGATGACTGGCCAAAAAGACATGTCAGCAGCAACCCTACCCCTGTCGTGATGCTCTGTTTGGGACAGTGTGAAAAAAATGGTAATGAATTAACTTCATTACCATTTTATTTTTCATCTCTGGGGACATTTCAGTGGGCCGGCACTCCACCACTCAAACGGAGACACCCTCCCTGAACAAAACACCGTCTTTTCCAAAAATCTGGACAGAAATAAGTACACATTGGACATGGATTGCGCTCTTGTAAATTTAGCTTCACCACCAGTCACTGCTCCACTCTAACGCACACTCAAACACATCTACTTGATCAATGTGCAGGCAATATGCTATGCCAGCAACTACTTTACTAATGAAGCCAAGTTCTCTGGGAGAGTACATGGTTCCTATATCTTCTTCCTCTCCACCATCAATCTCTCTTTTTGTTGGAGATGACCTACTGCATGGTAAGCCTAAATGGTTTTTCAGTGTTAAAATTGTACTCATGTTAGTTGTTAAATACCATACCATATAAAACAATGCCTTGTGTGCGTCATGATTAGTCTTTTATCTATAATTACACTGTTGGACTGGCCCATAGGGCACTCAGGCAGTGCCAGAGGACTGCAAAAACCACAATTGATGGAGAGAATGCAGAACAATGTCATACATTCACCCCAGTACAGAGATCTGGGCCTACATCCATCGTTTGTTTGCACTCCACACCACCCCAGTTCAGACATGGCCATATGCAAATCAGTCTGACCCTGTGCCTCATGGGAACAGTCCAGCCCGAACTGCCAAGCCATGCCTTCCCTGGACCGGAAACAAGCTTCAGAGGACCGGTTTCTGGCATTCCAGCCGTCTTCAGCCCGGCTTACTTGAATCCAGTGGTGTGGAGTGCATGGGACTCACGTCTGAGCATACCCATCCCACTCGGGGTGACAAATGCAAAAACCACAATTGATGGACAGAATGCAGAACAATGTCATACTTTCACCCCAGTACAGAGATCTGGGCCTAAATCCATAGTTTTTTTGCACTCCACACCACCCCAGCTCAGACATGGCCATATGCAAATCAGTCTGACCCTGTGCCTCATGGGAACAGTCCAGCCCGAACTGCCAAGCCATGCCTTCCCTGGACCGGAAACAAGCTTCAGAGGACCGGTTTCTGGCATTCCAGCCGTCTTCAGCCCGGCTTACTTGAATCCAGTGGTGTGGAGTGCATGGGACTCACGTCTGAGCATACCCATCCCACTCGGGGTGACAAATGCAAAAACCACAATTGATGGACAGAATGCAGAACAATGTCATACTTTCACCCCAGTACAGAGATCTGGGCCTAAATCCATCGTTTGTTTGCACTCCACACCACCCCAGTTCAGACATGGCCATATGCAAATCAGTCTGACCCTGTGCCGCATGGGAACAGTCCAGCCAGAACTGCCAAGCCATGCCTTCCCTGGACTGGAAACAAACCTCCGAGGACCGGTTTCTGGCATTCCAGCTGTCTTCAGCCCGGCTTGCTTGAAACCAGTGGTGTGGAGTGCATGGAACTCACGTATGAGCATACCCATCCCACTCGGGGTGACAAATGCAAAACCACAATTGATGGACAGAATGCAGAACAATGTCATACATTCACCCCAGTACAGAGATCTGGGCCTAAATCCATAGTTTTTTTGCACTCCACACCACCCCAGCTCAGACATGGCCATATGTAAATCAGTCTGACCCTGTGCCTCATGGGAACAGTCCAGCCTGAACTGCCAAGCCATGCCTTCCCTGGACCGGAAACAAGCTTCCGAGGACCGGTTTCTGTGCCAGAGGACTGGTCTGATAGGTCAGTATGTGGACTGTTTATTTTAGATTAGGGAGTCGTTTAATGGTGTGGTGGAGTTTGTACTGTTGATTTCCCTGATATTGTGACAAACATTGACTTTAGCAAGTACAAACGCATGCAGTCTCCCATACCATGAAAAACAGCAATACATTATTTCTTCAACAAGGTCAACTCTGCCATATTTTCAAACGCCAGCACCTTGTTTAGCTTTAAGATTCGTTAATAGGGGCCACTTTTATTTTGGTGCCCAGCCCTATTTCTAAACTCAGTATGACCCTGTACATTTATCTCTGATATCATGATCATAATAGTTTTTACAATATGCATTTAAATTGAAATGGTTGCTTGACCACTGTTAATATCTTATAGTGTATACGGTTCAGTGACTAAAGGGACATAATATTGAATGCCCAAAATATCGACTCCAAAATACCGAAGTACAGAATATAGTACTAAAATATCGAATTTGAATCCAAAATATAGAATGCTAAAATATGGTTAACTAAAATATAAAATGTTTTAAATGTATTAAAAATAATATAAAAGTAATTAAATATTAAAATCAAAGGAAATAAAACATACTTAAAATGATGTAAAAAAGCTTAAAATGTAAAAATAATAAATGTTATATAAAAAAAGTAGAGATTTTGTTGGATAGTGAGAGTGTAAAAATTACTATTCTCACTCCAGTGAGTGCCAGCCGCGGTCGGTAGTGGGAGTACCTGCATCCCCAAATCCCCTGTGTGCACTGCATCCCCAAATGAGATGCAGTGCACCCAACGAAATACGTTTCATTTATTTATATGCTTACTTACCTGTAAATGTCCGTAATCCATAGATTACTACCCCCCACCCTGCCCCTCCCCCTCCCCACGTCACCGCCCAGCAGGTACTCCCACTACCGACCGCGACTGGTAAGTGCAACAGTAGGGAAAGCGTTGGATAGCGTAGGAGCAAAAATTACTATTCCCACTCCAGTGAATACAACAGTAGGGAAAACGTTGGATAGCGCAGGGGGAAAAATTACTATTCCCACTCCAAAGAGTGCAACAGTAGGGAAAGCATTGGATAACGGGAGGGTAAAAATTACTATTCCCACTCCAGTGAGTACAACAGTAGGGAAAGCGTTGGATAGCGTAGGGGTCAAAATTACTATTCCCACTCCAGTGAGTGCAAAATTAGGGAAAACGTTGGATAGCATAAGGGGGGAAATTACTATTCCCACTCCAAAGAGTGCAACAGTAGGGAAAGCGTTGGGTAGTGGGAGGGTAAAAATTACTATTCCCACTCCAGAGAGTGCAACAGTAGGGAAAGCATTGGATAGCGGGAGGGTAAAAATTACTGTTCCACTCCAAAGAGTGCACCAGTAGGGAAAGCGTTGGATAGTGGGAGGGTAAAAATTACTATTCCCACTCCTGTAATTGCAACAGTAGGGAAAGTGTTGGATAGCTGGAGGGTAAAAATTACTATTCCCACTCCAGTGAGTGCAACAGTAGGGAAAGCATTGGACAGCAGGAGGGTAAAAATTACTATTCCCACTCCAGTGAGTGCAACAGTAGGGAAAACATTGGATAGCATAGGGGTAAAAATTACTATTCCCACTCCTGAGAGTGCAACAGTAGGAAAAGTAATGATTTAATATTGAAAGAAGATTAAATGAATTATCAATACCAATACAAAATTAATTAAACATAATTACCAATTAATAAAAATTATTACCAATAAAAAAATGAATTACCAATTAATAATGAATTATCAATACTTATAAATAAAAATAAATATTTACTTTATTACAATTAAATTACTTCCCACTCTGTCCCCTATAAACCCACAACCCGCTCCAAATAATAAATAATACAATTAACATATTTATCAATTAATCAATTAATACAAATTAATTACCAGGTAATAAAAATTAATTACCAAATATTAACAATTCATTACCAATTAATATTTAAATATCAAGCAATTAATTATCAATACATATAAATAGAAATAAATAAATACTTATCAATTAATCAATGAATAACATTTATTTACCAATTAATTAAAATCAATTACCAATTACCAATTAATAAAAAGTAATTACCCACTAATAAAAATTAATTACCAATTATTAATTTGCAATCAATTACTTATCAATACATATACATAAAAAGTAATATTTAATTTTCTATAATTAAAATACTTCCCACCCTATTCCCCTATAAACCCACAACCTGCTATGGAATTAAATTACAAAAAAAAAAAATCACATAATATTCAATACTTTAAAAAAATTAAACATACATTATAAAATTAATACATAATTTTAACACATATACTACCATACATAACACAAAAAAATCGATATTATGGCAATCGATATTTTAAATTTGATATTATGGAAATCGATATTTCCTACCCCAAATTCGATATTCTGACCTATCTATATTTTGGTAATTCAATATTCTGTCCTATCTATATTTTGGCGTCGATATTCTGTCCAGGCTATATTTTGGATTCTATATTTTGGTCGTTCACCAGTGTATACATTGTTAAAAAAGCAATCGTTCTTTCTAACTTTAAAAAGTGTGTTAACAGCTAAATATTAATTAGAATGTTATTACTCACTATGATTGTTAACACTATTTTCAACTATTTCTAAAAAATTAATTCTAACATTTTATTGTTATCTTTTGCATTGAACCCTAATCATTAGCCCTCAATTACATGGCTTACTACATAAGTATTTACTTTTCATGAAATACCAAATTCATAAGCAATATTAAGGATTAATGATAACATTTGTTAACCGTGCATAAAACTGTCTGAATATAAACATATTTCTTTCTTTAAAAAATATATTAAATATTTTTAACTAACATGTTTTAAATTGTACAACAATGATGTTCGTCATAGAAATGTTATAGTTTTAAAAAACATGTCTTTTTGTTTGATGTTGATAGTAATTTTCAATATAATTTTAATTTACATGTTTTTTGTACTTTATTTCACTTTACCTTGTTGAATGAATATCATTCATCATCTCAAGTGTCTTTAAATTAATTGATGAATTCA
Source organism: Lissotriton vulgaris (assembly GCF_964263255.1). Taxonomy (NCBI): domain Eukaryota; kingdom Metazoa; phylum Chordata; class Amphibia; order Caudata; family Salamandridae; genus Lissotriton; species Lissotriton vulgaris. Next base: position 573,143,304 of record NC_141694.1, read on the forward strand.
GTATTAGATATCAGATCTAACTCACTTCTAACCATAGGTGACTAGATCTATGGCCTTCACCAATTGCTCTGCACCGCATTTGTTAACTCCTTACCGTGGCACTAATTCCGCCTCGTTGCGGGAGTTTTGATCAGTGAGCGGACGTATGCAGCACTAGCGAGGTAGTGCTTGTGATGGCCGTTGGCCGACACGAGCACGGAACAGGTTAATCCAGAGACTCCAGCATAGCAGAACTACAATCCTTCATTTAAAAAACACAAGTTCCATCAAAGAAAGAGCATTTGGGATGCTCAAGTCTCATTTACATTGCATTCATTAATTTAGTTCACAGAGACTGTGCAGGCCTAAGTTGTCTGTAAAATGATTGTTGTGTGCAGTACTACACAACATTGCTCTGAGAGGGGTGCGACCCCTTGATTGCAAATGTAAATCAGCCAGTGATGACAAACCATTGCAGTTGTCTCCCTATGTACTCTAAGAGATCAAGGAGGATCTAAGGCTGAGAGCTTAAATTGTAAATAATTTATTTATATGCATATTAAAAATTATGTACACAGTTTCTCTAGAAACAGAATGTAAACTTATAATATGTTATGAATAAAAAGAATTCTCTACAATCCTGAATTATTGTGGATATATATTAAGATTTGTTTTATAGTCTAACCATCTAAGATGAATTATTGTATTTTGTTTTGAAGATGCTTGTGAAAGTTGTCTTATTTATGTGATGATAGTGTAAAATTTAAAGTATTATACTTCATAGAATATGGGGCATATTATCAAGGGGGTTTATCTCCGCTTTTTTGGCTTTAAAAGCCAAGAAAGTGGGGATAAAATCATCTCCCTATTACCTAGCTGTCACTAACACCAGTTAGCGACAGCTAGTAGGAGATAGCGACCATCTTGGGCCCCACTTTGCATGTCAGTGATATTTATCACTAATGACATGCAAAGTGGGCGTGCCAAGATGTTAGCAACTGAAAACAGTCGCTAACATCGCTATCTCCTATTACCAACTTTTGGAGATATTCACGCTAAGTGCGAATATCTCCAAAAGCTAACACCTGCCCTGAGCAGTTCTTAGCCATGTTATCCAATGGGAGGTGGATAACATGGCTAAGAGCATTAGCTCGGTAATGCATGAATATCGCTGACTTTTCAGCGATATTCATGCATTGCGGCGATTTTTATCGCATTTCGGTTTATTTGCCGTAAAAGTCGCCGCAGATCAGCGGTAAATTGTTGTCTCTAACCAAGCAATAGCGATAATTATCGCTATTGCTTGGTAATATGCCCCTTGGTGTTTTTTAGAATTTGTAAAGGATACATTTTTGCACATCAATAAGAGATTGATGAATATTCATTTTAAATATTAACAATACATTTTAAAGACACCTTCTTTTAAAAGAAAAATTAATGAAATGCTTTTTAAAAAATATTCTGTTGTAAGTAATATTTTTTAAACGTGCCACTCAATATCATAATATCTAAATTAACCCCCTAAACCATAATATAAACATCAGTGTTTTATTTTTTTACATTCTTCAAAAATCAAATAAGTAACACAATAGAGATTCCCTAACATTAAAACAATCCATTCCCGAAAATTCAAAGTACATAGTTTTTCGAAAATACATTTAGCAACTTTTCAAAGACTGCTCATAGCCTATGTAAAAATATATTACGAATATCATATATACCCCTTAAATTCATGAGAAGGGAGCGCCTAATGGAATTAAAGCTTGTCTTCTTCTTTGCCTGTCACATTCTTGAAGAGTACCAATGTGGTGAAGTCTTCTTGTCATAGACTATAGATTGTGGATCTAACTTGTCTGAATGCATGTCTTTCTATGATCCTCAGTGGTTGAAAGTATATTAATTTTTTAATTCAAATAACTTATTAATACTATAGATTTCGAACTTTTTTTATTATCGATTTGGAACAATTATTATCTTTTGACATATACATTTATTTGTCATATAGTACATTTGTAACTACTGTGACTAACTCTTTATACCCTAATTTATAAAGTCCTAGAAAATGTGACCCAACAGGCATCCTGATTTAATATTGCACAAAATGCTTATTCACCTTTCTAAATTCGTTTCTAATACTGATATTCTTACATTTGTTTCTGATGTATGCCAGTGATAAGCAAAATGATACACGCGCCACATGTTTACTTTAAAACACAATGATCTTTGTGAGATAATATAAATATTTGAAAATTAATCCTATGCATAATGAATCCTTATTGTAGGACGACTGTAATTGTTCCACCATTCTTCATTCACAAAATAAAATGTAAATCCATGTGTGTTGATGTGCTGATTGTGTGTGACAAGAATTTTACTAACATATGACCATGTAAAGTGACGTTTGTTAATATTATTTGTTTCACACTATCACAGATTTGTCCTGTCTGGGACTGGGATGGTATATACACCAAAACGTGTGATATTTTGGATCTTTTACAGTAGTGTGAAGAGTGAGTGATAATAGTATTAATGTTTTACAAATGTTCTTTATTTTAAGTCATTCAACAATTTCTCATATGGGCATATATTCAGTGCTTAAACAAAAGTAGTGGCATCCATCCAATCTATACAAATAAGGAGTTCTAAATGTGTTTTTTAATCAAAAATTACTTTGTTTGCTCAGTTGACCTAGATGCTGAAAGATTCTGGACCAAGGCGAGTGTGTGTTTTGTTTGTTGTGTGGCTTGTGCTTTGACCTGAGTTCTTTCCAGATATTAAGACTGTACTTAACCAGACCTAAAAAGGAAAATGAAAAAACCCAATAACCAATTACATACAAATTGCATATGTTCTAATTAAATCTGAGCTGCTACTCTTCTGTAAAGCCTTTGTGCACTGAAATCACATTATGTCATTTAAATACATGACCATAAAATATCTGATTTAGTCATTGAAGTTTTTTAATATGCCTCAGGTTTTAGAAAAAGGTAGGAAGGTAATTTTAGATGAGGGAGGCAAGATGTATGTTTAGTTCAATAGATTATAGTGCAGATTTTCCAAGAAACTAATGCAGTGCGGTGCCGCAAGTCATTTTGCTGCGCAGCATTAGTTTCTAAGCACAAGGATGTGACATATTTACAACGATATGTCATATCTCTGTGCTTCCCCATGCGCTGGCACCTAAACTGCTGCCATGCCCCGGCGCATGCACCCTTGCACCATGGTGAAAGGATGCCTGTGTCGTGGGGGATTATTTTTGTGCAAGAAGGGGTACCTTCCTGCACATAAGCAATCAAGTGAGGTGATTTCCTCTTCCAATGTGTGCTGTAGAAAGCAGCATGCATTGAAAGAGGAAAACACAAGGAGAAATGAAAACATTTCTCCTCATTGCACCTCACTACGCCACCCCTAGGGTGGCGTAGCATTCTGACATATTTCCAGAATCATGATTGCTTGCAAAACTGGAAATGCATCTGTGGACATGGGTGGTGCGTGGGAACACCCACAGTAACATCCACGTCAACCCCTAACACGCAAAGTGTTGCGTGAAAAAGGGCAATATTTACAAGCATCGGTAAAGCCAAGCAGGGTGGCTTTACCTGTGTTTGTAAATATCACGCAGCAGGTTGCACCACCGATGCTTCAGATAATGTGATGCACCGGCGGCCCAAGGGGCTTGTAAATCTGCCCCTACATTTTTAAAGGAGGTGGAACAACTATTTTATGACAGTATATTTTGGCATTAGAAGCTCAATGCAGCATGAGGAGGAACTTCGAATAACTGACAGGGGAAGTAAATTGGCAACGGTTGAACTCACCAGTATTGTTAAAATCGTATTTCAGAATCATTTGATTGCACATCCACAATTTCAGTGCAATTCAATTGCTATCTTACAGTCTACTACGTTTTCTATTAAACTTCTGTTCTTCAGCCCTTATTCCCAGCATCTTTTGCACACATTTGTCTTGGAAGAAAGGTGCATTTTCCAGTGTATTTGGAAAGGCCAGAGTGAAGAAGTGGGTGTACAACTTTGATTGCGTTGGGAGTTATAGATATGTATATATGTAAGTTATAGTTGTACAGTGCAAGGGCATTAGCGTTGTAAGTGTGGTGAACGCCCCCATAGGAATAACTTTGTTGAAGTTCATAAACAATTGCAAAGCCTTTTCACACACAATGCAACTTTTAAGCTTAAACCTACCTAGTGTGGATATACAGGATGCAATGTGCATGGAAAATACCCCAACCAACCCCAATGTTTCAAGAAGTAGATGAGATGTTTGTATGCGAAATAACAGTAACATTGAATTGGCAAGTACACATTTTCACATCAATCAATCAAAACAAGCTTTATTCGGTTAGTAGACAACCATAAAAGCATTCTATAAAACATCAAGTAAAAACATTAAAACATTTATCATAAATCATCACCGTGGGATATAAATAATTTATCACAGAGGGTAATAATAAAAATTCATGTAAAGTTCAATTACAAGGTAGGTTATCATTATACATAAAGTGCTAAGTGCATTTTGAGAAGAAGACCATATTTATCTTTGAAACCAAAAAGAGAAAATTTTCGCCTGGGAATTTAAAACACTAATTATGCAAAGAACATTATAATTTCCATAGACTAAAATCATTTTATTTTCCTGCCCGATTCAATTACTACATTCGATATTGTCTCCTAATACCCAGTGCTACTGTAATGAAACTCATCATTGCAGAACAAACAGTAGAATTTTCCAATAGTTGCAAACACTCATATCCCTTTAGATATGTACATGGAGAGATATTTTTTAGTATTGGTCTCAAATATCTTCTTCTCGGATCATCATAGAGCGTGCAAAAAAATGTAAGGTGCATAGTCCTCTGGGGAGTACTGTTATCACAGGGACAGGAACTAAGGGTTTCCACCCACCCGGTTTGTCTAGGAAAAGCAAGCAAAAAGTCCAATGTGCCAAGGCGAAATCTGGTTAAATAAAAATGCATCTGACAATTTGTAGAAAAGGATAGATAATACTGCTGGTTAGACAAAAAAGCACATTTAGGGCCAAGCGCCTCTTGCTGAAAATGTTTCACATGCGCCCAGTATCCGTATTGCTTCTTGATTATGCCTTTGGCATTTACGTAGATATATGTTGGGTTTTCATAAAACTAACCCAGCCCAATATCATAAAATCTTTCCTTCACATACCGAAACCAGGGAATAGTCATCACCTTATCAAGGTTAAGGCAGTCTTCCATTATTTCCCTAGTACATTGTAGTTGTTCTTTCATCCAAATTTTAGACCATAAAAGCAAAGGGGCAGAGCTAATACGATCCTCCAGGTAATCAAATCCTATCTCTCAATGAGAGAAAGAGGTGGCCGCACTGATTGGGATCATCAATAAGCATTTTATGAATTTATTTTCTACCACTTGTAACAAGTGGCTTTTTTGGTGACCCCAAACCCCAAACCCCCGACCCGTTTGATGCCACTGATGCACATTTAGCATTATATAGAGTAACAAGCTGTGGCACCGGTTTATGACCTAGCTTACAAGCAAACCTAAAAAGCCCCTCCACTACTCTATTTGTTTGTTGGGCTCTCATTGTAATTAAAAAATCCCATTTAAGATCCCTGCTGAACGTATTACCTAAATATGTAAAGTTTTCCACCCTTTCGACCGGTTTGCTCTGACATTAAAACTCCTGGATTTTACATGTTTTGGATCCCAGACCTTTGAAAAAGTTAACCTTTAAAGTCTAACATCGCCATATAATTTGTAAAGGCGTCCAGGGAAATTTGTAAGCTGTTCGCTGTCAGCGACATAAGAACCGTGTCCTCTGCGTACGAAAGTAAAGCAACCGGTTGCCCCTTGACTTGGGGGAAATCAATTTTCTGCCTCAACAGGAAATCCTCCAAACCATTTGTGTATACTAAAAAGAGGAAAGGGGCTAAAATGCACCCTTGGTGCACTGCTTCTGTTGAATAGGTTTTTTTCTTTCCCCGTGAGTGCCAAATCTTATTGAGACAGAGGTGTACGAATGTAATCTTTTTAAGAGCTAAATTAATGCATTTTCAAAACCCATGGCTGCCATCAGTACCTACAGTTTCCCTCTGTTGACAGTGTCAAAGGCACTTGACAAGTCCATGAAGGCAAGGTGAACAGAGCCACTCTTTGCCTTCATGTACTTGCCCGTGATCAAGGACAAGTTTAGAAACTGTTCTCTAGTTCCCAATCCTTTACGAAATCCCTATTGCGTTTTGGAGATGACCCCCTACCACCGCCCCATGTCTCCAGTTGTGCCAGGATTAACCTGCCCAGTACCTTCACCGTGGAATCGATTTGTGAAATGGGCCTATAGCAGGCGGGGTCATCTCTCTTCCCTTTTTTGAACACTGGGACAACTATAGCAGTCAACTTAAAAAGTCCAATGGGACTCCATCTGGGCTTGGGGCCTTTCTACCTATTTCTATTAGAAGGCTCTGCCACTGTAAGTGAACTACTGAGTTCTATTGCTTGTGCCATGTCAGCTATTGGATCCTCATGCCCTACAGCTAGTTCCCTACCATTTGGATTAAAAGTAAAATCTGTTTCCCAAGTATCACCCAAAATCTTGCACTCCACTTTCCCTACTTCCTCTGTGAACTGGGGGCGGTTAATAACTGCCCAGAAACTTTTCGTATCTTTTAGGTCACTAGCGCTCTCCAAGTCCTGCCAGGCAAGGTGCCTTAGTTCTTCTTTTCTGACTTTAATAGTGGGTTTATATAAACACCTCACCTGCTTTATATCTTCTCTTCCTCCAGGCATTAATTTCAGGGTATTTATTAGGAACGTGTACGCCCTGGAGCATTCTGCGTTGAACTAACGAAACTCCTGATTTTGTTTGGACTTAGCCTGACGTATACGTTTATTGGCTAGGATGGAACTGAGTCATTCAAAATTTTGTACAAGTATGGCTGGGGAAGTGTCATGTTCTAGGCAAGCTAAGATCAAGTCATGATTTGATTGAATAATTTCTTCCTCAAATAGAATTGGGTTAATTTCCCCCCAGTTTGTCCTCACACCCTTATTCCGGGTATATTCAGTGCTATGGTTATCATCTACTACTGTTTTGGCTATAGCTTTAAACTTCGCTATTAGTGGGCTATGGTCGCTTACTAACTCAGGTTTTATAACAAAATCAAATACTAAGGAAAGATACTCCTTAGAAATAAACAGAAAATCAATGGTACTTTCTCTCCCCCCTTCAATAAAAGTTGAACACCGAGCTACGGAGTCATTGGCTAAACTTTCCAGATTGTTCTCCACAATGACAGTGTTCCGTGCCTCTCCCTGGGGGTATGAATAAAATGTGCTAAAGGTTGATCATCAGTATCCCAAACACCACATACTCTTTCATTACTATATTTACACGTGGTACAATTAAAATTCCCTACCCAAAAGATACATAAAGGTTGCCACTTCCCGGCAGCTATGGCAATTTCAGATCGTAAGGTTTCCATAACGTGAGTATCTTTGGGATCACAGATATTATAGTACCAGTTTACGAGTAGCGTTCTCTCCTGGAGCATGTTGACAATCATAATTAATTGAAACCACTGAGTGAATACTAGGCACCTAGCTTTTATGGACCCAAATCTAACTGACAGTAGGGTTACCAAGCCTCCCTTTGGACTCCCCGAGCGTGAAGTGGTTGCGGGCAGGGTAAATGGCTGGTAACCGTCAAGTTCTATGCTATCTAACGACCATGTCTCCTGTAGACAGATTACGTCAAAATCCCTAATGTGGGCCAGCCAAACCTTGTCGGTAATTTTACTCTTAATGCCTACTATGTTCCACTAGATTAGCTTAATGGAATAAATGGAATAGACCGTATCCCTACCTACTGCTGCAACTGGTAGTGTTGGTGTATTTACCAGAGGTGTAAGCAACAGGCCCTCCCCTGATTCTCCATTTTCGTGAATAGCTTTTACAACTGTCATACAAGGTGTTAAAAAAAACATAATATTAACTCCTAAATCATCTGCACTCATGTGGGGATCCTCAGGTGAATTTAGAGGGCATTGGTCAATTTTGTTTATGATCCTTGTTGTGGTTCTATTTATCTTGTACTTATTATCATCACTCATACACCCAGTATATTGTGTAGGTAGTCAAGCTACTTCATTAAGATCCTCATTGAGATCCCTAAGTGCCTCATACCTATTCAGATGGAAAGTGGAAGGGTACACTGAAATATCAGGGTGACATTTTCTTTGCGTAGGCCAATGACCTGGTGTTATCAATTGCTTGGGAGGATAAAAGAAACCCAGGGGCCTTGCTCTAATATGATCAGTATGTGAATCTTTCATATTGCGCAGGGCATGATAGACGCAGTTTGTGTCATTAAAATTTAGAACAACACAATCCCCTTTAATACTCTTCTTGGTTTCACCAATCCATCTCGCACGCCTAGCCATAATGATGTGCCAAAGCCAGTTAACTGGAGATGGAATTTTTTGGGAGCTCCAGTGGGCCGCTTTATTTATAAGGCTAAGGCAACTTTCTTTTTGATTATGGAGCAATCTTGGTACCCCCGCTAATATTAAGGTATATGGAGGTCTTTCTGGGGGCAGATGTAAACAATGCATTAACCCACTCCCCCTAGAGAATCAGTCTCATCAGGGTTATGCCTTTTATACAGAACTGGTGTCCTATTCCTTACGCTAGGGTGGGATAGACTACAAGGCTGGGCATCGTGACCTACATTATAGCTCTGCATAATATAATTATCATGCAGAGCTTGATTGTCACTCGACTCAGATAGAATATTAGTATTAGTATTTCCAGTCAATCTTATGCAATCGGAGTGTGGAGTGATGGTCCTATGTATGACTGGGGCATTGCTGGAGATAGTCGCTTCCGATATACCCACTCCCTGTGTTTCTCTGCCACCTCTAACTAACCCCCTTGTGGGCGGACCTCTCTCACTTTGAGTGTACATTGGGGTTTCATCTACTGGACCTAAGGCTTTGTAGACAATAGCTAACTCCTCCTCAATGTTAGTTAATCTTACAGATATCGGTGCCATAGCCTCCTGTACTAATTTGCTCAATTTCTCAGTGATAATATCTAAATCTGACTGACCCCCATACAGTAGTCCCCTCGTCAATGGTGTAGTTGCAATCCCTTTGTCGACGTTTTGTGCCTGTTTCGATCTTTTGGTCTTTGGTGATTCAGTGTTGATCTTTTTACCAGTCCCAACTTTTTCAGTTTGTTTCCTCTTGCCTCCATTCAAGGTCAAATTAGCATGCAGCGCTACTATAGGGCAAGGACTTCTTGCCTTGTTACATGAGCTTTGTGTTTCTCCCTGTATAGATAGGGTAGCAATGGAGCTTATTGGTGCTTGGTGAATATCTACTGAAACCAAACAAGTGTCGCTATTTTGGAGCAGGAGGTGAGTGTCCGGAGCTAGTTCTGTCGTCGGTGGCAGTGAAAATCTGCGCTTCGCTCTCTCTATCTTTTTGCTTAGCGCACCTACCACCTTCTTCAGAAAACCATCAAGAGTTGTACTGCTTGGTTTTTCTGTTGGGGCAGCCTTTCGTTTTCCCATGCTGCGTTAGTCTATACTTTCTAGGAAAATGTCAACAGTATATTTTCAGCTGCAAAAAATCAAAAATAAAATCAGGGTGGTGGTATCTTTAACGCGCCTCCGGGTGCAAAAGCAAAGGGGTCAAAGGAGACTGCTCAGGCAACTGGAGGTTGTAGTTGGTGTTAGCGTAAAAAAGAGGAGCCGTTCCCCTCACGGCACTGGTCTTTTAAATAGCATGGGGGCGACGGTCTCAGGGACTCCTCTGAGGTAGAGGGGTTTTCCATGGGTGGTGGGCTTCAGGGAACCCCCACTAACTTCTGGCACAGCTCGATCTGGTGGTTTTTCAGCAAGGCTCCAGCCGGGCACCAAGTGACACCCCTGGCTCTCCAGATCCTGATGGACTGCTGAAGCACCACATGGGGGCTAGAGAAACACTGAGAAACACTGAAAGGAGCGGAGGTACTTCGCTGCCTGCTCCTCTCTACCTGCTCCTGCTCCTCTCTGCCCTGGACCCCGCAAATCCATCCTCCGTCCCCTATAGGGCAAGTACACATTCACCCTAAGCTTACACCTGCAGACTTTCCTCTCTACACGCATTGGGTTATAACATCTAGGCATGCCGCAAGACTACAGTGGACATGGTTTTTCCCCGAGTACACCCCCAGAGTCTGTGAATGACAATATTACTGTCAAAGTATTGGCAAAGGCAAAATGTCTGGTTGCAATAGGAGTATATGTTCTTTGTTGTGTTTACGGTATAATGTTGTGTGATATGTTTGGTTTCATTACCAGCAATCACACATATAAAGCCACTCAGATGTGTACAGAAAATACCCCATTTGACAGACACGAACTGTAACGCATAAAATCAGGCAACACACATACAGGCATATGCAGAAACAGGTGAGTGTTGGTTGGATTCATGGATTGGATTCATGGCTGTTGGGTAGTATGCAAAGATAAATAGCTGGTTGTGTGGCTGTGGGTGCATATGAGGGAGGGTGTGTTGAAGGATGCATATTGCTACGTCACAGGATGGAAGGAGATCTGTGTGGATGTATGTGTGCTTAGATGAGGGTGGATTAAGAATGCATGGAGATGCGTGGATGGACATAAGCAGGAGTAAGTAGGAGTAGGTGTAATTAGGAGTAAGAAAAGAGTTTAAGTAGAAATAGTTGTAACTCGGAACAATCAGGTGTTAGGGGTGTATAGGAAGAAGTTAAAGTGTATAGAAGTAGGAATAAATAGAAATATTCAGAAATAGTGTTACTGATAGGTGTAAGTAGATGTAAGAAAAGGGGTATATAGGAGTAGGTAGATGAAGTGTGGGCATAAGTAGACGTTTATGAGTATGTAAGAGAAAGTAGTAGCTAATGTAGGAGTAAGAAATCAGGCATACAGCCACCCATATACATACACATAATGCCCAGACTTAGAATACAAGTAAGCAAAAGTACATAGAAGAAGGAACTATCAGCAGTAAGAGTTAGGAGTAGATATAACTAAGTAAGAGTAGGTAGAAGAGTGAGTAGAAAGGAAGAGTCAGTGGCAGTGAGTAGGAGTAAGTACATAGGAATAAGTAGAAGTATGTAGCCTAACACACACTATCCTACAATGAAGTAAAGAAAGTTCTATGGAGAAGCCCAAAGTATTGAAACAAAACAAAACAACAGTCTTTAAACATCAGTAAGCTCAAAGCCGCGGACTTCACACTTTATCAAAGCTACTGCGGTTACGGTAGGAACATAATGATGCAGGCGGTGGACGCAGCAGAAACTCGGAAAACTTACTTTTGGGGCACCATTGAAGTGGAAACTGATTTTAAACAGTGGTAAACAGATCATGCCTCCCTCTGTGAAATAGCTATAACCTGAGGATCAAGCGCTCTATTTTATTAACTGATTAATTGCTGTTATTGACGCGTCGAGCCTCTCCGAAAATCGCTCTACTTGTCAGGTTAGGCAAACAGTAGATAAGTGAAGACAGGATATGTTATTTTATGAAAATGTTGGTTGGGACTTTAGAAAAAGACACTTTTAGGAAAGCCTTAACTTCTCAGTGGCAAAGAGGATAATCTCAGAGCCCCCACAGAGCTTGCCTCTGGAGCATGATCTGGGTCAATCACGTTATGTCATTGTGTTTGAGGTGCAGTGTCTTTGTAAACACTACAAACGCAAACCTTTAAGTATTATGACTAGACAGAAGAATATATGTCTTTGTAGCATCAATTTGACTTAAGGGATAATATGTGTATTTATTAAACTCTGTATACTGACACTAATTGAATTATTACATTCCCTGAATACAACAACATAAAGCATCCACCTTTGGCATTAAATGGAAGCCAGAAAGATGTGACCCTACAGTTTCTGAACTGTACAGTATACAGTCCTGCACTCAAATTACCGCTTCCCCGCTTAATCAAATTGTGCAATCCATGATTCATTGCTTTACTTAACTATGTATCATCTTCCTTAATCACCCAGTTCGACAGCATATATAAGTAATTCCCGACAGGATATGCACTCTACAAAAACTCCACATTTTTGGTTAACAAAAAATAATCTTGCTTCACTTGGTTTGGGAGGGAAAAGGCCCCCTTTATGGTGATCGACTTGACTCCTATTCTGAGTGCCCCAGCTGCATGTATATCTGGACCCCTGGTTTGTGGTTTTGGGTGAACACGAATCATGCATTTATGCTATGATTTAGGTGATTTATGGTGAGGAGCACTAGATGGGACCGAGAGGGGTCCACCTAGTGCTATCCTCATAGTTGGTCAGGGGCTTCCAAGTGACACAAGGATGGGGGTGGCCATGGGCGTCCGCAGACATTTTTCCAGGAGGGGGCAAATTATTAACGTCATCACCATCCTCCGACATGATGTGTGCCAGGTGGGTCACACGACACACTGAGGCGCGGAACTAGGATAGACTCAATTAAATGCCAGGAATCCAGGACATGTGACTGACCCTGCCACGGGCCAACAAACACCACCTGTATGGAAAACGCTAAACTTTCTGACAAGGTGCTTTATCTCTGGCTGCTAGGTGTGCAGACTTCTGGTCCTCGATCCAACACCAATCAAGGCTGTCTTCAGCACAATTCGATTTTTATCAGAATACTTTAAAACAGCCTATGATTAAAGCACCAGATTAAATATACTGTATGCACAGTGTATGTTAGGGATTATTTGTAGCACACATATTTACCAATATTGGCTTCTTGGTGCTAAAATTCATGATAACTTTTATCCAAAGTTAAAGCACAATGTCAAAGTTAGTAATAAATAATGTAGCAATCACACACGCGAGTAATTTGACAGTGGGTGCTCCCTTTACTAGAATTCCCCGGGCATTGCTAAATTTTACACACATTCAATTACTTCATACAAAATAAAATGTAGAGGTCCAAATGTTAGCTATATTTTTTAAAAGAAACTTAGAAAAAAGTAGGGGAACAGTGGGCGGAGAATCAGAGGGCGGGAATAACCCAAGTATTGGATCTGTAGGTGGAGCTAGAGGTGTGGCTAAAATGCGCAGACATTCCAATTTTTAGTATTTGTTTGGCATTTCACTGCCCAGTTTAATCAACCAATGGATACACATCATTATTTAAGGTTATAATGAGTTATTGACATTAAAATATATTCACAAACTGGGATATGCTTCTAATCACAGAATGTACCAAATACGATAAAATGTGGAAACACAAGCCATTTGTCTCCGAGCCATGGAGTTTCTATCATCAGCACTTCACCCTTTTTCAACAACAGCAGTTCAAACATGAATGGCAAAACATCCTAGTTTGCAAATGTTTTCTCTAAAATTATGGCTCTGCCATATTTGCCTCATAATGCAAGATCTACTGCATGATCTGACCATTTAAACTAATAAATTGTTTGTAGCTCAAACATATCAAAAGTTAATGTAAAATGTGACTTGTGTTGCTGCGGAGTGGATGGCCTATTGTAAAGGTTGACTGGTCACCTTTCTCACTGCTGCATTTGTATGTTACACTGGTACTAATAAGGCAAAATCTTTCCAGAGACTGTTAGCATGTGTACACACGTCAAAATAATAAAATATCTGAAAATATACTGCATTACGCTGCAGCCTTTTTTAATGCATAATTTAGTCAACACTGCGGCATAATGTTGTCATCCTTTGCTGCATACCTAATTCCAGTGGCCCCACAGCAGGCAGCACATGTTAAATGTGCTTGTGAATGAAGCAGGGAGACTGTGAAGTTTGCGAACTTAGTTTGGTGTGTGCAAATCCTGCATTGCCAATCCCTGGTGAATTGCAGCTACTGCTGCTGAAACAAGGCCGATGGAGGTACCTTTGGGTGAGGCAGACTGGCCTCAAGGGCAGGGCCAGCCATAGCACTGGTGGTGTCCTGTACATTAATGTTTGTTAGTGCCCCCCAATGACCACCTCTGCCATGGATTCCCTCACTACCACCCTTTAACTGTGCCCCCCAAGTCTCTATAACCACTCTCTCTCAGATGCATTTAATTTGATTTACAGCGCCACTCATACCATTGTATAGTGTCAGAGCACTTTACATCACACACATTACACAGAGACAATCAATATGTGTGTAAATCACTGTATTGAAAATGTTACATAAGACTAAGGACTACAAGGTGTAGGAGTCTCATGACAACCATACTAGTAGCCTGTATAGTTTTATAGTGATTGGTCTGGAGAAACATAATACCCGGAATTTAAAACGTAATTCCATGGTTGGAGGTTCTCCTTAATAATCAGAATTGATTTCTGTCCAAAAGAACACTTTTTGGGACATTAGGATAATCAAAGACTGGGGGACGGGGGGGGCATAACGCTCGAATTTATACCTTTCAGTTTGTATGCAGCTCTTAGATGACAGTTAATAGCTCACTGTTCTAAATTAGGATTTTAACTTTTAAACTGCAAGTAACAAAAGGATCTCTGACAAAAGCAGTAGATCACTGACCTATTTACATTATGTGCACTTTGTGATCTGCATGGCGCATGTTCTTTGCCGCCGGGACATTAACCCTCTGAGCTACCTTTCCATGAGTCAAAACTTCCTAGACAAAATTCTGATCTCTCTCTAGGAAGAACATTAATCACCAGAGTCATCATGACATTTTTAATGTTGCCAAAAATTGCTGGAAGCCAGGTAGGAGGCAGCAAGTGTTTTTAAAACCATATTATACTTGCAAACATGATGCCTTCACCTAAAGTCAGCACCCGCTGCGGTCACACTGGTTGCACCACCCTAGAGCTGGCCCTTCTCAAGGGTCCTGTGACCTCAGTGACTGTTGTTCTAGGGTGTGCTGCTTCATAGGCCTGCCCGCAAGACTGGAGGTGAACTTCAGTATGGATAGTGGTGGACAAGCCTTGAAGGTTAACCTACACTTGTCATGCTAGGGTCCACCTGCTGGTGCGAAGACACCAGGACTTCTAAGGTGTTGCGAAGCCTTCTAAGGTCTAGCATGTGATTGTGCTCTCGCAGGAGAGTGGTCTGGTGGGCTGGTTATTAAGGCTGAACCTGGTACCCAGTTCTAAATTCAGCAGCTCTGACCATAGTGCCACATCCTCTCCCCCACTGAACACCGTACTGCCCCACTGAGAAAAACTCCCACTGTTTTCAACTACAACCCAATTGTTGCCCGCTATAAACGCCTGGATGCGCAATTTAAATTACGCACTAGACAAGAGCAATATGCGGCCTACAAAAAAAAGGAACAACATCCTGGAAGAAGCAAACACTTATAGGGAATGCAAAATTTAGCAAACCATGGGAAATGTAAGCAGGAACAACATGGTCACCTTAATGCTTTTACACTCACTATTCAGAAATCAGTGAGTGCTTTTGCCTGAAAAGTTAAGGACACGACTACAGGGCCCTGAATGGACCCATTTCAATGGCCATTGTTTATATCCTTACAAAACTTAAGCAGTATGGTAAAAAGACCAGATCCCTGGACGCAGAGCCGCAGCACACATTTTGTTTTCCAATCCCCACATTTTGGTACCTCCAGGATTGGTGCACTAGTTCCAAGTCCAGGGAAAACAAAAACAAGAAAACAAAAACAGCGCTTCACTGGCAAACTCTGTAAAAGTGGCGCTAAAGTGGTTCAGTGTGAATAAAATCAATTTGGCCAGTTTGCTACCACTCTGTCTTACTTTATTTAGTTATTTATCTATTTTTCATATTTTTAGCCTTTTATTTCCAATGCTGCACTTTGGAATTAAAATGTCAGAAAAATACTACATTTCCAGCAAAAGCATATTTCTTTTTTGGATCCATTTCACAGGGAAGCAAATAAAAGAAAGGAGAGGAAAGAGAGTGAGAACACCGTCTTGAAGTCACGGTTTTCATGGGCGTCTGCAGTGGGGGCAAGGAGGGTCGCTCCAGGGGGGGGCAAGCGTCCTTCCTTGCCCCCCCCCTGCGGACGCCCATGGCATGGGAGTGGCAGCATACCTGTTTTTAGTTTCATAATAGTCTAAAGGCTTTTTTACCTGGGTCATTAGAGTGCCTCCTACTGGTACTGTAATGTTTTCATTTTTGGTCTACATGATGACTGTATGTAGCACCAGGCAGCGTTATACTAGTATCCGTGCTGAGTTGTATGTGTGCCTATGCGTGGTACATAACATTGAGGCCTGTGGGTTCCATTTGAGAAGCTCAGGGCCTGGAAAGGCTAGTTTGAGGTGAGGACTGCAACTCCCAATAGGAGATAGGGATTACTGACATTCCTGAGGGCTGGGATGGGAGCATCCATACTGGAGGAAGGGGAGCAAAGCATCCTCTGTGCTTTTCAAATGTCTCTTCAAGAAAAATTACTGGTCAGTGTGGTCTGGGCTCATTATCAGGCGAGATTGTTGGTCTGATAAGATTGGCACTGTAGGACCTGGGAATCATAATATTGTGAAAGGCGTAGGGCTTTGTAACTTTGGGAGGCATATTTCAGTAGAAGGTGACAGCCAGATGTTATCCCCGGTTACTCCTTCAGCCTATGTTGTGGTTCAATTGGAATCGTAGACACTCCTGCTGAGGTAGACTGTCCCTTTGACAAAGGTTAAGGCAGAAGAGAGGGCGCTTCAATGGAGTCGACACCCACAACATGAATTACAAATGACCAGAAACTAAATCACATCTATGTCTGGAAATGGACTATAAAAGTGGGAGCATGACTCCCACAAGCTGCTCATTAGTGTGGAAAGAACATTACCAAGACTTTGAGCTGTGGCAACTAGGACTCAGGATCAAGGCCTGCTAGTTTTCCTACCCGGAGGGAGGCCAACCCCCAGAAAGTCAAGACCACTTGCTGTGAGTCTGGAGCAACAGCCAGCCTACTGCCTGCCTGCTGCGACCAGCCGACTCTTTGAAGAGGAGAACACCTCCACTGAGCGAGACCCAGTAGCAAACTTGTGGTCTGGATCCAGGTGAGCAAAGAGTTAAATGTCACTGCAAAAGTGTGAGCAATCTGTCCCTCTTGTGGAGAGTCAGTGACTGTAAAGTTTAGGGCCTTCACTCTTGTTGTTGAAAGTAACCCTGGCAGGTGAACTCCACTCCATTCGCAGAGTTTGCTGAGTTTTCCGCACTCCACAGAGCACCCAGAGTTCCCTAAAACTGCACTCCACGAAGCAGAGCAGAGTTTTTTTTCTCACTCATGCTCGTCAGCATCAAGTTGGCGAGCGCAACCAAGCAAAATCTACCTCCCAGCAAGATTTTTCCTTGCTCGTGCTCGCCAAGTTCTTGTTGCAAGCGAGGAAAATCAATCTCCTGCCGATATTTATCACCATGGGTGGTGGGATTTCTCACTGCGAGTGGTTACAGCAGGTTGCAACCCCTCAGGTTGAGAAAACTTCCGTTTGCGTTGGAAAATCTATTGCTTGAGTAGAAAATATACACGAGCAGCAGAAAGGAAGCTATGTCTTCCTGCACTCAACATGGTGCCGTTTGTGATGATTTTACAGCGCGGGCAAACACCGGATGCTCAAAATCGCTGTGAACTGCATTACCCTAGAGCACTCGGCTACACGCGGAACTCCGGCCAGGCTCAGTTGAAAGTCGGCGACCCTCATATGCAAGACGAGGGCCACCATGAAGGTTAGGGCTGTTGCCCTTGTTGGATTAAGTCAGTTACCCCCTTATGCCAAGTGAGGGCCACTGAGAAATTCAGGAATGTCACCTTGGAACATCATGCCAAGTGGATCCCTGTTGAAGGATCAACCAAGAGAGATCTGGCCTAGAAACCACCACCCACAGTAATACTTACTGAAAGAAAAGAAAAGTACAGAGGAGATGTCCAACTGCCTGCAGCCCACCCAGTGACTGTGATAGCCCCAACATGTTATCTGGAGGAGATTGGGAGATGACCCACTCCCCCCCCATCGCAAGGCCAGAGTTCGAGAAGATGTGCCTTGGTCCTCCCTGACTGCTCTGGGTATAGTAAGAGGTTATAGGCCTTCCCTGGATTTGCACAAACTCAAAGCTCAAAGTGACTCTTCAGGCCAGACAGGACTTTGTCACATGATGACTAGCATGGACCATATCTGAATGTCACCTCCATTAGTTAATGGGGCTAAACAGAGCCATTAGAAAGGAAGAGGAGACGTGTGGACACTGCCCAGGACTCCACTACTGCATCGATCTTATGAAACTGAGGATATTATTTAGTGTGCTGTTGATATACTTAGGGTGCTTGCATGCTACTTTTACTATAAAAGCAAGTATTTGACTGGACAATCAGCATATTGGGGTTACTGTTCATACTATGAGTCTTGCGTTTGGGTATGCTTTGCACCTACCTTAGCCTTGGACTGCACAACCGACGCTACCACTAAGAAACCAGTGCTGAAGGGGTATTACCTGACCCTGCTTTTCAGGACCCATAGCAAGTCAGGCCCTTGTCAACAGAAGTAAAAGTTCACAACCCCCACTTTGGGCCCAGTAAACTCTGCCTGCCCTGTGGCCCTCAAAGAGGGGGTTTGGTCTTTTTGAGGCCATTGCGTGAGTGTGGGTCATCAGTCCTTATAGTGGAAAGTCAGCAACCCTTGCATATCAGCTGGAGGCCACTGTGAAGCGTAGGGCCATAACTGTTTCTGTTGAAAGTCAGTGACCCTCGTATGCCTAGTGGGGGCTACTGTGAAGTTTAGGGCAGTCACCCTTGCTGCTGACAGTCCATGACCCTAGTATGCTACAGTGAGGGCACCATGAAGTTGTGAGCCATAGCCCTTGCTGGAGTAAGTCAGTGACCCTCATTTGCCAGGTGCGGGTAACTAAGACGGTTAGGGCCATCAGCCTGGAACACTGTGCCAGAGGATCCCTGAAGAAGGATACACCAAGAGAGACCTGACCTAAAGACCACCACGCATACATGCACACTTACAAAAAGAAAAAGAAGCCACAGTGGAGTCATCCAACCTCTGCGGGCTATCAAGATACTGTGGCGGCCCCAACACATCATCTTGAGGAGACCGTGAGATGCTACAGTCCGCCTGCATCACCAGGACTAAGCATGAGAAGATGGACCCCAGTTGTCACCTAAATTGCTCTATGCACTTTATCTGGTAAGATTGTTTTAGCCTTCAAGCCTTAATGGGACTTGCACACACTCAAAGCTCAAATTGACTGTTAAGGCCAGAACAGGAATTTGTCACGTGGTGACTGGAAAGGGCCGCATCTAAAAGTGACTGCTATTACCGATTGGGGACAAACCACACACAATAGAAGGGAATAAGCGACAGGAGGAGGGTGCTGCAGTGTCATGCTCTATCCCAGAAACATACCAAGTGTTTCCTCTAATGTATTTTTCAGCATTTCCGAGATGTACATCACCTTTAATTTCTAGGTTACCCCTATCTCAAGTACCAGGAGTTAATCCCTTTGGTGAATTGATTCTAGTAGGGACCCTGCATTTGCAATTGGCTCTCCAGAAAGCAGGAGCTGAGCAGGAGATAGTAACAGAGTTTGAGGTGGAGAAAAAGAGGCTACTTCAACGGGAACAAAGAGAAAGGAAGAAGGAATTAACCAGTGAGAAATTAAGAGGGAATAAATAGAAATATTGATCATGACAAAGAGAAGTTTTGGATGGCAGCAGGAGCCACTCCATGTGGGGAAAGTGATTCCACCTCCAGTACAGGCCAGGTAGTGACCAACATTCCATGAGCGCTTATCCGCATGTATGTGGATGGTCAGGATACCTTGGAGTGGTTTAGAATCACTGAGGTCACTTGTAAGGCATACAGTGGCGGCTCCTCAATTATGGCAGAGGAGCATTGCTCCCCCAGCCAGCAGAATTAGAACTTGAAAAATAAAATGATAATAAAACAGGTTTATTTTCATTTTATTTTTCTTTGCAGGGCTGAGTCTTGGGGGCAGGATCATTGTGATGACTCATGGAGGGGTGGTGGGCACTGCTACAAGCGTGCCTGTGGGTTTTGGTTGGACGGTCAAAATTATATGCGTACTGCGATTTCTCCAAACCGAGCTTTGTTACTGGGTTGGAGACAGGAGGCACGGGTTCCTATTCTCTTTGAGAACACAAATCACAAGATGAATGTGCACATCAATATTTACCTCAGAGAAATGTGTGCATGTCGGACTGGCCGCATGCCAGGAGTAATGCGAATCAAAGCAAAGTCAACAACTAAAATCACAAGTCATTCAAACATTGTCCTAAAATTACACTAATGGTGAACAGTTGCTCCATACCTTTTATTATCGACAGTGGTACATCGATAAAAATTATGCCAGAGGCTAAGTACTATGAAATGTTTCCCATGACCCGTTTCACACTGTTGAAGACTAAAGTGTAGACACGGGCTGCTTCAACGACATTACAAAGCAAAGGTTCTTTTATAGCAACCATGAAACATAAGAAAACAAAAGTACAAGCATCAATTCCTGTCTTAAAAGGTACATCATCCAGTGCCTGTTTACTCAGCTGCGGCCGGTAGTGGGGGTACCTGCCGGTCGGTGACGTGGGGAGGGGGAGGGGCAAGGTGGGGGGTAGTAATGTATGGATTACGGAGTTTAACAGGTAAGTAAACATATAAATAAATAAAAATAATGTTGTTGAGCGCACTGCAACGCATTGGTGATGCAGTGCATGCAACAAAATTTGTTGAGATGAGATGAGTAGCACTATAAAAGAAATATAACAAAGATAGTGGTATTTAAATAGTTTTGTGCAAATACTGGAACACATCAACACATCTGCTTGCATATTTTTTAAATATAGGGACTGAACAAAGTGAAAACTATGTCTCTCTTAAGTAATCGGGAAGTATTAACAAGTTGTGTGCCTGTGTTCCCCTTCCATTGCATTTGCATCTAGGTATGAGGCTTCAGATGGCTCCCAGCCAGGATGCTCGAAGAAAAGGAGGAATGATGGCCCCTTGACTTTATCCTTTGTTTGGGGCTTATGTGGGATCTAAAATAACAAAGCCCTGATGCCCCTGCATGTTGATTCTCAGAATAAAAGCAGACAACATGCAGTCACTGCTGACAGTGTCCCGGTGCCTAAAATAACTCTGGGATGAGCTCAGCATATTTCAGTGGGACTCAGCTTCTTGGTAGGAAGGATGGAATCCACCCTGTGAAAATAGTGGGTGTTCCTCTGACTCTACACTGAGGGTAGTTTAATTTGGCATCTACCCCTGACTTATTATATAGGTGACCTTTGTCTTTAACAGAACTTGTGGAAATTGGTTGCCAACCGGACTGACCCCGGTAGGGCATCCGCTGTGGAAATAATTCATGTGGCAGTGAAACGGCTGTTCCTTTCACAACAGATTGAAATTTCACCACCGCAATGTTCTCATGCGATTAAGCAGCTCTGTCACATTAATTGTACAGGTACTCTTTGATCGGATGTGTCAGTTTATATGTTGTACTGATAGCCGCCCCCTTTATCCACCAGATGAGGTTACTAAACCACGCGTTGGTTGCCTCCTAATTTTCCACATCCCTGTCCTGAGGAAGACACGCAGGCCAAGGCTCAACCCTCCTATGTGCCACAAGCCAAGTCGAAACTTCAACAAACACATACCATTATGCTTGGACCCAACCAACCTTTACCTATTACGTGCCTCACAGGATAACAATCTGTGGTTGTAAAAATTGATGTAAATAGACCATGTAAAATAGTTTGGGCCAGGACCCCAAGATTGATATGTTGAATCAATCCCACATTGAACTTTTCTATTTTCTTTTCATCCCCACTTTGGTATTATCTTCCCACCCACATACCTTTGAGCACAATTTTTTCTCCTTTGCACATTCCCCTTGGAGCACACTCTTCAAATGTTTTTTGCATAAAATTTGAGAAGCTTTACCAATTGGAATAAATATATTTTGTTTCATACAAATACATTTGCTGCACATCCTTCATTATATACTATATACTAGCAGCCCGTCCCGACGTTGTCCAGGTATAAAGTGCTGGCCATCAATGAGAGAGACCTGTGCTTTTTTCAAATGGATGGTGAAAGTATGTTGCTGGAGATGTGGGCCGCCGTGCCACCAATGTACTTACCGGAGGAGGGTAAACACCCATTATTCTACAACTTTCTTTCCGCATACCATCACTCCGTATACTTTCATTACGAAAGTACCATGACTCCTCAATGCCATTATAACGCATGTCATTACACTTTATATGCTTTTACCACGCATACATTTACAACAAAATTCGTTGTAAATGCATGAATGGTAAAAGCATGTTTTTTTAATGTTTGGATAAGGTAAGTATGGGTATAGGGGTATATGTTTTGGGGTACTGAGGTATATGTTTTGGGGTATTTAGGTATTTTAAGGGTTCAGATATAGTTTGGGGTTATGGGGTACAGGGGTAGTTTTAGGGTTTAGGGATAGGTATGGGGTTTGGAGTACAGGGGTATTTTTAGGGTTCAGGGCTAGGTTTGGGTTTTGGGGTGTAATGGTATTTTTAGGGTTCAGGGGTAGCTTTGGGTTTTGGGTTACAGGGGTATTTTAAGGGTTCAGGGCTCGGTTTGGGTTTTGGGGTACAGGGGTATTTTAGGGTTCAGGGGTTGGTTTGGGTTTTGGGGTACAGGGTTATTTTTAGGGTTCAGGGCTAGGTTTGGGTTTTAGGGTACAGGGGTATTTTTAGGGTTCAGGGGTAGGTTTGGGTTTTGGGGTACAGGGTTATTTTAAGGGTTCAGGGCTGGGTTTGGGTTTTGAGGTACAGGGGTATTTTAGGGTTCAGGTGTAGGTTTAGGTTTTGGGGTGCAGCTGTATTTTTAGGGTTCAGGGGTAGGTTTGGGTTTTGAGGTACAGGGGTATTTATAGGGTTCAGGGCTAGGTTTGGGTTTTGGGGTACAGGGGTATTTTTAGGATTTAGGGATAGGTTTGGGTTTTGGGGTACAGGGTATATTTATAGGGTTGGGATGGGTTAGTGTTTAAGGGTGTTGGGATATTTTAAGGAGTAAGGGTGGGTTATGATTATGGGGTGCATGGGTATTTAAAGGAGCAGGCTGGGATTAGCACACAATATGAGACATGGCATGAAGGGCGGAATGTACCACAAGCCCCCAGCGTTTGTCACGCCCCCAGCACACGCCCACAGCACAACGCGGACACGCCCACAAGGGACTACTTTTCTGGCACGGTTCTTTTACCTTTTAAATGTATATGGTGGGTGTTAGACCTGGGGTTACCAGTCCACATAGGGTAGCCTGGCACAGAGTAGGAAGGACTTTCCCAGAGGCAAAAGTGTTAAGCTTGCGTCACACCCTCACAGGAACCCAGCGCCCATCCACTCAAAAATTACACTACACCAATTTAGAAAAATACCGTTCCCTTTTATAAAAGTTCTTTTGAGCTTTCTTATTCCATAAGTCTATTTGGCGCTACTCACATCAAGTACCTCTCCCACAGTTAATTCAACAATACATCGTTCCTTAAACTCAATGGGTTCAACAAGTGCATTATGTACTTTACACTAAAGGCAATTTCTTGGTTGATCTGATATGGCACGCTAATTGGAAAGAATCTTTCACCTTCAAAGGAACAGGGAAGTAATCCCACGCATTCAGATGGAAGATCACTTACTACAACTTGCTTAGTTAAATCGAATCAGGTGATTGTCAAGGAAATAGCAGTTATTTTTCCCCTTCCCCCTCTGTAAGGAAAAGGATAAGCATCAATCTCAGTCAGTATCAGGATTATAATGGTTCAATTGTCTCGTTTTGCTTTGGCACCCTACTTTACTTTACTGTTCAACATTAGTTCGAGACCAGGTGGCTTCCTAGTCTCAGTTTATCTGACTTGCCATTTCGGCTTCCCCGGCCAGCACGTCAGTGTTACCAGTATCCAAATGGGGGGGGGGGGGGTTCTCCCTTCCAGGACCTTTAGCTGATGATCCCAGGACCCTCAACAGCCCCCAGATCCCTCCTTACTTGTGGCCGTCAGTGTTTAGGTTCATTTCAGCCGACCCCTTGGCAGTTGCAGAAGACCGGAGCTCTCCGCCAGTCTCTCTCTCCCCAGCGACGCCTCCCTCGCAGGCCAGGCCGAATTACAACCGAGCCGGCACCGAGGGGAGGTCGCACTGGGTTAGTGGCTCCGCTGGATTCACTTCCGCCTAGCTTTTCTTCAGGGCGCTTCTGTCGACTCCCTGCAAACTGCGTCACTGAGCAGGCGCGGGAGATTAGCGGCTTTAGACTGATGCCCGCCCTTTTTCCACAGACAGCCAGTGGCCCTTCACTGAGCAGGTGCGGGAGATTAGCGGCTTTAGACTGATGCCGCCCCCTTCTCCTCAGACAGCCAGTGGCACTCCTCCGGACCTGCGTGTTCGCAGTTATTTTCCCGATACCACTCCGCCCCCTTGCTAGGTTAGGGAATGCTGCACCGGGCCTGCGCAAAATCACGCCTCCACAGCTTCACCCTGCCACCTGCTCTGCCCCCACCTCAGCAGCCTCCGGGCATCTCGGTCACCGGCCTCCTTCCCACCTCCACAGCCAGGAACCACCACTGTCCCTGGTCACTCCGTCAGAACTGGGGCTGCGGGACAGGCGGCTCACACCACAGTGGGCACGCTACTCTCCACCAGGTTTTCTAAGTGTGGAAGATTACTTCCCGGCAGCGCTCCTAAGTACAGGTGAGGGAAGGGCAGGTGGGACAAGCGCAGGTGGTATGTGGACACGAGGGGGGGTATCTAGTTCCCTCAGTCCCTTCTCTATCCTTGCTGAGCTTCTCAAGGTTCTAGTCAGTTCTCATATACTGAACAGCGGGCTGACTTCCACTCAGCTAAACTCCCCAAAAGTCTCTCAAGTTCACCCCAGGCTAGGGGTTATTCCTTCTTGACTCATGAGGACCTTCTGTCCAGGGACATCAGGAGCGCAATCTAAGTAGGGTAAGGTCTGCAGGAAGGGGGAGCGGTGACAGAAGTAAGGAGGCAACCCTTAAAAAGGAAGTAAACCCTCTGAGTATCCTACCCCCCTGGCGCCACAGCCTGTACTCCAACTGGCTCTCTCTGTATGACAAAATGGCCGCCCTCAAGTTGGCCTTTTATACCCCTTGTCCCAAGTGTCCAGAACAAGCCATAAGGTTCTAGATCCCACATATAAGTCTATGGACCAGTCCCTGAGGTAATCAGTTGTGGCAGTTACCAGCCACCATTTTGTGTGACTAAATTTTCATCTTTATAAGGGACACCTAGGCCTCAATAAAATTATGGGGATAAGGTAGCACCCACTCCCTAGGACAACACCAAAAATTTACAGTGGGCATGAAAAAATGAAAAGTACTAGGAAGCAAAAAGGGACAACATAAATAAATAAATAATAGGAGGGACCACCCAAAGGCCTACAGGTCCAACAGTGGGCGTCTGCATAGCCTATGTCCTTCTGCTGCAACTGCCCTTTCCAACGCTGTATTGGGCGTTGTGATTGGTGCTGTGGTTCCTGAGATTACCCGCCTTAAAGGTTTGGGCTCTCTCTTTATTATATTAGTATGGATGGATATAAATATCCATACTAATGTAATAGGTATTTTAAGGGTTCAGATATAGTTTTGGGTTATGGGGTACAGGGGTAGTTTTACGGTTTAGGGATAGGTATGGGTTTTGGGGTACAGGGGTATTTTTAGGGTTCAGGGCTAGGTTTGGGTTTTGGGGTGTAGGGGTATTTTTAGGGTTCAGGGCTAGGTTTGGGTTTTGGGGTACAGGGGTATTTTAGGGTTCAGGAGTAGGTTTGGGTTTTGGAGTACAGGGTTATTTTTAGGGTTCAGGGCTAGGTTTGGGTTTTAGGGTACAGGGGTATTTTTAGGGTTCAGGGGTAGGTTTGGGTTTTGGGGTACAGGAGTATTTTAAGGGTTCAGTGCTAGGTTTGGGGTATGGGGTACGGGGGTATTTTAGGGTTCAGGGGTAGGTTTGGGTTTTGGGGTGCAGTGGTATTTTTAGGGTTCAGTGCTAGGTTTGGGTTTTGGGGTACAGGGGTATTTTTAGGGTTCAGGGGTAGGTTTGGGTTTTGAGGTACAGGGGTATTTATAGGGTTCATCGATAGGTTTGGGTTTTGGGGTACAGGGTATATTTATAGGGTTGGGATGGGTTAGTGTTTAAGGGTGTTGGGGTATTTTAAGAAGTAAGGGTGGGTTATGATTATGGGGTGCAGGGGTATGTAAAGGGAGCAGGGTGGGATTAGCACACGATATGAGACATGGCATGAAGGGCGGAATGTACCACAAGCCCCCAGTGTTTGTCACGCCCCCAGCACACGCCCACAGCACCACGGGACTACTTTGCTGGCACGGTTCTTTTACCTTTTAAATGTATATGGTGGGCGTCTGCATAGCCTATGGCCTTCTGCTGCAACTGCCCTTTCCAACGCTGTATTGGGCATTGTGATTGGTGCTGTGGTTCCTGAGATTACCCGCCTCAAAGGTTTGGGCTCTCTCTTTATTATATTAGTATGGGTGGATAACTCTAATGCAGAATTATTGTCTCTCTCCAAGAGCGTGATATTCAATTAAGCTCTGAAACTAAGAAATAGCAATTGACTTTACTCTGATAACTGATTGTTTGAGGACCATTGTTTTTCCATACCGAACTGTACCCAGGTCCACAAACTCGTATTGAGTGTACCCCTTACCTGTAATGGAAACTGAATAGGGCACCTGTCTGTTCAATCCAAGCGGAAAAGGCAGGAAAGGATCTGCCCTGCAAATATTTTCTGAGAAGCACCTATAAGTCTAATTGGCCTGTAATTAAGTGGAGTATCCTTTGTGTCCTACTTGTGAATGGTCACTCTTTCGGCAGCTTTCCAAGAATGTGGTGTTTCTGCACCCCCCAGGAGTGCCTGGGTGAGTTTGTTCAAATACTCTGCCCATTTGTCACCACATACAATGAAAGAGGTACTCAGGGATTCTGTCCAGCCCTGCACCTTTCCTGGGGAAAGTACTCCTGACAGCACTCTTGGCTTTCTCGAGGTTATGCTAAGGGCAACTTCTGGGGCAGACCTATTTGAGGTTGATGTGTCTGGGGTTCAACACACCACCTCCTCTGATGAATCATAGAGTGTTGTGAAATATTCCCATCACATCTGGGGCTGGATGTGATTGGTAAAAGTGGTTTGAGATGGACGTCTACCATTAGCCACTAATTTCCCAAACATTTGAGAATCCTTGGACTTAGCTGCATTATAGCTAAGATCCCATAGAAAGGAATCTCACTGTCTTTCGGCCTTCTGCTGCATTTCTTTATACTTTGACCATCTAGCCTTTATCAATTCACAATGTCCACTTCTTAGTGCTGCCAGTAGATCCCTTCTAGCTATTCTACAGTCCTTATTAAACCAGGAGTCATTAGAGGTAGGTTTGGGGTGAACCCTCCGACGTGTATTCTGAAAGTGGTTACTAATCATGGAATACAACTACTTGTGTATAGAAAGGATGTCCGGGTTTCTTGTAGCAGAGTTGGGACGTTTATAAGGCAGTCGAGAGTGCCTCATTTATGCGTCTAAAATCTCAGGCTGAATAACAACCTGGGACCATTTCAGGGTGCATCTGTTGTTAGCGAGATCAATGCCTCTGCTGAGAGATAAAGGAGAGGGTTCATGGTATTACATGATGCCAGCCATCGTACAGTTATTAGTGTTGTTATCGCTATCTGTCCTTGTATTTATCTTTATGTCTACCACAGATCTCCATAGGGGCAGTGATACAAGAATGCAATCTTCCCAGTTGGTATGTCCCAATTCATTATATGTGTGATACACTTGGAGATCTGATTTAAAGTGGCCATTACAGGCCTGCAGACCACATGCTAGAGTAAGCGATAACATCTGATAGGCTACCTCTGTGTGTCTCATAATGAGAGGCATATCCAAAGATGGGATTCCCCATTCCTCTCCCTCACCCGGGACTTCCCCTGCTTATTCTTAAGGTAGGATGGTTCATATTAGTGTATTTTTATTCAGAGGAATCGAAAGGTTTTAAGGAAAACTGGTTAAAGAAAGGAGAAAAAACAGAAAACAAAATCGAATTGAAAAAGAAAAAGAAACCAGCGTGAGTGATTCTAAATGTGGAGTAGGTGCAGGATATTGAGAGAAGCGCATGGAGGAGCATATGCGCATTGACGAGATCCGATCTTTTTACATTTATGAAAAACTTTCCAAAGCTTATAGAAGTATCAGATAAGTGGATACTGAAGTTGGACTGATGGTCACAAATCTCAAAAGTACTTTGGATACATTTGCGATTATTATTCCTTAATATTTATGGATTTGGTTCAAAGGAAATAAAGACTGGCCAGATGCAGACCCTCTTAGAGTAGCTCCATATAAAGGATAAATATGAATCACGAAGGTGACCCAGGAGCCTAAAGAGTCAGTGTACGCATTTTATGAGAAAATAATGCAGATTTACACACTATGCAGAGTTAAAAAAACACCACAAAGGAGGGTTTTAATGGATTTGTCTCAGAGTTTATATTGAGTCTACATCCGGAAAGCAGTGCCCATAATCAGTAAAGTATGATATGTTGGCAAACAAATCTTTTGATGAGTCCTAAAGTACGTGAAGTATTGTAATGGTTGTTTTGATGCTAAATAGAGAAAAATCAAGGAAACGTTGATGGTAATGCAGACAAAGGGGCATATTTACAAGGGGTTATCGTCACCAGAATGTCACCTTTTTTGACGTCTGGTGGTGATAACCCCCTTGCTGTATTTACAAGGCACGTGAAGCCACTTAACGTGGCTTAACACTGCCTTATAAGTAATGCCCCTATTCACTCAGCGCTTAGCTTGGAAGGGGTGAGCAATGGGTGTTGCAGTGGGTGTTATGCTAAGGGAATAACAGGGTTGCACGAGTCTCAATTTGCCTCTCTATTCTTCCCAACGCCTCTTTCTCAAAATAAAATCTCTGCATTCGATCATCTTCATTGCTCCAAAATTAAAGTAAAAAAATATTTCAAAGTCTTTAGCACCATAAAATAGTTTAAACCGACTGCACGTCTTGGTGCAAAATAAATCCAAGGAGCAAGCTTGTTCACCCTTTCGAACAAGCTCTTTTATACCCTTTTCCTCTAACTATCTAACTTAAAATTAAAACTTTTAGGGTCCACAGTTCATTCTGATTGGTCCATTAGAGGGGTGGTTATGATCACCTCATACATTCCTCGCTCAAACCAGTTTTCCAAAATGCGTAGTCATTCTCAACAGCTTCTCATAGTAGTCATCTCCGTTTATGTTGGTTATTAATTTTTTTTGTTACATGATCTTCCGTCCCCACAGTCTCAGATGCAAACATCCTTTGGCACCCGTTTGCGCCCTTGGCCAATCTGACCTTGACATCACTTTGCTCTGTCTATCAGTCATTCTGTTTATTTGACTTTTTCATCTCAGCGCATGCGTGGAGGCTCTTTCTCTTAGGCCAATGTCAACGCCACAGTCAGCAGCCATTTTCAACAACCAGGCCGTGTAGCCCTCTGTGAGAACTAGTGCGAAAACAAACACAACAGATGTTAGATTTAGAATTATAGTTTTTCTGTTTACCTCCCACCATTCTAATATCCCTTATTAGTGATTACCTAGCAATAACGTGACCTATAGCTTTATTTTACTTACAAGTGCATTTATTTTTCTCTTTGCCACGATAAATACATATTCTCTAATTAAGCAAAAACATAGATTCTGTTTCTGTATTATAGCACTATATTAATATGACTCGTTCACAATTGTCAGTAGATTAATTTTGCAAATGCCAATTAGTTTCCCACATGTAATATTAATGTCTAAGTACGTTTTGTTAATTAATTTTCATGCATCATACCATTAGTTCAGTTATTGTTATACGAAATGAACTTCACAGGGGGTACACAAAACATGTTGTCTCTCCCCTGCTCCATCAATTACCCCCTTTGGTGGTTTTATCACCACACAATCATCCCACTAAATTTTCTTCAAGAACATGTTTCAGGCTCTTCAGTTTTTAGACCTTGGTATCTTTCATAATTTGTCCTCTTGAATTCTCAATCATTTTATCTTTTAACTCTTCAAGCTCAATTTCACCCATTTCACATTCTCTTTTCTATGTTCTTTCTCAACTTTCTTTCAGCTCCTTTTCATCAAATACAGATACACCCTAATCTTATCATCACTACTATCATTATTATTATTGTTGCTGGTTTAAGCATTTTTCCAATTAATGAACTACCTATTTCAGCAAACCAATTTTCTTTACATTAGAATAACTCTTACCAAGTTTTTCTAAGACACCATCACCTTCTAGTGGGATCATTTCTAAGCATGGGGCGGAAAATCCGTTCCGCTCGCGGATTTTGCGGATTTTCGGTAAATTCGCAATCCGCGAGTTTCGCGAATTTTCCACAAAATCTGCGAGCGAAACGGATTGGGTCAAAAGTTCAAGCTGACTTTTGTAACTCTTTTAGAATTTTGCCGGCAAGCTGCCAGAGCCATTCTAAAATAGTTACAAAAGTCAGCTTCAACAGGAAGCTCTAATAGAAAAAGTAAAGCAGGTGCTCGAGTTGAAGGTCAAAATCAGTTACACAATCATTAATCACCCCAAACTTGGGGTGATTAATGATTGTGTAACTTAATTTGACCTTCAACTCGAGCACCTGCTTTACTTTATTAGAGCTTCCTGTTGAAGCTCTTTGTAGCTATTTTAGATTGGCGCTGGCAGCTTGCCGGCGCCATTCTAAGTGGGGCTGAGGGCAAAAGGGCACAAAAATGGGACAGAGGCCAGAAGGGGATAAAAAACGAGAGGGTGGCAGTGATTAACCAGGCAAAAAAAAAAACCTGTGAACACGCAAAGCGCCCCGCGAACACCCACGAACACGCAAAGTGCCCTGCGAACACCCGTGAACATGCAAAAATAAAAAAATATGCAAATTCGCATGAATTCGCGAATTTTGCGGATTGCGAATTGGCAAATCCGCAAATTCGCGGATCGCGAATTTGCAAAATTCGCCCATGCTTAAGAATTTCTTTATGCAATTCAGTAATATTTTCAATATACCTTTGTATATTCTGACTTTTGTCAGGAATATAAGTACAACAATGGTGCACTTTCAATATTCTACAGACTCCTCCTTCTTTTGCCAATAAAATATCAAGACCATGTCTATTTTGCATTACCATAGCTCTCATGGCAACCATTTCTGTGTTTACCATTAAAAAGCCTCCAGATGTGCTTGTCGATAAACGATCTACTATTGTTGAAATTTTTCACATTTTGTTTGCATTAAAAGATATACCCACTGCTGGTATAAGTGCACCAAAAATATCACCTACAATTTCTAGAAAACTTTCCCTTCTCCTAAGTGTTAATGGTTGACCTATTTCATGAATCCGATTAGTATCTCTACATGGAAAATTTTAGGAAAGACCAAACCTACGTAACATGTACTATACCAGTGGTCTGGCAATGTATAATAGCCGTTGTTACCACAGACATAATACAATCCAGGAAATACTGGATCATTTCCCCCTTTAAATCCCCATTCCTCAATAATGCTGTAAGTGTCTTTGCAATTATTTGCTCCCACAAAATAGTTATCATACACTGTGTTATCTCTTTGAATTAAAAATGTTCCCTGTTGTTAAAGATCTATCCCCTTTTAAAAAAATTTCTTCATCAAAATTCAATGTGGATGGTTTGGATTTACTTGCTGTAGCCTTTCTCTGACAGGCTAATCTTCTATCTTCTGCCATTTCTAAACATACATATTCTGCCTTTTTCAATTTACATGTTAAGTTATTCTTGTATGCATATTCTATTGTCAATTCATCAATTTCTAAGAAAAATTCCCCCAAAACTTTTGCAGGTTTCACTTTGTTCATTCTATTTACTACAGGAACTTTAGCAACAATTTCATCAACTTCAGAATAGTAATACTCTAATTTACCAGTTTGATCAAATAAACTAGCTATTACACTACAAGTCATTCCATGCGTCAAATGGAGGTGATGATAGGTCACACCCTCTGACACAGATGCAGGCAACTGCATGCAAACGTAGCAGTCTTGTACATCCATAGTTTCTACATAATCCTTCAATAATCTAGAAAAAACATTCTTTGAAAAATCATTAATATATCTATCTTTGTGTAATTATGTTTTATCTATTAGTTCTACATTATTATTTGCATCATGTATTATCTCACTCTGTTTTTATATGAATGCTCAAAACCTGAATGAAACTGAATTAATATTGGTAAAATAATCCATATAAGCATTAATAAATCAGTACATATTAGACACATTCTGCACCATCTGCGTATTATCCCACATTTGGATGAATTTGTAGCAGGCATTTTTTTTTTCGCAGCAACATTTTTTTATAATGTCTCTTTAGCACTTACAATGTCTCTTTGTCACTTTTTCACACAAAAATATGTTCTTTAAAATCTGTAAATTCAATTATGTATTTTCCTTTCATTCCATTTGACCTTTACTTTTCTTTTGCCCCTTTTATTTTCATAATTTTGTAATCAGAAATTATTTTTCTGTGTTCTTTTTCCCACTCACCAGAGTCACTTTGATTTTCTAGATTGCTTTCAACTTTCGGTATGTCAGGTAAAGAAATATATACCCACTCACCTATACTTTTGATTTGGTCTCCTTACTCTCTTGGGTCTTTGCAAAATGTCTTTACTCTTTTCCTTTTGACATTCTTGGCTAGTTATTTCATTTACTTGTTCTTGTGGTACTCCATTTATATTTATCAATTTGAATTTTAGTCCTTTAATTTCTGCAGGCCAATTATCTCCCTTTTTGGGCTTTTTAATTACCGGATCAATTGTTTCACGTTCAATTTTCCAAGCCCTTTTTCTGGAACTCTTCCTCAAAGTACTTTCTCCATCACTTTCATCAGACTCAGTTTCAGATGTGTCTTTACTTCCTCTAATTTTGAAATGTATTGTTTCAAATTCAGCTTCTGAGTCTTTTCCTTCTTCAATCAACTCAGCTCTTTTGCAAGGAATCTCTTTATAGTTTATACTGGAATCTCATCCTCATCGTGAGTTACTTCCTTTTCTCCAGTTTCAAGATCAATATTTCTTTCCTCAGAACTTTCTGTTTGCCTTTTAGAATCTCCTCTTTTACTAGTTTTATTCTGTTCTTTTTCAGTGTCCAAACTGGTTTCTACTTTTTCCTGATGTCGACTTACAGGTCGATCTTCAAGATCTGGAATTTCAATTATTTCAGTCTCTTCTTCTGATGCTGAACTTGTATCTGATATTTCCAGACTTCGCCTCACAAGTCGATCCTTCTTATCTGAAACTTTGTCAACTTTTTCCTTCACATCAGAGTCTGAACTAGTCTCCACTTCTTGCAATTGTTGATTCTCAGGTTCTGGTCCCCGGATTGTGTGGCTGGTGTACACCCACCTTTTAACACCAGCACATTTCACTGCAGTTGTGCTGACCAGAATCACCTGTCTCGGTCTATCCCATCGAGGGACCAGACAATTTCTCCTTCTGTGTATTTTTATTCGGACCCAATCTCCAGGACTTAAATCCTGTGCTGGATGCTTCTCTTTAGTACATACATCAGTTCCAAGCTGGTGAAACACAGAATTGATTGTATCAGACAGGCCTTTGCAGTAATTCAGTATGATATCATCATCTATAGTTAGCAATTTGTTGACAGGTACAAATGCTTGTCTCATTACTCGCCCCTTCAGTATCTCATGTGGACTTAACCAGTTTTTCTGTCTGGAATGCTTCTTAAGGTCATTATAACATGTGGCAAAGCATCAGGCCATTTTAGTCCAGTTGCCAAACACATTTTTCCAAGTCTGTTTTTAATTGTTCCATTAACCTGCTCAACTACCCCAGACGCCTCTGATCTGTAGGCACAATGTAATTTCTGTTGAATAGCCAGTGCTTCATAAATTAATGCTATCAGTTCATTTTGGAAATGGCTCCCTCTGTCTGATTCAATTGTTACTGGAAATCCAAATCTTGGGATCACTTCCCTTAATAAAAGCTGTGCAACAGTCACTCCATCATTCCTCCTTGTAGGGAAGGCCTTAACCCATCTTGAAAATAAGCAGATGATCACTAGAACATACCTCAGCTTGTTGCAATGAGGCATCTCTATGAAGTCCAATTGCATTCGTGTGAAAGGACCACCCTCCCATCCTATGGTTCCCAAACTCACAACAGTTTTTATTCCTGGATTCAATTGTTGGCAAACTAAACAACGTTGGCACAAGCTCTAAGCTATTATTCTGAACTTTGGATTGTACCAAGTTTGTTTGAACATTCTCAACATAGCATCTCTTCCTATGTATGCTTGACCATGGTACATTCGGGCCATATTTGAGATCATGCTATCAGGCATTACTGGTCTTTCAACTTTGTAAACCCAAATTTCATCCTGAATTTGTTTCACTTCCTGCCAAGTCTCAACAATGTTAGTAAGCAATAAGGACTTGAAACATGTTCTTTTTCTCTGTCCCGATTGATTGAAGCATTATTTCTGGCACAATATTGAGCAACGGCGTCAGTAAATCTGTTGCCTTCAGTAACATAATCATCTCCATTCTTGTGTGCAGCACACTACACCACTGCAATGCTCTTAGGCAGCTGTATCGCCTCAAGCAATATTTTCACAAACTCACCATTCAGTATAGGTGATCCAGCAGAGGTCATATACCCTCTCTGAGAGAGACAACAGTTGCCCATAATCATGGACCACTCCGAATCCATATTGTCTATCAGTCACTTTGGTAATTCAGACAAGCTTTTCCAACTTACATGCTTGAATCAAAGCAATCAATTTGGCTACTTGAGCAGAACTTATTCCTTTCAGACAAGATGCTTCCATGACTTCTGCCACTGTACATACAGCATATGCATATGCAACACTCAAATTTCCTTCATCTGTTCTTAAACAGGAACCATCAACAATCGCATAATCTGATTCTTCCAAAGGTTCATCTTTAATATCAGGTCTTGGTTTTAGTACAGTACTCAAGCACATCCAAACATTTGTGATCAATATCATCCTTAACTTCCACATCCAAAGCATCCACAAACAAGGTTGAAGGGTTCACATTGACACACCTTGCAACAGTCACATTGTCTGCACCCAAAATTACCTTTTCATATCTGGTCAGATGACTATTGGTCATATACTAAGTTTTGGTACGTGTTAGAAGTATCTCTACTAAATGTGGCACATAAACCTTTACCGGATACCCCATCACAATTCCTTCACTTTGTTCACGGCTCATACTTGCGGCTGCAACAGCTTTCAGACACCCAGGCAATGCTCTTGCTACTGGATCTAATACTGTAGAAAAATATCCAGTGGGTCTTCTCATTCTTCCATGTCTTTGATTCATAACTGAAAATGCACATCCCTCTCTCTCACTGCAGAACAGTTCAAATTATTTTTCATAATCAGGCATGCCTAGTGCTGGTGCTTCACATAGACTTTTTTTCAATAGTTCAAATGCTTCCATTTCTTTTTCATTCAGCACAATAGGATCTTTTACATCACCTTTTGTCAATCTTTGTAACGGTTTTGCAATTAGTGAAAATCCACTTATCAACCGATGACATTAACCAACCATACCCAAAAACATTCTTACTCATTTCTGTGTCTTTGATGGACTCAACCCTCTGATAATTTTAATTCTTACTCCCTTTCCAATCTTATGACCTAGGTATTGTACTTCCGGTTTGCAAAATTGCAATTTTGATGAGGACACCTTATGCCTACATCTGCTAAATAGTTCAGCAATTCAATAGTATCGGAAATGCAATTTTCTTTTGTCTTTGATGACACCAACAGGTCATCAATGTACTGAACCAATACTGATTTTCCTGGCATGTTTAAACTCTCTAAGGACTTTTTTAGTATCTGCTTAAAAATTGAAGGACTTTCAGTATACCCTTGAGGAATTCAGCACCATTCCAAAATACGGTCTCCAAACCGAAATGCGAAAATAGGCATGCTACCTGTATGTAATAGAACTGTAAAAAATGCAATGCATAAATCAATAACAGTATACCATTCTGCATCAGATTCATATCCATCCTATCTTAACCAGAACTGCGGAACAGCAGTCACACGTGGTGATCTTTTTACCTGTTCTCCTCCATAGAATCCTGTCCTTGCACTGCATTTCTGAAGATTAACACTCTGTGGAAGAGGTGGCAATGGCACCTGATTCTGTTGAGTGACTACCTGCTGCTGTGGTGGAAATGGTTGATTTACCTCATTCTGCACCTGCGGATTTAATGATTTCTTTTCCAGGTCAACCCTTGGTGGTAATTTACACTTGTTCCTCCAATGCCCAATTTTCCCGCAAATATGACATGGCCATTTCTTTTAAGCCTGCTAAATATTCATTTGTCCCTTTCCTTTATTTAAATTATTTTTAAATTTTGTTTGGCTTCCGTTATTAGTAATTTGTGCCTCTTGATGTTCTGCAACTTTCACCTGTGCCCACATTGCCTTTTCTTTCAA
This sequence comes from Lissotriton vulgaris, assembly GCF_964263255.1. Classification (NCBI taxonomy): domain Eukaryota; kingdom Metazoa; phylum Chordata; class Amphibia; order Caudata; family Salamandridae; genus Lissotriton; species Lissotriton vulgaris. Next base: position 573,179,812 of record NC_141694.1, read on the forward strand.
CTTACGCTTCCTAGTTTCATTATCATCACTACAGTATTTTGCATATCTCAGTACCTCATCTACTGAGCTGGATTGCCAGCACATCATATGATGTCTTATCATGTCACCTATTTCAGTTCTTAAACAAAACACAAATGTATACACAAAATGACTCATATCCTTTTCACTTAAGTTTTCATATGCACTATACTGTTTGAAATCTAGCAGCAATCTTTCATCATATTCATGTACAGATTCTTTTGATTACTGAATGAAATTCCAACAAAAGAAACTGATTGGTTAAACAATCGGTTTCTTTTGGTGGAATTTCATTTTTGAAGAATGTTATAACGATCATATTTTCTCATTGCTTCTGGAGCTGGAACCCCTGTTTTTCATCTCTCAGATACTCTTACGTTGGCCAATCAATTGTAATTTTACATTCTGCCCATAAATCTGTGGGTACAACTATGTCAAATAACCCATCTTGTATACCTAATTTTTTTCTATTGCTGGAATATTTCGCCAGGCTAGCGTTGTATTACCAACGCTTAGCGCCATGGCGTTATATATTCCAGAGATGACGGAAGTCCTCATCCTGGGACCATCGCCCTCCGCCTGGGACAACTCCTGGTGGCCTCCCGCCCTGGGCACCGCTCCCAAACCAACAGACCACGCACGCAACCTAGGCTTCATCCTGGACTCTTCCCTCTCAATGACCAGACAAGTCAACGCCGTCTCCTCATCGTGCTTCAACACCCTACGCATGCTCCGCAAGATCTTCCGTTGGATCCCGACCGAAACCAGGAAGACGGTCACCCAGGCACTCATCACCAACCGACTGGACTACGGAAACTCCCTTTACGCCGGAACCACAGCCAAGCTACAGAGGAGACTCATCCTGAACATCCCCCGACTTAGCCACATCTCCGGCCACCTGAGGGACCTGCACTGGCTCCCCATCAACAAGAGGATCACGTTCAGGCTCCTCACTCATGCACACAAGTCTCTCCACGACCTGGGCCCCAAGTACCTCAACGACCTACTGACCTTCTACACGCCCAACCGCCAGCTACGATCCACCAGCCTCGCCCTCGCCGCCGTACCACGCATCCGAAGAGCCACCGCCGGAGGCAGATCCTTCTCCTACCTGGCGGCCAAGACATGGAACTCCCTCCCCATCCACCTCCGACTGACCCAGGACCATCTTGCCTTCAGGAGACAACTGAAGACCTGGCTGTTCGAGCAGTAGCGGACCCCCTCCCCCAAGCGCCTTGAGACCCTCCCGGGTGAGTAGCGCGCTAAACAAGTGTTATGATTGATTGATTGATTGATCTCCCTTTTTCATGGAACATCGCTGGTTTTGGGAAACGGAGCAAAATCAGCAAAATACACGCTAGCGTGGCCTTGCTGATATCGCAATAAACTTATCACCACTTTGCGCCCGTGAACGGACGCTAAAGCAGCGATAAGTTTATCGCCTACCCTTGATAATATGCCCTAAATCTTCCCACAACATTTTTGATACCTTCACAAACCTGTCTACTTGTCTGTACCATTCTACTGGTTTTTCTCTTAATGATGGAAAATCATTTGTAAATGCCAATATATCCTGTCTACTCCAAGGTACATAAACATATCCTCCTCCTGGTATTTCTCTCATATGGTATTCTTTTGCTACAATCTGTTCTTTCTCCCTAATAGGAAATGATAATGAGGTTTTGCTACTAGATTCTTCCTTCTTTTTCATCCATTTAATTCTCCATCGATCTACATCTCCCCATTTCCTCAGCACTACAATTAATTCTTTTATGTGGGTCAATCTCCCTGCACTATTCATATTGTCAATATCCTTTTCAGTGAAATCTACTCTGTACGGTTCCTGCAAAATTTGTATCTTTGCAAACTCTATACCTAATTCATTTGCAAATTCCTCCAATCTTTCATGAAGATTCTTAGCTCTCCATGTTATACTTTTACTCATGAAAATCAGCTCTTCATCTTGGTATGTTTTTAATTTTTATGTACTAATTGTTCCTAATATTAATTCTTCCATATCTATTTTTAACTTAGCCACATCTAAAGCTTTAGGTTCTGTATCTTTTTGCTGTAATGTATTAAACCAATAATTTAATTCTTCAACTGATGGACCTACTGGAGTTTTAATTATATCCAAATCAATCAAGCTTTTCTCTGGAATTACAGTTGCTGATTCTGCTTTAATGGGAATATTATATATTGGACTCTGATTCATTGTCAAACTAGGTGATGATGTTCTAACAGTATTCCTAGTTTCATTCAAATCTGGATAAATCTTTTCCCTGACTTGTTGCACACTTGAATTTTAAAGGAACAATCAATTAGTTCTCATTTATTTTCTGATTTTCAAAAACCAGTATTACAGGACCTATTTTTACAGGTACTGTCACAGCTTTACATGTTTAGTTAATTCCTTAATTCCTTATTTGTCTCTGTTAATTCTTTTGTTGACTTCTCTAATTCTGACGTTTCAGTTTGAGGACATTCTGACCTTTCAAAATATGTTTTTCTTCCAAATGCCTTCTTGGGGTTTCTTCTATATCATTCTCCATTTGCGGTGCATTTGGAGTTACCGCGGCAGAATTTGATTGATACGGTGGAGGTCTTTTATTCAAAATGCTTTCCAGCACCTCGTCCTTTGTGTCACTCATTCAATACTTACTCTTTTCCGAAACCTGATTATTTCTTTTCTCTGCACATTTTCGTCCTACAGTCTCATCCACTGTCCGTACCAGATACATTCCATCCCACATATCAGCCAATCTCCATCTTTTCATTCTACTCTCATGCGTAGTTCCCTAATTTCCTTTAAAATTTCCCCATCTGCCATCCATATTTCTAAACCTTTGTTCCTCTTTAGCATGCATTACATCTTCCCAAACTGAGTCGGTCTAGGTCTAGGTACAAGTCTCGCCATTTTCTCTCTCAGGTTTCTCAATACAGCGGAATTAAATGGACCTGTTTCTGGAAATGCCAATACTCCATCATTTCTAGTGTACTTTGCCCAATTCTCCAACCATAGTATATAGTAACGCAAGTATGATAGCCATATTTCGTCATCATGTAAGATGCAGGTGTTTTTGTTGGAGGAAGCACTTTTCCCTCACTTGTCATTATTTTCTTGTCCTTTTTAAAGAAATTCTTCATTTTCTTAAACCATGAAGGTTTTTACCTGTCTTCTTTATTACAATAATCAATTTTTATGAATCTGTCTCAAAATACGATAATTTATTTTCTTCCGATCTGTACCATTATTCTCTGTCCAATCCTAGCGCGTCTCACACTAACGCACAATCAGCACAATCTTCGTCACACAAATTCCGACCAATCCCTGTGCGTCTTTACACTAATGCACCCATTAGAACTTCAAATGTCACAGTCACGTTGACCAATCCCAGCTCGACTCGTTACTTCAGCTTCTACTACTGCTTTTGCTGACCCCTCCTTTACAACATTTATCTGCACAGTATATTTATATTTTATACACCTAATATCCGCTAGTAACAACACAAAACATTTCCATTCTTCTGTTTCGCTAAAACCAAAGAGATAGTTTGTCCAAACTCACAAGTATTCTGTATTTCCAGTAGACAGCACTTACCTCTTCTCTACCTCGGAAATTAGTTTTGCCAATAAAGTAGCACTTCCCTCTACCTTACCCTTCTTTCAAGCTGAGGGGAAAACGTATTACTTTCTCAGGGATAGGTTTTAGTCGGAATACCCAATTATTTCCTGTGCTTAAGGCCAAGATTTCATAGGCTGCCGTCGCTATACATTCACAACTTTCACACAGAAAGTCCCGAACTGTAACACACAACGATGTTACTACTTTGAAACCAGACTATGTAATGTGTGACTTCACTTACCACACGTTCCTCTGCCTGCATACCGAGTGACCAACTTCCTACATCCCAGAAGTCTCCGAATTCGGACTACATATAACGTAATACAAACTCAACATATAGTATTAGAACGTAAAACATCAACAATCAATAAATCTTCAAACTAACCTACAGAAACCATTACTCTGCTACCAAGAAATCTGATCCAGAGCGACTCTCCAACAACCCTCAATGCTTTTCTCACTAAACCCAGGAGCGATTACTTTACTCATCAGGGAGCCCATAACACTACGAGTCCTACATTCTTTCATACTCACACACATTTTATTCCTGAATCAATGACAAAGAAGGCGAGCTGTAGTTGGTGGAGTACTTAGGTTCATATTATATACATCATATACATGTATAGAAATTCTTTACACATACTAATTTGTTACCTGAATAACCGTACACCAAGGTACTCCACTATTTGGTCAATAGATCATCTAGTAGATGTTAGTTGATGGAGACTAAGACCAGCTTAATCATAGTAATCCTATAACCACAGCAATTTTCATTTATTATAACATTTTAATAAAATAAATCACAACTCAAGTTTAAATTTTAAAATTTTAATTTATCTACTTCATTTAAGGAAAAACAGAACTTTAGTTTATTTAGACAATCAAGAATTAAGCATATTATTTAGTACAAGTTAAAAGAAAATGAAATTTAGAAATCATAATACCAAGTCTTGTTATAAGGGAATAACAGGGTTGCACGAGTCTCAATCTGCCTCTCTATTCTCCTCAACGCCTCTTTCTCAAAATAAAATCTCTGCATTCGATCACCTTCATTGCTCCAAAATGAAAGTAAAAAAATATTTCAAAGTCTTTAGCACCATAAAATACTTCAAACCGACAGCATGTCGTGGTACAAAATAAATCCAAGGAGCAAGCTTCTTTCACCCTATCGAAAAAGCTTTTATACCCTTTTCCTTTAACTATCTAACTTAAAATTGGAACTTTTAGGGTCCACAGTTCATTCTGATTGGTCCATTAGAGGGGTGGTTATGATCACCTCATACATTCCTCACTCAAACCAGTTTTCCAAAATGCGTAGTAATTCTCAACAGGTTCTTATGGTAGTCATTTCCGTTTATGCTTGTCATTCATTTTTTTTTGTTACATGATCTTCAGTTCCCACAGTCTCAGATGCAACTATCCTTTGGCACCCTTTTGCGCCCTCAGCCAAGATGACCTTGACATCCCTTTGCTCTGTGTATCAGTCATTCTGTTTATTTGGCTTTTTGATCTCGGCGCATGCGTAGAGGTTCTTTCTCTTAGGCCAATGTCAACGCCGCAGTCAGCAGCCATTTTCAACAACCAGGCCGCGTAGGCCTCAATGAGAACTAGCACGAAAACAAACACAACAGACGTTAGATTTAGAATTAAAGTTTTTCTGTTTACCTCCCACCATTCTAATATCCCTTATTAGTGACTACCTAGCAAAAGCGTGAAATATAGCTTTATTTTACTTGCCAAATGCATTTATTTTTCTCTTTGCCATGATAAAGACAATATTCTCTAATTAAGCAAAACATACATGCTGTTTCTGTATTATAGCACTTTATCAATATGACTCGTTCACAATTGTTAGTAGATTAATTTCCCAAGTGTAATATAATGTCTAAGTGCGTTTTGTTGATTCATTTTCATGGATCATACCATTAGTTCAGTTATTGTTATACAAAATTAACTTCACAGGGGGTACACAAAATGTTTTGTCTCTCCCCTGCTCCATCAAGTGCTCCACAGCTATTCCACTGTGTTGGTCCGACCACTTTTTGGTTGGTTTCAGGCTAGTGATTCCAGAAAACTCGCACCTGGCGACTTGTGGTACTCAAAAACTAACTAGGAACTGGAGGAAGTTGGATATCGCTATTTTTAATAAAATTCTATCCACCAATACCCCTATTATTAAAAACATGTTTACTTCTGATTTAGTGGCGTTTCGAAATTGGATTCTGAAAGCCATGAACATCTGCCTTCCTCCGTCCATTATGAAGGTAAACAACCACCGTCCCCCTGCTCCTTGGTTTTCAGAAAGGCTAAAAATTGTGAAAACTAAATGTAAGAATATTGAAAGACGGTGGAGCAGGATTTATGCGCCTGATGCCAGACTTGCCTATTTACGTTCTAAAAGAGAGTATCATTATCTTTGTAGGGCAGCCCCCGCAGACTATGTATCCTCAACTATAACTGATGAACAGAATTTCTCCAAAACATTATTTAAGATGGTTAAAGAATTATCAGGCTCTGCAACCCAGCCCATTACCCCCAGTTGGAATGAAGTGCAATGCGAAGACCTTGCTTAATTTTTTACAAACAAAGTGGAAGCAATATATTCCACTTTGGAAGGTAATACGCCAATAAATTCTGCTCCACCACCATCTATTCATTCCCAGCTAGCCCCCATGATCGATTGCAGAGATGCGTACATTACGGACTTTACCAATAAGCTACAACATTGGTCATCACTAGACATCGCTACTCTCAAGCAGCATCTAGGTAGAATTAAATCTGGCTCCCCGTGACCCCCTTCCTATCACACTACTGTAGTTGCTTGAACTGCCAGCACTTACAACTATTATGGAATTTTTAAATGACTCCTTAAAGGAGTCTACCGTTCTCTCTGAATGGAAGCATGCAATGGCCATCCCTTTGCTGAAAAAGGCCAATTCTAACCCCACGCTGTCCTCAAACTATCGGCCAATCTCCTTACTTTCAGTATTCTCTAAGATTTGGGAGAAGCATATTAATGGTCAATTGTCCCATTTCATCGACACTCACAAGTTTCATCATCCATCGCAATCTGGTTTTAGAACCGGATATTCCACTGAAACTACTCTCCTTGCCGTTTCAGAAATGCTACACCAGCGTCTGAATGCAGGCAATTCGGGAGCACTTGTTTTACTGGATCTAAGCGCAGCCTTTGACACAGTGTCTCACTTCATAATGCTAAAGGCCTTACAATCTTTGGGGTCATTGGTCCTGAACTTAGCTGGCTAACTTTCTTCCTCACCGATCGCACATTCCAGGTCTTTTCTCTTGTAACCAACTCAAAGATCCACTCCTCTCCTTCTGGAGATTCCCCAGGGGTCTATCCTTAGTACTCTGTTATTTAATATTTATGTTAGACCCCTGGCAGAGGTTGTTGAGGAGGCTGGGTTGTTGTTAAGAAGGATTCAGAGCCATCTGCTCTCCAGACTGAGCTTAGCAAAATTACATCCTGGATGCAAGCCAATTTTATAAGGCTTAATGGTGAAAAAACAGAGGTCCTGATTCTGGGAAAAGACAAAGATCTCTGGGGTCCGCAACATTGGCCGATAGAAATGGGTGCGCTGTCGCATCCTTCCCATCATGTTCGCAACCTCGGCTTTATCATTGAAGACTTACTATCTATGAGTCAACAAACCATGAAGGTGGCTGCAACCTGTTTCACCATTTTGAAATGGCTGAAGAAAATTGTTTGGATGCTACCTCACCCTAACCAGAGAACCGTAATACAGGCTCTTTATACTTCTAGACTGGACTACTGTAACATTCTCTACCTTGGAGCCAATAAAGACAAGATGCACAAGCTACAGCGAGTACATAACTCCGCTGCCAGATTGCTCTGCCCGGTTTCCAGAGCAGCTACTATCTCAGGCTCCTGAGTGACCTCCATTGGCTCAGGGTTGAGAACCGGATCAAGTTTAAAGCTCTGAGCTACATGTTCAGAATTAAGCTGGGCATGGCTCCCCTATATTTGCAAAACTTAGCTCACCCCTATCTGCCTTCATGCTTCTTTGGTCTATTACTTAGGCTAAATTCCAGTTGCCCTGGACTAGATAATCCTGTATGGGCGGCCGCTCCTTCACCTACTTGGGCCCTGTCTTGTGGAATGCTCTTCCCCCCTTGTCTCTTCGCACCCAAACTAACTGTACACTCTTTCGTAAGTCACTTAAAACCTGGCTTTTCAATCAGTAAGTCGTTGTTCTCTTCTCTTTTGCTGTTCTAGCAGGCGCCGGGAAACCCTTTTTGGGTAGCTGTTTCACCATATATACAAATCTAAATAATAATACTACACAAAACGTGTTAGTAGCCTACGGGTGGCATTTTCTGTTCATACCATCAATACTGCTTCATCGGCCTATAATAGTATTGGCACCCGTTTCCCAGCAACTGTTGGTATATCTATGGGTCTTCCATCAAATACTCCGCTGCATCATATAAAAAAAGAGTAAATAGCAAGGGAGCCAACATACACCCTTGCCAGACACCTTTTTCAGCCTGAAAGGGTACAGTGCACTCCCCGCCCAGCCCATGTCGTACTTTGGCTGTGTTATTAGTGTGTAGAACCTGTATGGCCATTACTAGTGACAAGTCAACACCCAGGTCCACCAGTGATAACATCTTCTTTTGGTCTACTAAATCAAAGGCTGCTTTCAAGTCCACATATATTAGGTACAGCGATGTCTTCCTCACCAACATAAACAAATACGAGATCATGTATAACCGGAGACCTTGGTCAATGGTCCCAATGCAAGGCCTAAATCCAGCTTGCACTTCAGTCAAAATGTTGTGAGCATCAACCCACCCCTGGAGGCGGTTGAGCAGGAATTTATACAGAAATCTTCCTGCACCATCCAGAAGAGAGACCGAATGGTAGTTGGATGGGATGGATTGATCTCCTTTCTCATGGATCGGCACAATAATGGCCAAATGGCATGAAGGGGATACGATGGGGTAAAGATACCTTCAAGGGATTTATTAGACACAGGAATTTTGAAATCACTTAAAGGATGAGATCATGTGGGCTTAGTGATTTAGACCCACTAATGCTGGTTATGCAACAACAAAAATTACATATATTCAAAGCTGTTACTTGTGAGTAATCAGTCAGGAGAGAGAGCAAAAAGAGATTGAAAAACGGGTGTATATAAACAAAGAGTATTTAATCTTTTTTTCAAATCAAGTTAAAAAGTTGGGTACAAGATAAACAGCAAAGATGTAAAAGGGTAAAACCATTAATCCACACAGCCCTTGTTACATCAATTGCTCAAGCTTTTCTACCTAACACAAAATTAATTAGATATTCAATGGTAGATAAAGCCACAGTCGACGTTTCGGTCTCTATTCTTTCGTGTAGGAGATCATCCTCAGGACATGGATTTCATATCTTGAGTACCCTCAATCATGTAGGCGCATGTGTCAATCATGCAAGCGTCCGGATCATAAAGTCAATTTCCTAGCGCTGATTCAAGAATTATCGTATTGCGCTGAAGTACCCTTATGGGAGCCAACAGGTATCCCAGGTAGAAGGAATAGTTTGCACCATAGAGATTAAAAATTCTGTGGCCGTATCTGTTAAGTCGGTCGTTTCCGAAACCACGGGTTTAGGGACGGGGTCCTCGTTAATTTTAAAGGATTCCCTTACACATTCGAAGGTATAGCGACGCGTTCTTGTAAATCTTTTTCAGTGAGGTAGTCAGTTCTGAGTTCAATGTGTCAGAGTCCGTCCTCACGCAGCGAATGATACAGCAGTGGATGCATCCACTGCTGTATCATTCGCTGGGTGAGGACGGACTCTAACACATTGAACTCAGAACTGACTACCTCACTGAAAAAGATTTACAAGAATAATTCTTGAATCGGTATCAGCGCTAGGAAATTGACTTTATGATCCGGACGCTTGCATGATTGACACATGCACCTACATGATTGAGGGTACTCAAGATATGAAATCCATGTCCTGAGGATGGTCTCCTACACGAAAGAATAGAGACCGAAACGTCGACTGTGGCTTTATCTACCATTGAATATCTAATTAATTTTGTGTTAGGTAGAAAAGCTTGAGAAATTGATGTAACAAGGGCTGTGTGGATTAATGGTTTTACCCTTTTACATCTTTGCTGTTTATCCTGTACCCAACTTTTTAACTTGATTTGAAAAAAAGATTAAATACTCTTTGTTTATATACACCCGTTTTTCAATCTCTTTTTGCTCTCTCTCCTGACTGATTACTCACAAGTAACAGCTTTGAATATATGTCATTGTTGTTGTTGCATAACCAGCTTTAGTGGGTCCAAATCACTAAGCCCACACGATCTCATCCTTTAAGTGATTTCAAAATTCCTGTGTCTATTAAAATCCCTTGAAGGTATCTTTACCCCATCATACTCTTTGCCCAAACCCTCAAGGGTATACTGGGTTGCCCACTATCAATTCTCATATGAAGGGGATACAGCATTTCCAGCAAGTGCAAAATTGAACACTTTAGTAAGGATGCTGCACTAAAAGTATGGCTCTTCACAAAATTTAGATCAGAAGGCACCATAATGGGGCCTGGTGCTTTGTGTTTCTTTCCATCAGTAAGGGCTCTCACCACCTGTGGTACTAAGATATCAATAACAAAAGGCCCTGATCAGATGGTCTCTCGGCCTGACAGGGGGATTATAGGGTTGACATTTTACAACTTTCTAAAGTGACTAGTCCAGACAGATGGCCCAATAGAAGTTTCTATAATGTGCACTGAACTCCTCTCCACCCGTGATACTGTAGGACTTGGCCTTTTTGGCTAAAGTTCCCTAAACTTATTGCTTTCCCCCGAGACACTTTTCCTGACATAGAGTTGCCAGTTTATATGCCTTGGGTACTTTGCCACTGCTGATCAGTGACAAAGTACACGTTTTCCCTATGTAAAGTGTAATGGTAATTGGTTGGGCATGATTGGTATGTTTGCCTTATTAGTAAAGTCCCTAGTGATGTGCACTGTGTGTGCCAGAGCTAGTAATGCAAAGGCACGCAGAGAGGGGAACCCAGGCCTGAAGTGTAGGGCCTGTGCACAGTGTGCTAAGTTAGCATGTTCTCCTGACAAGTGCAACCACTTGTGAGGCCTTACTTTCCTTTTGCATACACATTGTGCATCCCTGTGGTAGGTCCTGGGTAATCCCTGGGCAGGGTGCAGTGTAGGTAAAAGGCAGGACATATATTAAGGTGTGTGCTATGTCCAGACAGTGAAAAACACCCCATTTATTTTTGTAACTGCTGAAAGGCCATACTGCCCATAGGACAGAATGGGGAGGCTGGGTGTTATTTGTTAGCCTAGTTACCTGTAAGTTTATAATGGAGAGGTGAAGTTTAATATGTATGAACTCACAGTGTCTTAACACATCTTTCTATGAAGGTGATTTTGTCACTGTGTGTTCAGAAACCACTCTTTTAGAAAGTAGCTGAGTTTTGTGCTTTAGGCATTTCCGTGTGTCTCTACTGAAATGTGGGTTGACTCTCTGGATCTGAAAGGTGAGAGGAGCTCGGAGAGGTCTTGACCCAGGGAGTGGTTGAGATGGCACTAGGCTGCCCTGCATCTGGAGCGTAGGGGGAGGAGAAGCCCAGGAGGTGAAAAGGCCTGGGCTGGTGCTATAAACCAATTGATCCATCTCCTGTTGAGTGATTAAGGATCCAGACCCCAGTATTAAAGGGAGAAAGGTGACACTGGGAGGGTGACTCTCAGAACTGATTTAGGGAGGGGTCAGGGACCCCTGAGCACAAACGAACTTCAAAGACATTAAGGGGTATAACTATGAGAGCTGAAACCCCTGAACGTTGGAATGAAACAGAAATGGATTGAGAGTGAAAAGGCTTGGGCCCATTCTGCTAAAGAAGGAGTAACTGAAGAGACTGCTGTGGAAAGACCAAAACCTGTTTTGTGATCTGGGGCTGGTCTGCAGTTTGCTGTTCTAACCAAGGGAGAGGCTGTTAAACCCGTGCTTGGAGGCACTGGGTCCCCCTGCTTGAAGAAGACTGAGCTTTGTGCTGTGTTTTGTTACCCCAAGGGCCCGAGGTGAGCTGGCTCCTTGTTTGGAAACACAGGAACATAAAAGTTTCCGGAGAAGTCCCAAGCAACACAGTGTGCTCATGCTTTTGCAACTTGAGACCCTCAGAAGTTGTGCCTTGTGATTGTGGGCATGCAGGAGTAAGCTGAGTCTCGGACATGCAGGGTGCGTGTCAGGGTGCAGGCCAAGGCGTTGTTGGCTTTGGTGAGGAGTGCCTGGTCGTTGTGAGCATGGGGAGATGAGGTGAGACTCGGACGCACAGAGTGCATGTTATGGTGCAGCCAGGGCATTGGTGAGGAGCTCCTGGTTGTTTTGTGCAGCGAACGAAGAAGTGAGTCTCGGATGAGCAGAGTGTGTGCCGTGGTGCAGCCTGGGCGTTGGTGAAGAGAGCCTGGTCATCATGTGCACCGGGAGAAGAGGTGAGACTCGGACGCGCAGGGTGTGTGTTGTGGTGCAGCAAAGGCGTTGGTGAAGAGCACCTGGTCGTGGTGGGCACCGAGTGAAGAAGTGAGACTCGGACACGCAGGGTGCGTGTTGTGGTGCAGCCAGGGTAAAAGTGAGGAGTGCCTGGTCATCATGTGCACCGGGAGAAGAGGTGAGACTCGGACGCACAGGGTGCATGTTGAGGTGCATGCAGAGGCGTTGGTGAAGAGCATCGGGACATTGTGAGCCCCAGAGAAAAAGCGAGTCTCAGATGCACAGAGTGCGTGTTGAGGTGCAACCAGATGCGCTGGTGAGGAGTGCCTGGATAGTGTGTGCACCGAATTCTAATGAAGTCTCCACAGTGCTGAGGGCGGGTCTCGGTGTTCACTGAGACCGCTGGAAGGAGGGCCAGGTCATTGAGCCCTCGGAGGTAAACAGCAGCGGCCCTTACCAGCCCAGGAGGAGCTGAGCCGCCGGCCCGAGCTCGCCCTACACATTGACGGAGTTCTGGATCAAGGCCCAAGTCGCTGAAGGAGGAGAGGAGAGTGGGGTCACGCTCCCCCAGGTAACATGGATCACCAGCTGGGGTGGGGTGTGGGCCCTTAGGGACACTCTTTCGGTCTCTTGCTTCTGTCAGCTGTGCAAGCCTATTGCTTCAGCTCGGATCTAGGCCCGTGCTGGACCATGGAAGGGCAGTCCTGGGGCAGGAGTGAGAAGCAGTACATTTGAGTCATCATCGATCCAGGTTGGGGCCCACTGTCAACTGAGCACTTAGACTGTTGTATTACACTTTGCATTATTTCTGCTAACAAACTATCAAACTGTCGTATGACGCCTGACCTCAGTTGTGCCTGACAAACTACATGCTTGGTGCGCTACGCGCTGCGTTATTTTTCTCTTGCAGAGTACATGATTGTAACGTGGCACAGTGCATTATTTCTTCATTCCACAGTACATGATTATAGCGTGACACATTGCTTTGTTTCTTCCTGGTACAGGGCATGCTGGTAGTGATACGCATTGCATTATTCCTTCTATTGCCAAGTACATGACTGTGGCGCTACATATGACATTGTTTCTCTATTGCTCAGTACAAGAGAATATCGTTATGCATTGCAGTATTTCTTTTCTTCTGCAAGGTTTGTGATTTTAGCAATAAGACTTGCCTAAACTTTTGGAAACGGTTAGAAGTGAGCTTAACTGTTGGTTAGAAGCGGTGGTTGGGATTAGAACCTACCAACCCACCGGAAGAAATACTACCCATTCCTATATGCTGGTTTGTATCGTGAGGTCATATTGTATAACTTCTTATATAAAAATTATACTCATTTTATAAAAACTTGTGCTGATTCTATTTTTGGTGACATCATTGGGTTGCTGTGAGTGTGGTTGCACATATTGTACACCCGTGCCTCAGAGATAAGGGCTATCTCAGACGGTGTCCTTACTTAGCCTAACGTTGAAACAAGGGGTTAGGGACTCCTGCCTCCAGTATTTGGTGGCGGCGGTGAGGGATACGGATCCCCACTTCCAACAGATACCAATTCCCAGAATTGTTTGACTTTTTTTCCTGTGCAGCCTCCTTCAATTCCTCCCAGAGAATCAGTTGATGCAGAAGTGTCTTGGTTGTCAGAAGGCATTTATATTTGGCCCTACACTCTCTAAATAGTAATTTGCTTTGTGGGCTATGTTGTCATTGTACTGCGGCGGATAATACAACTCCCTTCATGCTATAGTATTCCTCATCACACCAAGTAACCTGTGTGCTCCTTTTCCCACCAACCAACAAGGAGTCTGCAGGCTCAATTGGCTTAGACCACAGGCTCCTCTAACATCTTTTTGTAGGCTGCTAGGGTTGCACCATTGTCATCGCAAGGACAGTTCAAAATTACCATATTTACTCAATATACTCTCTAGAAGTGGCAGTTTTTGTAAATGTTACTCCCTGCTCCATCTTATCTTCTTTCTCAGTTCGATACCACATTCATGAAACTCTGCCTCCTTTCTACTGGGCTATTTTTGACAGCTCCCTCCCTTAGGCATAATTCCAGGCAAAGAACTACTGGATCATGATCACTCTCCACTCTCCCGACAACTGTCATATCATGCACACATTCCCAGCCCTCTATATTAATTAAGAAATAGTCAATTGTTGATGCACTTCTCCCATTATTAAAAGTTGCCCTAGCAGCTCTATCTGAGAGGGTAAGACCTTTAATAAAGCACAGGTGGTAGTTTATCAGAAGTGCAGCGAATGCGCCCCCCTTCTTGGTAGATTTAAAATTGCTCAAGGCTGACTCAGGGATGCTCATACTACGGTCTTCCAATATCACCTCAATGCTACCATCAACATCCGATGGTTGTGTGTTGAAATCTCCACCAATCAATAACACATACTTTACCCATTTTCCCTCCCCAAATAACTTGCAAATCGCCTTGTCCTCCCTAATACTATCAATGCAAGTTACTGAATTCCTCCAGATCACCTGTACCTCTGGAGACCACTCCGGTGGAACATACACATTCACTATATCCATCACACCGCCTTCTTGGCCTGTGAGCCAAATTCTCTCATTTTGAACATTAGAGGACATTTTAGCTGCCCAGAGTTGTTCTAGCCTACATTCCAGCTTACACACTACCTAGATAGTGAGCCCACCCGAATGCCGACACCTACGAGAGCAGGTGGTCTGGTTGCTACAATCTAAAAAACCATTAAAGCTAATACCCTCCAGGGCCCATGTTTCCTGGAAGAAGCATATGTCATATTGCGCAACAATCTTCAACCAATCCTCTATTTTACTACCCAGGCCTTCTATGCTCCATGAAAATGCGTACAAATTGTCTTTATTAAACTTGTTTGTAAAGATGTTCCTGGGTTGCCCAGTAGGACGCACATTGGTATACTCGGGTGGCAAACACTACTCAATCAAAGTAGCAATTAAGTTATTTCCAGACTTAGTTGCCAGTGTAGCTGCTATCCATGTCCAATCATTGTGATCAACCTTGAGTTCTTTATTACTAGAGTTTGAGAGTCTTATTGTCCTGGACTTGTTAAAAGCTGTGATATGCAAATACTCATAAAAGACATCATTTACATTCAATGTCTCACTCTTCAGTACGCTAACAGATGATTTGCAATTAGGAGGGCAATCTGCATCGAAGGGGGGAATTTGTGACTGATATTGCCCTGATGATTAAATGGCTTCCTGGACTAAGCTTAGACAGAGCAATACATCCACCCCCATGATGCGTAAATCATCAATGTGGCTAAGAACAAGTATAGCAATACTGGGAAGTACAAATTCGACCCTGAAGGATTTGACACTATTCCTACTTAAACCTGGCCCAGGCGACCCATTAATTAATTTCACTGCCCTCATGTCACTTGGCAAAGCAATTATGAGATGGCATAGAAGAGGACTAGTAAGTTTGTTCTGTTTAGAAATATTGTTGAATTGATATCTGGAAAGAGGTCAATAAAATCTAGGCAGCATTCGTTATTTTCTTCTAAGGCTTTAATGTCTCTGGCTGGCAAGACATTATTTTTCCCTTAAGCTAGGCCTCCCTTGTTTTACCTGGCTTTGTGCAAGTCAGGGCCAAGGGGTTGAGGCTGGCCACTAGCCTTACATTCCCTATATACCCAGTTCCAACCATCCCCTGCTGATTGACATCCAAATGTTGTACTGGGGGTACTGAGGTTTCAGAGCTAGACGCCCTACCCTGGTGGGACACCTCAACAGCTCCTTTTGGGGGCCAACATCTCCATTTAGATATCAGTTCTTTTTTACACTGGTCCGCATGCTTTTTTACTTGTAACATAATGATTGGGTGTATCTATATCCAGGGTGGTAGTGTTAATTGCATTGTTTGGTTCTCCGGGGAGACAGTCAAACATTGGCTCTTGAGCTGTCACAATCTCAGTTGTTTTTGCACTGACCAGGCTCTCGCTTGGGGCATGGACTATCTTGCACCCTTTAGGTTTGGAAAAAAGCCAGTTCCGCGAAACAAAACAGGGAAAGCAGGAATAGTCCTTTTCTTTCTTTTGCATTTGCCTTTTTTATCCCCCTCTTTGTCTGCTTCACATTGGAATTCAAATTTACATCCTTGAATGTTTGTGTACTGTGACTCTCTACAGTATATGACGCTTGATCGGAGCTTCCAACTGCGGTACCTCCTGCCACAGCCTTTTTTTTTTTTCTGAGCCCCCCAGTACACACCTCCCCTCATGCTATGGCATTCCTAGGCACATCAGGCAGGGTATAGTCCAAGAACAACGAAGAGCTAGTACTCAAGGACTCATTCCCCGACAATTTGTCTCCCAAATGGTCTATTGGAGTGGCAGAGCCTTGATTCGCTACCTCCTGTGTGAGGCATGCCAGTATCCTAGTGGATAAGTGGTTCAATCTTTACCTAGTTTTCCTGCCAGTGCTTGTCAGTGGCGGAGGGCCTAGACTGCGCGTACCATATGTTCTTCCTTTCATTGCATCACAAGGCGTGTGTATACCTTGCTCCTGTGTCATTGACTGAGCATTTAACCTGCTTGAGGTAGCATTGCCTTCCTCAGACTCAAACTTAGACGTAGGTATGCCCCACTTATGAATTTCATTTCCGGAAGAGACTTTTCCATACAGGTAGGGGCCTGCTCATCTGTGAGGGTAGACTCCCCCAGCATTATTGATGTACCCCGCGGTTTGACATTCACAGTCTCCTGGCTCACCACTGCTCTGACGGCAAATATGTTCTCCAGGTCTTTTGATAGAAACTCGAGATCAACTTTTAAGGAGGTCCCTCACACCCTGGGTCTATCCAAAATAGCACCGTCCGAAGAGGAGGTAGATTGTAATTGAGGTAGGAGTTGTAAAAGTGCCTCAACAAGCTCTGTTTACTGGATAACAGCTGCAGAATCTAACGCACTGGCATACCCCTTTCATATGCTTTCCTTCCCCTTTGGATATGTTGCAAGCAACTTGTTAAAAACTCTTAGTGAGTGCCTCATGACCACCTGTTTAGCACTTCTGTTTGCCAGAGCCTGGTGCTAAGACTCAATGGGCACAAAGTTCGTGTTGAATAATGTTGGAAGTGTCGGCTGCCAAAACGCAGGTACTCCTCAAGTACTCGCACCCACGTTTGTAAATTACCTCAGATTGGGGCGATCCTTCTAACAAGGCAACTCCTTACACTTTTTATGGGGTTTCGAGCTCTATGGCTCTTCAGGATAGTACTATGGCGTGGAGATACACGAAGAGATCTGTGCCTCGTGTACCATGTGTGCTATTAAATGTGGGGTGGGGCAAATGGTGGCTGGCAATAACCGCAACCTGTTGATCCAATCAAGGGTGGAAGGCAATCCGATCTTCACACCTCCACGATGGCTGTGCACCTCTGCCCCAGCAGCATCCTACCAGGGATTCGGGGCCTCAAATGAAGGGGTCATAGATTCATGGCCAGGGGTAAAAAGTTGTGGTTGGCCCCCAGATACTGGCCTTTATCAAAGAAAGGAAAAGCTTACTGTAGCTGTTGCGCCTGCTTGCTTTGCTTCAATCCCAGCTTCTTCAGTAGCGCTGCTGGAAGACTGGAGATTGTGGGGCGAGGATCATCAGGCAGCAGGAAGAGCGGGCACACAATATAGTTTTCGTACGGTGTGGAAGTATCAGGAACACCTTTCCCAGCCGCCTGTCCTCTCTGCAGACCTCTCTGGGGCACAGTGTTGTTCACGCTCCTATGCGTTCAATCCTGCTCCACCCTGCCTCTGCAGTGGTTAGCTCTGGGCTTGGATGAGACTCCCTTGCTCAGACTTGCTCAGACTGCTGTATTATTGTAAATACAGTGCATCCCTACATTTTCAGAATGTCAGAGCACGACGTTACCAATTGTGGTATTGCAATGCTCTCTGCCATTCTGTTGTGAATATGCCCCAAAGTATTTTTAGAAAGGTGCTAAGAAGGGTTCTCACATATCAGATACTGCATTTTATTCTAGTTTTGTTCCTGGGATAAATTTGAGCAAACAAAAGGGTTGGTGTGCAGATTACTCATTTTCAGTTTACTCAAACTTGAAATGTTATTCCACAGGTTAGAGGTAAAGGATTTGTTAATAGCGAGATTGTTGATATAATCCAAACAGAACACAAAATGAGGCAGACATGGTTTCAAAAATGTGACAGAACATGAAACAAATGGCATAGGATGGGATAACACAGACAAAGTTTCCAGCTCAACTGGCTTCTGTTCAGAATTTGCACAATAAAAGCCAATTCAATGGAAACACGACTGTGGCCTCAAAGAGGCATCATAATATACAGAATAAAGTGCAGACATTTCATCAGAATCCTGGTGTCAACAAAACCCTCAAGTAATTAGAACCAACTTCCAAAAATTGCAACAGCACTCTTAGGGCCAGATGTATGACCAATGGCAATTGCGACTCACAAATTGCACCAATTTGCGATTCGCGATTCGTGATTCGCAATTGCCAATGTACAACAGTGTCTGAGACACTGTTTGCGATTCCCAATGGGGTCACAAATTGCATGCTTCATGCATATTAATGAGGCTGTTGCGATTTCCGACCCCATTTGGAATGGCTAGAACTTGCAGGGAATGTGGCCTGCTTGCGTCAGCAGACCACTATGTCTGGGACTGCTTCTAAATAAAGCTTTTTTGTTTTTGGAATACAGCACATTTTCCGGGATGCATTTTAAAAAAAAAGAAACGTTTTTGTTTCATTTTTTTAAGGACAAGTAGTGGTTCCTGGGACCACTGCCGGCTCTGAAAAAATGTTTGTGCACCCAATCACTAAGGGAATGGGGTCCTCTGGTGACCCCATCCCATTTGCAAATGGTTTACCACAGTGTTTCCAAAACTGGGGTCCGTGGACCCCCAGGGGTCCGTGACACATTCCCAGGGGGCAACAGTTTTAAAAGCTTAAAATCACAGAAAAGTTTCTTGTATTATTAGCAGCTTTCCAGCAACAATAACAGTGTCAAGATAATGCCAGTGATTAATGTACCTGCTGGAGCGTGAGGAGAGTTTTGTTCAGTGGCAACTTTGACTTAAATAGTGTAGCGCAGAGGGTTAATGTGCCTACTGCAAAGAATGTGTAACATGCATTTTTAAAAAGCAGTATTTTATGTGCATAGGTTCGTGGTTACTGCTTTTGTCACAGAGATGCTTTAGTTACTGTACACTTTATAAGTGACAATCGTAATGTAGCAGAGGGACCTATAAACTGTCATCAAAGAGCTGCTTGCAAACTGCATGGTACCAGTTAGTAACTTATGTTTTTTCCCAGTTATTAATTATCCTGATGCTGCTAAAAAGATGTATTTGGTCTGAGTTTGTGCTTTTCCAGACCAAGCACTCTTTAAACATTTTATATACACAGACTGATTTACACGTATGATTCAATGTCTCTCTATGTGTGTGATGTAAAGTGCTCTGACATCCTACAATGGTATGAGAAATACTATGAAACAAATGAAATACATGTGACAGAGGGGATATTACTTCAATATAAAAATCTAAGGGCCAGATGTACAATCCGTTTTTATGTGCACGAACGGGTTCGCGAACCCGTTTGCGCATGCAAAAACCTATTGAGCCATGTACATTGCCTAATTTGCCAGCCGCAATTTGTTTGCGACTCGCTAAATAGGTTTTGCCACTAGCTATTTAGAAGGGGCATTCCCTTCCAAATAGCAAGTCTCAAAACCATGTACAAATGTTTTGTGGTTGCAAAACACTCGTAATTACCACCTACTTCAAGTAGATGGTAATGCATTCGCAAATGGGAAGGGGTCCCCAGGGGACCCCTTCCCCTTTGTAAATGCATGCAAAATAATTTTTTAAGGGCAGGCAGTGACCCAGGGACCTCTGCCTGCCCTTAGAAAATGAAACGAAAACGTTTCAGTTTCTTTTTTTTTATGCATTGTAAACGTGCTGCATTTTTTTTAAAACTGCTTTATTTAAAAGGAGTCCCAGACATGGTTGCCTGCAGAGCCCAGCAGGCCACCATACCTGGCAGGGCTGGCATTCCCAATGGGTTCGCAAATTGCGAGAGGCTCATTAATATTAATGAACCTCGCAATTTGCGACCCCATTGGGAATCCCAAACATTGTTAAACAGACTGTTGTACATTTCATTTAGTGACTCGCAATTTACCACTCGCAATGTGTTGCCAATTGTGAGGTGCTAAATGAAATGGTCGTACATCTGGCCCCAAAATCCTTAGAACTTTGAGTATTTGTTTTGTGTGCACACGTGTGCATTTTTTTCGAATTACTGTTTTAATATTTGAAATTTAACTCATACAATTTTCTTGGGGGTCCCCGGATTCCAGTGGTGACTCAATGGGGGTCCTTAGGAGTCAAAAGTTTGAGAACCACTCAAAAAGAGGTTGGTAAACTGTGTTTTTTGCAACCAAAATTGCGGTCGCAAAACATTCTTACTTAGGGAACAGACTTGCTATTAGAAAAGAACACCTTCGAACCGCCCCTTCCTAATAGTGATTTGCTAACCCTATTTTGCGAGTCACTATTTAATTTGCGACTCGCAAAATAGGGTTAGTATATGGGCCACAGGTTTGTTGCATGCGCAAACAGGTTTAAAATCCATTTGCGCATGCAAAATTCCGTTGTACATCCGGCTCTAAGTTTCTAATGGACTGAGTTAGCTACATTTAAAGTGCCTTGGGGGAGGACTACATGCTTGATGCAGTTCTAGAGGTAGACTAGAGTGGCCCATATGTAGATGGTTAGTTCAATGTTCACAGAGTGTCATTTTTGAATGATACAGGTGTTACCCGCTCCACGGATAGACCAATGGCTATTCCCAACCTATCTTTCTCAGGAAGAGAACTCAAACTAGTATGTATATTAAACCAATAGATTGCTAATAAGGTGTCAGCAAATGTTCCTTTACAAATCGGTTCAACTGAAAAGGATCATCAATTCATAATAAGTGAAATGAGTCCTGTTCATTTGTTGATCTACTTTGTAAAATTAACTGTGTAATTTATTGCACTCCGTGTATCAATCCAAACAGAAGATGAGGATTCTGATATACAAGATATGTGAGTGAATTTGTTCACCATCCTAAGAAAAGAAGACTTACCTGCGATTGCGAATCAAGACGGATTTGCATATGCTGGATCAACACTGGAATGGCATGGTGAGCAAAAAAATGATGGATTTAGGCCCAGATCTCTGTACTCTCTGTACTCTCTGATCTGGGGTGAATGTATAACATTGTTCTGCATTCTGTCCATCAATTGTTATCTTTGCACTTTTCACCTCTAGTGGGACGGGTATGCCCAGACATGGGTCCCGTGCTCTCCATGCCACTGGAGTCAAGCTATCCTAAACCGGTCCTAGGTCCTAGGATGCTTGTTTCCAGTCCAGGGTGGTCCTGGCCTGGCAGTTCGGGCTGGACTGTTCCCATTGGGATCAGGGTCAAGACTGAATTGCTTATGGTTGGGTGCAAACTGGAATGGCAGGGTGAGCAAACAAATGATGGATTTAGACCAAGATCTCTGTATGGGGTGAATGTATGACATTGTTCTGCATTCTGTCCATCAATTGTACTTTTGGCACTTACCTGCGATTTAAGGCACATAGTGAAAGAGAGGTTTGTAATGTTACTGGAAAATAAATTTGATTAATAAAAAGTGAAGAGCCAGTCCAGATTAAATGTAAAATCAAATGCACTATATCCTCGCACTTCTCAGTTCAAGCTTACCCGATTCTGAAAATGAATGCTTAAATAATAATTTAATTTAGGCAGTTATTGGGTTAACAGAAATAGTGCCCACACTGTCACTCACACCTAACACTTCCTAACCTGAGTCGGTATTGGGCCAGATCATCATGTCCCTTTGTAGTTTATTTTAATTCCCGCCTATTATAGTAAGTGAGTATCCTGTTAGCAGGCCTATTTGTTTTATCCTAGCTTTATGTGCTGCATCAAAATATTTGCTAATAACACGCTATTAAGTTTTCGTTCAGGCATGTTTCACTAAACATGGATTGTTGTTATACCTCACAGTGTAACATTATGCTATGAATTGACACCTCTTTTGATTGCACCATTGTTTCAGCAACATATTAACCCCTTGTTTACTCCTGGTGTCCCTTAACCGTTTGCAGTAACTGCACTTTGAGGTCCAAGCATTGCTTTAGCAGGTTTTTCGGAAATCTCTTTCAAACACGTCCTTTATGTAATGAACTACACCATGAGCAGCTCTGTGTAGCATGACTTTATGGTCTTCAACAACTACCTCCAAAACATTTTGCCTCCTTGATGTGCAGCATTAAACTCAACGCCAGATAGATTAAATACTATTAACCTTATTCTGAAGTGAGGCTACTTATCAAGACATAATATCAATACACCATTCTGGTCAGCTTTCTAGACTTGGGCTTACTACCCACCTTCAAATGGAGGAAATAGACCTTATGGCTGCTCACAGAACCTGGGCTCCTATTCCAGGGAATATGGTAACTCTTTTGAGAAACCCCCCACAGTGCCTTCTCGAATTCAAGAATGGATTCCTCGGTCAGGACCTCAGTTGAGGTGCTTCAATCAAATGCCCCAAAGGTATGACCACACCTACAAAAAGGTTTTTTTTTAGGAGAGAGCACATGCACTTTAGCACTCAATAGCAGTGGTAAAGTGCCCAGAGACCTATAGTCAACAAAAACAGGTCACAAAAACACAGGAGGAAGGCAACACGTTTGGGGATAAACTGCAAAAGGGGTCAGGTCCAACAGACATAAACAGTTTTTTAGTTCAAATCACGAAGGATAGAACCGATCACAGACCCAGTGCCCAGAATGATTATGTGGGTGGCAGATGTAAGCATCTGGCATTTATTCAAGATTCAGGAGGGAACTTAAAGTTGTACATTGAGCTAGTAACACGTTGTGAGGCTGTGGTATGAATGACTAGTGATGTGTAGGGGAATTTGTGTGTTTTTGGGTTATTACCTACTGCAATACCTACCCTGAATATACCAATATATGTGGTTTTTATTTGTGCACTTACCAGATAGAATATTATTTCAGGATAGCATTTATGTGCACAGTAATGATGTTTCCTGATGTGCACAATATAGAAGTCATCTTATTGCACTAACTGTGATGTTACGACAATTGCCTAGTTTGCAAAGTGATTCTTGATTTATGGCATGTTTGGTCTATGAGTTACATGCAATACCTGATATATTTTAATATTTTATTGTGTAGAGTCTCTTTTGTGGTGTATTTACTGTGTCACTGGTGTGTGTGTGTGTCGCACAAATGCTTTACACATTGCCTCTGGGATAAGCCTGACCGCTGGTGCCAAGCTACCAAGGGGGAAAGCAGGGGTTATCCTGGGTGTGTAACTCCCTTATTTTGCCTAGAGTGGTGGGTTCTGCATGGCTTAGATGCATACTCTAACCAACCAGAAACCCAATTTCTAACAATGTCCTTGAAAGGTGGACTTTGAGAACAAGGGTAAGAACAAGTGTGAAATAGGCTTTTCTTCTTTAAGGTATTTTATTATGTGAAGTTCTTTAGAGGCCCAGTTTTCGCACTGCCACTTCACAAGGGCATTTTTGTCAAGATTGTGTTTTAATATTAATATATACAACACCTACAGATGCTTGTTTAAAAAGTGCATGACTAGAGGACAGGGCTCTGATTGTACAGGTATAGGAAGAAGGAAGTAGCAACACAAGAGAAGGTTGGTTGGCTCACACAAGTGTGGTGAAAACAAGTTTCTTTTGAATATGGGGGCATATTTATGAGCCCCTTGCGGTGCCAGAGCATCATTTTTGGTGTCACCATGGAGGCTTAAACTACAAAATCATATTTATGAGTTCACACAAAGCCACTTTGCGTGGTTTAGATTGGCCGAATTGATAAGATGTAATTCAAGGCAGCGCAAATTGCCTTACTCTGCACTAGGAAGGTGTTCCATGGGCGTTGCGGTGGGTGTTCCCATGCAACACATATGGATTTTGTCTCTTCCCCAGATTAAAAAAAACATGTAAACCCGGGGATTTGCAAAAACCTTGCGCCTCACCCATGGGAGGTGCATTGAAGAGAAATAACTTTATTTCTCCTCATTTTCTCCTCTTTCCAAGTGTGCTGCATTTTGCAGCACACATGGAAAGAGTAAAAAGCCTCCCAGGATTGTTTTTGTGCAGGAAGGTGCCCCTTCATACTAAAGGAAATCCTTCCAACAATACAGGTAGCCTTGCACCATTGCAGAAGGGTGCCTGCGTTGGCGCTAAGCTGCCGAAGCAGTGCCAGCACATGTGGAAAGGTCAAGAATGCACCATATTGGATAAATGTGCTGCATTTTTGGCCTTTCACATTGACGAAGGGCAGCGCAGCAAGGTGACTAGCTGCGCTGCCCTGCGCCAAAGCCTCATAAATGAAGACCATGATGTGCAATTATGTTTTTGGGTGAAAGCAAAATCTATGGAATATTGCTTCTCATTGGGACCATTTTTACTTTTCTGTTTCCTTGCAGGTTAGAGATGTCTGGACACAGCTCACATGCTAACAAGACATCCCAGTCAGACTACACCTGGGAATATGAATACTATGATTACCCGATTTCCTTTGAAGGACTGAAAGCTCATAAATGTAAGTTTTGTATTGAAATCTGTACTTCCCTCATTTGTACCAGCAAAGGAATGCTTCTTATGCATGATGTGTTATATTGCAAGGTTGAGGGGGCATTGCTGTACTGTGTGTCCTGCCT
The DNA here is from genome assembly GCF_964263255.1 of Lissotriton vulgaris. NCBI lineage: Eukaryota > Metazoa > Chordata > Amphibia > Caudata > Salamandridae > Lissotriton > Lissotriton vulgaris. The sequence continues at coordinate 573,204,706 of NC_141694.1, forward strand.
CTTCAGACCTGAGCCTCACGACTTCCCACAAGAAGGAATAAAGTGCACTGGTCAGAACATGCCTAGATGAGTCTTATGACTGCTCTTGATGTCATGCAACCCTGCTTCAAATCCACGAGCAGAAATCAATAGCAATAATAATGTTATAAGTACCAGTTTTAAAAAAGTTTTTTCCAGTTGAACAATGACAAAGATAATTACAACTCATGAAGACACTCGACCTCAGGTTACACGACAGACACTTCGGCCCAGGTGTCCTCACTCGGCATGAGTGGATTTACCCACAATCCCACGGAGCAGGCAGCGATTGATTTTGAGCGACAGTTGATCAATTTGCAATCAAAAACAAAGTGCATGCCGACATAATTTTACATGAAAGGACAAACCATTGTACAAAGAGTACAATTCGGTACTCTAGTGCGGCAAACAAGCTTCTGCTTGGCGGCTGGATTCATTTTGTTTGCATTATTAGTTCACGCCAGGGCTTTTCTTTCCGTCTGATGTTTTGTATAGCACATTATGGGACAGATTTACAATAAGTGGCGCCTCCCTGCATATCAGCAGGGATGCGCCACTTATTGGGCAAAAATGGCGCAGATGCGTGACGCATCTGTGCCGTAAAGGCGGCGCATTGCTGGAGTTGCATCGCAAGTGCGACGCAGCTCCAGCAAGGCTCTGGGGGGCCCTAACTTGCTAATGCTGCGCCAATCCTTACGCCTGCTTCAAGCAGGCGCAGGGTTTTGACGCAGCATGGGCCCCAAAGTGACTGAGTGAAATCTTGTAGATTTCACTCAGCCACTTTTAGGAGGCGTTCCTGCGCCGGAACGCCACCCCTGCACAGGAACGCCTCCTTATGGCGCAGGGCTTTACAACGTGACGCATCTCCCAGATGCGTCACGTTGTAAGTACCCCGCACCATGGCGCATCTTTTGTGCCGCCGCTGCGTCAGAAAAGTGACGCAACGGCGGCGTAAAAGGGGCGCAAGGGGCTTGTAAATCTGCCCCTTAGTGTCTAGAATTACAAAGATTAAAAGGCTGCGCCATGTCCATAGGCGTGCTCCTCCGGTTGTGAGGTCACTGGTAGGTGTCTTCACATGCTCCTACCTGAATCTGTGCTATGTGCTTGAGACAGGGACATGGCACAGCTCTTGGAGGAAAAATGGAGGAAATACCAGCTCAACAAGAACATTTTCTTTCATCCGTCCACAAAATCAGTTCCATTCAAGCTCTTCGGACAATGTGTAGTATATACAAAGATTATGAAAATGGATTCAACATTTTCTTTACCTTACTTTTGCATAATGACCATGAAGATTAATCATTTGGTTGAGTGCTTGGATGTTTTATTCATTGTTGATTTTCACTAACATATTTCAACAGGAAATAGCTTAATGTTTTGAAGTAAGTGCTGAGCGTAAGAGCATTATTACTGTGTTTGCATAAAGGACATAGATGTGAATGAATAATGTAGGAGGCTGCATCAGTTGTACATCCCACGACACTAGTTGTTGGACTTGCCCCTTTTTGCAGGGTCATCCCAGAACTTTTTTGCCTTCCTCCTGTATGTTTCTGACCTGTTTTCGTTTGTTTTATGAATGATGGGCACTTTACCACTGCTGTTCAATGCTAAAGTGCATGTGCTCTCTCTTATAAACGTGGTAAGATTGGTCTACACCTGTTTGGCATATTTAATTTACCTGTAAGTCCCTTTTACAGTGGTATCCCGTATACCCAGGGCCTCTGAACAACATGCTACTAGTGGGCCTGCAGCGCTGCTTGCGCCACCCACCGAAGTATCCTTTCAAACCTGTCTCAGGCCTCTCCCGCTGCAGGACCTGCGCGCACAGTTTAGTGCCACAGTGATGTGGCATGTAAAGTGGTTGCCACGTCTGAAGCTCCCCTTTTACTACATGTAGGTCACCTCTTAGTTATGCCCTGGCTAGCACTATGGGCAGGGTGTGTGTTGGTAAAAGGTAGGACATGTGCCTTAACTGTGTGGCATGTCCTGGTAGTGACAACAGCCTATTTGGTTTCTCACTGTTGTGAGGCTGCCCTCTCATAGGTTTGAATTGGGGATTCCCTGATATGTGCTTCAGTGCTAATTTCTGACATGAGAAGGGTAGCGTAACCATGTTTGGTATGTTTAAAAGAGTAGTGATAATCCTGTTTATTGGTGAAAGCAGATTTATCATTACTATTTTAGAAATGCCACTTTAAGAAGTGGGAATTTCTATGTGCTTGTGGGTCTTTGTGCCTGCCTGGATGGGTAATCACCGTCTAGTTTTGACTGACAGGAGAGCGGGGATGTGCATTCACTCTAGACAGGTACAAGGGGGGTTGAGGTGTGTACTGCCTTTCCTGGGTGACTCAGCACTAGGCTGAATAGACCTTGGCTGCAATTAGAGTAGCAGGAGGAGTTTCCCTTGCACCTGAATAGGCCTGGTCTGCATTAGGAGTGGTGGGAGGAGTTGCACCTGCACCTGAATAGGGCTGTGTCTGCCTTTTACAATGCTGTCTCTGCCCCCCTGTAGTGTGTCTGGGGCCTGGGCTTGAGATGTGAATGGGGGTCTTGTGCACTTCTAAACAGTGTTTGAAGTGCCCCTAGAACAAAGACTTTCTGACAATAAGTACAGGTGCTGTGACCCACTGAAGGAGAGACTGTGTGGGACTTGTACCCAGCGGCTGCTGGCTCTACAATTGACACCTGGCCAGAAGGAACAGTTATGCAGCCAAGAGGAACCGCCATCTGAACTTGCTTGTTTTGCTGGGCTGACCTGTGGCTTCTTAGGACACAAGAAGAGCTACTCTTTCCTGCAAGTGCCCATGATGTGCTGGCCTGCTGTTCATTTCGGCCTAGTGCTCCCAGTGATCTCCCAGGGCAAGGTGGGATGCCCTGTGTTTGGGAGAATGTAGCGCCAGGGTAGCACTTTATTTCTAAGGATCTTGCCATTGAAATTAAGTATGCTAGGAGCTTCCAGGGGCAGCTGACGTGGTCGTGTCCATACTGAGAAGCGCATGGTGGACATGCATGACAAGGGTTGAACAGGATTCGTTACGGGTGTTCTTGTTACCCTCCACTGCCAGTGGCAAGGCTGACACAGGTCGTGAGGCCCAGCTGACGGAGGGACCACTGAGTGGCGAGTGTGGTTACTGGAGACTCTGCTCTAGATGGAGATGTTGCGCCGCGGCTTGGCAGGCAGCTGCTGTCAGGGGTCAGAGAGGCAAGGTGGTTGGACCGTGCAGTTTTGGGCAGCAGTGGTAGAAGTGCATACAGCCAAAAGCTCTGCCCCAACAGAGGCTTCACTTCACACTAGGGGCCATCCAGAAGGAGAGCCTGGGGGTGCAAGAGTGGAAGGCTCTGCCCCGATGGCTGCTTTCTCCCAGGCGAGATCCCGCTCCACCTTTCTAAGCAGCCAGTGGTGCCCAACAGTGTTGCAGTTGTCCTTTGTCTTCGCTCCACGCCTTCTGCACTGCTTCTCGCTGTCCCGAGGGGCTTTGATTCCCTAGCACTCGGGCGATCGGCGCACTCTGAGCAGTACCACATTCCCTGTTGTAGGTGGGCACATGGCCCAGTAGCCAACATGACAGTCACAGGGGCACCAGAAACCTTGTAATAGGAGAGCAGGTGCCACCCTTGTTAATGTTAATGGGAATTTATAGAGCGCTCTTACACCGGGTGGCTTCATGGCGCTGGAAAGGCTTAGTATGCTACCAGGATAATCTATTTGTACGCTTGCAGAACCAGCCAGGTCTTGAGTAGGTTTCTAAATTGCAAAATGTCAGTGCTGGACCGGATTTCCAAAGGGAACGAGTTCCAGAGTTTAGGAGCAAGGACCGCAAATCTTCAGCCTCCTTGTCGTACTCGCTTGAATGTTGGAATGGTGAGCAGTGAGAGATGGGCCGAGCGGAGATTACGTGTCGGGTGTGTCTGAGTATCAGGCTGTTGATGAATGTGGGGCAGTTGCCATGTAAGGCTTTAAAGACAAGACAGCCCGTTTTAAAAGCACAGCACTGAGAAATGGGGAGCCAATGTAGTTTTTTTTAGCACAGGCGTGACTGGTTGCCATCTAGGTTGTCGAAGGACCAGCCTTGCTGCCTGGTTTTGAACCAGTTGCAGCCGTTTGAACAGATAGAGAGGCATTCCCAGGTATGCCGAGTTGGCATAATCTAAATGTGACAGAACGGTGGCAATTATAATCTGTATCAGAGGATCATGAGCAAAAAAAACGGTGTATCTTCCCGATCTTGCGCAGCTGGAAGAAGCACTTAGAGTGTCAACCTGGGACGTGCCAACCTGGGACATCAGTGTAAGTTCGTTGTTAAGGGACACTCCCATTGTTTTGGCCGAGATAGAGGGGGAAGGTGGGGGCCCAGTGTTGGAGGCCAGTAGTGTGGGCCCCAGAACTTATGGCTATCCCCGGTCAAAACAAGCCCAGTCTTTCCTGGGTTTAATTTAAGGTGGTTATGGTCCATCCACTGTTGTATGTATAACATAGTGGACTGAAAATCCACAACAGAGCTGTCCGAGCCGTCTATCTTAAAGACCAACTGCAAATCGTCCACATAATTCAAGACTGTCACATTTCTTTCCTTAAGGGATTGAATCAGAGGGGAGATGTGATATTTAACAGATGAGGGTAAAGTGCTGAGAGCTTGTGTTAATTATGGTGTGATGTATAATGTTGGCACCGCATGAGTGATCCTGGTGTTACTCATGGTATCCTTGGTTGCAGCTCATGCCCTGATGTATGAGGTATCGTTTTGCCTGATAGTATCAAGCTACTGATTATTATTTCAGGAAAATGCATTCATGTGCAGTGATGGTGTAATGTGATGTTTCCATGACATGTGGGTAACTTGTGCAACCTGTAAGTATTTACTCATTGCACTGTTATGACAATGGCCCCAATGACTAAGTGATTTATGAATCTATATGACGTCATGACAAGTGCCCAGTGGCTCAGTGATTTATGTGATTGTAGTCTAATGTGTTTTATGAATAATACAAAGGACATTTTTATCTGACCTCGTGTGGAATCTCTTTTGGTGATGTGCCTAATGTAAATGTAAATGTAAATGTAGGATACTTGTAAAGCGCACAGCTGCCTCAGCAATGGAGTGTCCCGGCACTGTATAACGCTGTGTAACCCTTCCTGGCTCTCCCTGTGAGATGCCCCTCCTGGGCACCCCCAAGGTGAAGCCATGCATCCCAGTGTTGTTGGGGCCGTTGTGGAGATTAAGCAAGCTATTGCCCAGAGTTGCAGCGTGAGACCCATAATTAGGGTAGGCCCTGAGGCAAGAATTATCAAGTCTGCGGACATTGAGCCCAAAACCCTGCCGCGTCGGGACTTGAACCCTGGTCCCGGGCCTGATCTCTGCTTAAGAGTCTGCCGCTCTAACCAGTGAGCCACACTTCTCCTAATGTGTCACCAGTGTGTGTTTGTTGTGCAAATGCTTTACACATTGCCTCTGGGATAAGCCTGACTGCTCTGCCAAGCTACCAAGGGGGTGAGCAGGGATTATCTTATGTGTGTAACTTCCTTACCCTGACTGTAGTGGTGGGTTCTGCCTGGCTTAGGTTCATACAATAGACAACCAGTAATCGCATTTCTAACACTGATTCAAACAAAAACAAATCTTGTTGGTAACAGGGAATAAAAACAATGGCATATATGACTGTGGTGAGAGAAAGTGGGCTATTAGTTGGGGTAGTTGTGAGATCTCACTAAGTAATACTCTCACTGTTCCGTACCAGGCCCAGTTAGCTTTCTTTATTTTAAATCTTAGCTCAGACCTGGGAAGCTCTGGCACAGAGCAGACAGACCTAACTCAAAGGAAACAAGTGTATCGAATTTATCAGTAACAAAAAAATTAATAAGCAGAAATCATGACACAATACAAAATTCCACACCAAAAATATAAAAATAATATTAATTTTGCTGAGCAAATAGACACCAAAATGACACAAATCGGATCAGGGAAACCGCAGATATGATTTTTAGGATTTTTTTTGTTTTCTAGCTCCAAAAAGAGCAAAGCACCAACTGTGGGTATCTGGTTGTGCAAGACCATGTCATAGTCAAAAGTTAATGCCAACAACGATCGATAGAGCACAGGTCAGATACAGGAGCCAGGTTCCCTGAAGAAATAACCCTGCTGACAAAGGGCCCAAACTATTTGTTGGGGCTGGGCCGTCCTTTGCCACAGCGACAGAGTATTTTACTCCATACCCCTTGTGGACGTCCTGGCTGTAAAATATACAAATATCTGTTGGGCCGGTGGACATTTAGTGCAATAGCTTGAACTGTCATCAAGGCGGTTCCTATCAATGAATTTTAACATTGCTGTGTGGCCCCATTAAACATGACATAGCCATGCGGGAAGGTTATATTTATGTTTTCAAAAACAAAACCCAAATCAGAAGTTTGCTTTGAAAATAAAAAAAAGAAAGCCCTCCTTGCCATTGGAGTTATCTCCCATGGCAAGGGGGGCATTTTGCAGGTTTACTGTCCCTAACCGCTAGAGCTTTCCCGACATTGATGGGCAATGAAAACCTACCTGTTGTCTGCCCAACTAAATTGGCAGACACACAGGTCGTCATCTGATGGCCCTTACTTTGTCGGGTCATCGGATAACTCTAACCACGTCAGAGATAGAGTAGGCTCCGCTGTTGTTACATCAAAGGTGTGCCCGCTTTTAAATCTGGTGGGAAGACCATTATGTTGGCAGGAAGGATTCTCTGTCACCATTACAACGGAGTACCCTTTCTGCCAACATATAAATCAGGCCCTTAGTGTTTTTCTCTAAAGGGTTTTTCAGGCTGCTGGCTGAATCTGACAGAGACCCTGATAACAACAGGGTGCTGCACAGCATTATTTCTGTTTAAATCCTCCAAGTTGGGGCTTAAAAACATATCAGAAAGTTGAGCTGCTCTCAGCAGGGCAAACCAGCAAGTTGAAACTGGCCTGCAATGCGACAATGGCAGCTGCGGTTCAGAGGTGGTCCTGTGGTAGCCTCAGGCTCTTTTAGGACAAACTTCACCAGTCAAGGTTCGAGGACTAACTGTAGGAGCAAATCAAATCTGTGTAGCTTAATCACCCAGAATTACCCAAACATTCTGCAAGATTACTCAGAATTATGCCAGAAGAGTACGTCTGAATTTAGCACTGTTTTCTTACCACGAAGTGGATGCAAGGATGCATTTTGCACTAAGGAATAGTGCAAAATGCAACAGAACATAAATAGCGATGCAAGCAGCCAATTGTGTTTGCTAAATGTGCACTTGGGGTAGGATTCCCCCAACTTATTATGGCATTGAGCACTGTCCTTTTGGAATTAGCACTATTTTCTTAGCGCAAAATGCACACTTGCATACAAAAATGGACACAAGGATGCATATTTCACTAAGAAATAGTACTAAATGCAACAGAACATGAATAGTGGCTTGTGCTCGTTAAATACGTTCTTGCAGTAGGATTTTATCCCTCAAATAACACTTATATACACAAGCGGGCATCAAAGAATAATACAGAATTGACAAAATTACTCTCATTACTCCTCATAATTGAAATACCACACAGGCTTATCCAGGACCTTTTGGACACCACTTAATGAATTAGGGTACATTCTCCCGGAAGCAACCAGTAGGGTCCGGGCCTAAAGTGTTGGGAACTTGTCAGCTGGGCTCTCATTTGATACAGGCTTCTTGCAGTTTTTGTATTTCTGGAGCTTTGCAGCAGGCTAGCCAATTAGCCATTGGAGACTATTCTTCTGTCTTAGGTTTGGTTGGAGCATGACCATCCTTTGGAGTTTCTCTCCACAGGTAAAACAGCAAGCTCAATCCTTATTCTGAGTTCTAGTCCGTTGGTTCAGCAAGTGCTGTCCTTCTTTAGTATTTCACGGCTCCAGCAGTGTTCTGAAGAAGGTTGCCAGGGGTGCCAAGTTTATCCCTGGCACTACTTTGTGGGTGAGGGAGCCTCCCTGACCAATGGGAGTAAGACTCCCACTGGAAAACCTACCCACTTCCTGTGGGTTAGGCACTAAACAATCCCACAGTGCATCTCTCTGCCCAAATCCAAGATGTCAGAATCTTTCTTCTCTGAGTCAGAGTTATAGGCACACCCCTGAGGTGTGTCTAGGGAAATGTGGCATTGTCAATGGAAAACTGGTTCTGGGCTTTGGTGACACACTGGCTACTTAGTCAATGGAAGGGCAGGCCCTTGTGTGTGCTACATTTCCCTATGAAATGAGCTATCTCTTTGAAGCTTGTACAATTGCGGTCATATATCCTCTGGCCATCCTGTCAAGAGGAGGTCACACTTACTCCCAGCCAAGTCCCTTTTGTTCCCTTTTCTGAGAGTGATTTGCAACTATCAGCAGGCTGCCATTTAACAGCTGGAGAATAGCTCCGAAAGGGCTACTGGAGGTTTTAGGCAGATAAATGCCAAAGTGACATTTTCAAAATAGCAAGTCATTTTAAATCCGACTTTTCCATCAATTTGGATTTTAAATTATTATTAATTTGAGTGGTTGAACCATGGTTTTTGCTATTCTCAAAATGAAGTTATACATTATAAAGTGTTAAAACGTAACCCAGTGCTTTTCTATGGGAGAGCCAGCCATGCCACAGTAAAAAACAACTTTGGAGATTTTTTACCGTCAGGACATGTAAAACTCAAATACACAGATCCTACTTTTTAAATATGTTGTAATTTGCCTGATTGGTATTTATCACCTATCATATTGGTGACTTATATGTATTAAAAAGGCAGGTTTTGGCCTGGCATATGGTTTATTTTTACAGATCAAATTTGCAGGTTTAAAACTGCCATGCTAATCTGCAGTGGCAGCCCTAGAGTCATGTTTTCACTTTATCACTTGTGTGGTGGTACACTCAGTCCACTACTGCCATTTAGCTTACAGGCCCTGAGTACACAGAGTACCATATACTAGGAACATATTGGTGTGTTTAATATGCCCATCAGATTATTAGCTAACTGCACATATACTTCAGGGTTCAGGCCACATAAGCTGCACACTGGATCCACTGTTCAGAATCAGTCATCCAGCATTTAATCTAGCAAAAAGTATGGGCAAAAAAATGGGGGTGAACCTGCAAAAACTGTAGTTTCTCACAAAGAGTATAGGGAAGATAGGCAAACTATATGAGTATAAGGAGGACATCATCAGGGCCGGACTGGGAACCAGAACTGGCCCTGGCATAGTGCTCGTCTGGCCCCCCAGGGGCTTGGGCTTGCAGCCGAGTTATTTGCCAGGGCCAGTTTTGCATGATTTTGTTACAGGGGATGATATTGCAGCTATGCTGCAAAAATGACCCTATAACAAAACCAGCCCCCCCAGGGGCCCAAAACAGCCCTCACCCTGGCGGCCCACTGGGGAAATGCTCCGTGCCCGCTACGGCCTGTCTGGCCCTGGATATCATTAAGAGGGATCAGAAATGATTTATAATTATTGTCTTTGAATTTTTCTATTGTATCCCAAGTGAATATTTGCTGTAAATGTGTTTTATGGGAAAACAGCCTATACAACCAAGGCTTTACCACACATGCATCTTAACAACGCAGGTCTTTAATATATAGGGTTTTTAACCAACTATGCCTTCACAGCGCATGCCTTTACTATGAATTTCATGTAAAGGCATGAATGGTAAGGGCAAATGTGTTTTAAATGTTTTTGTATGCCTATGTGTTACATTTGTATTAGTTATCATGGACTGCTAAGAAATGTCGTGTCTTTCATTTTTGTCTGTTAATATTTTAAATTTTAAGCTTACAATACTGTGTTGGTTATTAATGTTCATTAAACACTTTTAAAATTTCGAATACAACGAATCCACCAAACAAAGCCCAATATCAGTGGGATAGGTTTTGTAGGCTGCAGATTTGTTTAGTTGAGTTTTACCCTATACATACCGGTGGAACCGTGTGCTCATGAGCCTATTGGGATTGCTCCATGTGCCTCAATTATCCACTTGCCAAAGTCAAGAGAACCTGCAAAGGTTATACCAGAGTGTAAACATTTACTTGTCTAAAAGCTAGCTTGGTTACATTATAGTGCCCCCTGTTGGCCGTGCGTGCAACAAACTGAATGTACAGGTTAAAACTTGTGGTCCGGGTTTCAAGATGCAGGCTCAGTCCTTTCACCCGGGCAGCAGGGCAATGGAGTATCAACCCTTCTTTCAGAGCAGCACAGCAGTACATCTGAGCTTTCCACAGGTCCAGATGTGTACTGAAGGGTTGGTACTAAGGATTTAATATTTATACTTGATGCCCACTTTGAGGTAGGAGAAGGTACTGGAGGTTTCCACCCCAAGATATGCTTGGCATTTCCTGCCTACCTGCCCTGGCTACACTTTGTGTGGGTTCCAAAAATACTAGAGTCAAACCAGTAGAAAACAATTGTGTGTGCTCATGCAGAGCATTTATGATGTGCAAATGTGGTAGGTGACAGCTTGTCCCCCTCATCAAGTCAGAGATGGCCAACCTTCCAACACCTATTCTCCTTTGTCTCACTGTCTGGAATCAATACACAAAAAACAACTGTGATCTACGTGTAGTCTTGTGACCCAGGATACCGGCTGCAGGCACCAAATGGTTAGGACAAGAAAATGACAGCTTTCTAAGAGTGGCATTTCCAGAACTGTGACTTAAAATCTGCTTTACCATTAAAGAGAGTTTTAAATTACAGTTCTTTAGACAAAAAAAATAGGCATTTCTATTTACCCCAATTGAAAGTTAGCACGTATTAAATATATTAACGCACTCCAATGTTATCAAATGGAAGAGGTAGGCCTTGCAGTAGTGAAAAATGAATTTAAGAGTTTTTCACTACTAGGACAAGAACACTTACAATTACATTTCCAACTCTTTAAATACACTGCACCCTGCTGTGCAGCTATTAGGGCCTACCCTAGTGGTGGCATATGTATTAAAAAAGGAGCGTTTAGGCCTGGCAGCAGATTTATTTTGCTAGGTCGAAATGGCCATTTAAAACTGCACATACAGGCTGCAGTGAAAGGCCTGAGACATGTTTAAAAGGCTGCTTAGGTGGGTGGCACAGTCAGTGCTGCAGGACCACTAGTAGCATTTAATTTACAGGTGATGGGTACACATTGTGCTACTTTACTGGGGACTTACAAGTATATTAAATGTGCAATTGGGAGTAAACCAAATCATACCATGCCTAAAAGAGTGAGCATGAGCACTGGTTAGCAGTGATATGGTGGTCAGATTCCTAAAAGCAAACAATAACGGGTTAAGAAAACAGGAGGGTGAAGTTATAACGTTTAGGGATAAGCCTGCATAAAGAGCCAAGTTCAACAGAAGGCATTTGGCCCACTTTGCAATGACCCCTTCACCCTTTCAAGATGCAAGCAATTCAATTGAGCAACAAGCACTGGCAAAGCCAATTGGTGTCACGAGGGTAGCATACAGGCTTTGGGAATGCTTGCTTTTTCCCAGCTGGCTGCCACAGATTGGTGTTTATCCCTGGTAGCCATCTTTGAATGTACCACATTACATCACTTAGGTACCTGCCAGTATTCTTCTTTCTGGTAACTTACACTACAGGTGCAGAAGAATCCTACACATAAACATTGGACTGAAAAACACATGGCTCTGGTTGCTTTTCATAGAGCTGAAGTACAAGTGTTGTCAAAATGTGGTTGTAAGCAAGCATAGCACTCCAGAAATACTGAAGGTTGACATTCAATCACACAGTCTGTAGCTTATGAATAAATTAACTGTTCCCTTTCATAACCAAGGATAATTAAGATTTTTAGGAGAACATGGAATGTGGATGTGATACTTTCGGAAGAGTGGGGGGCACTATATAATGCACTGGAGCATCATCTTGTAAAGTTCAAACATTATTATCAAAAACATCAAATTATGACCAGAAATGAAATGGGGTGGCATATTATTAAATGACATTGCCAGTGCTTATCCAATGAGATTGAGTTGTCTGAATCAGAACATAGGTGGGTGAAGCAATATTTCTTCATGCTGGCCAGTATGTTGCATGTTGCTGTATAAATTAGATTGCCAACCAAGATGTTAAGTTACTAATCACAGTTTAAAAGCCTAAAGTGAGGGTCACTTGCGCTGCTAGATCTGCAATGGTAATCCTGTTTGCCAGGCTATAAAGCAGTACAACATCAACCATGATAGAGTAGCTGACCATTGTGCTTGTGTAGAATTATTAGGTGGCCATTAGCCAGCTAGATTTCCATACAAGAATTACAACTGAATATATGTAAGTATTTAAAAGTAGTAAATTATATCTGCTTGTAGGGAGTGAGCAGACATTGACCAACTCATATTTATTTAGTTAGTTGACTAGAGGGTCCCACGGGTGTACAGAAATCATTTAGTTTCAATGATATAGCTGAGGTAGGCTAAGGAAAACTGTCTGTTACACATCAATTCTTCATTGCTGAGTCACCATTAGAGATTGGAAATGGTCTGTCGAGTTCAGGGAATGAAAGATAACAAGTCACATGCTGGATAACAATGAATCCAGGCTTAGTGCTGAGAAAGGGAGGGTCACGGATGCAGAGTTGTGTGCCAAGATCCATTCCTCGTTGTAGATTGGTGCTGACACATCAAACCAGAATAATTTGCCACATGCCCAACAACCACACAGGATAAAACCCCAAATGGTAAAAGCTCAAATCAGGCTAGTGGAGACTTAATTAAAATAGACATACTGTTTAATAAACAGTTTTTGCTTTTAGAGGGTTTTTTCTGTGAGTATTCTCACATTACCCATATGCAGACTAGTGAATGACTTAAAACAAGAATAGGCCATGCATGTTGTTGTCATTTTATCTCCTCCCAGTATTAAGAATTCTATTTTGGTATCATTTGAATAAAGTCAGTGAGTTCTCTTCTAGAGATGCGCATAACCTGCTCCAAGTACATTGCAATTGTTGAACTGTAATGCTTGTGAATGGGGAGAAGGTTTACCTACTTCTCTCTGATGGCTAGTCCAGAAAAGATTGCTGGGTAGGAATTAGCCTGCAAGTTTATAGGCAACAGCTATAATCCAGTTGGTTCCAACATAGGCCTGGAGGGTGATATTTATGCCAGATTTTCAGGATACCCACTGACTATGTACATCATCTTGATTCTTGTCACTTAAATTTATCTGGCTATTCTGAAACTGGGTCATGGTTCAGGGCTCGCTGGACCCACATTAGATAACCCTGCGCATATCTCGTGTTCTTCTTTATACGCACTACGTTAATTTGGATAGACCTCTCATTTTCTGGTTCCACCACTTCCTCAGAAATTACTTTGTTTGATATAACACCATAATTGCTACAGGTTTGACAGAGAATCTACTTCTGAGCCCCTTCAAAAAGTTCCAGACAAATCAAAAATATCAAGATAGGTAATCTCATCCACGTATATTGTAGCATGCTTCAACAATTGTGACCTATCCACACATGGTAAGGATGATACCACCAAGGTAGTTCATTTATATCTTGGGGGATCTTAATAAAGTGGTATTGGATAAAGACAAGGGTCCAGATCTAAAAATACTTTAAGTATTCCCATCAAATAATTCCTTAATTGGTTGGGTAACCTAGGTATGATTAAATAGAAACTGTGTTTTTTGGATGATAGACAATGTATCATCTATCCAAACTTATTTTTTGTTTTATTATGTGAATAGCTAACATATTTCGGCCATATCCATGCTCATATAAGTCAAGTGGCCTTTGTCAGGTCTCTAGTGTGTGCTCCCTGTCTAACACAATCAGACCATGCTGCTAGAGGAGGCAAACACTCTCATACCTTTGTTTTCTTTTTATAAATAGAGACCTGTAAAACTAATGTCTGTGATCACTGCAAAGTATATGTAATTAAGGACTATACCCCATATAATTTGGGACATAGCAAACTAAAACCAAGCTGTACATTGTGCCATATGTGATTTACATGTGAGTATAACACATTGAAAATCATTGTAAATCCATGAAAGCTGTTCATGCTTGTCTTAAACTCATTCATGCATTCCCTTATCAAACTTACCCATAGTCTGGGGTACCAAGGGGTCTTGACCATGGGCAGGGGTCACCTACTTGTAGTCACACACTATTGATACAAGTGAGGATGTCACTGTTAGGTATGACGTGACATGAATACCATTTCCTACTATTTCAAACAATTGGGTTCTGTTGCAAGTTGCCAATGAATGTATTCAAGAGTGATCTTACTGCTTTATCGAACTAACCAAAATGTCAAGAACTGTGAAAATATGAGCAAAAAAATAGTCAAGTTTGTCTGATTTGCCTAACTTTTTTTTTTAGAACTTTACCTTGTATACTCATCAAAGTTATTACTTGTATCAGGTTTCTGACATTCTGTGCTGTTCCTGTGCCCGCCCTTCCCGAAGAGACCTTTTGCTGCCCTGTAGCTGGGGTGAGACTTTGCTCCCTACCTTGAACAGGGAAAGAGGAAAGGTCACCGTAGCCTGAAGTGCTCAAAAGAGCCAGAGCTGTTCCGCAGCACGGGTCTGAAATTCTGCAGTTTCTCAGTGCCCACACTTTCCACAGAGATGCTTTGCTGCCATGTAGCTGGAGAGGAATTTCATTCCTCAGCTTGCTCAGGGAAAGAAGGGGGGCACAGTAGCCTGACGTGCTGAAAAGAGGCGGAACCATTCCAGAGCGCGGGTCTGACATTCATTGATTTTCCTGTGTTCACATTTCCCAAAGAGACGCTTTTCTGCCATGTAACTGGGGTGAGACTTCATCCCGCAGCTTGCAAAGGAAAAGAGGAGGGGCCACACAAAGGTTTCACAGGCAAGGCCAATGTGGGTGACACTTTTTTGGAACAAGTAAAGCAATTTGATTAAGGTTCGTAAACACTTTATGAAAGGGTCTTGCAAATCACAATGAGATAGCTACAACTCCAACATTTAGGCTCCGCCGTAGTCAAAAAGTTGAAAATATCAAATTACAGGCCAGTTATCCCTGCCATTGAAATCTATCGGCTATAGGTATCGGAGACACGCTATGTGGTGCAGTGATATAGGGACTAAATAATGTAGGGGGTCATTGAAAAACCAGAGAGTATATTTATGTGAGCGGTTTTTGAACTACCCCGAAAAGCACCCATTTGTTTCGATCTTGGTCTTAAAAACATAGCTCAAGTGGCAGAATTTAGACCTCTAGCTTACTGGATCCTAGTTTGATCTAATAAAGCACCCTCTGAGACAATCATTCCTTGATGCTAAAGGGAATATACCCTGGTTTAAATATGTTAAGACATGGCTGTTCAGTTTGGGTATGAGTGTACTCTGGACCAACACTGACCGTATTCAGAAAACCCCCTTGTTGTGCCTAAAAAAGAGATACTGGCACTATATTAGCGGACAAAGGTTGAACCATAGTACTGCTAGGGAGCTAACAGGAAGGTTTCTGGATTGGAAAGACATTGGGGCTTATTTATGAGCTCTTGTGTCACTTTTGTGCCGCTGGTGTGACGCACCAGCAGGGTAAAAAATGCGTCATGTTGCGTCAAATTTACAAATTGACGCATCTGATGCAAGTAAGCCTTGTAGAAGTGATACATTGAAATCTATGAGATTTTTCTGCGTCACGTCTAGGACGCAAATGCGTCAATATCTTACGCGTGCCTCACAGCAGGCATAAGACTGATGCAGGCACATTTCACATGGGACTTGCCCATGTGTAAATGACCCATTGCTGGAGTTGCGTCACTTTTTGGATACACTTCAGCAATGCGTCATTTTTGCGCCATCAGATACATCAGAAATACTGACGTATCTGTATCTCTTTGCAATATGATGCGTCATACTGTAAATATGACACATCATTGGTGTCGCAAGGGGGGCGCAATGAAAAGTGACACATCGCTGTTTTCACACAGCGATGCATCATTTTTCATAAATGAGGCCCAATATGTATTGTGAGGAATTTCTGAAACCCTCAAGGAAAATCCTTGTATTTAGAATTTAGAAATCGTATTTTGCCAGTTCCTGCTCTTTTCAGCAAATGAAAGGGTTATAACATCCCCCCCAAACTGTACATCATGTTTGGTTTGCCCTGAAACAGAAGAACATTTCTTATTCTTCTGTCCTAGGTAGAAGGTCATAAAGAGAACTTTTTTAATCCCAATCTGGTGTATTTCATACTTGAGACATCTGAGGGCCATTCTTAGAATTCTCAGACGTGACAGTAGTACAGAGTGGTTAATCGTTGCACTGTCTAAATACTTGTTATATGCCTGGCAGCTGAGACTGAAGAATCTGCAATTATTTTCAGGGCCATGAATCTGATCTTCCGCTTTTAAAGAATTTTATTCTAGTTTTACTATTCTTTTATTGATTGAAAAAGAGTAGTAATATCTATAGATAATCCAAAGCTTTTTAGAATTTTAAATTCATAATCAATGTATGTGATGTTCTTTCCTGTGACTGTATAGTTATAAGTAATAAGATCAGAATTTTTGCACATGTATTTTAAGAAAGTTAAAGCGCAAGAAGCATTTCAGGCATGTTCTTAACGAACTATGTTTTACTTATTTTAATCAGAGAATCCTAGTGTTTGGGTCTTTCAATAGCTATATGAGGGAAATTTTACATGGGTGCATACCTTTGATTTGATGTGATCTTTCTGCTTTTTATATGTACGTGTAGCTGTGACCAGATGTGATTTTACTGCTTTGCTTATATATATATATTACCTCCTGGCGGTTGCCAGAAGGTAGTTATAGTTAGGACCTCGTTTCTAATCAAAAAGTGTTTTTTCTTTTGCCAATATTGTTGGTGCCATTTGATGAATCTTATAGAAATTTTAAAAATGAATGGGACACTCCAGTCAGCTCCTGTCTTGAAAGTTTCTGGGTGATTCATTGAGCGGGGGGTAAGAAAAAAAATGGGATCCTAAAATGCATTTTCTCCATGTTAATTTCAGTAGGAAACTTTAGACAAAGCTACAGCCGTAACTGCTAAACGGAATTACACTAAATTTGGAAAAAAGGTACCTCTTGGTTCAGAAAGCGAACTTTTTTGAAATGGTGTAAATCCATTCAGTAGTTCCTGAGAAATTAAAAAATAAAACAATTTCAATATCTGGTGACCGCTGTGGATCTGCGAACCCTCCCAAGCACTAGCTTCATTCTGATTGGCTGCCAAAACTCCAAACAAAATGTGTTGGCAGCCATCTTTGGACTTAGTTGAACTGAGTCAGAAGAAAAAGGTAAAAAAAGGTTAAAAATGAAGAAAAGGGGCAGGGTAGAAACACCCTGACTCCCTAGGCCCAGGCCCAATGGACCAGAGCCTTGGGGTAATAAGTAAAATATATGTGGGGGCCCCTGCAGCCCGGGGCGTGAATAACATTATACAGTGCACATGTGGGCCCCGCAGCCTCGGGTACTGCCACACACACTGCCCCGGGGACCGCCACCACCCCAGGGCTTCAATAGAAATAAAAGTCTGGAGGGAGGCGTCTGCCTCCCCATACTGCCCCAGGGACCACCACCATGCCAGAACATTAACCAAATTAAATATGGGAGTCCATGACAGACCCCAGGCCCTGTGGACCACCACCTCACAAGGGCTTTTTTAAAAAGATGAAGGGGGGCCGCGCAGCACCCCTCCTGGAGCCCTAGATGGCCCTGGGGACCACCACCTGCAGAGCTAGCTCTAGCAATGTCCCAGCATGTCAACAGCTCCACTTGTCCAAAATCAGTGCCGGCTCCCGTAGGAGGTGGAGAACCAGCAGGAACCACGGCAGCCTTGGGGCTCCTCCGTGGTTCCCAACATGAGGGCCGGCCCCGGGGGATGGTGTCCCCAGGGCCAGAAGTGGCCCAGGGGGGGGGGCCACTTGACCCCCTCACTTTTAATGTATTATTATTATTTTTTTCAAAGTGAAGGCCAGCCCCGGGGGATGGGGTCCCGGGGCCATAATTGGCCTCAGGAGGGGGGCCACGCGCCCCCCTCTAAAATAAAGGGGGGCCATGCTGCCCCCTCCTGTAAAAAAAAACAAGTCCAGGGCCCAGGGGATGGGATCTTTGGTGCTGACACAGTCTAATTTCTAACTCCTGGCGCTTTCTAGGTTGGGGGATTAAGTCCCTAGATCCTTACGGGGTTCTTAGGGGCCAACTAGCCCACCAGGTACCTCTGGTAACCCGCTGAGAGGTGGTCCAAGGCCACTCCCCTTTTCACTCCACTCTCCAAATGCACCTCTTGGCGCACTGCTGGTGGGGTGTTGAGGTCCTCTTGTATCCTGAGGACCTCAGGACTAAAGTGAACTTCAACCCCGAGCAGCAGTGCACCAGGAGGCAAATTTGCACAGTGGTGTAAAAAGGGGGCATGGCCTCGGGCCACTCTTAGCAAACCAACTGTTTGGGGCTTACTAGAGATAACAGGAGAGCTATTTGGCCCCCAGGGTCCCTCAGGAGGCAAGGGGACTTCATTCCCCTAACCAAGAGCACGCCAGGAGGCAGGTTTGCAGAGAGGTGGAGAAAGGGGGCATGGCCTGCTTTGAGAACTTACCAGTGCTGCTGTGTGGGACTTCCTGGAGGTAATAGGAGGGGTAGTTGGCCCCCAAGGAAGTACTTGAGGGCCAACTACTTATCCTGTTACCTCCCGTACGTCCCTGACAGTGGTATTGCTAAGAGATCTTCAGAGGCCACCCCCACTAGTTCCACCACTCTGCAAACGCGCCTCCTGGCACCCTACGGGTTAGGGGATGAAGGTCACTTTTTACTTTTGAGGGGCTTTGGGGACCAAGAAAACCTCCTAGGACCTCCTGTAAGTCCTACGAACTGAATTCCTGAGCGCTGGTTGGAGGCCCAGGCCTTTTCTGCACCACTCTGCAAATGCAACAACTACAATATAGTTATAAATGAGCATTTAAAAAAAACCTTAGAAATTCACTGAAAAAAACACCGGTTTCAGGTACGTTATAGTTAGAAATAAGCAATTAAAAACCTTAGAAATTCACTGAAAAAACACAGTTTTTTGGAACGTTGTAGTTAGTTGGACATTTCACTCCTCAATGCACTGCTGATGACGTCACATATGACATCACTCATGATATGGTCAGTGACATCACTGATGACATCTCAAATGATATCACTGATGACATCACTGATTACATCATCCACTTAATATCTGATGCACCTCCTCACACCCTAATATAACTTTTCATACACCTACTCTAAAATATAGACTACCATTCTCGAAACCATTGACACACAATTCCACTTAGTACATACTCACTCACTGATTCATAGGTCTACACACACATCCACTGACCCATGCAGTCACTCATACATGCAGTCACTTGTCAATGCAGCCACTGATATATGCACTCATACACCCATACAGATACTCACACTCCGACACACACCCATAATTATTCACACACCTAGTCATTCACCCAAAGAATCAACCACATTGCCATTTACTCACCTATACAGTTATACACACACCACCTCACTTAGTAACACATAGTTACTCTCGTATACAATCACTCACACAAGCACATACTCACCCATATAGCCACTCTCAACCTCGCTCACTCTAAAAGTCACTTATGTACTCAAATACTCACATATACTGCCTTTCAAATATGTAGTTACTCACCCATATACCACTGAGACATCCATACACTCACTGAAAAAGCCATACGCACACTCACTCAACCATACCGTCCCTCAAAGACCCAATCATAAATGCATACACCCACGGATTCATCCACTCATACATCCATGCAGGGAGTCACACAGACCCTCACCCACCCACACAGACACTCAGGCACCCAGACAGGTACTCAGAAAACTAATCAATAACCCATATAGACATGGATGTGCCTACTCATCAACCCATGCAGCCACTTACACACCAACTGACAGACTGATACTCACATTTTCACAGATTAGTCACTCACCCATACATTCACTAAGACACTTTTAATCACTCACAAATACAGTCAGTCACGTACCCACCAAAATAATCCATACAGACACTTAAACATCCACTCATTCTTCAAATGCACCTTGGCGTATATATATATAACATTCTTAAACTTTTTTAAAACACTCACACTCACAGGATGATGTCATCAGTGATGTCATTTGAGATGCCATCAGTGAAGTCATCAGGGAAGTCTCTGGCCATGGCATGAGTGATGTAATATGTGACATCATCAGCAGTGCATTGCGGGGGCGAGAGTTATAGTTAACCCAACTAACTATAATGGACGAATTTTTCTGGTTTTGTACAAGTGAAATGTCCAATTAACTATAACAACCCTGATACCTATGGTTTTTTCAGTGAATTTCTAAGGTTTTTTAAATGCTAATCTCTAACTATAATATCCCTGAACCCTGTTTTTTTTCATCAAGTTTCCACAAGTTTTTAAATGCTAATTTCTAGCTATATCGTCCCTAAAACCTATGTTTTTTCAGTGTGTATATATATAATTATAATCGCTATTATATATGTTGTGCTTTTGTGTTTTTTATCAATACCAAATTACGGATATTACCACTACTACTACTGTGTAGATAGGTCACCAATAATAAAGCATCCCAATATAAGTGGCGGAGATGCCATATCTAGCTATTTCTGTTACATGTAGACCTTTTAAAGGCTACGGTGATACATCTAATTCTCCATTGGTGTGTACTGAGCCCTGATTTTAAACTATGCCTTCTTCTGAAGCCCATTCAAGTGCTTCATCTCCAAGCATTAAGAATCGGGCAAGCCTCCACTATGGGCATCCCTGAGCCCCCAGTCAACTGCTGCATTACTAATCAACTTTTAACTCAACCTACTATCATCTCAGTGCAGCTCACCATTATCCTTGCACTACCATCTACCCTACTGTCAGCTGGCATGGCACCATAAACAAGTGAAAAAGGGAAATGATAAAATTATATGTTTAGATGGGTAACAGTCTCATACCCGAACTCACGTGCTGGATAGAAAGAGAAAACGCAAAGGATCGTGCGACAGTTTGATGGGCAAAACATTATGCTGCAGTCTCCATAGATATCACCAAGGGACAATTCGTTCAGTAGTGATGATAGAAGTCATCTTGAAAGTAATGTGTTATATTTAGCCTAATACCACCACAGGGATTCAGTAAAGAAAAAATCTATAACACCAATTTTTATTTTTTTTAAAGTAAATGCCTTATTTAAAAATTTATTTTTAAGGTGTATCGTAATAATAATTCTCTTTTTATTGAACTCCGTTTTAACAAAAAGAAATGTTTTTTTATTTTATTGTAATTGTTTATATTTAAGAATAAAATATTAAGAATAAAAATTATTTTAAATCGCCTACTTCTGTCAGAGTACCAAATGCCAATTTTAAGGCAAATCCCACTGTGCTTAAAGGGAAATTAACAGATGCTAGAATAGCAGTATGACTGTCTGAAACAAGCACTTATTTTATTCTTTTTGGCACAACACAAACACAGAAAAAAATCCCCAGCGTGATATGTGAAAACACTCAGGCATAGCCACACACATGCACATATAAGTAATGACACAGCGGCCATTTTAGCTTTTTGCTCCATTGAGATGATGTATCCACACAGCAGGCAATTTGGTTTTTCAAATGTATCATTCCAAGGCGGTAGACACACGTCTTGGAGCAGTAAATTTAAAAAAAAGGTGAGTGAAAGAGTAGTTCGGGAATGGAGTGGTAGAAAATAGCAGCCGCAGATAAGGTAAAAAATAAATGAATATTAAGATTTAGAGACATAGGGGAACAGTGGAAGATTGTGGGGATGGAAAGAAGAAAGTTAAAGCTGATGACAAGCACCTGTGAGCAAGGATGAGTAGTAAAACAGCAGAGTTGCTGGGGGAAAAGGAAGTGATAAAAAAAGTCAAGAAGGATAGGGAAGAATGGGGCAAACAGCAGACCAGCTAATGGGTGAGATGAACCTAAAAATTAGGTACACGACAACTGTAGACACCAAAAACAGGATTTTGAGACAATAAAGATAAACTGTTGGTTTAGTTTGGAAAGAGCTGCAACCAGCACAGAAAAGGGAAAAGACATAGGGGCAGATTTACAATAACTGGCGCATCCCTGCATATCAGCAGGGATGCGCCAGTTATTGTGCATCACGTAGCGTCAAGTATGCAAATTGTTCCACTCTTCAGAGCAGCTTTGAATTTCTGATAGAGTTTCAACTCTTTCAATTCCCTCTTTTGGTAAGTCATTGACAGCATCTGAACGCTCGTCAAAATTATAAGGGGCAGATTTATGTTACCTGGCGCATCCCCAGGGATGCGCCAGTTAACGTGCGCCACAGTGCGCCACAGCTCCGCCAACCATGGTGCGCTGCATTTATAATGTGGCGCACCATGGTGAAAAAACGGCACCGATGCATGACGCATCTGTGCCGGAAATGTGGCGCATTGCTGGAGTTGCGTCAAGACCTACGCCTGCTTCAAGCAGGCGCAGGGTTTTGAAGCAGCATTGCCCTGAAAGTGACTGAGTGAAATCTCATAGATTTCACTCAGCCACTTTCAGGAGGAGTTCCTGCGCAGGAACGCCCCCCCCCCCTGCGCAGGAATGCCTCCTTATGGCGCAGTGCTTTTTGCAACGTGACGCATCTCCTAGATGCGTCACGTTGTAAATAGGGTGCATTGTTCGCCGCAGTTGCGTCAAATAAAGTGACGCAATTGCTGCACAAAGAGGACCAACAGCCTCATAAATCTGCCCCTAAATGTTTAAATTTAACATTCAGGGATAGTACTTTGCCAGCAAAAAAACAAGCATTGGCATAGCCAATAGGTATCGCCTTTGGGACCTTATAAGTGTTTAGCCATACAACAATTAATGTTATTGCAGTAAGGATATTGTGCTGCATAACTAAATACTTTTAAGGTCCCAAAGGCAAGACCTATTGGCTATGCCAATGCTTGTTAACATGTGTGTCTGTGTGCATTAGCTTCCTCTAACTTAAATCCTTACACATTGTGACTTGAGAAAGGAAATTAAAATGTAATACTCGAGTAAGCAGCAGGTCGTGCTTTGATTAAACAATCTCCCTTAAAGCAAATCTGCTCTTTTCAGAACACCTAAGAATACTACAAATCTGGCAAATGCAAGCGATTTTGGCCAATTTATGAAAAGGAGCTTCAGGGCGATTCTTAACTATGACTGTGCTGGTGACCCCAGCAGTAGTAAAAATAGACCAGCAGCGGAGGCCTTAGAGACATACCTTGAAGTCCCCTCAGCCAATCAGCGGACAGCATTTTTCATCACAGAATGGTCTCTTATCCAGTACAGAACATCTGTCACGACAGCTCACCTCTTGCTATGAAATATTCTAAAGAGGAAGTAGAGGGAGAAGGGAGGAAGATTTAGATTGCTTGAATTTAAAAAAATTAATTGAATTAGCACATCAGTATTCCAATAAAGCTACTGCACAGACATCAGCGCTATGGTACATCTACCACTCAGCGACAGATATACGGGTGGGATTCTAATGAGATACAAGTGACTTTGGAAACTAGAGAACGCATAGACAAGCTACAGACAAAGTGCCAGCTGTACCCCACCCGCAGTCTGCAGCACCCATGACTCAGCCAGTACACTAACCTTGTTGGGAGAAGAGCTCCTCCGCTGCTGGTTCATGCGCTCCTCATGATCAGCCTGCCGCTGCTCTCGCTCCTTTGACTTATTGTGCTGGTATTTGATCTCCAGGTGTGGGTTAAACAGCAGAGAAAGACTGTTAAGAAGATTATGTTTATTTAGGTCCTAGTTTATTAAACCACCATAAAAACACCCATTTCAAAATAATACATTAAGTACACTTAAAAAGAAAATCAAACGCCCAAGAAGAAGAAGAACAAGCGCGCGCGTGCCTCGCGCTAAAAGTGGAAGGGGTGGGGGAGGGAGCGCAAGAGAAACAAAACGTTTCCCTTGCGGGAGAATGCCAGGAGCACCATGTGTTTGTAAGTTAATTACAAACATATGGTGTCAAGCTCACTCCCACAGGGAATCGCCAAACGTGAACGCGTTGCCATTGAAGGCAAGGAAATGCGTGCACGTTTTTGACTGAAAAGCCAAAGCGATTGCTAAAGGTCTTTTGCCTAAGCAGCTTATGCGTGCTGCGTAGGTGAGACCTAAAAAGGGAAATTTCACACACCCCAAGTACAAGCTGACAGGATTGAAATGACTCTCTAAGTGATAACAGGATTGATGGACAATTTCAGATGAGCTGTGACAATCTGGTTATTCTGGAATTAAGTGTTTGTTGCTCCACTGAGATGGCTCTTTGAGTCCAATGTCTGACCATGATTGCTTTAAACATGCCATTAATAGGTAATATAGACATCATCCGTTGATAAACGGTGTGCTCCACTGGATGGAGAAGGCACAAAACCAGGATCAGTGTACTCAAACGAACTGAGGTTTGGACCCCCTTTTAAATGGCAAAGGTCAGAGTACTCCTTCCTCTATCAGCCCATAAAGCTGGAAATGTGAGGATACCCTTTGACTTGGGACTCTTGTTCACCTGCCCCTCCCCCTAAAATCAATGCACTAGTCAAAGGCTTCAACGATTAGCTCTCCATCTCTACAGATTATTTCTGCTCCTACAGAATGTCCACTGTATGGAGATGACGAGCGCCCATGTTGTAGCACTCCTAAACTGCTGCAATTACATCTACACTGGTCTCCCCAAGAAACGTTAAGCCAGTTGACAAAGACTCCAGATTCAAGCAGCCAGACTGAGCCTAAATCTCTGGAAACATAGCCTTCAACTGGCTTCCAGAAATTGTCAGGACAAAATTTGAGATCCTATATGCTTTCCATAAGACACAGGGGCATATTTACAAGGAGCAATGCCAACAAAATGTCACTTTTTGCGATGTTTTGGTGTCGTTAAGTCCTTCGCCTTATTTACAAGGTGGAGTTAAGCCACTTAACATGACTTAATGCTGCCTTATAAATAATGCCCTTATTCACGCAGCACTTAGCATGAAAGGGGTGGGCAATGGGTTTTGCAGTGGGCATTCTGCTGCAACACATATTGCTTTTTTGACGCTGACCCATATTTACAAGGTGTGGGCTAGCACCAAAAATAAGATCAGGAAATACCTGGTCTTAAACAGACGATACGAGGAGAAAGTTTTTTTTCTCCTTGTATATTGCTCTTTCCACGTGTGTTGCATGCTGCAGCATACATGGATAGAGCAAATCACCTGTTAAGATTTTTTATGTGCAGCAAGCTTTTCCATACCTGCACATTAGCAATCATCCCTGCAGCACAGGCACCCTAACAAAAGGGTGCTAGGATGCCTGCGCTGGCCCTATGCAGTTTTTTTAGCGCTGGGGAAATGCAGGGGTGTGCCGTATTTTTGTAAATATGGCGCATCCCTGCATTTTAAAACTGTTGGAGCGTGGAGTTACCACTTTTTGGAGTAACAATGAGCTCCGCCAGTGGCCTAACGGCTAGGGCTGTCAACCTCGGAGCTGGGTAACCGGGTTTGATTCTTGGCTGGGATGCCTAACATTCTGTGATTCTGGGCAAATCACGTAATCTCCCCGTTCCTAACAAAAATTAATGTGTCTGTCTGTAATATAATTGGTGCTAATGTAAAGCGCTCTGATACCTTCGGGTCTAGTTCACGCTCCACCCATTGTACATATGCCCTACAGTGTTACTGCAAAAATATACCCTTTACTGCACACCAGTCAAAACCTCAGATCAACATCTACCCACATAATCCCTTTGTAGTCTTTCAAGAGATCAAAAAACAAGATGTAATCCCTCTGGGTACAGGGCCCATAACCATAGAAAGCCCTCAGTGTCCTCCTGACAGCTGAAACCAACTACTTATGTTTCAGGAAATGGCTCTAGACTGAATTATTAAGATTTGCTTTCTAAGAAAAACCCTTGTTGAGTAAGGGTCTGAACCGAAGAACATTAGGTGAAGGCCATCCTTATTGGATTGCCCTTGCTTCAGTTCCCTGAAGTAACCAGAATGCAGAATATACCACTATATACAACTCACAATAAATAAATATTAATGTGTATGTTTGTAAGAAGTGTTAAACATGCACCAGAAAGCAGTGATTTGTTTTATTTTCAGGAGTTCACAAAAAAGTCTGCACTTCGAGAAGGACATGTTTCTGCAGAGCTAAAATGTGCTTTGCGGACAGTGCTTAATTTGTAAAAAAAAATAAGTGCCAGGGCTCTCGTCAAGAGACTACTGCAGTTGGCACCGCATATTGCCCCAGCCAAACTGCAAATGATAGTAACAACTACTACCATTTCACTCCTCTTACAAGTGTGACACTACGAACTATCTCAGGCACCCAAATGTATATATAAGAATGGCTTGGAAGGCAGGTAATAGTTTAATTTATGTATAGTGAATAATAATTAACTGTTGTTGTGGTCACCTCTAGATTAGCCAGACGGCGCCACCTTGTGGCAGACTGCCACAATCACCTGTGTTTGTCAATTAGGTGCAGGTGCTGAGCACTTGAAACCACTGGTTCAAATTAAGCACTGGCTTTGCCACGTTACTTTGGACATAGTAACACGATTAGCATCTAGTAAATAGTAACAGTCGTAAATCTTGTTGCTATGCATAAAGGCCTAAAGAGTCTCAGGTTCGTAGATGTATCCAGTGTGTGTGCCTTTAAGAGTGCAGTGACAGCAAAGCAGTCTCTTTAATAGGACATGACTTAATATTGACCACTAGATTATTCTTGAGATCCCTTTATTTATCCTTTTTATTCTGAACATTCAAGGTAAAGCTTCCGGTGTTCACATGAAATACAGGAAAATTGGAAGAAGATTGATTGGAGTAAAAAAGCATTCAAAGATCATTATTCTACATCCAATTGCAAGGTTTCACGCGGTAATAAAAAGCTTTTTTCGAAGATCTGTACTGTGAGACATAATTAGGCTGACATTTTTCAAGCCCTCTGAAAGACCACTCCTTTCCTGACATCAAAGGGTAATAGAAAGTATTTCTTCTTGATAGGTGATTCCCCACTGTGTAAACGAATTACATTGCAAACCATCAGACCAAAATTCTTAAAAATATACCAGATTGCAAAGAGGATTTTCATTTTCTATAATTTGAAATACTCTACAACACCTAAAATGTATCCTCAATTTTCTGGGAAGGTCAAAATACAAAGATGAGTTCATTTCATCTACAGAAAATGTTCAGCAAATATCCTCCACAGGCATGCTCTTAATCAGTCATATTTGATGCACTGGCACTGAATTCTTTTTTATTTTGTTTGATGAAAATCTTCGAAGCACATACCATCCTTTTGGCCTCAGACACGTGGCGCATATATTGGTAAAGCAGAGTAATGAAGAGTAGGATGATAAGCAAACGCTGATAAATTAGTATTTTTACAAAAGTCCGAAGAACTATTCTTTTGCTTTTATAAATCTAATATATTCTCCGTTAACGAGGCTATATATTCCCAAATAATTTCTGCAATGCATATTTGTTGTGTTGCTTATTTATTGTACTGTTCCTTTAATCATACACATTCTAGTCATGTCATTACTGAATGTGGAATGTTATACATGTCATGTTGATGTGCATCCTTTGTAAAGGACAGTTATTCCTTGATGCTGATCTTGCTGGATTACTTGTACTGTGCTCTTCGATTGAATAAAGCATCAACCTTAATTTCCTTGAATTTATCTTCATTTCACTGGCGACGGGATTCGAAGAGCAGAACCTACGTGGGATACTTACTTTAACCTGATTTTGATATTTTTTTTTTGGTTTTATCTCAAATGGACTGGAAAGGACGTTAAAGAACTCTGATGACATTTATCTACCTTGGTAAATATACCAACTATTTTATTGACTATTTACTCTTGGATTAACCTTAAGGTGCTTGAGCATATTTGAACCTGTTCATTTTGAAATTGCAAGTGTTTTAAATATCGAGCTATATCGAGCATATTCAAAGGATTTACATTAACTCTTGCACTGTTGGATTTAACTTTGAATTCTAGTGGAATTGAAATGTTGGCGTGACTAATTGAAATTTAAGAAAAGAAGCGCTTTACCATTTTTGTTGCCATTAGCGCGTCACAGCTAGCACCACAGCTCGCTCCAAGGCTCGCACCATATTCAAAGGTAAATACATTCACCTTTCTGGTTCCATCTTCTAAAACTCGGCGCTCTGACGTTCCACCTCGACGCTCCGACGTTCCGCCTTGAATTGTGGGTAATTGCGTGTGACGTAACACGTTTTGGCGGCCATCTTAGTTACACCTGAAGTTACGGACACCTTCGTGAAAGACTCGGAGAAACCTGAAGTTACGGACACCTTTGTGGAAGACTCGGAGGAAAGATTAAACAATCTTCATCAGCGCGTTACCATCAGCGGTGATTCGCACACCTTCTCCACTTTCATCAGCGCGTTACCATCAACGGTGATTCGCACACCTTTTCCATTTTCATCAGCGCGTTACCATCAACCGTGATTCGCACACCTTTCTCTATTTCTCTATATAATTTTTTTTTTATGGTATTCAGTACAGTGATGATTTAAATTTAATGTGTTGCATTTAACCGGTATAAGTACATTATAGGTTTTTGTACTAGCACTCTTAGTGATAATATTTAAAGTACTTAATCCAGCATTACTTCACATTTTGACTTTTAATTATTGTGGTATTAAGTTTTCTAATTTACGATGACTCAACCTAATTACAACATTAGCCCTCCTCAGGCATTCTGGGTTTCTGGTAATGAACCACCACTTAAGTGGTTGGAATGGAAGCCTTATTTCTGTAACTATATAGATGCATTAGATGAGGATGGAAAAATGTCTCATGCTCAAAAAAAGAGACTTCTTCTTCATTCTTTAGGTCCTGTTGGACTAAAGGTATATGAAACTATGACTAAACCCTCTTTTCCAGGTGATTTGAATGTTTATATGTTAGCGCTTCCTACCTTTCATTAAGACAAAAGGGGAAACACCAGTAGAATCATTAACGGTAATACGGTAATTCCAAACAACTTTCCCATCCTGAGTTGGCCAATCCAGATTATTACTAATAGAAAGCGGAATAGTATTCTTCAACACCCTATTAAAATGTTCTACGACACCGTTACCACCAGGATTATAAAGAGAATTTGTCCTATGCCTAATCCCAAGTTTACTGAAATATCTTTTCGTTCTTACAGACAAAAACTGAACACCATTATCGGTGAGAATGCAAGAAGGGATTCTCTCTGTAACAAAAGTCTCAACCAGGAAACTTAGAACAGAATCAGTATCTGCCCTCTCTACAACCTTAACAACGGGCCATTTAGAAAACAAATCAATGAGGACAATCAAGTACCGATGAGAACCATCTTGTTCTTGAATAGGGCCCATAATGTCTACCGCAACACATTCCCAAGTAAACTCAGGAGAAGAACACTCCAACATAGGAGGACGAAAGGTACGCAATGTTTTGTCTGCAGAAGCACAAATAACACAATCTCTAACAATCTTTTCCGTTTGAGAATCACATCCAGGCCACCAGAATAAATTCTTTACTAATGATTTAGATCTTACAATCCCAGGGTGACCCTCATGGCATAGTTCAATGATTCCTTCACGTAAACCACTAGGAGGAACGATCTTCTCACCCCTTAATAATGTCTCATGTGCAACTGAGAGTTCAGACCTAACTTCCCAAAAAGGTCTTAAAACATCATCCAACACATCTTTCTTATTTGGCCAACCTTCAACTGTGTAAGAAATTACTTTCTGTAAACATTCATCAGCCAAGTACTCACTACTCCATTCTTCCCTGCTGAAGGCTGAAAGACCTTCATCAGGAACATAGGCTATTTGTAATTCATTCCAATTGTTATTATCACATTCCTCCAACATTACAGGCATCCTTGACAGAAAATCAGCAAGAACGTTGCTTTTACCTGGAACATAAACAATCTTGTAAATGAAGTTCTGTAACCTCATAGAAATTCTAGCCAGGCGAGCAGAAGCATTAATTACTCCTTCTGTAGTCAAGATCTTTACTAATGGCTTGTGGTCGCTGCGTAATAAACACATTTAACCCCAAACGAAAGACTTGAAATGATCTAACGCCCAGGCACAAGCTAAAGCCTCCCTTTCTATTATAGGGTACTTTTCTTCACAAGGAGAAAGAGATCTTGAAGCATAGGCTATTACATTTTCCTTCCCTTTCTCATCTATTTGCATTAAAACAGCTCCAAGACCCTTGTTACTAGCATCAGTAGTAATTATGTTCTCCAAGGATGGATCGAAATTGTGTAGAGCAGTGGCCTGAGCAATAGCGTTCTTAATATTCTTGAAATCTTCATTACAAGACTTAGACCATTCAAACCTCACACCCTTCTTCAAAAGTTGTCGAATATTATAAGTAACACTCGCAAAATTAGGAACATACTTAGAGCAAAACTCAGCCATTCCTAAAAATGACTTAATGTCGTCTTTACTTGTAGGAACAGGAGCCTCAGAGATAGCTGAAACCAAAGAAGGTTTAGGCCTAACACCTTCAGCATCAATGATATGGCCTAGATAAGTTACGCTCTTTTGAGCAAATTTACATTTAGAATGTTCAACAGTAAGGCCCTTGCTTTCAAGAATATTTAATACTTTATGTAGTCTTGACAAATGTTCATTTTCATCATCCCCAAAAACAAGAATGTCATCTTGAAAAAATCTGACACCTTTTTCTCCCTTAAACAGTTGATACATTAATCGTTGGAAAACTGCAGCCGCCGAAGCTAAGCCGAACGGCATGCGTTTATAACGGAAGCAACCAAAGGGTGTCACAAAAGATGTAAACTTCATTGATTGGGGCACAGAGAAATCTGGTGGTATGCAGACGATAGGTCTATAGTAGAAAACCATCGTGCATTACCAAGACTAGAAACCATCTCATTGATTTTAGGAAGTGGGAACTTGTCAACCACAATATTGTTGTTTAAATACCTCAAATCCACACACAATCTGATTTTCCCATTGCTACATCTTGCGACGACAATTGGCGAAACCCATTCACTCGCTTCAATTGGCTCAATAATGTCAGTAGAAACAAGTTTATCTAGTTCTTTGCTGACTTCATCTCTTACCAAAATAGGAACATTCCTACATTTATGCACCTTTGGACAAGCATCATCCTTTAATATAATCTTATGCTCGAAACCAATTAAATTTCCCAAAGTTTTACTAAAATTTGTGTAAAATTCCATCAGTAACAACAGAACTATCATCAACTACTAAAACATGTTCTTTACTG
The DNA here is from genome assembly GCF_964263255.1 of Lissotriton vulgaris. Taxonomy (NCBI): domain Eukaryota; kingdom Metazoa; phylum Chordata; class Amphibia; order Caudata; family Salamandridae; genus Lissotriton; species Lissotriton vulgaris. The sequence goes on from NC_141694.1 coordinate 573,236,002, forward strand.
TTTGGATCTAAAATAATGTGAAGTTGTTTTTGGTCAAACCACCCTAAAACAGGTGGTCCTTTCTTTGAAAATGTAAAGCTTTCCCCTACATTCTCTACCTTTGAATCTGAAAACAAACCAACGAAAACCCAGAATAGAAATAGGTTCTCCCATATAACCTTCAGGGTGGATATCTGATGGCAATAACTTTTCACCAACATGTTGGATAAAAGAAGATTTCCACATTTCCTCATTAACAATGGTATAAGGTGAGCCCGAATCAGCATAGATTTTGACATCTACTCCACCAATACTCATTGAACAAATAGGTTTGTTAATCATGTCCTCATCTCTTATTCTTAAAACTAACTTATCATGAACATTCATTACTAAATTATCCTCTATATCATTTTCTAAATTTTCTTCCTCATCAATGTCATTTACAAAATTTACTTTACTCTTCTTTTTCCTGTTACATGCTTTTGTCAAATGGCCTTTCAAACCGCAACTAGAACATTTAGCTTTCAGGCCAGGACATCCTTTGAAATCAGCCAAATGCTCCAAACTGTTGCATCTGTAACACTTAGGTTTAAAATTCGAAGAAGATTGAGGATGTTTTGTAAGAAATGATTTGTTGTTAGAACCAAAAGATTGTCTTGAGTTATAGCTAAACCTCTTTTTATCAGTAGCATTCACCTTGCCAACCACTTCATTAGTCAGTGCACTGTTATCATTTTTTATCACGTTAGCGCACCTGCCAGACATTTCTGCTTTGCGTGCAATAGCAAGAATATCATCTAAAGGAGAATCTCCATTAATCCATAACCTATCCTGTATAGAAGCATTGTAAGAATGCATAACAATTTGGTCTCTAATTAATTCTTCTTGTAGTACACCAAATTTACAGTCTAATGTAATCCGAGTTGTTTTTCTAGACCTGATTTTTCTAACACCGTTTGGAAACCAGAAGATTTGGATGTTGATGATTCTAGTGGTAACAATAATTTGATTGACAGTTCTGGAGTGGTTAGCTGTCTTAGTTCGAGTGATATTCCTAATTCTAGTGTGGTTGTTTCTGAGAATGATAACTTAGAGTCTTCTAGCAATATCTCTGAAGATTCGGTTGTCACTCCTGTGGAAGAAAGTTCTGTTGTTTCTGGTGAGGATCCTATTCTCCGCCATTCCTCAAGGAAGAGGGTGGTTCCTCTGTGGCTTAAAGATTATATCACAAACAATAGTTAAGGGTTATATCACAAACAATAGGTAGTAGTTTCTTTTTTTTATATAGCATATAATTTGGAAAAGTTTTGATCCACTTAATGTATGTTTTCCTTTGTTTTCTTTTATTTTTTATTTTATTATTAGAAAGGGGGATGTGTTGTGTTGCTTACTTATTGTACTGTTCCTTTAATCATACACATTCTAGTTATGTCATTACTGAATGTGGAATGTTATACATGTCATGTTGATGTGCATCCTTTGTAAAGGACAGTTATTCCTTGATGCTGATCTTGCTGGATTACTTGTACTGTGCTCTTCGATTGAATAAAGCATCAACCTTAATTTAACTGAATTTATCTTCATTTCAATATTTTTATTGGTCAAGTTATAGGTTTATTTTTAGGTTTTTATTTCTTGCATCTCTACTATTAGAGCGGTATGTAAAATGTTTGTCTATCTCTCTGTGTGTTTTATGGTATTACCTTCAGTTGCCATGCCATCATTGACACTACATCACTGGCCACTACATCATAAAGGTCATTATAAAATGTATTTTCGATTAGTCTGGACCCTCTGCCTGCAAAATGCGTAAAAGAAATTAATCACATCCTGATTCCAATATGGACCGAAATAATAAATGCGTCACTTTCACAAGGGATCCTTCCCGACAGCCTAAAAACAGGTCAAATCGTTCCCATAATCAAAAAACCCACAGCGGATGCATCAGATCCAAATAACTTTCGCCCAGTGACCAACATCCCTCTACTGGCCAAGCTGACTGAGAAATGTGTGCAGAACCAACTGAGCCAACACATCACCAAATTCTCCTTGCTAGACGAATGTCAATCGGGATTCAGAGCAGGGCACAGCACGGAAACAGCGATTCTCCATATTATTGATGACGCGCTGCAGGCCCTTGACCAAAATCAAACATGCTTATTGATTCTCCTAGACCTGTCATCGGCATTTGATACGGTAAACCATGAGGCATTACTGGCCAGGCTACGGGACAGGATGGGACTATCGGGAATTGTGCTGAACTGGTTCGAGTCCTTTTTACAGAACAGAACGCAACGCTTCCTGGTTAACCAATCAACTTCACCTCCGTGCCCTATCTCAATTGGAGTCCCTCAAGGCTCGACATTATCCCCTGATCTGTTTAACCTATACGTCGAACCACTCACAGAAATTCTCCAAAAATCTCAAATATCTTATCACATGTATGCTGACGACACGCAAATATACTTAAAGATCGCATCCCTAAAAGATTTGGAATTAATGAATGAGACACTAAAAATGGCACTTCAATGGTTAACCACAAACCACCTGAAGCTGAATGCACATAAAACAGAGTTCTTACTAATTTCTCCACCAAGGAGCCATACAGAAATAAAGGAGTGGACGAAAGTCGTGACTGCGCTAAACTGCACCCCAACCCTTGTCAACTCAGCTAAATCGCTAGGAATCACCCTTGACGAGAATCTAGACATGAAAGCCCACATCAACTCAATGGCGAAAAGTGCACGCTTTCACTTGAACTACTTAAGAAAATTGAAACCTTACATCACAGAGTCCAACCTCAAAGTGGCAATCCAATCCTTAGTTATCTCGAGGATTGAATATGGATGCACTACCTTGGCTGGATTACCAAAAACGTCCACAGCACCATTGAAAGCCTGCCTTAACGCTGCGGCAAGACTTATCACCGGAACCAGGAAATATGATCATATATCCCCGCACCTGAAAGTATTGAACTGGCTACCATATGAAGCAAGAATCCAAATGAAGATAGCATGCAACACACACAAAGCATTACACGAGAACACGCCAAGATATCTAGCCAAGAAAATTCAGTTGTCCGGTGGCAACAGACCAGCTAGGAGTGCTAAGGAGTTGCTTCTACGGCCAGCCTTCTTCCGAAAGAAAAAAACCTATGACAGAGCGTTCTCAGGAGCTGCCCCCAGAATCTGGAACTCACTCCCTCCAAACATCAGGAAGATCCAGAATCTGGTAACATTCAAGCGTGAAGTGAAGAGCCTGCTGATGAATAGATACAATACTTAGTACACGTTTCTTGGTTCGGATTTACTGCTGCCCAGTACTGATCTTGTACGCCTTTAGAAAGGGAGGCACAGGTCATTCTATAATGGAATACGTATCCTATAATATGAGAACAACCGAAAGGCCATTAGTAATTGGCTACTTTGAGTGAACAGGAGAACAGCATCTTGCATGAACATATACCGAGCTACCTCATATCTGTAATATATACATGCTTTTGTTAGTAATTTTGCCATATCTGTTATATATACATGCTTTTGTTAGTAATTCTGTCATAGCATAGTTATGTACGCTAACGTCCACAGGTGTTACGAATATATATATCATCTACCTCACAGCGGTTGCTCGCGAACTGCTTATATATATGTTTACATTTTTTTTTTTTTTTCTCTCTCATGTTACGAATATATATATCATCTACCTCACAGCGGTTGCTCGCTAACTGTTTATATATATGTTTACACTTTTTCTCTCTTATGTTAAGCGCTCTGATACCCACGGGTCTTGTTCGCGCTATACAAAACGTTATAATAAATAAATAAATAAATAACCTTAACCTTTTTTTTTATTTGAGATTAGTTTAAATAATCATTTTTACATTTTGTTGCTTAAGTGATAATAACTTTATTTTCTTAATAATTTTAAAATAAATTTACCATAATTCAACTAATACCCATTTCCTTCTTGTTAGAAATTGGGTCTCTAGTTGATAGAGGTGTGCACCCTGTCCAAGTAGGGGCCACGATCCTAGTCAGGGTAAGTCAGATATACAACCTAAATTAACCTGTGCTCACTCTCTGGTAGTTTGGCACAGAGCAGTCAGGCTTAATTTTAGAGGCAATGTGTAAAGTATTTGTGCAATTACAGTACCGGAATGAAAACACCATAAAAAGTCTCCACTCCAGCTTAGAACAATAGAGAATATCTATTGAAGTAAAAGAAGACAAACACTACATAATTCCAATAAATAGAGCTCCAGATATTTATTTTCAAAGATTAAATGCAAAAACTGTGCTTAGAAGTCACTAGCGGTCAATAGGTTACTTAAGGTTGTGAGGGACTGGTAAAAATCTAAAGTTCAGGCCGACTACTCTGAATGAATTTATACTTGTAAAGTGCACTTATACCCCAACTGGGGTTTCCTGGCGCTGTACGCATACCGCTGTGGAACCCTTCCTGGCTTTTCCCTGTGAAATGTCCACTCCTGGGCACCCCCAAGGTGAAGCCAGGCATCCCAGCGCTGTTGCGGCCATTGTGGAGATTAAGCAAGCTATTGCCCAGAGTTGCAGAGTGGGACCCATGATTAGAATAGGCACCGAGGCGAGAATTATCAGGTCTGAAGAAATTGAGCCCAAGACCTGCCGAGGCGGGAATTGAACCCTACTCCTGGGCCAGACCTCTGCATCAGGGTCTGCCGCGCTAACCAAGGATTGGCGCTGCGTTGTCGTCGAATCTTGCAGTCAGGACTCGTGTCGTCGTTAAATCGCCACTGCATAGGAGGACACTGTGTTGGTTCTGATCTGTGCCAAGGGACCACTGTGTTGATTTTTTAAGAAAACAGCTACAAAACCCAATTCTGAGGCCCAGGTCTGGAATGGGCACCTCGGGCAAGGGTAGGACTCACAGATGGCAGAGTACAGCAGCACCAGCTGAGTTGCAAGATGTCTTTTGTGACCCTGAGACTTCAGAAAACAAGGACCAAGCCAATAAGGAGAAACTTGAGTTCAAGGATGTAAAGAGCTGGTCCAGTCCCTTCACTCCCAGACAGGAAGCAGCAGGTCAGCACAGCAGAGGAGGTAGCAAAGTGGCAATCCCTCCTACAGTACAGCAGCTCTTCTTTCAGGCAGAATGTCCTTGGTTCCAGTAAACTTCTGCCTTGGTGGTGTCAGGGGTCCAGTACCTGTATCCAAATGTGCCATTGATTTGAGGGAGACATCGAAGAGGCCTTTGAAGATCACAAGGTCTCTACCTTTCCTGCCCTGTATCCAGACACGCTAAACAGGGATATACAACTCTTTGTGTAGGGAGAATCCCAGCCCTTTACAGGTGCACGTGTCAGTTCCTGCTTCCCAATCTACCTCAGGAAGGCCCATCAGCCTGGTGATGGGCCATCAGGATCCAAATGTCACACCCCAGCTCCCTTTGCTTGGCTGTCTGGAGGGAATGCATAAAGTCCAGCTGTCACCAAACCCAGAAGTGTATTTAGAGACAGACAGAGGCACAAATTGTTTAAAGAAAGAAAATTCAAACTTTCAGAATTTCAATTCAAAATCTAACTTAACCATAGGTTACGATTTGAAATTGTGAGTCCAGAGACACCGAGCTCTGAATCTCTGTCTTTTACCATTGGGATTGACTTAAAACATTGTAACTGCAATGTTTTATGTCAATCCCAATGTTAACCAATGGAAGAGATAGGCCTTACAGTAGTGAAAAATGAATTTAGCGGTTTTTACCACCCGGACATGTAAAACTCAAAGGTACATGTGCTACTTTTTAAATATACTGCACACTATCCATGAGGCGACCTAGATCCTACCTTAGGGGTGACATACATATAATGAAAAGGAAGATCTGGGCCTGGCAAGTAGGTGTCCTTGCCAAGTCGAAATGGCAGTTTAAAACTGCATACACACATGGCAGGCCTGAGCCATGCTTGAAAGGCTACTTAGTAAGAGGCACAATCAGTGCTGCAGGCCTGCTAGTAGCATTCAATGTACTGGCCCTGGGCACATATAGTGCACTTTACTAGCGGCTTAGAAGTAAATTAAATATGCCAATTGTGGCGTGCAGAACATATGCACTTTAGCACTGGTTACCAGTGGTAAAGTGCCCAGAATCCTCAAGCCAGCAAAAATGAAGTCAGTAAAACAGGAGGTGAGAAGGCAAAAAGTCAGGGGAAACCATGCCAAAGATCCGAGGTCTAACACTAACCCTAAAGTTGCACCCTTATACATAATTTATTTTAAATTGGTTTAATGTAATTAATTGTCTTTATCCTACCTTAAACGTGACTCTTCCTTTAGAATTTGGATTAAATAAATTTAAAATACAGAATGACACCTAATTTCAATCTAATACCAATCTTGAACAATTAATAATTTACTTAATTTACAATATTATTATTAAATATCCTTACTGTAACCTTAACACTAACGCTATCTGTAACTCTTAAAGTAACTTAATTAGTCGCTGTTAACCTAGTCATAACTGTTTCACAAAACTCGGTGTTAAGATGTTAAAACAGATATCTTTTTGGCCTGTTTGTGCACTCGATCAAGTATGTTTTTTTGGCACAGTCACAGCTATATATTGATGCAATCACTACATCGATATTTCATTAAAACCTAAAGATAACATTTTTTCATTTGTTCTAACTAATTGTTTTAATAGCTTGTTGAATTTCTAAAGTGGCAAACATAAATCCCTGAAGTCTAATAAATTAAATAATGCCATTAAAATCTGGAGTCTGAAAATTCTAAATATATGTGTGTGTTCATAGGGGGTGTGGTCTGCACAATCAATATTAGAACATTGGAATGTTGGGAGCTCCGGGTGTCTTCATGAGGCACAGGGTCAGACTGATTTGCATATGGCCATGTCTGAACTGGGGTGGTGTGGAGTGCAAAGAAACAATGAACAAAAGATCTCTGTACTGGGGTGAATGTATGACATTGTTCTGCATTCTGTCCATCAACTGTGGTTATTGCATTTGTCACCCCGAGTGGGATGGGTATGCTCAGACGTGAGTCCCATGCTCTCCACAGCACTGGATTCAAGCAAGCCAGGCTGAAGACGGCTGAAATGCCAGAAACCAGTCCTCAGAAGCTTGTTTCCGGTCCAGGGAACACATGGTTTGGCAGTTCGGGCTGGACTGTTCCCATGAGGCACAGGGTCAGACTGATTTGCATATGGCCATGTCTGAACTGGGGTGGTGTGGAGTGCAAAAAAACGATGGATTTAGGCCCAGATCTCTGTATTGGGGTGAATGTTTGACATTGTTCTGCATTCTGTCCATCAACTGTGGTTTTTAGCATTTGTCATCCCGAGGGGGATGGGTATGCTCAGATGTGAGTCCCATGCTCTCCACACCACTGGATTCAAGCAAGCCGGGCTGAGACCGGCTGGAATATCAGAAACCGGTCCTCAGAAGCTTGTTTCCGGTCCAGGGAAGGCATGGCTTGGCAGTTCGGGCTGGACTGTTCCCATGAGGCACAGGGTCAGACTGATTTGCATATGGCCATGTCTGAACTGGGGTGGTGGGGAGTGCAAAAAAACGATGGATTTAGGCCCAGATCTCTGTACTGGGGTGAATGTATGACATTGTTCTGCATTCTGTCCATCAACTGTGTTTTTTTATCTGAATCTGTAGCTTTGCTATTTGTTTATGCACAAAATGTGTATAAAAATCCCCGCTTTTGAAGGTTCGGGGGCGACTTCTCATTTCACTTACGAGACTCTGTCCTATTTACTTGAGAGTTTGACCCATGTGCAAAGGTGTTTGCGATTACCAAATAGCGAATTTTTGCAATTCACTATTCTGGTAATCACAAACACCAATGTACAAATGTATCTTTGGGACATTTTGGGATTCCCAGTGGGTCACAAAAAGAAGTACCTCAAACTAAAATCACAGGGATTGTGGCCTGCTGGCGCCAGCAGACCACCATGTCTGCGATTGCTTTTCAATAATGCTATCTTTTTTTAAAAATGCAGCCCGTTTTCCTTAAAGAAAACTGGCAGGAAGGGTCACCCAAAACATACCCCTTCCTAATACTGAATGGCAAACCCAATTTATAATTCGGTAATAGGTTGCCGAATCGTAAATAGGGCTTTATACATGTGAAAAAGCCTTTTTGTGCTTGCAATTGGACCGATTCTGGGACCTGACTAACTAGTTATTATTCTTCAGTTTTTCTGATTTTGTTCTCTGAATGTGAGCCTTCATGGCCTTTATTTCATTCTTCTGTATCACTTTAATAAAGAATTCTGTAATAAAGCTTTTAAACTTTTTCCATTAATGTAGGTCTCAGTTACTGAGTGGTCCCAGTTCCTATCGATTCGCTCTCAGCGAATTTAATTATTGATGACTGTGGAGGGTGGTGTCTCTTGCCACTAGATCAACAGAAAAAACACAGAGCCAAACCACCTGAGGGAAAAATTGAGATACATTGATTATTGGGATTCAGTAAATTATTGGATCATTTGGTTTCGGCTCCCAGATTGTGCTTCTTCTTACTCAGTGGATTTTTAAGTTAGAAAGAATAATTGAGGAGGATTTACTCCTGCAGGAGTCTTTCCACCCATCCCTGTGTATTCATTTGATCTCCAGTATACACATGCATAAATGAGTAAATCAATTATTGGTGGCATTCATTCCTCCTTAACATTTCTTACTTCTTATCGGTAGGTATAGTATCAAAATAAATCTAAAAATCCACTTTTGGATCCACCACTGTAACTGCTTAGTAAACTTGTTTGTTATACAATTAGAATGTAATCGCAAATTGATAAAAAAATCCCTTCCAGCTTCTTATTTTTTTTTTTTTTAAACTCATTTGTATTTCTCAGCGAATCTTCCCCTGAGGGATCTCTCGGCGCCTGAGCGAGTGACACCAAATAGTCAGTAGAGTCTAAAACAGCCAGGTTTTGAGTCGCCTTTGGATTCTTAGTAGTGCCAATGTCCCATATCCTACTGTTGTAGCATAGCAGTATTTGTCAATGATCCTATGTTTGATTTATTGGAAGTCGTTTGTCTCATTGAAGTCCTGACTACAATTCTCAAGTGGATGCCTTTTATAACTGCAAACTCCTGTTTGCGCCAACACCGGGTCACAAGTTAGGCACAAATATTGCCCAACACTTGTGTTTGCCTCCATGATTTTCACAAGTTAAAACTATGGCAGTGATTTTGGGCCATATGTAGGTAAATAGCGAATACCGAATCCTTAATACCGAATTATACAGAATCGGTATTAAGAATGAGGTAAACGTGATGTAGGTAAAAATTTGTTAAACATTACCGATTCGTTGCAAATCGGTATTGAATACCGAATTTGAACAAATCGGTAATAAAAATACATACCGAAAGGCTATTACCGAATCGGTGTTACCGAATCCACACCCGAAATCTGTAATACCGAATCGGTAATTTAAAAAATAGCGTTTTGGTGAATCAGCCAATCCTGACACACCCAATTACTTCCCAAACAGGAAGTTGCCACACCCAGCCAGGTGCACAGAGCCTGGAGCTCACTGTGAGGCAGGCAGGCAGGCAGGAGAGCAGAGGAGCCAGCAGCAACACAGCCACAAGAAAGGAAGAATAAGCACTGAACAAGCATTGAAATGGCAAGCCAGGACAGGGAGAAGGAGGGAGGTGAAAGAAAAAGAAAACTCAAGTTCAGCGACAAGGAGCTTGAGATCCTGATCCAGGATGTCACCCAAGAGTACCACAAGCTGTTTGGAGCCCAGTCCCACCAAGTGCCAGAGGCACAGAAGAGGTAAATATGGAGTGGCATTCGGGACAAGATCAATGGCATAGGTGTGACCCTGCGCACCATAGAGGACATCAGAAAGAGGTGGTACGGCCTCAGAAAAACAGCAAAACTGAGGATGGCAGAGAGACATAGGCTGGCAGGGAAAACTGGAGGAGGAAAAAATCGAGCCCCAGTACCAACACCACTGGAACAGATGGTGGAGTCCACCATCCAGCGGGAGAGTGTGAGTGGCGTGGGAGATGCAGACAGCTCCGCCAGAGCAGCTAGAAAACAAGGTAAGAAGCATGACCAGCATGCTGCCCTACCCACTCCCCAACCCCAACCCCCATAGTGGTAAAAGTGCTCCCACTCCACACCATGTCTTACTGGTTACATGCAATGCATTCTGGGTGATGTAGTCAGTGTGAACTCATAATCAGGACTGTCAAGGCAGCTAACACAATAGCATGGCAAATCAAATGGATAGGTCAGGACAACCACTGTGCACTGTTGGCATGTACTTTAATGCAATGGCAATGCAGACAGAGCATTGAGTATATTTACATTTGTGTCATTTCAGGCGAGTCATCTCGCAGTGCAGCTGAGGGCAGCAGAGGCAGGTCAGCCAGGCCAGAGGGGAGTGAACAGGATGAAGACAGCATGCCTGCAGGGAACACAAGCTCTGCGCCATCGCAGCCAGCCAATCCTCCACCACAGACATCACCACAGCGCCAGGGAGGGCCGCAATCCCCTCTCACTCAGTCACCACTGCGACGTTCACCAACACCACCACCACCACCACCACCATTACCACCACTGTCACGCAGGAGGCATGCCGTGATCACCCTCCAGCAGATGGAGGAGTCGTCGGAAGAGGGCAGACAGCGCGAACAAAGTCCTATCGTAGAAAGATCCAACAGGGAGCGGGCTGGTCCTGCATCCGAGGGCGCCCACTTCACATCAAGACGCCGCAGGGCAAGGCCAGACAGTCCAGTGGCATCTGAGCAGGGTGACAGTGTGTTTGCTGGACTGGAAGGCAACATGCTAAAGGTCCAGCGCCTGCAATGGAGGGAGATGAAGACATTACACAGGGAGGTGGCAAACATTAACAGACATATGCACAAGATGGAGAAGGGCATCAGTGCCATGGGGGAGCATTTGTCTGCAGGGATGGAGAGGGTAGCTACCTCGGTGGACAACCTCTGCAGCCAGCTGGAGCAGGACCGTGTTGGCATGCGCCGGGAGAGACTGAGACTCCAGGACTATACCAAGTCGGTGAACCGGCTGGCCGCTACGACATCACTGATGTGTCGCCGGTCCATCGCCATGCAGGAGGAGATGGCGCATTGCAGCAGGGATGTGGCCAGGGGGATGGTGTCCATGACCTCAGTGTTAGAGCTCATGCAGAATGCCAAGGCCTCCAATATGGAAGGAGGGGGACAGTGAAGAGGCTACCAGCCGTGGTAGCATTACACCATCACCCACCGAGTGCAGGAGGCGTAGTGGATGAAACGTCCCAGCACAGGAACGGTCAAACTCACAAGACAGTGTCGATGGGGAACGTGCACGTGCAGCACGGGGACGCAAGAAGTGAAGGACAATGGCTGTCCACATGCATGTGATGGGTGATGTAACCCATGTCCAATTGGACAATGCTCACAATGCTGGAGGTGTGCCAAAAAAACACCTCTACATGTAACATGAAATGGCTCAGTGTCGTTACTCACTCAGAAATAGTTAGATGTAATCGCTGCCCGTCTCTGTCTCCCATCATGTTCAATAGCAGCACCAGCTGCGCTGGGCTCTGGCTGAGGGTTGTCTTCGTCCTCGTCCTCTGACTCTGTTAGTTCCACTGCTGTTCCTTTTTTAGTGGCCAGATTGTGTAGCATTGCACACGTAGAAATTATCTTGCAACATTTGATGGGGCTGTACAGACGCGCACCTCCTGTTTTGTGGAGGCAACGGAATCTGCTTTTGAGCAAACCAAAAGTGCGCTCCACCACGTTGCGTGTGCTCCTATGTGCAACATTGTATCTACTCTCCCTTCGGGTGGTTGAGTTCAGATATGGTGTGAGTAGATACGGCCGGAGGGCATATGCGCTGTCACCTATGAAAAGAAGTAAGTGGCATTGATTGGTGTGCCCAACAGCTTGTGCCAGGGTGTACATCAGGGTGTGTGACATTTACTTACCTAGTATGTATCCGTCGGCAAATTCACCAGCAAGCAGACATGTATGTATGCCACTGTTCCTGAAGATGTAAGCATCGTGGCTACTCCCGGGGTATTTTGCCACGATGTCTGTTATAATGTGTTTGGCATTGCAGATCACCTGAACATTGATTGAGTGGGTGGATTTGCGGTTTCTGTAAATGTATTCACTTGCTGCAGGTGGGCAGATGGGAATATGGGTCCCATCGATGCAGCCAATCACGTGGGGGAAATGGGCAATTTGATAGAACTCCAGCTTGGTTCTCTGCAGCTCCGCCTGTGTACTGGGGAAGGAAATGTAATGTTCCATTCTGTCCATCATGGCGTCCAGGAAGGTGTTGAAAAAACGGGATAGACAGCTCTGTGACACTCCACCGACTGCTGCTATCACACCCTGAAAACTTCCTGATGCAAGGAGGTGCAGGCAGCAGAGTACCTGGACATGGGTGGGGATAGCATGGGCCCTTGGCATCTGATGCTCCAGATAGGGTCTTAGGTCCCGTATTGGATGGTGTCTGGGTGCAATCTGTATCTCTCATGTATTTCTGGGTCTGTCAATTGGAACAAAGTGATGCGTAATCTGTACACCCGCTCCTCACGTCTCCAGATCCTCATTCCTGCTGCTCTCAGGCGTAGCCACCTTGCAATGACATAGAGGCCTGCCATTGTGTTCACACTGATGCATTTTGGGTCTGTTTATATAGACTGCTCCTGATTACCACATGCTCCTGAAACGTGTTAAATTCCGATTCGTTATTACCGATTTTTGCCAAAATCGGTTTTACCGAGGTTAGCTATATAGCATTTTTGGGCTTTTTCCCGAATTGTTTATACCGATTCGGTATTCATTGTTTCGGTAATTTCAAGTCGGTAACTTATGTTTAATGCCGATTCGTTATTATCGAATCAATTCGGTATTACGTACATCTCACATGGCTTAATATTTATCGGTAACACCGAAAATGACAATTTTCGGTGTTACCGATCGGTATTTGGCCACCTACATATGGCCCTAAGTTATGTAATTCCTCACTCCCAAAATGTCATTGAGTTTTTCCCAAAAAATAATACGAGGTGTACCAAAAAGGTTTTTTGATGGTAACTTGTGTGTTTATTCTACGCAAGGACATACCTCTCACAGAAAAAGTTACTGGTGATTTCCAGCAGAAAATATCAGCAAGATAAGCTCTGCTTGAACATTGTCTCATGGATAAAAGTCAGATAAAATGTTATGTCATGCAAATTAACCAAAATGTTCCTATTACTTGTAATGCAAAATTTAGGAATATATCCCTGCAATTGAATTTACTCAGCCGCCTATTGTGCATGTAAAGTGAGTGGTCGACTTACCTAGCATAAAGGCTTACAGATCTGGAAACATGAGCCTGCCAATTAATATGCATCTTAGAACTAGGTGGCATATAATAGAAGTGATGGAGCACAGCGTTAGCATTCTTGGCTTAATTCTGCACTCCGCCACTTCTGAAATGCAGGGCTGCAACCATATTTACAACAATATGGCGCAGCCCTGCATTTTCCCCTGCGCTGGCGTTAAATTGAATGACTTAGCGCCAACGCAGGCTCTCTTGCACCATAGTGCTAGGGTGTCTGCCTGTAGGGGAAGATTGTTCATGTGCAGGAAGGTGTCCCTTCCTGCACATAAACAATCTCTAAATGGCGTTTTATAACTTCTATTTGTGCTGATAAATGCAGCACACATAGCAGTTGCAAAACGTCATTATTTTAAATGATGGTTTAAGTGTAGGGTGGGGCACCTTCCTGAACATAAACAATCAATGGCTTTTTGCTGTTTCCATGTGTGCAGCACAACGCAGCACACATAGAAACAGAAAAAACAGGGATAAATTTCTCCTCTTTGCACCAGGGTAAGAGCAGGTTTTTCGTGCTGTAAATTTTGGATCCCCATATTTACTCCCTTTGTAAATATGGGGCAGCGTCAAAATCAATGAGTGTTGCGGTAGAACGCCAATCACAACACCAATTGCCCTCGCCTTTCATGCTAAGTATAGCGTGAAAGGATGCCTTATTTACAAGGCAGCGATAAGCCATGTTAAGTGGCTTAACGCTTCCTTGTAAATAAGGCTAAGCCCCTATCACCACCACAACATTGTTAAGAGTGATGCTGTGGTGTCTATAGGGGCTTGTAAATATGCCCCTAGATTTCCCAACTTGCAAGACGGTAAAAGAACATGTTCTACCATGTGAAACTTTATTAAGAGTGGAGCGAAACATGATGAACTTGGAATTACTAGAGCCCTGCCTATAGGCATGATTACTGACAATCATGAATGAATCCTGTGATAGAACCGCCATGTTGGAAGATACTCTGCATATGTAAAAAAATCCAAACTCACAATCGTTGATTGAACACTTCCACAGTAGCTTGTTTTTGATGAGAGTTTTTCCTTTATCATTTAAGTGGTGAAATGAAGAACATAACACTTCACTTCAGTCTAGAGGCAGCCTGTCCTACATGGCAGCAGAACTTGAAATTACTGAACTTTATACACTTCATGTGTCACTGAGCTAAATTGTTAATAGGATATGTAGGGCTGAGCCTACTGTGCAGTGAGGAAAATGGGTTCTTAGAATCAACTATCACGAGAAACGCTGCTGTTGTGTCCTAGAGTGCCATGCAGGCACCTCATCTAGAAAGCTGCATGGACTCCAAACAGTTACGTGCTATGGAAAACCTGCATATTGATAGCCTTGCACAAACCTGCATATTGATAGCCTTGCACAAACCTGCATATTGATAGCCTTGCACAAACCTGCATATTGATAGCCTTGCACAAACCTGCATATTGATAGCCTTGCACAAACCTGCATATTGATAGCCTTGCACGAAGACAAACCCACATAAAAGCTGTTCGATGCCCAGTCAACCAGATAGACATCTGTGCATAATTTGGGCTGGATTTACCAAGATTTGATGCACTGCAACACAGCAAGACAATTTGATGCGTAAATGGAGTGTACAGGAATGCGCTATATTTACTAACATATGGGCAATTCCTGCTCTTTCTCTGTGTTGGTGCACTCGTGGCTGTCAAACACCAAAACAGGCGCCCTTGCATAATGGTTCAGGGGGCCTGCGTTATAGCAAGGATTTTTTTGTGCAGACGGGACACGTTCCTTCACAAAAATAATCCTCAGAGGCAGTTTCCTCTAAATAATGGGATAAATAAACATATTTCTCCTCGTTATGTCACCCATGTTCCACTCATGGAATGTTTTCCCAATGCCGTGTAAGGCAAAGCAGTGACTTGCGCTGCCTTGTGTTACTCCAGATTTACTAAGCCCCACAGGGACGTGTCTCTCCGTAGCTTAGTAGATAAGGCTTAAGGGCTTGCATTGCCTTGCTTCGCTCTGCATGATACAAAGGCGATGCAAGCCCTTCATAAATCTAGGCCTGACAGTCTTGCAAATAATCCCTCTCATCAGCAAACCTGTAGACAGTCCTTCACACTAGCAGCTGTGTGTGTAGCGAAAGTCTCGGCACTAGAAGCTCAGCAAACATGCTGACTTAAACTTTGTCTGCAGTCCTGTGCACGAACAGCCCTGACAATTTGCAGACCTACAGGTAGTCTTGCACTCTTTCCACCCTGAACACGTTCATCCCTTTGTAGGGCCAGCACTGAAAAAATTCTTACGCACTGCTAGCCTTAGAAGTTATTTCATTACCTGAAGACCTGGAACCAATTAGGTGACTTGCAGGACTCTGCTTTTGCAATGTGTTAGAAATGGGATTTGTGGCTGGCTAAGGCTTGCGCCAAAGGCAGGCAGAAACCACCACTCTAGTCAGGGCAAGGAAGTTACCCGCCAGGATAACCCCTGCTCACCCCCTTGGTAGCTTTGCAGGAGCAGTCAGGCTTATCTCAGAGGCGATGTGTAAAGCGTTTGCTCGCGCACCCAGCAACAACACCCAAGGCCCACCACAAAGGAAACTCCACACAAGGGTATATATAAAAAATAGTCTTTGTATTATACCACAAACATTAGATATTAAACATATACTTTACAAGGTGCCATGGGCACAGGCAGAATTTACAGGGGATAGGTGTACAGGACAAGGCCACATAGGCCACTGTCAGGAATAATCACTTTTAGAATTAGCAAGTAGAACATATAATAACTTTAGCACCAAAACAGCACATATAGCACACAACCAGTAATCACTGGTACCAGGTAAGTACCACCTACGCCACACTAACCATCTTAGGAGAATATGACGCAGGGAACCATGACCTCACTAGTATCACTCTTATAGGACAAACAACCTCCTAGGCATTAAAGGTACATTGTTAGAGGCATGGGCAAAAGCATTGCATCCCTTTACATTAGGCAGAAAATCACATCTGCGCAAAACACATAGGGCCAAATATGTACCCCACGCGAGGGCACAGCACAAGAACTGTCCCCCAAGCCAACTGGCCTCTCTGGGGCTGAAACGCCCCGTGTCCAGAACAGTCAGGGCAGGCTGCGCAGGCAGCCATGAGAAAGATGCAGGGGCCTAAACGTAGCAGCTGCCCACTAAGTGCTGGGCAGCTGTAGAACTCCTCTGGGCTCCCACAGGGACAAGGGGCCAAAAACAACGTGGGAATCTGGAGCCTCTTGTGGGCTCTTGCAACCAAAATGGCCCCCTTGGAGCCTCTGTGGCTCTGCAACATATGGGGCCCCAATGTCGGGCCTCTAAAACAATTGCGGGGGTCTAACAGCGGTGGAGCCTATCAGGCTCAAAATAATAATGCCCCCGGAGCACTCGTGGCTCCAAACAAGAATGCTGGCCAGACGTTGGAGTCCTTCTCTTGGACTTGAAAAGACAATGGCCCCGGAGATGTCGGAGTCCCTCTCGGGGGACTCGAAAACAATGATATGCCCCCGGAGCCTCTCAGGGCTCGAAAAAAGCAAGCTGCCCCACTCTTGCGGCGGACAACGACCATCTGCCACGATGTGCCCCCTCTCCCTCTCAACATTAGGGAGACTCGTGGGAGTGGCCCGCTGCCAACCGGGCCGCTCTAGATCAGAGGAACAGGCCCCAAACTCACCGGACTCACGGGCCTCCTCTGGGGGTCCTCTGGGTGTGGTCTTTTTTTTGCTGGCGGCCTCACAGAGCTGGAAGGCTGCGAGGGCAGGCACCAGCAACGTGCCTCCAGCCCCCACCTCCACTTCTCTTCTCCCGGCTTGTCCGGGTGTGCTGGCTTGGCTCCTGGGGCGGGGTCGTCCTGGGAGGCGGGGTGGGCTCCCGTCCTCCCTCAGCACCCAGGACGCTTCTCCTCCTTGGCCTCGCCTGGTGCTGAGTCTGCTTAGCGTGGGGTGGGCTCCCGTCGACTTCCGGTTCGGAAAGGAAGTACTTCCGGGTCGCCGCAGGCAGAGCGGCAGCCCGCAGGGTAGGTTTCTCGGTCGGCTGCAATCCGGGGTGGGCTCCGGGTATAATTAAATAATAAAAATAGCTGCAAGGTCCCTGGTGGGGTGGGCACCCGTCAGGGGTCAAATTAAAAGTAAGACCCTGGCAACATGAGGCGTGGGCAGCCGCGAAAGGGAAAATAAAGCGCTCAGAGCGCTAGGGGCAAGTCCAGCGCTCCCAAGCACTGGTGGCTCCAGACAAGTAAAAGAAAAGCTCTCCTCATGCGCTAGTGCAAAATAAAGCGCTCCCCAGCGCTAGGGACCAAATAAAGCGCTTCTCAAGCGCTAGGGGCACAAAAGTCCAGCAACAGGTCGTTCAGGGGGTGGGGGGCAAGGCTGGGCCCAGAGCCAGCTCACAGGGTCCTCCAAGGCAGGGAGGCTATCCCCAGTGGTGGTCCTCCTGGCGCCAAGCAGCAGCCCCCCTCAAGAAAAGTATCCAGGAAGAGAACCTTTTTCAAGAGGTCACAGCCTCTTTTTATACAGTAAAATAATTTGTCTGTGTGCAGGGTGGGGGAAGAACCAGTCGCAGTTGGTTTTGGAGCACCTTGTTTTCCTCAGCCACCCTTTCCATTCACCAGGCAGGCTAGGGTCATCAGTCGCACTACAGGGGGCAGAGCCAGCATTGTGTGGGGAAAGCCCAGCCCTATTCAGGTCCCAGGTGCACCACTCCCTCACATCACACATGCTAATCTCAACACTCACCACTGGGGCAGACCCATCATGACTCATGGAGCCTGGCACACCAGCCAGCTCCAGCCACTCACAAGCCAGCACATTCACTGCACAGAGAGGCACACTTCTAGAAGTGGCACTTCCATTTTAGACACAAACACGCTGCACCCATCATTGCGCAGCATTCAATCACACGAGTCCGCACGTACCAGACTCGAGCCTGCACACCCCACGCATCAGGAACTACCAGGGACACATACATTCCCCATGCATTCCTATGGGAGGGCAGGCCTATCTCACCACACGCACTCAGAGTGCGCACACACTTTCCCCTGGGACACAGTGAAAGTGTGCCGAAACCAAGAATCACCATCTCCAGGTCACATACAAAAAGCAAAAAGTTCAGGGGTGAACCTGCCAGAAGTCCAACACAATGTGTTTGTCTTGCACATAAAGCCTTATTATTGCTCATGTGCAGAGAACAATTCCTGGAAACTTTCAAAATTAACAGGCCTAGCAGGCATTCACCTGATCGGGTAACTGACAATGTCACCCCTTAGGGCAGGGATCTTCCATAACCCTGGTTTTAGTATTGGATTACTTTCATGAAGCCTATAAAAATAGATGGCCTCATTTATGAAGCCCTTTGTGCCATCAGTGCATCACTTTTTGTGACGTTCCATGGCGCAGGAGCCTGCTTCATGGTTACGAGGCAGCACTAAGCGACTTTTTTTGGCTTAATGCTGCCTCATAAATGTTGTTCCCTTTAATGCAGGTTTCATGCAAGGGTTGTTGCTGGTGAAGTTCCCAGCAGCATCCATGGCTTTTTGACACAGCCCCAGATTTACCAGAAATGATAAATCTGAAGCAGCGCCAAAAACATACGCCTCCCAAGGAGAGGTGTAAGGGAGGCACAACGAGGAGAATTTTCTTTATTTCTCCTCATTTTTCCATGTTCTTAATCTTGCATCAAAGAGGATTCCCCCGGCAAGTCTCTACTGACTAGTTTCTAGCCCATCTTCTTTGTATACCTATGTAAAGTGAATTACAATAGTCCAAAAGAGGTGCAGCATTTGTTGCAATGACATTTTTGGGGGGAGTACTGGGGGAAGAATAGTGGTATTTGTTGCCTGCCCGAGATCCCCAAATTCCTGGCTTTGTTAACTGTAGTGAAGGAAGATTGTAGGGAAATATACCAGTTGAATGACAGAGGTTAATCAGATGTGTAAACATTGCTAGGACATTAATGGAAACCTATCCTTCTGCTATGGGTTCTGGCTCTGCCTGCTTATGCTCTCCTCTGCCTGTGAACATCAATGGATGATTTATTTTTGTTAGTTTTCTTTATGCAAACTATGACTGCTATGAAAGCTGTCAAAACTTTAAGAACTCTCCAATAACAGTTGCGTGTTAAAACAGCATCATTAGTCCATTATCACTTACCTATTGGCGATGAAACAGCTTAATATAGAGCAGCTTTATCTCAGCCGTGTAGCATGTGCTTCTGTCTTAGGCACTGGTTATGGGTGATGGTGCTATTATCGTACCTGATTAATACTGATATGGCAGGGTACCTTATTTATTTAAATAGTTCCAATTATCTGTTTGCGGGGAATGGCAAGCAGATTTTGTTGTCAAACGTGCCAAAATCCGCATGGTATGGGAAATGCCATACACATTTCTCCTGCTAACTTTCTACAGGTTTGACCTGCCAAGATTGAGTGACGCTTGAGGTATTTAACACATCGAGGGGCAGATTCTCAAGGACTTAATGCTGGGTTATCGGCCCCTTATCGCAGCCAAAGTGGCGATAAAATTATCCCCCATTCACAAGCGGGTGCTAACAGCCCATATCACCACTTTACCTGCGATAGCAGCCACAAAAAACATCCCCACAGATGACCCCGGCTAGTAATGCTAAAAATATGCAGAGTAGGCGTTCCCGTGCAAAAAGCTGCAAAAACACCACTCCGCAACATTCTCAAAGACCACCTAGATGGGCGATAAGATCCCAAAGCAGGCTGTAAGGTGCGTTAGCAGCAGGGATTTAACACCTGCTATTGCCTGGTGTAAAGTCAGACAACAACCTGCAATCAGGCAAAGTCAGGCAACAACCAGAAAAGGGAGCCCAGCCTGGATCCACAACAGATGCCATGGAGCTACTGATCATGCAGCTCAGAGCCCCTAGAGGACCACAACACCCTCTGCCACCACCACCAGGCCCGCCACCCTCCCCAGGTCCCCTCAGTCCCTCCCCGGACTACCACAGAGGCAGTGCAGACAAAGACAGCTGACCTTCAAAAAACGCATCAGCCTCATAGACCTAACACCAGAAGATGCCATTCCCCACTACAGGCTCAAAAGGACAATCATCCTCCGCATCCTGACCATCATTGCCATCAGGCTGATGGTACCAACACAGCGGACAACCAACATCTCTCGGCAGACAAAGCTGCTGGCTGTGCTGCATCTGATGGCCTCTGTTATCCTCCAATCAACAACTGCCAGAGTTGAAAGAGTCTTACTGACAGACTATCAGAGTTGCTCACACCTGTCATGGATGCCATCATCTGCTTGATACCCTGCTCAGCTCTTCAGGTGCCACTAACTCAGTACACCACAACTCATGGACCATTTCTGATTGAGTTTTGTGCTGTGGACAGCTCACGCAGCATCACCTCAGGCAGTGTGGAAGACCTGGGACGATGATGAGGTAGATGATGCAGGTGTAACACACCCCACTGCAGCTGCAGCAGGAATGTCCCAAAGGGACACAATCCTAGGCAATTTATTCACATGAGCACGCTCAGCTCTGGTGCCCCAACCTCAGTGCACTGCAATGCATATTGGGTGACCTCTGTTCTTGCTCCGGCTGCCACCATGATACTTCACAATTGTTTCTGTAATGCTGATGTTTTCTCTTTCCGCTTTAATAGTGATCACTGTTTAAGTTGTTGCCAGCACCAACCACTCCATGAGGGCTTTCTTACACTCACCCCACACACATCCAATACATACATCACTGTACATGTGACCCTCGCAATAAGTGTGCCGATCGCGCGTGCCCGTAGCCAGTTCAACAAACTATCTGAGTGTGCCTGTGTGGTCATAATGTATGCCTGGGAGCCCCTGGCCCTACAACATTACATTGTGCTGTGAACAACGGATGCAACCATGTCACCGCAGGCGGCGGGTAAGACTTCAGACATGTAGCTTTGTCGTCCCCCACTCAATACGTAAGAGGAGTGGACTGGGCTGGCGTACGTAGATCCAAAATGGGGGTGTGAATGATTATCCTGGGGCTCTGGGCGTAGTCTGGAAATGTGCAAATGTATGTGTCTCTGTCCGAGGGTGGGTTTCCGTTGGGGAGTGAAAGTGGTCCCTGATGGGACTTAGACACCCACATATATGTCATCTAGTTCGGCTTCCATGAGGTTAAACCCCACCTGCACCTGTTCGGCCACCTCCTTCTGGCTTTGGAATGTGATGTGTGCTTCAGTGAGGTGCTGGGAGCCGGGCGTGGTGGTGGGTGCTTCCTGCTGTGTGGTCTGTGCAAGGGGTGGAGTCTCCTCGATGCAGCTGGGCTGCCCTGCTCCCGGAGATGAGTTGTCCAAGATGTCCATGAGCATTGTAGGGCGCCAGTGTTGAAGGTGTGCAGGTCCTCTTGAGCATCACTGATGAGTTGTCTGGTCTGCTCTGCTGGAGGGGTTGTTTGTCCCTCTGCAATATGAAGGGGAAATGCATTTTGACATAGTGTTGACATGTATGTTGGTGCAATGTTCAAGTTTACATACAGACTGTATGACAATGTACATTGTGACTTTTGGGAGGAGCTGACTATTTGATGCAGGACAGTGGACATTTAGACTACAGGACCGATGTAAGGTTATGCACGTACATTTTCATCTTACAGTTTCCTGCTATGTCAGATGTGACTGGCCAGTTTCTACGCACAAGTGGACCCAGTTGTGTCCTCTGTTCTGCTATATAAGTGTTGCACTTTGTACCACATTGTCGTCAATGTGGATGTGCTGTTATTGCTATGTGTGTGTGCTGCACTCTGGGAGAGTCGCCCTTGCAGCTGAGATTTTGTTGCCCCTTATCTCTTTGAGGCGGTGTGCCTTTGACTTTTGAGCTATTACGGTGCTGAGATGTTGGCGACTTGGGTCTTTTGTGCTCTTGGATGGTTATTGTACCCTTGTGCATTGTTTGTCTGCAGATGTATCGTTTACGACAGGGGTTGTTTGTGCACGTGGATGTGTCAGAGTGTGACCTGCTTCTTTCCGGATGTGGTCCACACTCAGCCACCTCAGTGTTGTGGCATGCACAATGTCATGATGATTGTACTGCACTCATGCTGATCGTCATGTATTGTCATTTGCATTGTCAGTGTGGCTTACAAATACGAATCTTTGCTGGGTTTCGCAAGTGTGCATGTGTTGGTTGAGGGAGTGTTGATGTGTGGGGTAACCCTGGATGTAAGACTCGCTACGCTCGCGGAGCGTGCTTAGTTTGTGCAACTACACGCTGCGCGAATTGCACGTAGCACAGTGCAAAAACGCATAGCAGGCATTTTTTGCTTGCTCGCAGTCCTCAACGTCAAGTTGGCGACCGCGAGCGAGCAAAATAACATTCCGGCAAGACTTTTTTCCCGTTCACGATCAGCAACATCAAGTTGCCGATGCCGAGCATGGAAAATAAATCTCACTGCGAGATTTTCAACGCTGGGAGTTCAGGTTTCTCATTGCGAGTGGTTGGGTATGCTTGCGACTGCTCGCAATGAGAAACTACCAGTCCGCGTTGAGAAAGCTGCCGCTCGAGTACAAATCTACTCGAGTGGCAGAAAACGACCGCTTGCACTGTGCAAGATGCAGTTTTCAATGATTGCACAGTGCGGACAAGCATACGGCACTGTGCAATCAGTGCGAACATAATTTTTCCTACCACACTACGCAATTCACGTAGCTACGCATAGCTTGAGTAGTGTGAAGTGTACGTTGCGTAGCTACACATAGCACTACTACGTGAAATACGCCCAGGATAAATGTGGGGTGGGACTCCTTTGGGCACATGGTGGATGGGGGACTACTTGGTGTTTGTATGTGTGCTGCAGTGTGCCATGGGGATCAGGGACATGATCCAGGGTCATTGTGGGTATGCAGTGTGCCATTTTGCCCATCTCCCCCCGTGCCCCCAGTCCCTGGTCGTTACTCACCCTGTTGATGTTGTGTCAGGTCATGTTGAGCTGTGTCCGGACTTCCAACTCCTTGCACCATCTCCACACTGATGACTGTGGCCACCATTTCCTCCACCTCCTCCTGTGGCGCAGGACTCCCACCTCCAGTCGCTGTTGCTGTCTTCCTGTTAGCAGCGGGTTTCTGCTTGGTTTGTCTTTTCACATCATGCCAGCACCTCTTGACCCTCTCCATTGACCTCCTCGACACCCCGACTGCATTCACGTTGTTCACAATGGAATGCCATATTTCCGTTTGTGCTGCCAATGACACAGTGGAGGTGACAAACAGTTGTTGGTAGTGTTCTATCACCTCCGTGACGATGATCCGGGTTTACTACGGACTGAACCCCCATCTTCCTCTTCCTCTTCTCCTTGGCCTTCCCGGACCCTGAGGTTTCTTGCTGGTGGTCTGTGGGGCTTGTGGTATGTGCGTTGACCTCTTCACTTGGTCCGGGTGCATCCATGGTGCTACGCTTCCCCTTTTTTTTGTTCTGCTTTTATGGTGGATTTCCCAGCATTACGCTTTGGAATTGAAGGCCTGTCACTGGTTATTGCTGATTTTTGTATCGCAATTGGCCTCATCTAAACTTTTTTCGCGTTTGTGTTTCGCATTTTTGCAGCGTTGCATTCATTTTAATGCGGTCATTTGACACGTTATCGTGACACTATCGCATGGTACCACCATGTTGAGAATACAACGTTAACACAGCGTTATTTTCCCAAGATGGACTGAGATGTGAAGATTTGCATTAAGCTACTTTTGCAATAATTATCACACGTTCTTGAGAATATCCCCCCATGTCATTATCGGATGAACTATTTACAACCAAGCTCGATATTCCACATGCAAAAACAAGGGTTTAAGCACTGGTTGAAATACAATAAACCAGATTATAATCAGGCCCTAACTGTTGGAACCAGTTTGCTCCCCCCCCCCCCCCCTTCCCCGGGCCCACATTTGCCTAGAGCAGTTATTAGCAGAATTTTCACCTTGGAAGGATTCCTTTATCCTGCAATTAGAAGAATCAGCCCAGATATCTCTCATATCCATTAAATGAAATTATTTTCACAACAGAGACTTTTTTGACTCCTGTAGTTATTGGCCTCAGATGCCTCTTGTATTGTTTATGGTCCCGATGATGTTCTTATGATGTGTACATTGGCGTTAAAAATGTAGACTTTTCACACAATATTTGAACATAAATTAAAATAAATTACTGAACATAAATTAAAATAAATAACTGAGGGGCATATTATCAAGGAACAGATTTAAAATTATTGCTGTTTAGCAGCAGGAAACTGCCGCTAAAGCAGCGATAATGGGCTTGATAATATGCCCTTTAGAATTCTAATAGAACCCATGTTCTGTTGTTAACATTGGTTTCTATTGGAATTCTCTACGGCATATTATCAAGCCCATTATCGCTGTTTTAGCAGCAGTTTCCTGCCACTAAAGCGGCGATAATTTTAACGCCGTTCCTTGATAATATGCCCCTGTATTATTGTAATGTGTTTCTGCCCTTCATAGCTGTAATTCCTCTTGCATGGCAACAATTCTATAGAGTAAAATTCAGTGGGAACCACTGTTGCATTATGATTAGATAACTAGAGTACTCATAACCTTTAGGTGGTAGACAGGCTGTGAAGTCTAAGCATATTTTCTAGAAATAAAATGACAATTCTGTACAGTTGCTATCCGAGTTTGGCTTTGTTATAACACGTTTTGCCACTTTTTGTTCTCACTTTTCCAACCAGCATGCTGCTCACTGTCTCTGAGCCTCTGATGGGTGGTGCTGATGTAAAGGCAGTAAGGCACAGTAAGCATGTTCCTTTTTCTGCGACTCTTGTGGGATTATGTCGCAGTTCCGTCTCTTCAGCAATGTGGGTTTGTAGATAAGAGGGTTTATGGTTGCATCAAAGAAAGCATTCTGCACCCTACCCACTCCCTCCTGCCGGTTTCCCCTTTTTTTTAGAAGTGAGATATGCACCAGGACAATGTGATGAATTTAAACCCTTCATACCGTAAACCTTTCTGTCGTGATCTCGTTGAATGTGCAGTAAATCAAAAACGTTTTCCACTATCATTGCAAATAGAAAATCCACATGATGTAAAAGTAAGCAGTGGGGTTTATGCGGTGAAGCCACACACAGGGGCATATCCTCAAGAACGTGTGATAACCATCGCAAAAGTAACTTAACACGACTTCCAACATTGCAGTCTATCACGGGAAAATTACGCAGTGTTAACAAAGCATTATCAACACGGCGGTAACATGCAATAGTCTCCAGATATGACGCCAAATGTCCACATTAAAATCAACGCCAGGTCGCAAAAACGCAAAACCCGTACGAAAAAAATCCTGCGATGAGGCCCATTGCGGTACAAAAAGCAGCGAAAAACAGCGACAGGCCTGCAAATCCCACACAACTGGCAGGAAAATGCACTATAAAAACTGCAGAAACAATACACCAGAAACATTCCAAATCGTGTAGCAACATGGCTGCACACTGAACCAGCGCAGACGCCAACGCAAACCCCACAACCCCCACAGACCACCAGCAAGGAACAACGGGGACAGCCAATGAGAAGAGGGAGAGGAAGACGGGGTGCAGTATGCAGCAAAGCCAGATCAGCATCACCGAGGTGACAGAACACTACCATCAACTGACCCACAAGTAGACCACTGGGAATGCAGTCGGAGTGTCGAGTAGGCCAATCGAGGAGGCCAAGAGGCACTGGCATGAAGTGATAATCTAAACCAGGCACAAACCTGCTGCCAACAGGAAGGCAGCAATGGAGACAGGAGGTGTTAGTCCTGCACCACAGGAGGAGCTGGAGGAAATGGAGGCCACAGTCATCAGTGTGGAGACAGTGCAAGGAGTAGGGAGTACGGACACAGCTCGAGAGGACCTGACACAACAGCAACAGGGTGAGTAACGACCAGGGACTGGGGAGATTGGCACAATGGCACACATGTACAACGAGGTGTAGCACACTGCACACCCACAATGACCTTGGATCATGTCCCTGAACCCCATGGCACACTGCAGCACACACATATTGCAAGAACAGCACACCCACATTGACAACAATGAGGTACAATGTGCAAGCCCAAAACTGCAGAACAGAGGACACAACTGGCTCTGCACATGCGCAGAAACAGGCCTACTACATCTGACAGAGCTGGAAACTGAAATGGAAATGTACGCGTACAACCTCACATCCATCATGTAGTCCAAATGTACACGGTCCCACATCCAAATCCTGCACCTCCCAAACAGTCAGATTGTACATTGTCATACAGTCTGCATGTAAACAAGAACAATGCGCCAGCATACATGTCAACACAATGTCAACATGCAGCTCCCCTTCACATTGCAAAGGGACACACAACACCTCCAGCAGAGCAAAGAAGACCACACATCAGTGATGCCGGAGAGGACCACCACACCTTTGACACCGACGCCCTACAACAGCCCATGGACATCCCACGCAACCCACCAGGACCAGGCCAGCCAAGCTACTTAGAGGAGAACACACACCCTGCAACCGACCACACAGCAGGAAGCACCCTCAAGCATGGCTGGCTCACAAAACTTCACCGTCCCACACATGGCACCTCATTGGCAGGTGTCAGAACCCCAAAAGGAGGTGGCTGAACAGGTGCGGGTGGGGTCCGATCCCATTGAAGGTGAACTAGATCACATACTTGGATGTGTATTATCCTTCAGGGACCACCTACAGCTCACAAAGGAGACCCACACAGCCATAGAGACACGTGCAGGTGCACATTACCAGTAAAGAACCACGCCCAGGGGCACGCAAATATCAGTCACACACCCACATTAGCTCTATGTACGATGGCCCAGGCCACTCCCCTTACAAATTGAGTGAGTGACGACAAAGCTACATGTCCAAGTTCAAACCCGATGCCTGCGGTGACATGTCTCTGCCCGCTGTACACAGCACAATGTAATGTTGTAGGGCCCAGGGCCCTAATGCATACAAGACCACAGGGACACATGCAGATATTATGTTGAACTGGCTACAGGCACGTACCTGTGGACCCTTTATTGGCAGGGCCACATGTACAGTGACACCTGTGCTGGATGTGTGCGGGGTGAGTGTAAGCCACCCCACATGGAGTGCCTGGTGCTGACAAAAACTTGAACAGTGGACACCAGTGCAACGGAAACTGACAACAACTGCTGAGCAACATGGAGAGAGGCGGAGAAAGTACTGAGGTCACCCAACATGCAAGCAGAAGTGTCTGTGAGTTGCAGTGCACTGAGGTTGGGGCACTAGACCTGAGAGCGCTGATGTGATGAAAATGACTAGGATTGTGTCCATTCGGAATAATCCTGATGCTGATGCAGTGGGGTGTTTTAGACCTGCATCATCTTCCTTATCAAGGTCCCAGGTCTCCCACACTGCCTGAGGTGACATTGCTGTGCAACCTCTCCACAGCATACACTGGCACCCTGAGCAGGGGATCAGGCAGATGATGGCATCCATGACAGGTGTGAGCAACTCCGTCAGTCTGCCAGTACCACTGTTTAGACTCTGGCAGACAGTGGTTGGAGTTGGCTCTGGCGATGGTGGAGTGTGCCTCATGCGGTGATGCAACATCCGAGCTGGTCAGGACTTGTTTGAAGTGTGAGCCCAGGGGGACAGCAGATGAGGCCGGACGCAGCGGACAGTGCAGGGCCACATACACATGTCGTCTATGAGCCCTAGGCCCCCGTCACAGAGGTCATCCAATATTCATTCGGACAGGGTCCCTGACTTGAGCAGCACAGAGTTAGTGGCACCGAATGCAGAGCAGCTGGCACAGGCACCCCGCCACTGGAAGGTGACTTGCGGGCCCTTGTTGATGTCGAAGGTGAATGTGGCAGAGGGTTGCAGGGGACAGTGGACGGTGTCCTCCAAGGCATGATGCAGAGGTCTGATGCTATCCGGAAGCAGCAAATGGAGGACTGGAGTGCCCCAGCATCGTTGCCGCCACCAATTCGGTATCAGCTACATGAGGATGAAAACTACACCCTAGTCCATAGACTCAGACGCCACCAATGTTCGACCAGAGAGTGTCCATGAATGGCACCGGGGCTGGAAGGGGATGCAGTCTGCAATGATGCCGGTACACTGTTATGAACTCCGCCATTGACTATGTGACCTACTGGACTGCAGTGTAGGCCGGAGGCAGCGGTCAGTAGTGGCCCACAGCCACGTGTCGTAGGCTCGCTATTCACAGAGTTAGTGACAGCAGGGCAGTTGTCGGTAGTGTTCGATCACCTCCATAACAATGATCCTTTTTTCCTCCCAAATGCAACACGTCATCTTCTTACGCCTCTCCTTGCGTGCAATAATATGTACTCTGCCTTTGAAAAATCGATGCTCAGTTCCAATTGTGTGACCTACTCAAGCGCAGCGCAGGCCGAGGGCAGTAGTCCGCGTGGGCCCACAGAATCTTGCGGTTGTGATGCATTAATAAGACCTGGTGGCACCACATCGAAGGGAGTATAGTGACATAAATGCAGCCATAATTATGGTGCTCTGCGATGGTGTAATCAAGACTCAGTTCCTAATGTGTAACCTACTAGTCTGCTGTGTCATCCGGTAGAGAACATAAATGAGAAAGGATTACTGCTCGCCTTGCTTGTGGAGGCCGTGACGGTCGTACCATGAATCCAGAAGTCCGCTAGAGCAGGGAGCCGCAGATCCCAACCTGATTTTAAACTACCTGCTAAAAATATGACTATCAAGACCAGAGCAATGTAAAAACGTGAATGCCAGGTCTTAAAGCTTATGTCATCTGCAGAATACATCATATTTGCTGACTTGAAAGGAAGAAGAGTTAGACAGAGCTGTATTTTAATTCTCAACCTGTGTATCCTCAATATTATGGTGTCTCTAATGGACAAAGAGAAGATATTGAACAGTAAAGTTGTAAGGTTCTTTCACTGTAGCCTCATGGTGGGACAAAAGGTTCATCCCCCACAGATTATATAATCGGAACATAATACAACTCATTATAAGATCTGTTGAAAACTTTTTTAGTCCTGAAGAAGGGGAAAATATAAAAGTGTCACCGAAACACTGCGTCAACTGTTTTTAAAGTTTTTATCTATTTGTGTGAAGAATTTGGATTGCAACCTCCGTTGGGAGGAGTGTTATCACATCCATTGAATGACACCGGTGTCTGCAGGTGGGCATTGAGGCCCTGGTGCGCAGGGGCGGGTAAGACAGGTTCGGGGACCTTCATCCCGGAATGCAGCAGGTGCACAATATCGAATGCAACCCCGCTCACGGCGATGGCGTCGGCCTCGTGGCGGGTGAAAGGTGCTGCACTGGTAGAGACATTGGGCATTCTGGAAGAGGACCATGCCCAGAGTTACGTGCCTTTTATTCACACCCCTAAGCTGGCCTGGCATACGCCAGGCTAGCCCACTCCACTCATGCTTACAGGGCGGAAAGTAGCAAGCTACATTCCCGAGATCTTCCCCACTGCTGGGGTGACATGGTTACGTCCACTGTCCACTACACTCCAAACACCAGTGGTGTGTGTCAACATGGATATGTGTGTGTGGTCTGCATACCGCAGTCTGGTCATCACATCCACGCCACACTTGGCATTGTGTACCTTCTCATTCATTGGTCCCTTGCCCCCTTCGCACATGCTTGGTCCCCACCTCTTCCGATAATCTGCTATTGTGGGGCTGAGGTGCCATGCCATTGATGGCTAACATACATGGCTTGGCCACATTTCCACAGTGAGTTGTGCTGTCATGTCTGGTGGGCGTGCATGTTGTATTTGAGCTTGTGACATGTGCATTTCCTCTGTTGTGAGTTGCATGATTGTGGAGTTGAGGTGTGTGGTGTGTGCATTTGATATTGGCCAATGAGCATTGCATTTCCGTGGGTTCCATCCTGGTAGCACAGGTTGATGATGGACTGTCGGAGGTGTATGATTCATGCACACTGCCTAGGTGGTTGGCGGCGACGTTGGCGGAGATTCCCCGATGGTCCACTATGCCTGCACATTGGTGGGATACGCAAACTTTCTGTTGCGCATTTTGTGTGCAGTGTTGCCAGGGGGCACAAGTGGGACATGTGTGCAGTCAATTTCCCCCTGACACATGAGGGAAACCAGTAGATGCCTTGCTTGGTCTCTGGCTGTTCCCGCGCTGTGTGTGGGAAGTATAGATAGTGGGGTATCAAGCTGAGGGTGTCATCCATGACCGTTGTGAGGGACTTGGATTGGCCTGGCTGTGTGACTCCGCTGACTCGGGCAGTTGTTGGTTGGAGGGTACCAGAGGCTAACAGGTGCATCATGGCAAGCAGCTTTGTCTAAGGTGGGATGTTGGTTATCCGCTGTGTTGGTACCGTCAGCCTGTGGCCAATGGTGGTCAGAATGTGGAGGTGGGCTGCCCCTTTGAGCCTGTAGTGGGCAATGACATTCTCTGGTGCTGGGTCTGTGAGGTTGGTGCATTTTCTGGTGTTGCTGTCTTTGTCTGTGCGGCCTCAGTGTTGGTCCGGGGGGGAGTGTCCGGGGGGTGGTGGGTGTCCGGGGGGAATGGTGGATGTCCGGGGGGGCCTGGGGGTGGTGGCCGTGGGTGTTGGGGCACATGGACTTACTTGCCATTGTGGTATGGTTCAGAGGAGTTATTTCTAGCATTCCAACTGGAGCCTAATAAAACTGGCAAGTCAATGTCTCTTATAAGCAGGGTGTGTTCTGCTCCAAGCTCTGTCTTCCCCATTAGCATAGTCATCGGTGCACTGCAAGTCATGGCACGACCATGTAAGTATCAGCCACAATGTATATTTTTTAGGTCGAGCCTGCGTCAGCGTGCATGTGCTGCTCTGGGGAGCTGCTGTAGAACTCCGGCCAGGAGCTCCAGGCCAGGGATTGCCTTTTTTGGCTTAACTCCCCCCCTTGCATCTTTTCTACTTATCTGGTGTACGGTTTGCCTGCGGTCCCCGCCTCTCTAGTCTCCATCTTCAGGACTCGAGACCTGTGGATTTGTGGTCAAAGTTTTCCAGCCGCGGCATCGGAGCAACATGGTCGATGTCCGATGGAGCTGTACACCGCTGCTGCCGTCACCTACCCAGCTGGACATTGGGCACAGTGCCCCTCATTACTCCGCTGGTCCTCCATTCTTCCCCCTCCTTCTTGTGAACTCCGGTGGGTCTGCCGGCTGCCTGTCCACCTCGCTGCAGCTGATACCTGAATGCTGTCTGAGGGCTCCCGTCGATCTACGCTTGCCTTCCCAGACCTTTGTTGCAAATTCCTGTCTTCCAGCAGCGCTGCTTTGGGGCTGCAGTTGAATCGTGTGAATCTTGCGACCCCGGACGAGGTTTCCTGGAGAGTACCGCGACGCAGAAGCCCGTCTTTCCAAGCTTGTTTTCCCTTTTGGCTGTGTTGTGCCCTCCTGACCCCGCAACTGCCATTCCCTTACGGATCCAAGCCTGTGCTGTCTTCTCCACATACTTACGATTGCTGTTCCTCCTTCAAATTTTGGTGACTTTGCCTTCCCATTCCGCCTTGTTCCTGGGGTAGGTGTCCTCTCTGATTTTTCAGCCGGTTTGGTTATGCGTGCATTGCAGGTCATTTTCTAGTGAGGTATTTACCTCCATGACCTGGACTCAGTCAGCACCTTCCATCCGCCTTTAGACTATTGCCCTCAGTTTAACCCCGTATTTTAATCTTGCCCCTTCATGGCATTATCCCAATGAGGCACCCTTCATGTCTTTATTTTGCAGTCCAGCGTGGTGAGGGTGACGGGCCTCACACTGGGTGATCTCAGGAATCACCACTGGTTTTGTCAACTTCTGACCCTTATGGTGTTCCCTGCCAGTACTTTACCCCTTGGCCTGCTCCATTGGTCTTGTTTTACACATCATTTAACTGAACCAGCAACCAATGTAGCTGTTATTTTAGGTAACGTTTTCAGTGGGGACCCCTACGGACCCAAGACCACTGCCCCTAAGTGCAACACCACCTGAACACTTGGCTGAATGATGCAAGAATTTCGTGCTCTATAAATATGTATTATATAATTGTCCAAGCCTAATCGCTGTTAAAATGTAATCCTGAGTGAATTTATATATTTATAACTCTAACCACTAGAATATGTAGTAGACCATCTCTTCCTTGAGTGACTTTACAACTTGTACATTTGCAATTATTTCTGTTTGTATCTCTTAGGTAACTCATGTAATTTAAAGTCCTTATGTAACGCAACTGGTTCTTTTGTAAAGCGCTCTGACACCTTCGAGTAATGTTCGCGTTATATTAAATTGCATTAATAATTAAATAAATAAATAAATAAAAGTAGTAAAGTATGGAATAGAAGCCCCGCCCACTCTTTGCCCATATTTGTCACTGGCTTCTGTCTTTGTCTTTCGTAAATGCAGGCTTCTGATTCAGTAATCCTTTTGCTAGTCCTCCTTAGTACCGATGTTGGAAAATGAGGCAGTATCTGTGAGGCCTGCACAAATAACATGACTTCATTTGTCCTTCACTGGGAACCAAACACACAATTGTAGGGCCTGACTCTCAGAGTGTAGCGTTGCAAAGCAGTCTGAGGCTTACTCAAGGGAGGTGGTGTGGGCTAGTAATCGCCATTACAGGTGCGCAGAAATAACACTCAATAATTGATTGTCCAGTCTGTACTTTGCTTTATAAAAGTAAGAGTAAATTTTTTATACACACACACTATGCACCAATTTACAAATATACATAAGCTGTTGGAATTACTTTGTGACAATGCATAACATATCCACCACTCCCGCGGGGTTGGGGTCTAGAACTACCACTCCCATGTATGAACATCATCTTGTCCCCAAATGCAGTTAGTTGAAACTAACCTGGAGCGATGGACCTGCTCATTGGCACTATCCCAGCAGCGGGCCACCCCGTGTCCTCAACAAGCATTTAAAATAGGTATACCTGCCTTGGTGACACACAACCCTGACTGAGCATTTGCTGCTGACCATGATGTATACACCTCTACAACTTAAGGGCTAACAGTCCGGGTTCTTCACCTAAGCACAGCAGCGAGAACACATGTTTAAGCATCACTTTAGAATGACAGTACTCATCACATTTGTTGGACATTAGAATGCATTGCAATTACAGCCCCTAAAGGCATCACAGATGAAATCACACAATTAAGCATATACAGCCAAACACCCTAGCAGGAATGTCTAGCAACATGATCCCACTTTGCGTATGACATCACCTTACACAGGTACTTCACATTACACATGTGACCTTCAGTCCCTCTAAAAGAAATTTCTGGTGCAATTACAGCTCTTCACCTCCAGGGGATGCCCTTCTCCAGACATCCCCAGTTCATCCCCAGTTCAGTCCTTTATCCCGTGGTGCACTTCTCAATCCTTCCTTGTCAAGTCAAGTCAAGTCATAAAATTTGTATAGCGCACTACATACCCAGAGGGTTTCAAGGCGCTTAGGAAGGGGAGGGGGATTATTTGTCAAATATCCACGTTTTAAGCTGCTTTCTGAACGCTAGGTGGTTCTGGGTGAGGCGAAGGTAAGCGGGGAGTGAGTTCCATGTTTTAGCAGCCAGGTATGAAAAGGATCTGCCTCCCATGGTGGTCTTGTTGATTCGAGGTACAGTGGCGAGGGCTTGGCTGGAAGAACGTAGTTGGCGGGAGGGGGTGTAGAAGGACAGTCGAGAGTTGAGGCAATCTGGTCCGATGTCGTAGAGTGATTTGTGTGCGTGGGTAAGTAGTCGGAAAGTGATCCTCTTATTGACGGGTAGCCAGTGGAGGTCTTTAAGGTGACCAGAGATGTGTTCGTTGCGTGGGATGTCTAATATGAGCCTGGCTGAGGCGTTTTGGATTCGTTGGAGTTTCTTCTGGAGTTTTGCGGTAGTACCCACGTAGAGGGTGTTTCCGTAGTCTAGTCGGCTCGTGACCAGAGCGTGGGTGACTGTTTTCCTTGTTTCGGAGGGGATCCAGCGAAATGTTTTTCTGAGCATGCGAAGAATGTTGAAGCAGGAAGAGGATACGGCGCTGACTTGTCTGTTCATTGAGAGTGAAGAATCCAGGATGACGCCAAGGTTCCGTGCGTGGTCTGTCGGGATGGGTGCTTTTCCGAGGGCTTCCGGCCACCAGGAGTCGTCCCATGCAGAGGGGGATGTACCTAAGATGAGGACTTCAGTTTTGTCTGAGTTCAGTTTCAGACGGCTGTGTTTCATCCATTCGGCAACTTCTTTCATTCCTTCGTGTAGGTTAGTTTTGGCGGTGCTGGGGTCATTGGTGAGAGAAAGGATCAGTTGAGTGTCGTCTGCGTAAGAGATGATGTTGAGGTTGTGTTGGCGTGCGATGGCTGCGAGGGGGCTCATGTATACGTTGAAGAGGGTGGGACTGAGTGAGGATCCTTGGGGTACGCCGCAGATGACTTCAGAGGCCTCGGACTTGAATGGAGGAAGGCGGACTCTCTGGGTTCTTCCGGTGAGGAACGAGGTGATCCATTCGAGTGCTTTTCCTTGGATTCCGATGTTATTGAGGCGTTGTAGAAGGGTGCTGTGGCAGACTGTATTGAATGCTGCAGAGAGGTCGAGGAGGATGAGGGCGACTGTGTCTCCATTGTCCAGTAGAGTTCGAATGTCGTCTGTTGCTGCGATGAGGGCGGTCTCAGTGCTGTGTTTTGCTCGGAAGCCAGATTGTGAGGGGTCGAGGGATTTGTTGGCTTCGAGGAAGGCGGCGAGCTGGTTGTTGACGGCTTTCTCAATGACTTTGGCCGGGAATGGAAGAAGCGAGATGGGGCGGTAATTTTTGAGTTCGGTGGGGTCCGCTGTAGGTTTTTTCAGAAGGGCGGTGAGTTCAGCGTGTTTCCAGTCTTCTGGGAAGGTAGCGGAGTTGAAGGAGCAGTTGATGACGTCTCAGAGGTGCGGTGCTATGACGGAGTCTGCTTTGTTGAAGATGTGGTGAGGGCATGGGTCTGTGGGGGATCCTGAGTGGATGGAATTCATCAGGTGGATGGTGTCCTCAGTGGAGATTGGGTTCCAGGCGTTAAGGGTGTTCCCGGGGGGAAGATGGTCAGCAGATGGTAGGGTGGGTTGGTTTCCGGGTTGGTTGTCAAAGCTGTTGTGGATGTCTGCAATCTTGTTGTGGAAAAAAGAGGCTAGGGAGTCGCAGAGGGTTTGAGAGGGGGTGATGTCGTTGGAGTTGGCCGATGGATTGGAAAATTCCTTGACGATGTTGAAAAGTTCCTTGCTGTTGTGGGCGTTGTTGTCAAGTCGATCCTTGAATGCTGTTTTCTTGGCTTTCCGGATCAGTTGGTGGTGAGTGCGGGTGGCGCTTTTGAAGGCGTCCTTGGTGCTGGTGGTTGGGTCTTTTTTCCAGGCCTTTTCAAGGGAGCGGCAGAGTTTCTTGGACTTCTTGAGATCATCGTTGAACCATGAGGCTTTCTTGCTGCCAGGTTTGCTTTGACGTTTTTTCAGTGGAGCTAAGGTGTCGGCGGTGTTGGATAACCATAGGGTGAGGTTGGTGGCGGCTTTGTTGGCGTTAGAAGAGAGGGCTGGAGAGTTTCGAAGGAGCGATGCGGAGATTTGGTCCGTGGTGATTTTGTTCCAGTTTCTTTGCAGGGTAGGTTGGGAGTGGTTGATGGGTTTCGGCTTGTTGTAGGTGAAGTGAACGCAGCTGTGGTCAGTCCAGAGGAGATCCGTAGTGTGGCTGAAGGAGACATGGTTGCTGGATGTGAAGATGGGGTCGAGTGTGTGACCTGCGATGTGGGTGGGGGAAGTGACTAGTTGTTTAAGTCCGAGGTTGGCGAGGTTGTCCACGAGGGTGGCGGTGTTGTGGTTGTTTATCTTTTCAAGGTGAAAGTTGAGGTCTCCCAGAAGAATATAATCTTTGGAGGGGAGCGCGTGTGGAGAGATGAAGTCCGTGATGTCTTCACTGAATTTTGCGCGGGGTCCTGGTGGTCTGTAGAGGAGGGTGCCTCTGAGTGTGGTCTTGGGGTCGATGTGGATCTGGAAGTGAAGGTGTTCGGAGTTGGCGAGGTTGGCGTCAGAGCTTGTTGAGATGCGGATAGATTTCTTATGGACGATAGCGATTCCTCCTCCTGTGTGGCCGGTACGGTCTTTGCGGGTGATCTTATAGTATTCAGGGATGGCAATGGTGATGTCTGGGGCGGAGGAAGCATTCATCCATGTTTCCGTAAGGAAGGCGATGTCCGGAGAGATGGTGTCTAGTAGATTCCATAGGTCAATGGCGTGCCTGTGGACCGAACGGGTGTTGAGAAGGATGCATTGTAGGTGGTTGGGGTCGGGAATCTGTGGTGTGGTTGTAGCGGAGATGTTGTCGGTGCCGCTGAATTTGCAGGAGTAGCAAGAGAAAGGTCCATGGGTGTGTCCAGGAGCGGCTTGGACGCAGTTGGGGGCGCGACCGGGGTTAAGGGCTAGGAGGGAGGCGGCATCGTAGGTAATGCGGGAGGGCTGGGTAGCGCGAGGGGCAGGGGGTCTGGCGCTGGGCGCGGTCCAGGCGCGGACGGGCGTAGACGGGCTTACCTTTGGCGCACCTTCGGCGCGAATTGGGCGCGGACGCTGCGCGTGAACGCTGCGCGCGGGAACTCCTGTCATATATGGAGAGTGGAGGGGGAGGGGCGAGGGCGTCTCAGCTGGGAGGCGGGGCGGGCCAAAGACGAGCACAACAATCAACAAAATGGAGGCGGGGTGGGAGCACTGCAAAACGCGCAAACCGAGTGGAGTTGCACTTTAAAAATACAATCGAAATGCAGGCAAGCTCAGCGGCGACCAGGTAGGCAGCAGGCACAGACAGCAATGCAGCCGTGGGAGCAGAGCGGCACAGCGCGCAGACAGGCTTGAGTTAGCCGAGTACAAGTCAATTACAAAGCAAGTTTGCTCAATGGCGATATGCAGGCACAGGCACTAAAAGCAGTTCCAGTTACACAGGGCAAAGCGTTACATACGATACCAGCGACCTTGGAGGGACCCTGGGGAGCGACCACTCAGCTCTGGGAAGAGGAGCGAGTCACGACGACTTCAGGAGGGGAAGCGCTGATGAACTAAGTGGGAGGGCGTCTCAGCTGGGAGGCGGGGCGGGCCAAAGACGAGCACAACAATCAACAAAATGGAGGCGGGGTGGGAGCACTGCAAAACGCGCAAACCGAGTGGAGTTGCACTTTAAAAATACAATCGAAATGCAGGCAAGCTCAGCGGCGACCAGGTAGGCAGCAGGCACAGACAGCAATGCAGCCGTGGGAGCAGAGCGGCACAGCGCGCAGACAGGCTCAAGTTAGCCGAGTACAAGTCAATTACAAAGCAAGTTTGCTCAATGGCGATATGCAGGCACAGGCACTAAAAGCAGTTCCAGTTACACAGGGCAAAGCGTTACATACGATACCAGCGACCTTGGAGGGACCCTGGGGAGCGACCACTCAGCTCTGGGAAGAGGAGCGAGTCACGACGACTTCAGGAGGGGAAGCGCTGATGAACTAAGTGGGAGGGCGTCTCAGCTGGGAGGCGGGGCGGGCCAAAGACGAGCACAACAATCAACAAAATGGAGGCGGGGTGGGAGCACTGCAAAACGCGCAAACCGAGTGGAGTTGCACTTTAAAAATACAATCGAAATGCAGGCAAGCTCAGCGGCGACCAGGTAGGCAGCAGGCACAGACAGCAATGCAGCCGTGGGAGCAGAGCGGCACAGCGTGCAGACAGGCTCGAGTTAGCCGAGTACAAGTCAATTACAAAGCAAGTTTGCTCAATGGCGATATGCAGGCACAGGCACTAAAAGCAGTTCCAGTTACACAGGGCAAAGCGTTACATACGATACCAGCGACCTTGGAGGGACCCTGGGGAGCGACCACTCAGCTCTGGGAAGAGGAGCGAGTCACGACGACTTCAGGAGGGGAAGCGCTGATGAACTAAGTGGGAGGGCGTCTCAGCTGGGAGGCGGGGCGGGCCAAAGACGAGCACAACAATCAACAAAATGGAGGTGGGGTGGGAGCACTGCAAAACGCGCAAACCGAGTGGAGTTGCACTTTAAAAATACAATCGAAATGCAGGCAAGCTCAGCGGCGACCAGGTAGGCAGCAGGCACAGACAGCAATGCAGCCGTGGGAGCAGAGCGGCACAGCGCGCAGACAGGCTCGAGTTAGCCGAGTACAAGTCAATTACAAAGCAAGTTTGCTCAATGGCGATATGCAGGCACAGGCACTAAAAGCAGTTCCAGTTACACAGGGCAAAGCGTTAAATACGATACCAGCGACCTTGGAGGGACCCTGGGGAGCGACCACTCAGCTCTGGGAAGAGGAGCGAGTCACGACGACTTCAGGAGGGGAAGCGCTGATAAACTAAGTGGGAGGGCGTCTCAGCTGGGAGGCGGGGCGGGCCAAAGACGAGCACAACAATCAACAAAATGGAGGCGGGGTGGGAGCACTGCAAAACGCGCAAACCGAGTGGAGTTGCACTTTAAAAATACAATCGAAATGCAGGCAAGCTCAGCGGCGACCAGGTAGGCAGCAGGCACAGACAGCAATGCAGCCGTGGGAGCAGAGCGGCACAGCGCGCAGACAGGCTCGAGTTAGCCGAGTACAAGTCAATTACAAAGCAAGTTTGCTCAATGGCGATATGCAGGCACAGGCACTAAAAGCAGTTCCAGTTACACAGGGCAAAGCGTTACATACGATACCAGCGACCTTGGAGGGACCCTGGGGAGCGACCACTCAGCTCTGGGAAGAGGAGCGAGTCACGACGACTTCAGGAGGGGAAGCGCTGATGAACTAAGTGGGAGGGCGTCTCAGCTGGGAGGCGGGGCGGGCCAAAGACGAGCACAACAATCAACAAAATGGAGGCGGGGTGGGAGCACTGCAAAACGCGCAAACCGAGTGGAGTTGCACTTTAAAAATACAATCGAAATGCAGGCAAGCTCAGCGGCGACCAGGTAGGCAGCAGGCACAGACAGCAATGCAGCCGTGGGAGCAGAGCGGCACAGCGCGCAGACAGGCTCGAGTTAGCCGAGTACAAGTCAATTACAAAGCAAGTTTGCTCAATGGCGATATGCAGGCATAGGCACTTCTCAATCCTCCTTCAGCTGTAGAACAAAACTTCCAGCCCAGGAAGAGTTAAAATGCTGGCTGCGACTGCGTTGCTCCTGCTGCTCCGACTGCACCTTGGCACTCCCTTGGTGGTGACCCCATCCTCCTGGGGCCACCAAGAGCAGAAACAAGGCGGTATTCCCTTGCAGGCCGGTAGGGGTCTGCAAAGCATTATGGGCTGCTCCTCCGTGCGTTCCATGAATATTATAACAGCGGCTCTCCCGCTGCATCGGGGAGAGCTGCGATGGGTGCCTCCGGCCGCATTGCTCCTTTGTGGCAGGATCCGGTCACACCCGCACTCCCAGGAAAGTGGTACGGCTCGGGGAGCCCACCCCAGGCCGATCTGCCTATTTTCGGGCCCCTGGCACCTCCTCTTTGTCTTTGTTTTTTTGGGGTCCTGGTCCTACCCGGGACCCCCACATGCCTTCACATTGGAGGGCAGCCCAGGGAGCCCACCCCTGACTGCCCCCGCTGGCTCCCCACCCAACCAGCACCCTCGCGTGCTTCTGCAGGATCCGGCAACACAGTTCTAGACTGCCCGCTCCGGCAGGCAGACTTGCAGGACTTAATCGGCTCCTCCGGCCCTCTCTGGACCTTCCATCACCTCAGGCCCGGAGATGGGGCCCTTCCCCCTTTGAAATCTTCACGGCGAGCGAGATGGTGCTCCCCAGCTTCATTTTCGGCGGGCCAGGGTGGGCTCCTGGCACCCCCCTGGGGCCTCTTCACAGGGGGCGCAACGGCGTTCCCTGACTACCATCTTCATGTGGGGCGCGACAGGAGCCCCCTCCTTCAGCTTGGCACGGAGTTGGGATCCCAGGTCCCTTTATCATGTTCTTCAAGGGGAGTGTGACGGTGCTGCCCATCTTAGCTTCTGTTGGGGGCAGCCCTCCGGGACCTTACCCACCCCGGGGGAACATTCAAGGCCAGTGGCAGAGCCCCACGCACTTCGTCGTCGTTCTTCCTGGAGGTCAAAGGCCCCCCCCCCCCTTCTGGGGGCATATCTCAGCCCCCAGGGTACTGATCTGCACCATTTTTGCCTCCTCTTGCTCCTGGTGGAACTTCACAGCCACTGAGAGTGCTCTTTTCACCCTCTGGGTCTCACAGAGGGGGGATTCAGCAGGGAGTTGCCTTCACTGGCTCTCTGCACCAGCCTTTCGCCTGCCTTTCCTCCTGGGCCTCTCTTCTACCTGCGCAGAGGCCACTGCTTCTGCGCACTGGTCTGATCTATTCTCCTGGCACTGTTCAGGATCCTAGTACTGTCAGGGGGTTCCTCCTTCCAACTGCCCATTGTGCCAGGCTCCAGCACCCTCTGTTTCAGCAGACCAAACCCCGGAGATAGCTTTTCTTCCTGTGCAAACAATTTTTGAAGTTTGGGGAAGGGGCTGGCAGGAAGTCTCTGTTTTTCCTATCAAACAGTGACACATCACTTCACTGCCCCTGCTCTCTCCTTCCTGTCCAGGCCTCTGGGTCGGTTCAAGATGGCGTCGTCCAGGGGTCTCCTGCCAGATGGTCTGTGATAGCCCCTTCCCACGCGCTGCCTTCTCCCTTGTGCAGCCTGGTACCTGGCACGCGGTGACAGCTGCTGATGGATAAGCCTGTAGCTCCACCTATCTTTTCTTCTTTGGAGAGGAGGCCTTCGCTCTTGAAAGAAAGGTCATTAATCCAGCCTGCCAGGATCATCCCCAGCCAGACCCTGGTCATGAGCTGAGTCAGAGCAATATGACAGTTCTGGATGACCCAAAAGCAGTGCAGATATGACTTTGGACTCTGCAGAATACCTCTTCTCACACAAGTTACAGTGGACTTTAGTGCGTATCTGGAATGTGTAGGCCTTAGGAAAGTGAAACTAGCACGTGGGTTCCACATCCCCTTAGGAGAATAATGAAGTGAAAACAGTAAAATACACTGACTTTCCCTGACATGTTTCATCCCACTGTATAAAGTTTATTCCATGTCACCACCCAATTCTGCACAAGTCCTGCCACACCATTCACTTTGTAGCTGCTCGTTGGCTGCGCATGCTAGGAATCTCCCCTGTGCAGCCCGTACACATGTGCACATGCATTCACACATGTGTCTGCATATAACCAGCCCGGTGCCCTTTACTCCATCTGCAGCGCAGCCGCCTAGTCAAGCTAGGGGGACACCAGTAAAATCCACATGCAGTCTCTCTCATCATGAGTTCACTGTGGTGAATCCCAAATTTTGAGGCTCTCCCACAGTAAAAGCTAAACAAATAGGTGCTCAAAAAGTAAAAAATCCAGAACCACTTTCTAACACACGCCAGGCCCAGCTGATTCCTACAGGGAAGAAATAGCCACTCTACATGAGTTCTTCCCGTAGACAGCGATAATTAGCTATAACAGGTTCTGACCAGACCCTCCTTACTCACCAGGTATTCGCTTAGACCACATACTCCTCCCATCCATGACATCTCCACTCATTACAGTGATCCCAGACTACCCTAAGAACCCACCGGGCTCTAGGATAGATGCCTCTAGGTCACTCATGGTCGACATGGACTCAGCCTAATTAGGCCCACCTTTGCCCTTGTGCATGCAACACTGCCTACCCCTTCTCTGGACAACGGTACAGTGCCTCAGCACCAATGCAGTCTTCTGGGACAGGTCTTTCCATCCCCGGGGTCACAAGCTGGTCTCCCTTCCGGAGTTTGTTCCAACCAGTATCCTCTCTCCATTTGGTCCTTGCACCCCAAAGATGCAGCCTCTTTGGACCCTCACCCTCAGCCTGCCGCTGGGATCATTCACCTGCCACCACCTTTCGGGATGACAGGCTTCCCTAAAGAAAGCAAAGCCATTCATACTTTCCCCACACAGAAAAGCACCTTTGACCACTGGCCTGGCTCCCCGATAGGACCTCTGACCATCCTCACTATCACACTGGCAGTGCCAGGGAGAAACACTGAGGGTGCCTCATCAGACATCCTACAGCTCATTCCCCCTGTCAGTAGCTCCACACGTAAACTACCCCGGGAACCTAGACCCCTTACTTGATCTCCGCTGCGAAAACAGGTCCTATGCACCCTTCCCTCCGAGAGGCGTGCTCTCCTTCCGGAGTACCCTTAGAGAGCCTTTAGCCCCAAGTTAGCTACAACCAGGCCCACCTCTCATGGCTCTCCCCGGTCTCCCTGCAGCATCTTGGGATACCATCCAGGGACCCACATGATCCCTGGATGGCCTGCACCACCCCTTCTAAAGAGCAGGGTCACTTCACTTAAGATAGGCCCCAACTGCCTTCAGGGTAGTACTACCACACTCAGCCAGGGACCCTAAAGATCCTGGCTAGGCCTGCACCACCCCTTTGAGAAACACATGGTCCCTTCACTTAAGATGGGCCCCACCTGTGTTCAGGGTGGTACTACCTTGCAGAAGTTTCAAGTCCCGCAGGACCTACCTGACTGGTCACCGGCTAGGCATCGCCCCAGCCACCACTTCAGGTTCACAAGACCAGCTCCAGAATGACATCCTGTTGCTTCCTTGGGTAACCGCCTACCCGACCCCAACACCTCAGGGTCCACCACTAACCCTTCACCTGCAACCTATGGAGCACATCACCCCCACTAAGATCTCCACTGGGTCAGTTACCTAGCCCACCTAGTGTTCCTAGGGGCTACCACTACACATCCTGCTCAGGAACTACCCTCCTCGGGGGCCAACCCCTACCATGGGCCACCCCCTGGGTTGCTCACCTCCCCCACCAGATAACCTGGGTGCCTGCCCGACCCACAACTCTACCACACCCTCCTCTCAATGTGGGAAAAGTTTCTTGGGGTCCCCCACCATGGGAACCCATGGGGTGTTACTAACCGGGGTAAAGAAACCTCCTGCCCCACCATTTCAGTGGTTTTAGCCTGCACCAATGCCAAGAAAACTTTGAGCCGGGGAAGGATATATGGGGCCCCTCTGTGGAAACCCTCCCTGCCCTTAAAAAGTGCAGAAATCTCCAGTGACCCCTTCCTCTCCTGTCCCTCCCAAGGTCAATCCACCCCTACACCCCTTTCTGTGATGTAGGTATCAGTTGCTGTCCCTATCTCTTGAGGAGACACTCTCCTTATGCAGGCGTAGTGCATGTAGTGTTAGGGTTCAAAGGTGTACAATATGGATTAGAACATTTGTATGCAATAATTTCCTGGAAAGCACCACCCTGCTAGTACATGATAATCAACATAACTCAGTCATATCAATACAGTTTACATTTAAACCGTAATATCTTCACATGCAATAGATGTGCAGGGCTTTCCTTTCCCATACTTTTAGTTCACATAACCAAAACTTTGAACCCTTCTCAGAGCCTTGTGCTCTTCCATTTGCTCATTACTGCATAGGTAATGTGTGGCAAAACTGGACTTATCAAATGCTATAAATATGCACCAGAATGGGATACTATGTTTCCCGCCGCTAGACACCAATGTTGGAAAATGAGGCAGTATCTGTGAGGCCTGCACAAATAACATGACTACATTTGTCCTTCACTGGGAACCAAACACCCATTGGGAGCACCTGACTCTCAGAGGGTAGCGTTGTAGAGCAGTCTGAGGCTTACTCAGAGGAGGTGATGTGGGCT
Source organism: Lissotriton vulgaris (assembly GCF_964263255.1). NCBI lineage: Eukaryota > Metazoa > Chordata > Amphibia > Caudata > Salamandridae > Lissotriton > Lissotriton vulgaris. The sequence goes on from NC_141694.1 coordinate 573,279,955, forward strand.
AGTAATCGCCATTACAGGTGCGCAGCAATAACACTCAATCATTGATTGTCCAGTCTGTACAGCCCCGTTTACAGGAGCCCGTCAGGCATTCCAGCACCGGCCTGACAAGGAGCAAGGCCCAATGATGAAGCATGACATCCTTCGGGGTGTGCGAGGCCATCACGAAGAAAGACCTCCCTTTTCCCTCCCCTCCCCTCACATCCAGTTACGAACTGTACATCTTTGCTGATTCATGGTCGTGTAGGCCACCAGGACATTCAGACCACGTCCTCTGCCCAGTAGTCTCAGCAGAGTGGGTCATCAGTGTGCTGGTTTGCCGTTCATCTCCCTGCACAGAGCCATTGCCAGATTGGGGCCATCAGAGTAGCTCGCCAACCCACAGGTGAGAGCAGGTCCGCACCGAAGCTTTCCCACCTCCGCTTTAGCTCCGGATAGTCCTCCGTGTCTAGGCCAGACCCGAGGCTCAGAATGCTGCACCATTTCCCCCCAGCCATCCCGCTCCACTCTACGCCATGCTCCTCCATCTTTCTGATGTGTTCGAAGAGCGGTCAAAGGGTCCCATCACAGTCCGCTTGCGCTCTGCTCTACAATTCACTTAATTTGAGGGTTGAGAGTGTGCGGTAAGCAACGATTTTGCAAGGTTCAGGGCGGAGCCTAGATGGAAAACCTCCACATGCCCATGATGGTTGGCCACACCCCGTAATTTGTTTCCTCATTAAAGCTGTGTAATCATATCAGGATTTAGCTGTAATAAAAGTATTATTTCACTACACACTTGAATTAACATTTCAAATTAGTGGTCATTTTCAGAACAGTTGCTCCTCTGTGTGCGTTCTGCCAATTTAAAGGTTGCTGCCCTTTCCAGATGCTCCAGCCTGCCAACAGAAATTCCTTTGACAAGATAATGCAGCGAAAGGAGGTGCAGGGAAGTACTGGTGTTCAAAACCGTTTCACACTGTGAAGCCAGATTGTATGTGTGTATGCATGGGTGCTTAATTTGTTCCGGTGTTTGCCGGTGCTCTGCACCTGCCCTTGATTCTTAAAACTGGCACTTAATTATGGAAGTCCACCACAGGATGGTGCTGTCTATTTGTGAGCAGAGCACAGCAGTTTAACACTTAAATATACATTTGTAGGCGTGATGCTTACCAGAGAGCTTTAATATTGGCATTAGGTACCAATAGCAAGTCCAGTTGACGGTGCAAGCTGCAGTGGCCTCGTGGGCAGTACCTTAGACCCAGGCACTTTCGTTTTACTAATGAAGTACTGGATATAGTTATTTGTAGAGAGCAAACCTCTCCATAGGGAAACAGAGCGCCCAATGGGAGCTAGATCCATGAGTTACAATTCAGTATTTTTTCAATGATGCATGGTTAATCCTAATCTGTAGAGTTTTAGTGTTCTTTGCAGAGTTGGTCTGTAACCAGGGCCATTTCTAGAGGGCAGATTTATGTCGGACTTGCGCCACGTTTACGCCGCCGTTGCGTCACGCAACGGCGCGGAAACGTGGCGCATCCCTGCAACCTATTTACAACGTGACGCATCTAGGCAGATGCGTCACGTTGCAAAGCCCTGCGCCACATGAAACCTGTGTCAGGTTTCATGTGGGCGTTCTGTTGCAGGGTGGGCATTCCCTTGTAGGAAAAGCCCCGTAAAACTGATGCAGTGAAATCCACAAGATTTCACTGAGTCAGTTTTACGACGCTGCTGGGTCAAATCCTTACGCCTGCTTGAAGCAGGCGTAAGGAGTGATGCTCGCACCACGTTATGTATGGGTGGCCTCTGTACATTGCAGGAGTTGCGTCACACTTGCGACGCTACTCCAGCAATGCGCCCCCCGTACACCACAGGATGCGTCATGCATCTGCCCTTCCTTGCACCATGGTGCGCCGCATCTGTGGTGCCGCAAGGAGGGAATTGCGTGACGCATCAGGTCTGGCGCATCCCTGCTGATTTGCAGAGATGCGCCAGAACTCATAAATCTGCCCCTAGGTGTTTTGCCGCCCTAGGCGAGAATTTAAAAATGTCGCCCTCTCACTTTTACTACCATCACTCTCCCCTGCCATCCAGGCTACTTACACCCATTCAAAAACAACCACTGCTAAATACCACAACAAGTAGAAAAATACAACAGAAAGTAGAAAAATACATGAGTTTCAATATCGTTAATTAAAAATTATCATTTAGAATCACACAGACACATAAAAAAAAAAATATATATATATATATATATATATATATATACATATCAACAACAAATATACATATGCTAAATAGCGGTGGAAGCATATTCAAGTACCACTGAGTTGGCCTTTCCAAAGAAGTCATGCTTCTACTATTTTTTGTCTCCAAGTCACCATGATTTGGGTTAATAATATATAGGGACCACCAGGCGCAGAGTCACATGCACAAGAGATCTGTCTGGTAGCACTGCCAGGACTGCGCATAGCTCATGTGAAGGGAAGGGAAGGGGGGCTCTTCTTCTCCAAGGCACGAGGTGTGTGATGAAATGCTGAGTCGCTGCTGCGCTCTTGACACAAGGCCCAGTTACGCACCAGGGGCCTCATTTATGAGGCCTCTTGCGCCATCGGAACTTCACTTTTCATGAAGTTCCGTGGCGCAGAAGCCTGCGTGGTATTTATCAGGCAGCAGTACGCCAGTTTTTGTGGCATAATGCTGCCTGATAAATATCAGTCTCTTTAACGCAGTGTTCTGCGTTAAAGGGGCGTGCAATGGGTGTTGCTGGGGGCGTTCCCAGCAACATCCATGGCCTTTTGACACTGCCCCAGATTTACGAGAAATCGTAACTCTGAAGCAGTGCCAAAAGCTTACGCCTCCCCAGGGGAGGCGTGAGGGAGGCGCAACAGGGAGAAATGTCTTTATTTCTCCTCGTATTTCCTTTCTCTATGTGTGCTGCATTCTACAGCACACATAGAAAGAGGAAAAGCCTCTTGTGATTATTTTTGTACAGAAAGGTTTCCCTTCCTGTACAAAAATAATCTTCCCCGCAACGCAGGCACCCTTGCACCATTGTGCAAGGGTGCCTGCGCTGGCGCAGGCAGCCCATTGTGCGCTGGCGCAGGGGAAAAGAACAGGAATGCGCCGTATCTTATAGATACGGAGCATTTCTGCCCTTTTCTTTTGCCGTAGGGAAGCGCAGCAGGAAGGCTTGCTGCGCTTCCCAACGGCAAAAAGTCATAAATGAGGCCCCAGAGGTCTGGAAGCGCTGCTGGACTGTGCACAGCTCAAGTGAAGCCAGGCTCCATCCTCAATTAAGCCTAAGTCTTATGGATATTTATGGGATATGGGAGTTTCAGTGGTGGCCTCCACCATATTCGGCTGGAGGGCCCCTTTATTTTGACGTATGCTCTGTAAAGTACCAACTGACCAAGTTTGTGGGGAGGCTGATGCAAAGTCACCAGGTACATGCGGGCTATGGATAGGTCCCTTGTGATGCAGGGACTTGTATAAATAAATTAGGGGCAGGGCTGCAAGGCAGTTACGTAACCCGCCCTGAGACCACAGCTCGCTATGCATCCCTTTCATTCCTAGGCCCATGACCCCTTTATTAGTGCCCACTCTAACATAGGGCCAGCCCATAGGTGCTGGAAGTAGGGGTTCTGCAGCACGCCTAACCATTCTGGGATTCAACATAAATGAGCAGCTAAGATGCCTATACATTTTTATTTCTATCTCATCACAGGCTATATACCAGTGGACTGGCAGTGTGAGGCCCATTTACAGGCCTGCAGTAGATAATGATTGAATATCTGCTGACGTGACGCATTTAGGGGCATATTACCAAGCAATAGCGATAATTATCGCTATTGCTTGGTTAGCGTGAAAAAATTAACGCTGAGCTGCGGCGATTTTTATCGCAGATAAACCTTGGTATTACCAAGGTTTATCGCAAATGCGATAAAAATCGGCCGCAATGCATGAATATCGCTGAAAAGTCAGCGATATTCATGCATTAGCGAGCTAATGCTCTTAGCCATGTTATCCACCTCCCATTGGATAACATGGCTAAGAACTGCTCAGGGCAGGTGTTAGCTTTTGGAGATATTCGCGCTTAGCGCGAATATCTCCAGAAGTTGGTAATAGGAGATAGCGATGTTAGCGACTGTTTTCAGTCGCTAACATCTTGGCACGCCCACTTTGCATGTCATTAGTGATAAATATCATTGACATGCAAAGTGGGGCCCAAGATGGTCGCTATCTCCTACTAGTGGTCGCTAACTGGTGTTAGCGACAGCTAGGTAATAGGGAGATAATTTTATCTCCGCTTTCTTGGCTTTTAAAGCCAAAAAAGCGGAGATAAACCCCCTTGATAATATACCCCTTAGTTTTTAGAATGAAACGCTTCAGGGAGAATCGGGAATTATCGGAAACCTAGGGAACCAAACGTCTCGAAAAACATTGCAGCCTGTTCCAGAAGCCTGGGAACTCAAATTAGGCATTATTTATACCAATGTTATGTGCTATTTCCAGGCTCTCGACAGCCACCAAGCAGTAGTACTTAAATCATATGGGCCTCAAAAGCTTTTTACTGAAACCATAAAAGCAAAGAAAAGGCATTGCACGCGCCGTATCTCATGGACGTATAATGGCTCACAGAGGTGAGGTGGCCTACTGTCAGAGCCAGGGAATGCCTGCTGATATTCACAGCAAGCACCCCAAGAGTCTTGAGTCCTTAGTCGACCTCGTAAACATCTGTACAAAGCTGATGTGCTCTTGTGGGCCACCAGAGGTGCCCAGCGCTGGGAGCGCAGCTAAAAGGCACAACAATGGCGCTGAGGAGAAACAAATCACTGGTGGTGTCTCTAGAAGTGACTTAGAGGGGGACCCAAAGTGGACCACAGATAAATCTGGTAGGGTTATCTGCAAAGCTCAATTGTAATGGGGTTGTGTGCCTGCCAATATATATTTGAATGTTTGTATGTATATTTTCTTACGCTGTTTTAATCCGACTCTGTAGGGATGTTTATATATCTTTAGCTCTATGTGTAGGCTTGTGCATTGCCTCAAACACTACTTTGCAGTGAAGGGTAGATGGACAAAAAATGTGCGTGTTTTTTTTTGTGTTGCTTTACAGTACATTCAACAGCTACATTACCAGGGGTGGCCAGGACAAATATGGCTGGGGCACAGGCCACATTTGGTCACCATCTAGCATCGCCTCTGGCAAATCGCCACTGCGAATCACCCACCTTCCTACATCTCTTCTACTCAACATGCCTGGGGCAGTGCAGACCAGACCGCCGGGGATGCCTGGTCTCACCCTGGAGATACCCGTTAAGGGACCATCTCTCAGGGAAGCCAGGAAGGGTTTCGCAGCGGTCGAAGCGCCTTGGGACCCTACGGGTAAGTAGTGCGCTATATAAATGCCGAATGTCTGACAAAATATCGAAAACTAGAATATCGATGTACAAAAATATCGGAACAAAATTATCGATGTCAAAAATATCGGGATCCTATACTTAACTATATATCTACACAAATATCGATTTTTTAATATCGATATACAAAAACATCGTTTACTGTGATATCGACTACATTAATATCGGAAGACAAAAATATCGCTATCTGCAAAATATAATGACATTTACAAAAATATCGAAATCAAATATATCGTGCACATAAATATCGGATTATTAACTATATCGACTTTTTTAAAGCATTTCTTTACATAATTAATTAACGCTTAATATGTTTTCACATCAAAAATAACATATAACACTTTAATTTCTACTATACACACACTATAAATTCATATTATTTTTTATATTAGTAAAAAAAATGTCACCTACACATATAAAAATATTCTATGGTACTCTGTATACTTTTATAATTATTGTTGGTTTTTCAATTCTAATACTAATTAATCTCAACAGAAATTCAAATCTACTAACTAACCAATCACAACCCTAATTTTTTAAATGAACCAATAGTAAAGTAATTACTAATGACACTCCCCTATATAAGCAATGAAAACATAAGCACAAACTACTTGCCAAAAGTCACAGAAGGAGATTCATCTCTATCCGAATTGCTGCACAACAACTAGAAGAACGAGACTATAAACCTACTATTACATCTTCTAAGTAAGTAAATAAAATAGATAGTGCATTATTTGCTAATTGTATTTACTTACCTGCTAAATACCCAGTGCCCCTTTGCTAGTCATACTACTGAACATTCTAAATAATGATATAAAAATATTTATTTTAGATACTACCACTACTGATAATTCTACTCCAAATATTTGTGAACAAAACATAGGAATACAGATTCAGAAAACTATGTAAGTAATTTGAAATTGTTTCATTATGTGCACATTAATCTAAACACATTGAAATAATGACTTTTGCACACCATCTTTTTATTTTTCTGTAGATTCTGCTACTGAAAACTGCACTACTACAGAACTAAGGACATCAGTACTACATCTACAATACTTTTTACTAAGTAAGTAAATAAAATAGAACCTGCTTAATTTGCTAGTAATACTTAATTACCTGCTAAATACCCAGTACCCCTTTGCTATTCATTGCAGTTAACATGCTAAAAAATTATCTACTACTATTTGTTTAAGATACTACGAGAAATGAATATTGTACTCAAAATAACTGTGAACAAAGCATAGGAATACAGATTCAAAAATATATGTAAGTAATTTCACATTGTTTCATTATGTCCACATAAATCTAAACACACTGAAATAATCATTTGTCCCCCACATATTTTTTTTTTCTATAAATTATACTACAAAATCTGCTCTACTACTGAACTAATAACATCAGAACTATTTCTACAATACTTTTTCCTAAGTAAGTACAATAAAAAGAAACTGCATAATTTAGTACTCCTAATTATTTACCTGCTAAATACCCAGTGGCCCTTTGCTATTCATACTACTTAACATGCTAAATAATAAAATATTATTATTTTTTTAGATACTACAACAACTGAATTTTCTGCTCAAACTAACTGTGAAGAAAGCATAGGAATACAGAATCGAATAACTATGTAAGTTAGGTCACATGGTTTAATTATGTGCTCAAAAATCTAAACACACAAAAATAATCAGTTGTGCTCAACATATATTTTTTTCTCTGTAGATTCGAGTTCTGAAAACTGCACTACTAATTAACTAAGGTCCTCAGTACTATTTCTAAAATACATTTTAGTAAGTAAGTATTATGCAACTGCAATAAATGTGTAAAAACAATACTAACATTTATAACTGTTCTAATAAATTTCTATGATATATTGTTTATTTACAGAGCAAACACGGTGAATATATATACAGACAACATACAGAACTTCACATTCTAAACAATAGTAATACAAATCACTAAGTAAGTATATTAAAGAACATATTTACCACATGTTTAAAAAAACCTACCAACATGGTGATTAAACTAACTCATATGTTCCTTATTTTTTAAAGATAACACTACAAACTATTCTACAGAAGCTGAAGAAACAATTATACTGCCAAATACCAACCACAAAAAATATGTAAGTATCTTCACAATGTGAATAATAAAGATACACTTTTGTAGTAAAAATGAGCTCTAAAATTGCTATTTTACCTAAACATTAATTAATAATATACTACTTTCATGTTTCTCATAACAGCTACAACAACATCACAACCATTTTTCCTCAACTAAAGAAGCAAGAAACTCCTAAGTTTTGCTGTACATTCTAAAACACGTAAGTATAAACATTCCTACTTATCACTAACATAGATTATTGATCACATTTAAATTGACATTAACTATTATATATATATTTTAGAGATATACAAAGTACAAAATTACCGAAGGAGCCGAATTTGTGACCAGCCAAAAAGGAAAATTATTACTATGCTACATGGGTTACACGTACACACAGGAAAAACAATATGGCATGAAAGTGAATTGGAAATGTTGCAAATACTATTCGAACAAGTGCTATGGCAGAGCAACAACAAAAGAAGCTACAGTACTATATACTAGGGAACATAATCATCCACCTAATATTACAGAAATAGAAGTTAGAACAGCTATGGAAAGTATAAAAGAAGCTAGTACCGGATCCCAAAAGCAAACTAATGTCATTTTAAAAGAAGCCATTCCAAAAATTCCCAAAACAGCAACAACCCAAATGCCAAATATCCTATCATTAAAAAGAACTATAGCACGAACCAAAAAAGCTACAACTTCTTCAACACCATGTCCCAGAACATATCAGGATATTAATTTTACTGCTAACGAAATAATAACTTTAAATAAACAACCCTTTATAATTTATGACAACGAAAGCTATGAGAATAGGCTTATAATTTTTGGTACCAGTATGAATTTAGTGAAACTGCAGCAAAGCCAATATTGGATGATGGATGGGACATTTAACATCTGTCCCAAACCATTCTTCCAATTATACACAATACATGGCCTCTATCACAACTGCAACATCCCTTTGTTCTATGCACTATTGCCTAACAAAAACAATTCTACATATATGGAATTATTAAATGTCATAAAACAAAAAACAAATGATTTCTCTCCTGACAAAATCATTCTTGATTTTGAGCATGCAATGCTCTCAAGTATTCTAAAAATCCACCCCCATACCTCCATTCAAGGGTGCTATTATCATTTCAACCAGTGTTTATGGCGACACCTTCAAAAAACTACCCTAAGTGTCGAATATGCTACAAATTCATCATTTGCTTTTCAAATCAAAAAACTTATAGCACTTGCCTATGTCCCTACAACAGATGTAGCTGAACATTACAATATTATTATAGACAGTCCATTTTACAAACAAAACGAAGCTAGATTAACTCCTTTTCTTGATTACTTTGAAGAGACCTGGGTAGGCAGACTCCACAGATCTGGCCACCGAAGAAATCCTAAATTCCTCATTCTTTGGTGGAATGTGTACAATAGTACCCTTAACGGGGAGTCAAAAACTAACAATGCCGTTGAAGGTTGGCACAATGCATTTGTCCAATCAACTGGCAGAAGCAAACCTACTCTCGAAAAATTCATAAAATGCCTACAGAAAGAACAGAGCTATCAAGAATTTAGAATGGACCAATCTGTAACCGAAATTGTCCCTAAAACATCCAAGCAAAATAAACAAATGCACACGTACCTGGACGAACAAGTTAAACTTTACCCTAATACGAAAGGCATAGAATACCTAAACATCATAGCCAAAACACTACTGTAAATAATTCCGAAAGAGTTATAAAACCCCAAAAGTAGCACCTAAGTATGTAAAAATATGTAACGTGAGCTTCTAAAGTATTTAATGTATGCAATATATAATGATATTATTTTTATATATGCACACATTAAAACAAAATAATAAGTTAAAAACAATTCCATAATAAATATGACATTACCCACCCACAAAAATAATAGAAAGCAAAGACTTACCAATTATGTTGTCAATCCAATAACGTCCATCACCACCAAAGTAATCCAGGTAGTGCAAAAGTAACCCAAAAAAAAATGTAAAAATACAACTGTTCCAAAATTACGAAATCCACTCGGTCCTTAGCCATCGAACTACCATAAAAAACCCGAAAGAGTAGAAAAAAAGAAAGAATCGCTCCGGAAAACCCGAAAAATGTAAAGAAGTGTTTGTAAATCAGTGTTGGATGAAAAAAACTAACACTTCCTTAAAAAAAAAAACGGAACTTCCGATGTTGCATACACCTATGAAAAAAACATAGAAAACAGACATTCCCACCCACAATAATTAGCTAATAATTAGATACCAACATATTAACATTGATTATTTAATGTTAGATATACCCTAAAAGACTTAAATGACCTCTATAAATAATTAGTTAATTAACTAACACGACGTGTATATACCATACGTAAATATCTGATTTCTAAATCTAAAACATAGCTCCCTCACATTCAACAACACTAAATATAAGCTCACTAGTCTAAAAACATAATAATAATACACATATAACATATAAAATGAACCTTACCTGCAGCGACGTGAAGTGTCTCCCAACCGCGATCAGCCCTTCTTCCAAATAACCCAAAACGACCTAACCCGGTTACAAAAGAAAGCACCAAAAATGAATAAAATAGTCCCAAGTGTAAAATATAATATCTATACAGAACCACATGTGTTAAAAAAAGTATTAATTTATGTTATATAGAAAAATTGTATTTTTTTACCCTACAAAGAAATCATGAAAAAAATGTACATGACTGTAATAATTAAATGTGATTAAAACAATAATGTTTATTTTAACAAAGTAAAAAAATATAAGTACATTGTCACAAAATGAAAAAAAGTAAAAACTTGGAAAAATGTTTTTTATATTTTAAAAATTTGATCTTCACAAATGAAGCAGAAAAAAGCTTAACAGAAAAATATTTGTGTTATTTGCATTTATTTTCTGACATAACAATATGTAAAAGAGATAATAAAGAATGTTAATTTCATATGAAAAAGAAGAAAAATAATAATGGTTCTGTATAGTTGTTATTAAGTGTGTTTATGAAAGTATTTTTCAAATGAAATGTAAATAAAAAAATGTTATTATGAATTTATTTTATTTGTTAAAACGTTAATAAAATAAAAGTTTATACAATCATGGTGATTAATTTGTATTATTATCTTACTAAAAAGTATCAATGTAATAAAAAATAATTAACTGTATATTACATGTGAGTATATGTTGGACTCTAATAATGTAATGATTCATATACCAAATCCAGTGTACATTAAATTAGAGTAGGTGTTGCACAGTAATAACATAAGTATTAATATTCCTACTGCATTCAAAATGTTAATATGTGCTATACACTAATTAATTAAAATAGATTATTCCAACTGTAGTCTACAGTAAATTTAAGTTGGTGTAATGTTATATATGTATAAATTCCTTAAATTGATTAAATGTAAAATAAAAATATTTTTATCCTGTAGAACTAGGTACCAAAAACACAAAATTGACCCTGAACCCTACAAATACTCCTTTACCCAAAAACAGAACACTGACCCAAAACCTCAAAAATAGACCTTAACCTAAAAACTGAAAACTGACCCAGAACCCAACAATGACCCCTTTACCCACAAACTGAAAACTGACCCTGAACCCAACAAATACCCCTTTACCCAAAAACTAAAAACTGACCCTGAACCCAACAAATACCCCTTTACCCATAACCTAAAAACTGACCCTGAACTCAACAAAGACCCCTTTACCCAAAAACTAAAAACTGACCCTGAACCCTAAAAATATGCCTTTACCCACAAACTTAAAACTGACCCTGAACCCCACAAATACCCCTTTACCCAAAAACTAAAAACTGACCCTTAACTCAACAAATACCCCTTTACCCAAAAACTGAAAACTGACCCCGAACCCAACAAATACCCCTTCAGCCAAAAACAAAAAACTGACCCAGAACTCTAAAAATACCCCTTTACCCAAAAACTAAAAACTAACCCTGAACCCTAAAATTAGCCCTTTACCAAAAAACTGAAAACTGACCCTGAACCCAACAAATACCCCTTTATCCAAAAACTGAAAACTGACCCAGAACCCAACAAATACCCCTTTATCCAAAAACTGAAAACTGACCCAGAACCCAACAAATACCCCTTAACCCAAAAACTAAAAACTAACCCTAAACCCAACAAAAACCCCTGTCCCCAAAAACGAAAAACTGACCCAGAACCCAACAAACAAGCCTTTACCAAAAAACTAAAAACTGACCCAGAGCCCAAAAAATACCCCTTTAGCCAAAAACTAAAAACTGACCCAGAACCCAAAAAATACCCCTTTACCCAAAAACTGAAAACTGACCCTAAACCCAACAAATACCCCTTTAACCAAAAACTGCAAACTGACCCTAAACCCAACAAATACCCCTTTACCCAAAAACTAAAAACTGACCCTAAACTCAACAAATACCCCTTTAACTACAAACTGAAAACTGACCCTGAACCCAACAAACTACCCCTTTACCCAAAAACTGAAAACTGACCCTAAACCCAACAAATACCCCTTTAACCAACAACTGAAAACTGACCCTAAACCCAACAAATACCCCTTTAACCAAAAACTAAAAACTGACCCTAAACCCAACAAATACCCCTTTAACTACAAACTGAAAACTGACCCAGAACCCAACAAATACCCCTTTAACAAAAACAATTAAGTACATTATTATAATTTAGTACAATACCAAAAAATTAATTACAAATGATTTAGTAATTAATAATTTAGACTATATAATATTAATTTTTTAACTAATTAATAATAATTAATTACCATTTAGGTATAATGTAGAAATATTTATTTACATTTATTAATTAATGAATTAATTATTAATAAATTACTTCCCACCCTTATCCCCTATAAACCCAATAACCCGCTCCTAAACCTAGAAATGTTATTTTAAAAAAAACATTTTCTAATAAATTTAGAAATACTAAATAAACATGTATCTACATAGAATTATTTAAGTATATATTTATAATTTCTTAATTAATATTTATTAATTACCAATTAATTAGTAATTAATCATATAGACTATATGAGCTTAATTAATTAACTAATTAATTATAATTAATAATAATTAATTACCAATTAGGTATAATGTAGAAATATTTAATTACATTTATTAATTAATGATTTAATTATTAATAAATTACTTCCCACCCGTATCCCCTATAAACCCAATAACCCGCTCCTAAACCTAGAAATGTTATTTATTTAAAAATAATTTATACTAAATGTAGAAATACTAAATAAACATGTATCTACATTGCATTATTTAAGTATATATTTATAATTTCTTAATTAATATTTATTAATTACCAATTAATTAGTAATTAATAATATAGACTATATGAGCTTAATTAATTAACTAATTAATTATAATTAATTAACAAATAGGTATAATTTAGTATTATTTTATAACATATATTAATTAATTATTAATAAATTACTTCCCACCCTTATCCCCTATAAACCCAATAACCCGCTCCTAAACATAGATATGTTTTTTTAAATAATTTATTTATAATTGTTTTATTTATAATAATACACCTTTTTTAATACTTTTTATATACAATTATTTTACTTTTTCCTATACTATTGATTATTTCCATTACTACACGATATTTTTTTTTTAACGATATTTTGACACTCGATATTTTTTTTTTCGATATTTTTGCATACTTACCTATTACGATATTTTTGTATCCGATATTTTTGGTTACCTATATTTTCGACCTACGATATTTTTACTTCGATATTTTGTCTTTCCGATATTTTTTTTTCGATATTTTGTCTGATTACCATAAATGCCAATACATACATACATATATACTTTCCCTGCCTGGGGGGAGGGAAGAGCTCAGGGGGCTTCTTCTTCACCAAGGTACGGGGACTGGCTGTGGTGAAATACTGCAGCGCTCTAGTCTTGACACCAGGCCCACGCACTGCTGGACTGCGCGCAGCTCTTCTTAAAGGCACACACTCTTCGCGGCCTTCCTTGACCCCCTCTCTCGTGTCCTCCAGCTTCGCCCACATGCACAGTGGGATTCCATCATCTCACCTGCAGGAGACCTGGACATGGGGCCATCTTATGATCTTTAGACAGACAGGGCCTGCTGCAACAAACAAACCCGAGATATGATTTCTCTGGGAAGTGAGGGCAGGAAAGTTTACCCTTCAGTGCCCACTCTGTTGTGCGCACGTCTCTGGGGCCGTGAGGACGAGCTGGGAGACTCACAGGCCTCTTTTACAAGCAACATTACATCTGAAATATTTTACACACGTTCGTAACCTAGCTTCGGCCATTGTTGTCACCGACTGCGGTGACTAACCTGTGCTCTGGTGAAAGCCATGTCCACGAGTCCACACGCTCCTCTATGTGGGATGCGGAACAGACCCCGGATCATGAATGGGCTGTTTGCAGACTCGTGCTGCCTGGCCTCAGTCTGTCCCCTGCGCAGCTAGAGAGAGAGGGTGGTGCGCGTCACTGTCACTGGCTGCTGAAGCACCAATCGGGGATTGGCTAGAAATGAGAACCAGGGGCATCCTTGGTAGCGCTATCCCGCGCTACAAAATTGACGGCCCTGGGGACCCACACATACACTGGTAGTGAGTACTGCCAGCCCACTCCACACACCACTAGCTATGGTGCGCGCAGCATGTACAAGCAGGTGCGCTGCACTTCACTCAGGTGCTGCTGCCTGCTTTTTTGCACGCTTATTTTTTGCCACCCTCCCCCGTTTGCCGCCCTAGGCGGCTGTCTAGTCTTGCCTAATGGCAGAAACTGCCCTGTTAACTCTTTTCAAAATTGGATTTGCATTGAGACGGTCGATGGATATGTAGATGTTGTTCCAGTGCATAGATTAAAAAGGTCTGCTGCTTTCTTTTTGCTTGTTTACACTTCTTGGTCTGCAACAATGCTTGTCAAACATCACCATATGATCACTCACAGGGCATGGCCCCTGTACCAATTAGTTGTTAATGTGATGCCCCATCAAGAGCACACCCCACTGATCTGAAACCTTACTCTCTATAGCACCTAGGACACATGATTGACAAATTGTGCCCCCCAACAGTCCAAAACACTCCTCACTCTCATTGGAGTCTAGCCCACCAAAAGCATCTTATGTACAGCCCTGACACATAGCCATCTAGAGGCAAAGTCAAAGCCACCCCAATAAATTAATCATTCAAGGTTTTTCTACTGTCTGCATATATCTATTTTCTCCTGACATTTTGTCTTAGAAGCTGATGGCCGACAAAGAAAGTTGGGTGTAGAGGGAGCACCCAGAAGCCATACATATGTCTGCATAAAAGTCCCACGTGACAATTTGTGACTTATGTGGCCAATCGAGGCACCCATGAAACACCACAGGTCGTTGGATACTTGCCCCAGTACAGTGACAGCCATGGAACATCAGGAAATGCCAGTGGGCTACGTCTTGCTAATTTGCCTATTCATTGTCTAACATGGCTATCAATCAATCAATCAAGATTTATAGAGTGACTGGCTACTCAAAGAGTGTCCCGGTGCTAGGGCAGGTTAAACAACTTAGAGCACAACTAAATTACTGAAAAGCGGATTGGAACAGCCAAGTTTTAAGGTTGGGTTTAAAGAAATGATCATCCCTCAGCACCCACAGATCCAGAGGAAGGGCATTCCAGGTGTGGGTCGCAAGGTAGAAAAAAGATATAAAACCCTATCTCTTTTTCCTAATTTTTGGTACAGCAGTCAATTCTGCTCGAGAGGAGCGGAGAGTTTTTGTAGGGTGATACTTAGTGACCTAACAGATAAATACCTGGAATGAGTCTGGTAGAAAGCTCGATACCCAGGCGTAATACTTTTAAACTAAATTCTCTCCTTGATGGGCAGCCAGTAGATTTCTTTTAAATAAAGTTGAATATGTGACTGCCTAGGCACTTTGCACTTTTAATAGAAGCAGTACAGCTGCACTTTGAACCGGCTGTAGGCGGGAAGTCCCATATAGAGAGCATTGGCATAATCAAGACAAGAGGTA
Organism: Lissotriton vulgaris; assembly: GCF_964263255.1. Classification (NCBI taxonomy): domain Eukaryota; kingdom Metazoa; phylum Chordata; class Amphibia; order Caudata; family Salamandridae; genus Lissotriton; species Lissotriton vulgaris. The sequence goes on from NC_141694.1 coordinate 573,295,513, forward strand.
ATAAGATCATGTCTGACCTTTATTTGAGCCTGCGCAGGGAGAACATACAAAACATTTTTTTAATCAACTTTAGTAATCCAAAGAAGGAGCCCACCACAGCCTCCATCTGTGGGCTGTAGGATAGTTGACCATCAATCTGAACCACCTAGGTTATGGACTACTGTCGTGGGGATGGGCAGAGGACGACTATAGCTAGGCCAGCAATCCCCATCCCACATAGGGGGTGGAGCACCAAATAGCAAAATCTCTATTTTATTAGCTTTGTAGTGTAAATTGCTGGACCGCATCCACTGAAAGACAGCCATCAGGCAGTTCCTAAACCTGCTAAAAGCATCCAGAGAGTTTCTGGCCAAGGTAAGAATGCATTACATGTGATCAGCAAATGACACTCCCTGGACACCAAAGTACTCCACCAATGGGGCCGAGGGGTGGTCATATAGATACTGCTGACTCCAATATGTTCCCAGCGCTGGAAAAGGATGGAATAAAACAGCATGTCAAAGGTCACATATAAGTCAAGTAATATCAATGCAGTCTGTTTCCCTCGATCCACAGTCAGGTTGATGGAATTAGTAACCTCGACTAAAGCTGAGTCTGTACTAAAGCGAGGACAGAATCCTGGCTGGGCCTAATGCAACAACTGGTCTTGCTTCAAGTATTTAGATAGTTGTCCATTAATGAGCTTCTCCAACATCTTAGATAAAGCTGGTGGCAGAGAAATGGGCCTGAAATTGCTCAGTATGGATCTATGATGGTCAGCGCACAGGGTAAATCTGCACCGCACCCATGGTGTTAACTGGTTTTCATTCAATGCACTGTCAAAAAAGCATTGTAAATGCCTCATTCTCGCAATGTAAAGTTTGCATCGTGCCATCATTCACTCAGGACAGTTAAATATCTAGTAGAGCACATTCGGCAGAACATCACTCATACAACCAGCACAGTCAGATATGATATACACACAGATATCACGTGCTTGTGAAAACCCTTCACACTAAGACACACCACATATGTCCAAAAGAACACTACCGGCAGACCACATTTTTAATATTCAACACTGCATCATAATGCTATATCATTGGCTTTTAAGGCTCACTCAACAACATTTCCCCAGAGCACATTCCATAAATTTACATCAGGTAGAATGCATTAGTCAGAACTACGCAGAAATCTGCATTTTATTGCTGCTTAATTTAGTCAATTTACAAAAGGGGGTGGTGATGAACAGAGTGTCTGAATTGAGCCTGAATTTGCCCTGTTCCCATCATGCACTGGGACAGGAACAAACTAATTTGCATACAGCCAGGTTCTGAAACTGGGATGGTGCAGTGAGCTAAAAAACGGTGTTGGATCTAGCCCTGATCTCTTGACTGGGTGAGAGCTTTCTGCTTAATTCAGAGACTCTGTCCCTCACCACCCCTTGTTGTAAATATTTTTGTCCACCCTAAGCGTGGAAGGGTATTCTCAGATGTGAGACCCTTGCTCATTGCACCATCAGGATTCAAGCCAACCGGGCCGAAGACGGCTGTAATGCCAGAAACCGGTCCCCGGGAGCTTGTTTCCTTCCCAGTGTAAGAATTGGCTTTTGTAGTTTGGTTTGCCCTGTTCCCATCATGCACTGGGACAGGAACAGACTAATTTGCATACAGCCAGGTTCTGAAACTGGGATGGTGCAGTGAGCTAAAAAACGGTGTTGGATCTAGCCCTGATCTCTTGACTGGGTGAGAGCTTTCTGCTTAATTCAGAGACTCTGTCCCTCACCACTCCTTGTTGTAAATATTTTTGTCCACCCTAAGCGTGGAAGGGTATTCTCAGATGTGAGACCCTTGCTCATTGCACCATCAGGATTCAAGCAAACCGGGCCGAAGACGGCTGTAATGCCAGAAACCGGTCCCCGGGAGCTTGTTTCCTTCCCAGTGTAAGAATTGGCTTTTGTAGTTTGGTTTGCCCTGTTCCCATCATGCACTGGGACAGGAACAGACTAATTTGCATACAGCCAGGTTCTGAAACTGGGATGGTGCAGTGAGCTAAAAAACGGTGTTGGATCTAGCCCTGATCTCTTGACTGGGTGAGAGCTTTCTGCTTAATTCAGAGACTCTGTCCCTCACCACCCCTTGTTGTAAATATTTTTGTCCACCCTAAGCGTGGAAGGGTATTCTCAGATGTGAGACCCTTGCTCATTGCACCATCAGGATTCAAGCAAACCGGGCAGAAGACGGCTGTAATGCCAGAAACCGGTCCCCGGGAGCTTGTTTCCTTCCCAGTGTAAGAATTGGCTTTTGTAGTTTGGTTTGCCCTGTTCCCATCATGCACTGGGACAGGAACAGACTAATTTGCATACAGCCAGGTTCTGAAACTGGGATGGTGCAGTGAGCTAAAAAACGGTGTTGGATCTAGCCCTGATCTCTTGACTGGGTGAGAGCTTTCTGCTTAATTCAGAGACTCTGTCCCTCACCACCCCTTGTTGTAAATATTTTTGTCCACCCTAAGCGTGGAAGGGTATTCTCAGATGTGAGACCCTTGCTCATTGCACCATCAGGATTCAAGCAAACCGGGCCGAAGACTGCTGTAATGCCAGAAACCGGTCCCCGGGAGCTTGTTTCCTTCCCAGTGTAAGAATTGGCTTTTGTAGTTTGGTTTGCCCTGTTCCCATCATGCACTGGGACAGGAACAGACTAATTTGCATACAGCCAGGTTCTGAAACTGGGATGGTGCAGTGAGCTAAAAAACGGTGTTGGATCTAGCCCTGATCTCTTGACTGGGTGAGAGCTTTCTGCTTAATTCAGAGACTCTGTCCCTCACCACCCCTTGTTGTAAATATGCTTAATTTAGTCAATCCTTCCGCATAACATGGTCTTTCCTCTGGCCCTACCTATAGCCAGCTATATATATCACAGTGTTCACAATACCACCTGCCAACATAGCACACCACACAGAAGCATCCAGCAGACATATTAGATAGAATGTCTACAATACAGCACAGATGTACCATATTGATGAATTTCACATAGTTCCTGGCCACACAGAGGAATCACGTCACTTTTTACACAAGCCACTGAAAGGCACCATGCAAGTACAATGAAACACTCTGGGCAAAAAATCCAATGGACATCCATTCACTACAGACCACATGCATAGAAAAAGCCTTAAACTCTATGGAGACCATCCACCATTAACAAAATAAAACAGGACAGTATCATATAGGATCATATTACAAAAACGAAAACCTCAATATGAAGGACATCACCCAAGCATCCACCTGAGATCAAACATCTCACATAAACAGCAACATCACAATCAGATGAGGTAACCCATACACATAAGGCAGGGTTAAGGCCGTGAAGACCTCCAGCGATACCTCTCTAACACCAAAATCCTACAATATTTACATACAATTGATTTGGAGCCACAGAAGCGCAGGCTCAATTCAAAATTACTTGCATTACCCACAGAGCGCTGCACTCTTCCTCATCTCCCATTCTAAACGAGAGACTAAAAATCTCCGGACCAAATTGAGGTTCCAGAAATGCCCAATCCCTACTCCTGAATCTCCCCACCTTTAGTCAAGAACGGTACATGAACCAGACTTTCTCTGGTAACTAGAATCTTGAACTGTCTGCCTCCCTCACTCCGCCTAACCACCTGCCTAGCAACCTTCAAAAAGGACCTCAGGTTCCTCCTATTTGACGGACATCTTGGTTAATTCTCCCTCAGCGAGACTTAGGAGCATATTTACAAAGAAGTGATGGAGCGCCGTGTTAGACTTCTTGGCTTAACGCAACACTCCACAACTTCTGAAAGGCAGGGCTGAACTGTATTTACATAGAAGTTGCAACTCATCATTTTTAAAATGATTGTTTATGTGCAGAAAGGGATACCTTCCTGCACATAAATAATCATGAATGGCTTTTTGCTGTTTTTATGTGTGCTCAATACAGCATACATAAAAACAGAAAAAACAAGGAGAAACAAAGCATTTCTCCTCGTTGCGTCCTGTTAACACCAGGTTTTCCCTGGTCTTAATTTTGGTGCTGCCCCATATTTACGCCACTCCAGTAAATGTAGGGCAGTATCAAAATGAATGGGTGTTGCGGTGGAACGCCCACCGCAACACCCATTGCCCACCCCTTTCACGCTAAGTATAGCGTGAAAGGGTGCCTTATGTAAAAGGCAGCGTTAAGCCACAAAGTGGCTTAACACTGCCTTGTAAATAAGGCAAAGCTCATATAACTATCACATCGAAAAAAGTGACATTCTGGTGTCGATAGGAGTTGTAATATGCCCAAAAAGTACTTTCTCCACTGCTCCCTGATCTGGTGTTAACAGGACGCAACGAGGAGAAATGCTTTTTTTATCTTCGTTTTGCTGTTTTTATGTATGCTGCATTGAGCAATACACATAAAAACAGCAAAAAGCCATTCATGATTTTTTATGTGCAGGAAGGTATCCCTTTCTGCACATAAACAATCATTTTAAAAATGATGAGTTGCAAATTCTATGTACATACAGTGTAACTGTTGTATCTGTCTCTTGTGATATAGCATTACATGACATTGCCATCGCATGGATATGAAATTGCTGATGTGCTGCTGTGAAATCGACCAAAAGCCAGCATGAAAAGGCTCATATATACCAAGACAGTGTACGTTACCTAATGTTATGTTACTTACTACAAAAGTGTAAGTTACTATTAAAGTGTAGCTTACTGTAATGTGCAGTTGTGCATGCGAAAAGCAGTAAACCTCCTCAAAAGTGTAAACTTACTCAAAAGTGCAGTTTATGAATCAGGCCCATGTTCTTCACTGTGCAAGTGCTGTCATAGACTTCACTGTGTCATCTCGAGTCATAACCTACCCTGAGAGGCAGTCGTGGATGTCATACTGAGACTAGGGAGCAGAGGGTACGCTGCTGTTACCCTTTCCATTGAACTGGGAGGGATGCCATTTATTTTCTTCAACCCTAAATGAAATCTTGCAGCAATTTTATGCTTGAAAAACCTTTGGGAAAATGCACTGTTATCTTTTTCATCTGAAATTACTTGCTTCAAGTGGTTTCTTATGTGTCACAACAAAGCGATGCTCTTGGTGGCTCAGAGCCAAAATGTTAGTTCTTCCTCAGTGAAGTAGGTCCGTTTAAAATATTTGATTGTTCTGGGGAGCTTTTGAAAGTTGGGAGCTAATTAGTTCTTAGTGATGTGATATTACCATGAATGATATTCCCATGAATACTGATTAATCCGTTCTTGCTTTTCCTCAGATGAGGACATGACTGGCTGGCTTAAGTGTGACTATTTATTTCTGAATCTGAACATTATCACAGTTCAACACAAATGACTGCCCCCTTGGCTCTTTTTGGTGGGGCACAGTAGAATATCGATTTCCAAGTCTTGCTATGATTTTATCAGAAGATGTGTGTTGTGTTATGATTTATACTGTGTTTGTCATCATCCAATCATTGTAAGATATTGTACACTGTGCTGTACGGTATCTTTTGATGTGCTGCTCTGTTGTATTATTTCGTAATCAGATTGTTGTAATAATTCAACGTGGCACTTGAAGACAGACTGGTGGTGCTGGAGGAATGTTTTCCCGTGTCTAGGGCACAAATAAATGACCTGTTACCGCTTTCTTGTTGAGCATCTTTACTTCAGTTTAGCAGGCGGGTTCCTGGAAAATGAAGGTATGCATTGTGGCAATTGGATCATACCAAAGGTATTTACTTTTACGGCAAAGTCACTGTACTTCCGTGTCAATGTTGACACTTATCTCGAGGGTGATATCACCGTGGAACTGGTATGCTCATTAAGTGTAAGTTTCTTGGCACTCATTTTGATGTTGGACATGTAAGGGCTTATTTACAGGGTCCTTCCGCCACCGGTGTGTCACTTTTAATATGGGAAAAAGTGACGTACCGGTGGTGCAAAGGGCTTGTAAATAAGCCCCATAGGGCCTTATTAAAGAGTTTTTAGCATGGTGTGTCACTTTAAATATGGGAAGCAGTGACGTACCGGCGGTGCAAAGGGCTTATAAAACCTCCATAGGGCCTCGTTTATGACTTTTACCATAGGGCAGCACCGCACTCCTTCCTGCTGCGCTTCCCTACGACAAAAGAAAAGGGCAGGAATGGTCTGTATCTATCAGAGTCGGTGCAATCCTGTCCTTTTCCCCTGCGCTGGTGCACAATGGGCTGCCGTGCGCCAATGCAAGCATCTTTGCACCATAGAGCAAGGGTGCCTGCGTTGCGGGGATGATTGTTTTTGTGCAAAAAGAGAAATCTTCCAGCACAAAAACAATCACAAGAGGCTTTTTCCTTTTTCTATGTGTGCTGCAGATTGCAGCATACATAGAAAAAGGAAACAAAGGAGAAATAAAGATATTTCTTCTTGTTGTACCTTCCTTACGCCTCCCCTGTTTTTGGCGCTATGTCAGAGTTTCAGATTTCTTGTAAGTCTGGGGCAGTGTCAAAAAGCCATGGATGTTGCTGGGGACGCCCCTAGCAACAACCATTGTACGCCCCTTTAATGCAGAAAACTGCGTTTGAGGGAATAATATTTACAGGGTAGCATTAAGAAAAAAAAGTGGCTTAGTGCTGCCTGATAAATATGGAGCAGGCTCCTGCGCCACCGGAGCCTCACAAAAGGTGATGCACAGGCAGCGCAAAGGGCTTATGAATAAGCCCCGTAATGTTTTGACAATACTCTGTGCCTCATTTATGAGTTTTTGCAGCGGGGAAGCGCTGCAGACCTTTCTACAGTGCTGCCCTACAACAATAGAAAAGGGGAGGAATGCGCTGTATCTATCCTGTCCTTTTCCACTGAGCTGGTGCACAATGGGCTACCGTGTGCCAATGCAGGCACCTTTGCACCATGGTGCAAGGGTGCCTGCTTTGTAGGGATGATTATTTCTGTGCACACTTGATCACCCTATTAATATACAACATAAAATCAGTGAGTGGCCGCCCTCCTCCCATAAACTCAGCATAAAATTCAACCAATGTCGATCTCTGCTATAATTGTAGCACAAACTTGTTTTTAAGAAATTTGCTACTGCACAGGCCACATCATAGGACCTTAAAATCTGACATCATTATAAAACTGCAGGCAATATAATAAAAAATGAACATTTGGATTTTTCGCCTGTAACCCACAATTGCAATTATTCGCAGAGTCATAGAATACATTAAATAACTCCACTTTTTAAAAATCGGAAATTCAGCACAACCCGAAATTTTAAATGCAACATGAGCATTTGGGGTTTCAGGAATGCTGATATACAAGGATACCGCCTTTGTGTGTATCATGGCTCGAACATGTAACTTGCTAAGGCCCTTTTCTTGTAACATAATTGAGGTCTCTTGTCCTAGATTCCCTCCCTCAATTTCCTCTTTGATAACTGGGAACTCTCTGACATTCTAAATGTATCCACTTTCAGCATCGCTGCAATTTTCTCTAATCTATTTCTAACAAGCGCAGCCCATTTTAATTCGCCTCGTGAGATTGCCAGAGCACAAATGCTTGACACTTTTTGACCTTCTGTGGTCGAGAGCTTGTCCCAGAAGCATAAAGTATCCTTAAAGGCTCAGACGTTCCATTTCAGGTGCCCTTCTAAGCTATCGCTGGGCACATAGGGCCTCATTTATGAAAAGTGACGCATCGCTGCGAGATAACAGCGATGCGTCACTTTTCACTGCGCACTCCTTTGCTGGAGTGTGTCACAAAAGTGACGCAACTCCAGCAATGCGTCCTTTCACATGGGGAAAGCCCCATGTGAAAGGGCTTGCGTCAGTCTTACGCCTGCTGTGAGGCAGGCGCAAGATTATGACGCAACAGCATCCTAAAAGTGACGCAGTGAAATCTCATAGATTTCACTGCGTCACTATTACGAAGCTTTTTGCTGGGGAACGCCCCCTCTGCATACATTATACCTGACGCAGGTATAATGTGGCGCAGGGGTTTAAAAAGTGGCGCATCTACCTAGATGCGTCACTTTTTAAATATGGCGCAACAAGGCGCATTTTTACGCCGCTGGTGCGTCACAAAAAGTGACGCACCGGCGGCTCAAAACTGACGCAAGGCCTCATAAATAAGGGCCATAGTTCTTTTGGGCAGCTCTAGCAGTTTTTCAGGCATTTACCCTCACACTTCTCCCAGCTAGCCTCTGTGCTTAAAGTCAGCAGTCCTGCCCCGTATAGGCATTGCGTTGGATCCATAGCATTATAGGCGCTAAATACCGGTGGATGAGATAGACCCCTATATGAATTCTTACATTTTACTAGGCCTCCAGTATTAGAAAGTGCACGTGTGTCAGTACTGGGATGGCACAATCAAGGTGAACTCCTTACAGCTTTGAACCCACATATTAAAGAGCAAGTTGTAATTTTGGATGATGGGGAAAGGATTGGTAATAAAAGTTTTTTTTTAATTCTTTAATGTGTTAAGTGATGGTGTTGGTAAATTGTTTGGCTTCAAGCATAAAACAGTGTTGAAGGATGATGACATTCCTAAAGTGCATAAAGTTATAAATGTGCTTCAGTTCATCATAATGCTATATCATTGGCTTTTAAGGCTCACTCAACAACATTTCCCCAGAGCACATTCCATAAATATACATCAGGTAGAATGCATTAGGCAGAACTACGCAGGAATGTGCATTTTATTGCTGCTTAATTTAGTCAATCCTGCCGCATGACATGGTCTTTCCTCTGGACCTACCTATAGTCAGCTATCACAGTGCTCACATTACCACCTGCCAACATAGCACACTACACAGAAGCATCCAGCAGACATATTACAAGAATGTCCACAATACAGCACAGATGTACCATATTGATGAATTTCACATAGTTCCTGGCCACACAGAGGAATCACGTCACGTTTTACACAAGCCACTGAAAGGCACAATGGAAACACAATGAAACACTCTGGGCACAAAATCCAATAGACATCCATTCACTACAGACCACAGGCATAGAAAAAGCCCTATACACTATGGAGACTATCCATCATTAACAAAATAAAACAGGACAGTAACATATACGATTATATTACAAAAACTAAAACCTCAATATGAAGGACATCACCCAAGCATCCATCTGAGCTCAAACATCTCACATAAACAGCAACATCACACTCAGATGAGGTGACGCACACACATAAGGCAGGGTTAAGGCTGTGAAGACCTCCAGTTATACCTCTCTGACACCAAAATCATACAATATTTACAATTTTACCCTATACAATTGATTTGGAGCCACAGAAGCACAGGCCTAATTCAAAATTGTTTGCATTACCCACAGAACGCTGCACTCTTCCTCATCTCCCATTCTAAACGAGAGACTAACAATCTCCGGACCAAATTGAGGTTCCAGAAATGCCCAATCCCTACTCCTGAAACACCCCACCTTTAGTCGAGAACGGTCCATGAACCAGTCTTTCTCTGGTAGCGCCACTCGAATCTTGAACTGTCTGCCTCCCTCACTCCACCTAACCACCTGCCTAGCAACCTTCAAAAAGGACCTCAGGTTCCTCCTATTTGACGGACATCTTGGTTAATTCTCCCTCAGCGAGACTTAGGAGCATATTTACAAAGAAGTGATGGAGCGCCGTGTTAGACTTCTTGGCTTAACGCAACACTCCACAACTTCTGAAACACAGGGCTGCACTGTATTTACATAGAAGTTGCAACTCATCATTTTTAAAATGATTGTTTATGTGCAGAAAGGGATACCTTCCTGCACATAAATAATCATGAATGGCTTTTTGCTGTTTTTATGTGTACTGCTCAATGCAGCATACATAAAAACAGCAAAAACGAGGAGAAACAAAGCATTTCACCTCCTTGCGTCCTGTTAACACCAGGTTTTCCCTGGTCTTAATTTTGGTGCTGCCCCATATTTATGCCACTCCAGTAAATGTAGGGCAGTATCAAAATCAATGGGTGTTCCGGTGGAACGCCCACCGAACACCTATTGCCCCCCCCCCCCTTCACGCTAAGTATATTGTGAAAAGGTGCCTTATGTACAAGGCAGCGTTAAGCCACCTTAAGTGACTTAACACTGCCTTGTAAATACGGCAAAGTCCATATCACCACCACATCAAAAAAAATGACATTCTGGTGGCGATAGGGGTTTAAATATGCCCAAAAAGTACTTTCTCCACTGCTCCTTGTTCTGACTTTGTGCATCTGTGTATGTCCTCTGCTTGACTGTTGTATCTGTCTCTTGTGATATAGCATTACATGACATTGCCATCACATGGATATGAAATTGCTGATGTGCTGCTGTGAAATCGACCAAAAGCCAGCATGAAAAGGCTCACATATACCAAGACAGCGCACGTTACGTAATGTTATGTTACTTACTACAAAAGTGTAAGTTACTATTAAAGTGTAGCTTACTATAAATGTGCAGTTGTGCATGCGAAAAGCAGTAAACTTCCTCAAAAGTGTAAACTTCCTCAAAAGTGCAGTTTATGAATCAGGTCCATGTTCTTCACAGTGAAAGTGCTGTCATAGACTTCACTGTGTCATCTCGAGTCATAAACTACCCTGAGAGGCAGTCGTGGATGTCATACTGAGACTAGGGAGCAGAGGGTACGCTGCTGTTAACATTTCCATTGAACTGGGAGGGATGCCATTTATTTTCTTCAACCGTAAATGAAATCTTGCAGCAAATTTATGTTTGAAAAACCTTTGAGACAATGCACTGTTATCTTTTTCATCTGAAATTACTGGCTTCAAGTGGTTTCTTATGTGTCACAACAAAGCGATGCTATTGGTGGCTCAGAGCCAAAATGTTAGTTCTTCCTCAGTGAAGTAGGTCCGTTTAAAATATTTGATTGTTCTGGTGAGCTTTTGAAAGTTGGGAGCTAATTAGTTCTTAGTGATGTGAAATTACCATGAATTATATTCCCATGAATACTGATTAATCCGTTCTTGCTTTTCCTCAGATGAGGACATGCCTGACTGGCTTAACTGGGACTATTTATTTCTGAGTCTGCACATTATCACAGTTCAACACAAATAACTGCAGCAGGGGCTCTTTTTGGTGGGGCACAGGGGAATATCGATTTCCAAGTCTTGCTATGATTTTATCAGAAGATGTGTGTTGTGTTATGATTTATACTGTGTTTGTCATCATCCAATCATTGTAAGATATTGTACACTGTGCTGTACGGTATCTTTTGATGTGCTGCTCTGTTGTATTATTTCGTAATCAGATTGTTGTAATAATTCAACGTGGCACTTGAAGACAGACTGGTGGTGCTGGAGGAATGTTTTCCCGTGTCTAGGGCACAAATAAATGACCTGTTACTGCTTTCTTGTTGAGCATCTTTACTTCAGTTTAGCAAGTGCATTCCTGGTAAATGAAGGTATGCATTGTGGCAATTGGATCATACCAAAGGTATTTACTTTTATGGCAAAGTCACTGTACTTCCGTGTCAATGTTTGCACTTATCTTGAGGGTGATATCACTGCGGAACTAGTATGCTCATTAAATGTAAACTTTTTGGCAATCATTTTGATGTTGGACATCTAAGGGCTTATTTACAGGGTCCTTCCGCCACCGGTGTGTCACTTTTAATATGGGAAAATGTGACGTACCGGTGGTGCAAAGGGCTTGTATATAAACCCCATAGGGCCTCATCAAAGAGTTTTTAGCGTGGTGTGTCACTTTAAATATGGGAAGAAGTGACGTACTGGCGGTGCAAAGGGCTTGTATATACCCTCCATAGGGCCTCATTTATGACTTTTTACCATAGGGCAGCACCGCACTCCTTCCTGATGCGTTGCCCTACTTCAAAAGAAAATGGAAGGAATGTGCTGTATCTATCAGATAGGGTGCAATCCTGTCCTTTTCCCCTGCACTGGTGCACAATGGGCTGCCGTGCGCCAATGCAAGCACCTTTGCACCATAGTGCAAGGGTGCCTGCGTTGCGGATATGATTGTTTTTGTGCAAAAAGAGAAACCTTCCTGCACAAAAACAATGACAAGAGGCTTTTTCCTTTTTCTATGTGTGCTGCAGATTGCAGCATACATAGAAAAAGGAAACAAAGGAGAAATAAAGACATTTCTTCTTGTTGTACCTTCCTTACGCCTCCCCTGTTTTTGGCGCTATGTCAGAGTTTCAGATTTCTCGTAAGTCTGGGGCAGTGTCAAAAAGCCATGGATGTTGCTGGGGACGCCCCCAGCAACAACCATTGTACGCCCCTTTATTGCAGAAAACTGCGTTTGAGGGAATAATATTTACAGGGTAGCATTAAGAAAAAAAAGTGGCTTAGTGCTGCCTGATAAATATGGAGCAGGCTCCTGCGCCACCGGAGCGTCACAAAAGGTGATGCACCGGCAGCGCAAAGGGCTTATAAATAAGCCCCGTAATGTTTTGAAAATACTGTGGGCCTCATTTATGAGTTTTTGCCGTGGGGCAGCACTGCAGGCCTTTCTACAGTGCTGTCCTACGACAAAAGAAAAGGGGAGGAATGCGCTGTGTCTATCCTGTCCTTTTCCACTGAGCTGATGCACAATGGGTTACCGTGTGCCAAAGCAGGCACCTTTGCACCATGGTGCAAGGGTGCCTGCATTGCTGGGATGATTATTTTTGTGCACCCTTGTTCACCCTATTAATATACAACATAAAATCAGTGAGTGGCCGCCCTCCTCCCATAAACTCAGCATAAAATTCAACCTGTATTGACCAATGTCGATCTCTGCTATAATTGTAGCACAAACTTGTTTTTAAGAAATTTGCTACTGCACAGGCCACATCATAGGACCTTAAAATCTGACGTCATTATAAAAGTGCAGGCAATATAATAAAAAATGAACATTTGGATTTATCGCCTGTAACCCACAATTGCAATTATTCGCAGAGTCATAGAATACATTAAGTAACTCCACTTTTTAAAAATCGGAAATTCAGCACAACCCGAAATTTTAAATGCAACATGAGCATTTGGGGTTTCAGGAATGCTGATATACAAGGATACCCCCTTTGTGTGTATCATGACTCGAACATGTAACTTGCGAAGGCCCTTTTCTTGTAACATAATTGAGGTCTCTTGTCCTAGATTCCCTCCCTCAATTTCCTCTTTGATAACTGGGAACTCTCTGACATTCTAAATGTATCCACTTTCAGCATCGCTGCAATTTTCTCTAATCTATTTCTAACAAGCGCAGCCCATTTTAATCCGCCTCGTGAGATTGCCAGAGCACAAATGCTTGACACTTTTTGACCTTCTGTGGTCGAGAGCTTGTCCCAGAAGCATAAAGTATCCTTAAAGACTCAGACGTTCCATTTCAGGTTCCCTTCTAAGCTATCGCTGGGCACATAGGGCCTCATTTATGAAAAGTGACGCATCGCTGCGAGATAACAGCGATGCGTCACTTTTCACTGCGCACTCCTTGCGACACCAATGATGCGTCATATTTAATGTATGACGCATCATGTCGCAAGGACTTACAGATACGTCAGTATTTCTGACTTATCTGTAAGCGCAAAAGTGACGCATTGCTGGAGTGTGTCACAAAAGTGACGCAACTCCAGCAATGCGTCCTTTCACATGGGGAAAGCCCCATGTGAAAGGGCTTGCGTCACTCTTACGCCTGCTGTGAAGCAGGCGCAAGATTTTGACGCAACAGCATCCTAAAAGTGACGCAGATTTCACTGCATCACTATTATTAAGCTTTTTGCGGGGGAACGCCCCCTCTGCATACATTATACCTGACGCAGGTATAATGTGGCGCAGGGGTTTAAAAAGTGACGCATCTACCTAGATGCGTCACTTTTTAAATATGGCGCAACAAGGCACATTTTTTACGCCGCTGGTGCGTCACAAAAAGTGACGCACCGGCGGCGCAAAACTGACGCAAGACCTCATAAATAAGGGCCATAGTTCTTTTGGGCAGCCCTAGCAGTTTTTCAGGCATTTACCCTCACACTTCTCCCAGCTAGCCTCTGTGCTTAAAGTCAGCAGTCCTGCCCCGTGTAGGCATTGCGTTGGATCCATAGCATTATAGGCACTAAATACCGGTGGATGAGATAGACCCCTATATGAATTCTTACATTTTACTAGGCCTCCAGTATTAGAAAGTGCACTTGTGTCAGTACTGGGATGGCACAATCAAGGTGAACTCCTTATAGCTTTGAACCCACACATTAAAGAACAAGTTGTAATTTTGGATGATGGGGAACACTCTCCTATCTCTTCTCCTACCTCTATCCCTCTCTATCCTCTCTATCGTCCGGGGCGTTATACCCACCAGACAGTGCAAAAGGGGAGACAGAAGACAACGCCAAGCAAGACTCGGAAAACGGACTTGGTTTTTTTTTGGGACTATTCGAACTATCCGACCTTTCGTACCATTGCTAAGATCGAACTATTGCAGGACAATATTGCTGTACCCCCTTCCCCCCCCCCCCCCCCCGGCGCCTTTCTTTTATTTTTTATTTTTCCTTTTTTCCTTCCTTTCTTCTTTCACTCTCTCCTCTTTCTTTCCTCCACTCATGTATGCTCCATGTAAATATATATTTTTTTTATATACAATAAAAAATTACAGAAATAAAAAAAAAAGGATTGGTAATAAAAGTTTTTTTTAATTCTTTAATGTGTTAAGTGATGGTGTTGGTAAGTTGTTTGGCTTCGAGCATAAAACAGTGTTGAAGGATGATGACATTCCTAAAGTGCATAAAGGTATAAATGTGCTCCTGTCTGTGAGAATTGAAGTTTGCAGGCAGTTCCAGAGACTTATCGAAGTTAGTATTATTGAAACCTTGTAAACTCTGATTTGGGCTCCCCCTGTGGTGGGGTCATGCAGAAACCATCCATTGTAAAATTCTGCATTGCATTGACCTTCACCACCTAAACAACCACAAGAATTATTTGGTGGATCAATTGCCTGTGCACAAAAGATCTGAAATGTTGAGTTTAGTCAGTGGGGCAAAGTGGTTCTCAAATCTGTCTTTAGCCTATCATCAAATTCCTTTTGAATCCAAAGTCAGAAAACTCACAGTTTGCATTACTCAGGAGGGTTGTTTCCAGTTTAATCATGTGCCTTTAAGTCTACCATCAGAGGCAACTGTTTTTCAGCATGTAATGTTCAAACTGTCTCGGAAAATCAAAGGAATGTTTTCCTTCCCGGATGACATACTTCTGTTTGGGTTGAATCTTATGGAACAGAATTTAAGGGATGTATGACGTTACGACGCATACTTTTTACAACGCATACCATTACAACACAATTTTTACAACGCAGGATCCTTTACAACGAATGCCTTTACAACGCATGACATTACATCGCAGATGCTATTACAACGCATGCCATTACAACGTAAGTATAGGTAAGTATATAATTTGAAATAAAAATGTAATTAATAAATATTTAATTAATTTAATTTATTTAATAAATATTTTTTAAATATATTCGTAAATATATATATATATATATATATATATATATATTTTTTTTTAAATAGTGTAGGTGTTTAAAAGTAATATTCTAACTCCAGGGGGGTGTAATAGTAGGGTAAGTGCTGGATAATGTAGGGGTAAAAATTACTATTCTAACTCCAGGGGGGTGTAATAGTAGGGTAAGTGCTGGATAGTGTAGGGGTAAAAATTACTATTCTAACTCCAGGGGGGTGTAATAGTAGGGTAAGTGCTGGATAGTGTAGGGGTATACATTTCTATTCTAACTCCAGGGGGGTGTAATAGTAGGGTAAGTGCTGGATAGTGTAGGGGTAAAAATTACTATTCTAACTCCAGGGGGGGGGTGTAATAGTAGGGTAAGTGCTGGATAGTGTAGGGGTAAAAAGTACTATTCTAACTCGAGGTGGGTGTAATAGTAGGGTAAGTGCTGGATAGTGTAGGGGTAAAAATTACTTATATTTATTTATGTTTATAACTTTTTTTAATTAATACTAAAATTACTTAAATTAATTTATTTTATTTATTTATAGTACATTTAAAAAAAATATTTTTTTAATTAATAATATTTATTAAATTATTAATATTTAATTAATTAGATATTTTTTTAATTAAATAAATGTTTTAATAAAATGATATACTTACCTATACTTACGTTGTAATGGCATGCGTTGTAATAGCATCTGCGATGTAATGTCATGCGTTGTAAAGGCATTCGTTGTAAAGGATCCTGGGTTGTAGTAGTTGCGTTGTAAAAGTAGTCCGTTGTAATAGTTGCGTTGTAACGGTTGTTTCCCGAATTTAAGATACAAAAAGGTTGCAAAAGCCTTGAATGCGAATGGTCTTACTGAAAGAACATTTGAAATGCATTTTGCTGGAAATCAAGTCACTTATTTAGGGCCTGTGCTGTGTGGAGAAGGTGTTAAACCTACATTTAGTTGAAGAAATTAGCAATTCTCTTGCTCCAACAAGCAAAGCTGATGTGAGAACATTTTTTGATCTAGCTTAATTTTATTCTAGGTATTTGTGTAATTTTACAGAAAACATATCACATTCAAAAACGTTTGAAAAATTAAGTGGAATGACAGTGGTCATAAGGATTTTGAATCTATCAAAGAGGCTATATGTAATGCTCCTGAACTCAAGGGTTTTGATATTCCTGCTCAAAGTATTGTGACCACTGATGCAAGCTCAAAGGGCCTGGATGCTATCCAACTCAAAAGGGACAGAGTGGTGGTGAAGTAACATAATCATTTGTCTCTTGTTCTTTTTCACCAACAGAAGATAAATATTCTGCTATGGAAAGGGAAACTCTTGCATGTGTGTGGACCTTACAGAAGTTTCACCCATTTTTATGGGGCAAGCTTTTTATTGCTCGTAGTGATCATAAGCCTTTAGTAAGTTTGTTAAATGCTGCAGGCTTGATAATAGTATTGTATAAAATAGAAAGAGTTTCTATAAGGTTGCAGGACTTTACATTCAAAATGTTGTCTATACCAGGTAAAGCTGAGGTATTGCTGATCTTTTTTCAGGAATGCCATTGCACATATTGGAATGCAAAGATGATGAGTGGGACAAATATAATATTGTACGTATTAAAGAGGTGGGATGCGCTGCTTTGAAGTTGAGTGACTGGTCTAGAGAATATGACAGAAATGAACTTTTATCCAAGAATATGTGAGGTGTGAGTGGCCCAGGAAAGATATTAGCAGGAATATTCAGACCTTTTTGGGGAAAGCAGAGATGAATTGTTTGTATGTATTGTGGATGGCATTCTAAGGAGGGGTGAAGGATGAATTCCCATATGTGGTTTGAGAGATGTTATTGTTATTAAGCTAGAACCATGAAGGACATTTGCAGAAAAAGTTTACCCTATATAATCCTCTGGGGCCTAGACTGCACTAAACACTATGGGGCTTCTTTACAGGCTCATTGCTGCGCCAGTCCATCACTTCTTTGATGCCAAAGTGGCGTAGAGAGCAGACTAATATCTCTGAGGCCACGCAAAGCCACTTTTCATGGCTTATCATGTCCTCGTAGATATGGAGTAAGGCAAACCAGCGCAAGTCACCTTACTCTGCAACAAAGAGGCATTTGATAGGCATTGTGGTGGGTATTCCCACGCAGTACCCATAGATTTTGACGGATTCCCAGATTTACAAGGACTTGAAAACCTTGGAATGCATCAAAAGCCTGCGTGATGTGATTGTATAATAGTATGTTAATGTGAAATCGTTTTGCTTGCATGAAAATCTTGATGAACTTTATTTTGAATTTCTCTGCCTAAAATCAAGACAAAAGTAAATATTTTTATTTATATTTGTGACAGTTGCCTCCTTCTACATAACAAATATTCCCTGGTTAATATACGCAAATAGTGATGTAGTCATAGCTGGAAACTTCCTTTACTTATAACAAGTAAAAAGTTATTTTGGTCTAGTTTTTCTTCTTTTATTCTGCTAGAGCTTCTCGTTATACACCACAAAGGACATTTGGACATTGTGCGAACCAAAAGTAGTCTGAATTGGTTACCCGGTATAGAAATTTCTATTGACGGAATGTCCGGGAAGTGCATAAAATGTAACAGGGTAGATACATTTTTAGAGACTTGTAAAAGTCCTATGTGTGTCCAGCAAATACCTAAGAACCCTTGGGACATCATTCCAATAGATATTATGGGTCTGATTGGCTCACAACATAAGTAAGTTGTATCAATTATTGATACTTCTTCAAGTTGGTCAGTAGTCAAGATCTTGGAATGAGCAGATGTCGATTCGATGTTGAAATTTCCAATGAAGTTATTACACATAACTGTTTACCAGTTAATTTCATCAGTAACAAAAGGGTACAAATCTGTGTCTAATTAACCAAGGTGTATTTGTAAAGATTTGGAAATAGGCACAGAACTGTGTCTCTTTACAACCCAAGTAGAAATATTGTGTTTGAGAGGTTCAATAATGTTCCCAGTTATTGGCCATGTCTTCTTGAGGATATTGGAATATTTAAGTTTGGAAAATATTTTGGATGTATAGAGCAATGGTATATGTAGCCACAGAGTTTTTCACATTTTGAATGAATGAGACAGCGACATACAAGA
Organism: Lissotriton vulgaris; assembly: GCF_964263255.1. Taxonomy (NCBI): domain Eukaryota; kingdom Metazoa; phylum Chordata; class Amphibia; order Caudata; family Salamandridae; genus Lissotriton; species Lissotriton vulgaris. The sequence continues at coordinate 573,314,029 of NC_141694.1, forward strand.
CCGAGGAATACTCCAGAATGGTTGGTTGAAATAATTGTAATTCATACTTCTATTGACAAGGAATACAAATATCAGGTAGACGCTTGATGGTATAGAAGAGTACTTTGATTGGAAACATGGTGCCAGACTAGAACATTACTGTAGGGCAATGGGTTAAAGCAATAGAAAAAAACCTTGAAAAGTGTGTATAGGTCAGAGCCAATTTTTGCAGAGACTCGAATAGCAAGGTGTGGCTTAATGCTGTTCGTATCAGTGATGGTAAAGTGTGAAACTTGAACAGAATTATAATTACTTCAGATCTGAGTAGTGGAAAAAAATTGATCCTCATTGCATAAGTGACAAACGGGGTAATATTAAAATTTTCACAGAGGAAAACAATCGTGCTAGTGTACATGGGAATGAAGAGACAAAGAGACCAGAAGTGTGGACATTCCCAATAATGAGGATGTTAACTCTGATTATAGCAAAGATAATCTGAAATGTGAGGATTGCCTGGTTGAGAAGGTGCATAGTGTCACAAGAAGGACAGCTATGGGCGGTTCAGTGCCTCACGTTTTAGGTTATATGTGCTGAACCTAAACCACCCGATGATGCGTAAGATGGATATTCTGCCACCTCATGTAGCTATTGTGATTCTTTAATGACCTTGATTTATTACCTTCAATGCTGGACCTTTAAATGTGAATGCCCTCTTTTAAACATGTCCCCACCTCACCAGATTTAAACATTGAACACCAGCCCCCATCCTGAGTAGACTCTTCCACATGTAGGGGTCTAAAGACATCGACAAAACCAACAAGCATTTGCAATGCAATATTAAAGTTTGATCTTTTGGCATTGCTAAAAAACACCAATAGCTCAAACTTCAGTAACACGAGACCTATTGCATTGCAAATGCTTTTGAGACTGTTGCCTTGTCTTGCAGAGAGGGTGAGGGAGAGAGAGGAAGCATGAAAGGGAGATAAAGGAATAGGGATAGAGGGCAAGAGAGAGGGAAAGGAAGAGAAGCCCGGGGTCCAGCACCAAGTCAGTCACTGAGATTAGCGCCCTCCCCCTGACTACTGCCTTCTCCTAGTTGCTGATTTTAGCAGATGCACTCTGAGGGGGTGTACCCCACAGAACGAGAACTTCCCTGGGTACCTCATATTTAGAGCATTTGCGCCCGGTAACTAGCTCTTGTGTGGGGGTGTGTGCAGTGCACTAGTGGTGTGTAAATGCCATATGGAAGGTGCCTACGAGTAATGGGCGCACATGAAGATATTACGTCCAATAGTGTAAAGTCTTGTGTGGGCCCTCGGCCCTCATGCTCGCAATCACGCTGACACAGGACACACTGGATGCATGGTGCAACTGGCCCAGAGCACGTGGGCTTGGCCTCTTTTATTTAGCCTGTGTCACCTGACCAGTGACATCAGTGGTGGGTGGGTGTTCAGTGTATTCACAATAGTTAGCACTAGAATGCTAACTGACTCTAGGGCACTACATCCCTCCCAAAATTGGTTAAAAAAAATAAACCAAACGGAAAGAGTCCAAAATCCTGTGGGGAAAAGAGAACACGGAAATGTAACATTGGACTTATGTTTTCAAACAAGTCTCTTTGGCTGCTTGCAAGCCGCTGGCAGTGTAGTTCTTGCATTTAGGACTAACAGTTCTCTGTGGCACGGCTCCCAGTTGTTCGGTGGGTCGATTGTTTGTCTGCGCCGTCTGTACGCTGTTCACAGCCCTGCCTTTGCTTAGATCCATTGGTGATGGGAGAGAGATGGATGACATAGGTGTCAACGGTCTTCTGGTTTTGTTCTCCCTTCTGGCTTCGTGATGTTTCCGGGCAGGCTTTAGTGTTGTCTCTTGGCAGGTGAAAAGAGTAAGTGCAAACATCCCTCTCACTAGGATGCCCCTCTCGCCAGTATTCCTCTCTCACCAGATGTCCGGGAGGACCTCTTTGCCAGGTTTCCACTGGACTGGTGCTTTCGGTCGTGTTGCTCCACCATGGCCTTCGGGCAGTGAGCAGGGCGCTCCACGAGCCTCACTGTTGTGTCCTAATTTATTTTATTATTTATTTGCGGTATTTGTAGAGCGCAACACTCATCCCGAGAGATATCAAGGAGCTTATACAAGAGCTGATGATTCTGCAGAACTAACACTGAGACGAGGCATTAGGGTTTGGGAAAAAGGTAAGTTTTTAGTTTCTTCCGGAACTGGAGATAGTTGGCGGTGTGTCTTAGATCTTGAGGAAGCTCATTCCATTTTTTTGCTGCTAGATAGGAGAATGAGCGACCCCTGTCCTTACTTTGTATACCCGTTTTGTTCTAGCAAGGGCTGATTGGAGTGATCGTAGATTTCGTGTGGGGACGTAAAATTCAATCTTCTCCTGGAGTATAGAAGGGCCTGTCTTATGGAGAGCTCTATGAGCATGACCAAGCAGTTTGAAGACTGCCCTTTGGCGCATCGGCAGCCAGTGCAGTTTCTTCAGGCACCCCAAGGCGGACTCAAGCTTTCCTTTATTGCAGATAAGTTTAGCCGCAGCTTTTTACAGTACTTGTAGGCATGTGAATAAATGCTCGTTCATACCTACAAATAAGGCGTTGCCGTAGTCCAAAAGGCTGACCAGCAAGGCTTGTGTAACAGAGCGTCTGCAGTCCAGTGGTATCCATGGGAATAGTCTGGCAAGTAGCTTCAGGATGGCAAAGCCTTTACCGCAGAGGGATCGCACATGATCCTTCATGGACAGGGCGTCATCCATGATGACGTCCAGGTTTGTGGCATATTCTTTCGGGGCAGGGCCGTACCTAAAGTGGGTGGCCACCAAGTAGCGTCCCACACACGTTTGGCGCCACCAAACAGAAGGATTTCGGATTTGCCGGCATTCAGCTTCAGGCAATGTGTGTGCATCCACTGTGCCATTTCAGAAAGACAGTTATACAATTTAGATATAATGATGTCTGGTTTTTCGTCCAAGGCCACCATCAGTTGTGTATCATCCGCATAGGAGCAGATGCCAATGCTCCACTTCCTGCCAATTTCAGCTAAAGATGAGATATAGACATTGAAAAGGGCGGGGCTTAATGAGGCCCCTTGAGGGACCCCACAACTAATGGGGCTAGGTTTGAATGGAATTGTCCCATATGGACTGCTTGGGTACGGTTACTCAGAAAGGATTGCAGCCAGCTTAGGGCAGAAGAGTGAACTTCTTTTCCATGGAGGATGTTCAGCAGACAATTGTGGGAGACAGTGTCGAACGCTGCCGACAGGTCAAGCAGTATCAGAGCCACCGCCCAGCCTTGGTCGGTGGCTGATCTGACACTGTCCGTCACTGCCAGCAGCGTTACCTCTGTGCTGTTATTGGCTCTGAAACCCCTCTGGGAGGGGTCCAGGAGATGGTTCGTTTCCAGATACCTGGTCAACTGGCCATTCACCAATTTCTCCAGGACTTTAGAAAGGTAGGGGAGCTGGGAAATGGGGCGATAGTTTTCGGCGTTGAGAATGTCTGTTCCCGCTTTTTTCAAAAGGGGGATCACTGAGGCATGCTTCCATGAGCCCGGAAAGGTGGCGGTTCTGAGAGATTTGTTAAAGAGCTGGGTAATCAGGGGACAAAGCGTGGGGGCAATTTTTGAGGAAACAAAATGGGGACAGGGATTCAGTGGGGAACCAGATTTTACTGTGCTCATAGCTAACAGAACCTCATCCACTGTGAGAGGCTCGAAGCTGGCTAAGGTAGGTGTGACTTCCAGATCGGGGGAGACTCCCGTAGTCTTTACTATGTTGGCTGTGTTAGAGGTCTTTACTACGTCCATTGTACTAGGGGGGCTTTGGGAACTGAAGGTGGAGTAGATTTTCCTGAAGGTATTTCCTGAAGGATTTTCCTGAAGGGATTTTCAGGTAGTTTCACCTGAAGGTTGAGTTGTCGACTCTCTTCATTGCTCACGAGGCTTTTATCCCCTTGGGTCCTGCAGACGCGCTTCTGTAGACCTGTCTCCCGTGCGGGACTTGCTGCCACCAGAGTCCCTTGAGGCCTATGCTTATTTGGTTGCCACGGGTCGGTGTGGAGTGGTCAGTTCCTCAGCAGGATGTGTGAGCACTCTCGCCATCCAATCTTCCGCTCAACCTCAGAGGTAGATGTCGCCAACAGTCTAGCTTGCTTTCTTCTGCGTTCGCCATGTGGATGGATGGCTCATAGGTAGATGTCTTTAGTCTGCGCTGCCGGTGCTCGTGCCAGGTCATGTCTTCCATTGCACTCAGGTGTTCCAGTGCCTGTCACCTTCCTTCTTTCCACAGGGGCGACTTCTTCTTGCAGTGGCCGTGTGCCATTCTGATTTCTTCTTTCTTCTTTTCTTAGTGGCGGTGGCCACTCTGTTCTTTCTTTCTTCTTCTTGAAATGGCAGGTGCGCCACTCTGATTCCTTCTTCCTTCCTTTCTTAGTGGCGGTGGCCACTCTGTTCTTTCTTCCTACTTCTTGAAGTGGCAGTCGTGCCACTCTGATTACTTCTTCCTTCTTTTCTTCCTAGTGGCGGGGGCCACTTGGATCTTTCTTCCTTCTCCTTCTTCTCGCGACGTACCCTGGCCCAATCTTCTTCATCTTCTCTGGCCAGGCTACCCCATGCAGCACGCACACTCCACACAGGTCTTCCTGGTCTTGTCCTAGTCCTAGTACACTGTCTTCTTGTCACTTAATTCCCAGGGTTAGCGTCGCGACCTTCACCTCTTCTTTCAGTCGCTTCCATTATTTGTGAAGGTTAAGTTCGTTGGTCCATGTTCGCGGACCGCGCCTTGGCTGAACTTTAGGTGAAAAGTTTGTTGATCCATGTCCTTGGACCGTGCCTAAGCTGAACTTCTTGTACCTTTGCGCGGGTCCCTTCTGCCGATCACTGGCAAGTAGGCTGCTTGGTGCGACCATCTGGCTGGTCGACTTCTTGGTGCGGCCATCTGGCTGGCCGGCTTCATGCTTGGTGACCAGGCTGAGTGGTCCGGTTGCTCGTGTGTTGAGACTTCAATGCTACGGGTTGTCTGCGCAACCATTTTCTTTGCGTCGCAGTTTGGCCTGCATCGCTGCGCATCTGGGTGCGTCTTCGGGTGTTCCCCGTGTCCTGCTTTGGGCTTGTGCAGTTACTCTGCTGTGCATTTGTGTCATACGGCTTTGCACTTCCTGATGCCGGGTTCCAGAATCACCGTCAGTTCGTGTGGGGGTGCTCCTACTTTCGCCGTACTGCTGCAGCAATGGCCTGTGGCCACTAGGCATCGCTGTGTTCTTTTCCGGCATGGCGTAGGTGCTTCTGAAGTGTTGTTTCTGGAGGGATGCGTCACCACTTCATTGACCTTCCTTTGGTCTTGCTTGTTCTTTGCGTTGTTGGTTGCAATCCTTTGGAATGTCCTGCGTGGAGTCGCTGCACTCCTGACGCGCTCCTACGCACTCACTTGTCGGTGGCTTGGCGTCGCTCTGACTGTGTGGTGGCGTTCCGGTGTGGCAGTGTCCTTGCGCTTGGTCAGTTTCTCCTTGTGTTGTTGCGCAGTCACCTGGTGCGGAGTTTCTTCACTCCTTGCACCGTCCTGCGCAGTGCTATGTTGTCCTGGTGGGTGGAGTTCCTTCACTCTTGGCGCCTTTCTGCGCATCGGAGTGCTATGCTAGTCTGGGTACCTGTGTAGAGTCCTTTCACTGTCTTCTGCTGGGAATCTGCTTGGCTGAGATGCAGTATGTCCTTATTAGCTTTAAACATGATGCGGCAGGCAGGCGGTCTTCCTTTTGTTTCCTTGCTGCTGTGTGGCGTACCTGCGCCAGTCTTGCGCATCAGTGTGCTGTACTTTCTCTGGGTATGGCAGCTGTCTCTCGTGCTGCTATGCGTTTGATTCATGCTCCTTGCAAAGCCTCACTGTGCCGGTCTTGGGCTTGCTCCAGTCCTGTTATAGGGTTTATTGGGATTTGCAGGTGCAACTTCACCATTGGCCACTTGATGGAAGTGTTCGATTCCTGGCCTGCTTTTCCTCCGATCACCGTCTGATCCATGGTGCTTCAGGCCTCGTGGATGGCTCCGGGACCTTCCTTGCGCTGTGGATGGGGCTCCCTTTTCTAGTGGCTGCTGCTCGGGACGCCTGCAGGCCACACACCGGGGACCCACGCGAGCATGCATGCCCCACCGGAGAACTCCCCTTCACACCCGGTGAGGGGGGGGGGTCTTTGTGGCATGCTTCTCAGCTGCGTTGTCCGCATACTGTTTACCGGCAGTCTCTGCGGATGGCATGGCGGGCCTTAGTGGGGCCTCAGGGTGAACACTATTCCCCTCCTGTGCCCTCTCACATCTCGGGCGCAATGGCAGGCACCACAGTTTATTCCGCTGCCTGGGAGGGGGAAAAGTCAGTCTGTGCTTCTGCCCTGGCGTGTAAGGCCTTGGCAGCTCTTCACACACTGCAGGCCGTTTTCCCCTGCGCTTTCACTTTTCTTTTCCGCTCCCTGCCCGCGGCAGTTTCTCCTGCTCCGCGCATGGGCAGGTGGGGCTAGGGCATACCTTCTGGGCAGACAGTGTCGGCTCCTGTGCGGGTGGGCTCCGCTTGCCATGCGTTTCCGCCCGGCAGCTCTCCCTATGCTGCGGGCGCTTCTCATCAAAGTTCATTCACCCCCACCGCCGCAGATTCAGTCACACGCTGCGCAGCGGGGACAGGGGATGCTCCTAGCAGGCCACGGGTGGGCTCCGCTGGCCTTGCTTTATCATGGTGTTAGTTGTGGGCCGCCATCGAATTCCGCAGAGCGCCATTACTACGCGGGTGGGCTCCGCTTTATTGTACAGACATGGGGGGGCGCTTCAGGCTCACGCGGCCCCCAAGGCTTCTCCAGTGCCCAGGCTTACCTCCGGCCGACGGGCCTTCCTGCCTCGCGGGTGGGCACCGCGTCAGTCTTCACGCAGTGGGGTTCAATCGCGGCCGACGCGGGTGGGCTCCGGTCAGTCCGCATTCCCTCTGGGGCACATCTTATGCCCAGCAGGCCTCTTCATCCACGCGGGTGGGCTCCGCGTGGATTTCCACGATGGGGACAGTGCAGGCTTGGTGGCGGCCGACGCGGGTGGGCTCCGGTTGGTCCGCTTCTCGCTTGGCAGGCTTGAGAGGTGCGGAGTGAGCTCCTGGTTACCGTCTCGGCGGCTGGCACCGATCGTCGTAGGGGGTTGCCCTCAGGCGGGCAGCATTATCTTCCCCTTTTTCATCAATTTTCTTTTTAGCTGTGGCACGCTGGGCACAGCTCCGCCCTAGTCGCCATTGTAAAGTCTTGTGTGGGCCCTAGGCCCTCATGCTCGCAATCACGCTGACACAGGACACACTGGATGCATGGTGCAACTGGCCCAGAGCACGTGGGCTCGACCTCTTTTATTTAGCCTGTGTCACCTGACCAGTGACATCAGTGGTGGATGGGTGTTCAGTGTATTCACAATAGTTAGCACTAGAATGCTAACTGAATATAGGGCACTACAAATAGCACAAGTTCGGTGACTCCAGTGGCACCTGAAATCCAGTCACTTAATTGTGGTTCGCGGGCGTAACGGTTTATAGCAACACACCCTGCTCTATAGTTTCATTTTTCCTCAGTGCCGGCTGATTACAGACAATCACACACATCACCATGTTTGCGAAAATGGGGAACTGGGATATATTGTGACAACGAGTTTTTTTATATTCACTTTCATTGTCTCAGTGGCACGTCTTTTACTGTAAACCAGCCGAGTAAACCTATACGGTTACTCACTCAACACACATATGAGCTGCATATACACACACGAACCAATCTATATCAGATAAGCACATTTAGCCACACACTCACATAATGACATAGAGACTGTCACTTAGACACCGTAGATCCGTACTGAGACTCACGCACACACTCACAGTCACACATGCACGCACACTGCCTCACCAACTATGTACTCATTCTAATCACCCCCCCAAAGAAAACACATACATGTGCAGGGGGCACACGTGGCTACCACCCCTTCCCAGCGCCCTGGTCGACATGGACTGCCACATGGAGCTCAAAGTTTCATGTGGTGAGCGACAGTAATTACATAATTATCCGGAAATGAAGAGTCCCTTGTGTGCGCTGTGACGCGCAGAGGATCTGCAGCCCAAGTCACCTTCTCACAGTGCCGGTAATGGAAGAAACACACCGAGCCAGGCCGTTCCATCACTCGCCCTCTCATTACTTGTACGCACTCTGCAGACAGCCCACGCCGACGGATTAGCAATGGGTTTTCCTTGGTAAAGTCTTGGAACAGGGCCTCTGCGTGTATTATTTCTGCATCTGTGATGCAGCACACGGGTGGAAAACTCCACGGAATAACGACTGAAAGCTTTTATTTTATGCTCTCACCCTTACCCCCAAAGCTTATTGTAGATGTCACTTTAACTTTAAGCCCATCAGGAGCTCCGCAGCCTCTAAAGAAATAAACGTTAAACTGCATTGCAGTCCAGGTCCTATTGAGTGTCAGACACTGGGGCTGTATGAGCGGCACCGAGAATGCAACTATGAAACTGCACAACATTACAGCCAAAATAAACCGGTCAATTATAAATCATGTCTGCTCTAGGCTTTACTCTGTGGACTATGGGGCATATTACCAAGCAATAGCGATAATTATCGCTATTGCTTGGTTAGAGACGAAAATTTACTGCAGCGCTGCGGCGATTTTTACCGCAAATAAACCTTGGTATTACCAAGGTTTAACGCAAATGCTGTAAAAATCTCCGCAAAGCATGAATATCGCTCAAAAGTCAGCGATATTCATGCATTAGCGAGCTAATGCTCTTTGCCATGTTATCCACCTCCCATTGGATAACATGGCTAAGAACTGCTCAGGGCAGGTGTTAGCTTTTGGAGATATTCCCGCTTAGCGCGTATATCTCCAAAAGTTGGTAATAGGAGATAGCGATGTTAGCGACTGTTTTCAGTCTCTAACATCTTGGCACGCCCACTTTGCATCTCATATCACTGACATGCAAAGTGGGGCCCAAGATGGTCGCTATCTCCTACTAGCTGTAGCTAACTGGTGTTAGCGGCAGCTAGGTAATAGGGAGATGATTTTATCTCCCCTTCCTTGGCTTTTAAAGCCAAAAAAGCGGAGATAAACCCCTGTGATAATATGCCCCCATATCTTTAATATTTATTAAAGGTTGCGCAAAAACAGGTGCAATATGGATGCACTGTGTGTGCAGGCGATAATTAATTTGACAGTTTTTCATAACTTATCCGAGCCAGATGACAATCAAAGAGGAAAATGTGCATGCAAGGTAACGGTAATTTAGCAGCAGATGGTACTCGGGTGGGCTTGTCTTTGGCATAGCAGTGTACAATTGACAGGATGCGGCCTAACTGCCAGAGCTGCCGACTCTGGAGCTGGGGAACTAGGTTCGAGCCTCGATGTTGGCTCAACATCATGTGATTCTGGGGAAATCAATTAATCTCCCATGCCTACCAAAAATAAGTGTGTCCTTGAGTAACTAAAGTAAGTGGTGCTCCAGTAAAGCGCTACGATACCTTCGGGTCGAGTTTGCACTATATCAAGCTGCAGGCAAAAAACAAAAATACAGCTCAGCGCTCTCAAACAACCGATGGTAAGGTGAGCTCCGTCTTGTTAATGCAGTCATAAAGTATTTATTTTGCAATCTACTTTCTAATTCACAGCACACTTGCTAATAGACGTGCCTGTGTTTTTGTGTAAAATGTTCACATCTTCGTTCATACTGTTTGAAAATGCCGGTAACATGAAAAACATCGGGGAAAGTTTGTGGAATCACCAGATGTCAAGGAAGAGTATTTTAATTAAATATTCATAACGGCGGGCGCTGTGCTTAAATGAAGCACGACGCCTGTCTGCATAAGTGATTAAAAAAACACACCCGAAAGGGGGCGCCGTGCACAAACAAAGCGCGGCGCCCAAAAACATGAAAGCCTGTGCCGTGCTCAAAGCGCCGCGCACGTCCACATAAAAGTGATTATAAACAAGTGGCGCGCACGTCATGCCTGTGTGGGCACAATCATAGCTCCTCCCACGGCCTATTAGTGTTGATTACGTGCTTGGTGCACGTAATAGACACCAATAGGCCATGGGAGGAGCTATGCGCGTGCTTCGGGCCAATTGCGTGCAGTCTTTTACAATAAGACGCACGCAAAGGCCAATGGGGGAGCTGAAAAGGAAACGCACATGCACAAGCATGTGCGATTCCTAGGTCAGCTCACAGTTTTTTGATTACTATAGCTCACGGGACTTGCGTGAGCATTGCTACGCAGTGCACCGTATGTCGCGAGACCTAAAAATGGAAACTAGGGCCTCAAAGTACCTGTTATCAGCCAAAACCGGCTACCCAACTATTTTTGTATTTACTTTGTTGTGGCCCCAATCAATGCCTAGAGAATTCATGGATTGGAAACTTTCACATCAGGAACCTAAAAATAATTTATTTGCCAAGTCACACAGAATTCGTTAAACAATAGACTGGTATCTGTATCCATTCGCTAAACAACAGACTGTTATCTGTATCCAAACAACTGATTTTGTGTGGAACAAACTATCCTATTAGTCAGGGACTGGCTAAATAACCAAGAAATTGGTCTCAATTTTACTTTCTGTTTTTATGTGCATGATCATCTCACTTTTTTGCCACTGATCACACTAGTGCACCAATTACAAATGTATGCAAAGAGTTTATGATAATACTTATGGTCACTTACCTGCTAGTAATGCTTCTAATAGATACACGCAAAGAGCTCATTCCTAAATGCGCTCATAAACATATTTTGAATATTTATCGCAAAGAAATTGCATTCGAATCTTGCTGTGATTGTTTTGCTTGACAGTGGAACTACCCATGTTGTACTTGTAACTATGACCAAATGTGTCTAGCATTGCAGGCAGCTGTCTGTTTTGTTTGAATGACTAGAGGTCCAGCCTCCCTTGCTTTATAAAGACCCAACCTCATTCTTGTTACCTCAGATTAGGACATGGCTGGCTAGGTTAAATGTGACTATTTCTGACTCTGAACATTTTCAAAGTGCATTGCAAATAATTTTTTAAGGGACTCTTGATGGGGGATTAGGGGCAGATATTGATCGCCATGTCTGCTATCATTTTAACGGAGGATGTGCCAATCAATCTCTTATTTTCTTGATCACCTCTGCATTCACTTCATAAACTCAGTACATTGAAAGGGAAACAAATACAAAGATGCTGATGGACTCAGTATCAGGAAATGAAAATGGTAAACAGTTGCCTGTGCCTCTAGGGTTGTGCAAAAAGGCGATGTCACTGAATTCAAGATTTCGCACATTTGTTGAACTTGGACAACTGTGCAAACATTGAAAAATAAACTCGGCCTGCTGCGCAAATAATGAAAAAATGAGGGGTTGCTGTGCAGAAGCGGGTAAATTCCAGCTGCTTGATAGGGCATATTTACAAGCCTCTATCACTACAGGAATGTCACTTTTTTCAGTGTCCCTGTGGCAATATGGGCATCGCCTTATTTATTCTTTATGTGGCTTAACGCTGCCTTATGAATAAGGCCCCCTTTCATGCTATTCTTAGCGTGAAAAGGGTGGGTAATGGGTGTTACAGTGGGTCTTCCACCCCAATACCCATTGATTTTGATGCTGCCCCATGTTTACAAGGGTGACATAAATATGGGGCAGCGCCAAAATTAGGACCAAAAAAAACGTGGTCTTAACATGGCGAAACGAGAAGAATTTTTTTTTTCTCCTTGTTTTTGCTTTTTTGCTTTTCTCACCTATGTGTGCCCAAGCTGCCACTCACTTTAAACTGGCAAAAAAATGTAGGTCAAAAGTGAGATTTAAAAAAAAAGTTAGAAACAAAAAGATGAGAAACAAAAAGATATGAAAAGCAGAGAAAGAGAAAAAATAAGAAGTGAGACAACATTTAGAAAAACACAGAAACAATGCACTAATCAACAAAGGTACAATCAGCCATCAACATACATGCATTACCAAACATATCTGTTTTTAAAGCCTGCCAGGGATTCACTGAGATTCCTGACAGGTCTATATGCATTAATGAGTGTGGCTCTCAGTTAGGGATTACATTTAGCAGTTACAGGAAAACAGTTCAACTGTACTTAGGGGCTTATTTACAAGAAACTGACACATCTGTATAGATGCGTCAGTTTCCTTGTGCCACCATGGATGCGCCTTATTTACAATATGGTGCACCATGGCGCAAGGATTGACAGGTGCATGATTTGATGCATGAAATAATATGTAGATATACTATGTAGATATTTTTAGATATTTTTATTATTGTGTTTCTTTTCTATTTGTGTATTTCTTGAACTGTACCCTGTGTCTTTTTATGATTCTCAAAAATCGAATAAAAGTGATTGACTGACTGACTGGATTGACAGGTGCATCAGAAATTTTGAAGCATCTGTCGGCTCAAAAGTCACGCATTGCTGGAGTTGTGTCACAAGTATGACACAACTCTAGCAAAGCATGGGGAGGCCTATTCCTAATACACTATGTAATTCTTACGACTGCTTCATGCAGGCGTAGGTTTTGATGCAGTGGCTTCCTAGAAGTCTTGTATATCTTGTAGATTTCACTGTGTCACTTCTACAAGGCTTTCTCACGTGGGAAAGCCCACTCTGCATAAATTATATCTGATGCAGGTATAATGTGGCACAAGGCTTTACAAGGTAACGCATCTCCCTACATGTGTCACTTTGTAAATGAACCGCCACGTGGCACATTTTTACGCCACTGCTGAGTCACAAAGAGTGTCGCAAGGGCGGTGCAAAAGGGCTTGTAAATCTGCCCCTTAGTGTTTTTCTCATTCCTTTCTCACCTTTTCTCCCACATTTTTCCTATTTGATTTAATGTATGCATTTTTGGATTTAAAGTTTCTCAGTATATGTTTTTGGAGTTAGGGGCTTCTTTACAAAAAAGTGGCACAGTGCAGCTCATAACGCCACCTTACTGTACTGAGCTGCATGAAAAGGTAAATGGCAAGAATGTGCCATATTTAGTGTAACACAGAGCATTCTTGTCCTTTCCCCTGAACTGGAGACCTTTTGGCAGCTTAGCACCAGTGCAGGCACCCCTGCACTATGGTGCAAGGGTGCCTGCGTTGCATGCAGGATTGCAGGACTGGGAGGCATAGTCCTCTTTCTATGAGTAATGCAGTCTGTTGCACCTCCCTTGAGAAGGTGTAAGATTTTGGCGCATCCTCAGATTTAAAAAAATCTTATAAATCTGGAAATCTGTCAAAATCCATGGGAGTTGAATGGGAGCACCCGTGCATCCTTTGCATTGCAATTAAGGAGATTTTCATTTGTTTTTTAGTGCAAAGGACCAATACTGTACATCAATTTGGTCTTCCTTTAATAATCCCATATATCTACAGTATGTTTTTGCATTTGATTTACGTTACCTAGATTTTGAGACCATAATAAATCCTTTTTTCAACTTATAGATATGGACTTTGACTCTCAATGTGTGGTCACATTGATCACACTGTTTATGAGATCTAAGCTTGTCAGTAACCCGTTTTCCTTCCTAGGCTACAACAAAGGCCCAATGAAGTAAAGAAAACTGAAAGGTTGGCCCAGAGCTTTGGCAAAGGCATGTTTCAAATCAGGGCTTAATTTGAGTCAGGTGGAGTGAAATTTCCTCAGGGAATTACCAGTGGTGGCTGGCACCTACCGGGAGGGGGGACGGGCGGTATGAGTCTGTGTGCAAAATTAGATTAAAAATAAGACTTACCAACAACATCCACGGCTCTGGAGGTCTTTTTTGGTTGACGGCCACAGGGACCGGATGCTGCAACACCCTCAAATTAGGGTTCTGCTCTTCAAGCATGAGAGCAGCGCCCTGATTGAGGGAGCAGTCTCACTCAGTGCTACACAGCGCTCTGAAGACCTCCACTTCCTCTAACCTAGCTGTCTTAAGACACCCTGGTTAGAGATGTTTAACCCGTTAAGTGCGCCCAACGGCCAACGGCTGTCGCAAGCACTACCTCGGTAGTGCTGCGCTCGTCCGTTGGCTGACGTGACCCCACCCACGCAATGAAACACTATGCATCGCCGCGGTAAATGGGTTAAAGTGCACATGTGTGGTTGGCCATCTCAAGACAGCTAGACAAAAATACATGCACACTTTAAACACTGCGGGGCAGATTTATGTTAACTGGCGCATCCCCAGGGATGCGCCAGTTAACGTGCGCCACAGTGCGCCACAGCTCCGCCACCCATGGTGCGCCGCATTTATAATGCGGCGCACCATGGTGCAAAAACGGCACAGATGCATGACGCATCTGTGCCGGAAATGTGGCGCATTGCTGGAGTTGTGTCGCAAGCGCGACGCAGCTCCAGCAAGGCTCGGGGGTGCCCCATCTACACAATGCTGCGTCAAGACCTACGCCTCCTTCAAGAAGGCGCAGGGTTTTGACGCAGCATTGCCCTGAAAGTGACTGAGTGAAATCTCATAGATTTCACTCAGCCACTTTCAGGAGGCGTTCCTGCGCAGGAACGCCCCCCCCTCCGCAGGAACGCCTCCTTATGGCGCAGTGCTTTACAACATGACGCATCTACTAGATGCGTCACGTTGTAAATAGGGCGCATTGTTTGCGCCGCAGTTGCGTCAAATAAAATGACGCAATTGCGGCCCAAAGAGGCACAACGGCCTCATAAATCTGCCCCTGCATAGCCATTCCTCCCTCCTCCCTGATGCTGTGAATCAGCAGTGGCCCGCCCCCGTCCTGACGTTCTGTTCGGTATGGGGGATGAAAAATAAAATAGTAATAAATTCCCATTTTATTTTTCATTTTGAGGCTTTGGGGGGAATTTAAATGGGGCGATGCTCCTCCGCTCCAACGGAGGAGCCACCCCGGATAATAACACTCCACTAGATTTCCAAATAGTCCAGTAAGCCGGTCTGTCAAATCGCATGATTCTTTAGCTGCTGTAGTAGCCATACCTCATTCCATGTTTTATATTTCTATCAGGGGCTGCATACAGTGGTCCCTCTGTTGGAAAAAAAACCTTCCTCTGCCTGCCCGGTCTCCAACCAACCGCACCCACACCCCAAACCTACCCACAGGCCCACTGTTACATTTACCACCTGCTTGGAGCTGGTTGTAAATGTATTTGGTAAAACTATATGGAATAGGGCATTTAAGCTTGGCTTTACGACTGGAAAATTCACTCACATGGTAATTCCCCATTCTATTAGGTCTTACTCATAATTAAGGCTCCCGGTTTTCCGTTTAAACGGATTTTTACATATAAATACAGACGGAAAAATGTTTTTTTTCCGTCTGTATTTATACATCGAAACGGAATAATACGACCAAATTGGATTCTGAGAATTGTTCGATCTGTGCTGCAGCCCAGGGTTGCCTCCCCACGCCCCTCGTCCTGATTGCCCTGTATGCCTGCCCAATTTAACACCTGCTGGGGCCATTAATCTTTGTTAGGCGCGGGAAAACATTTCCTAGGAGCTCTTGCCTCTGACCTGCCCCCACAACCCTGATGACGTGCCTGTTACATTCTTTTAGCAAATCAGCTGATCATTCATCAGCTCCTCAGCTCCAGCTCTGTAGCGAGCGCTGCACCAGCACAGCAGTCTGTTTTAAGTCACAGTGAAGTGAAAAGGTGGGGGTGGAGGTGAACTTGTATTTCACGGTTTGCACCTCTACGCAGTTCAACTTTAAGGAGGCGGGGGATGGTGTTAGCAGCGCAGGTACTTCGCGCAAATGTAGGACTGGCAGAAATGAATGTGACCCAAAAAGGTCAGAAAGTCCGGTGGCATTAACACATCACGGAAATTAGGCATCATTCGCTTCGTGATACCTTCAGGCCTTAAATTGAAATTTATTTCTGAAATGAGTGCTCCTTGCTTCAGAGGAGGTAGTTTACTCTCTCAGCTGTAGATAGTCAGCCCGCACCACAGAGAGAAGCATGGAACTGACAATAAGGAGAACAAGGCATTTAGGGGCAGATTTATGTTAACTGGCGCATCCCCAGGGATGCGCCAGTTAACGTGCGCCACAGCTCCGCCACCCATGGTGCGCCGCATTTAGTATTGCGGCGCACCATGGTGCAAAAACGGCACAGATGCGTGACGCATCTGTGCCGTGAAGGACTGGGTTTTTCTAAGACCCAGCGGTGCCAGGGATAACACCTAAAACCTTCGTGGGTAACCTGTTACGGCGTACAAATGACAGAGACACGGGACACTTCCTTCGGCGTCAAAGATTCGAGGTTTATTACTGCAGGGAACACAGAAGTCAAAAGAAGTACAACACGTGTAAGTTCTAGGAGACTGCTTCGAAATGTATCTGTGGATCGCTCTTTTTATGCAGTTTTTTGTCATAGGATAACATGATGGACAAAAGATTACAACCTGGTTCCCACAGTAAATGTCATAGGGGGTCGATTTCATGAATTCAGAGCCCGGAACATAATTACAGTAGCATTTGGCAGTTCCCAACTGTAAAAGTACATCTTCCCACCATTAGTACATTCCGTTCGACTGTAAACGAATCAAGGAAGAGACAGAAACAGGTGCAGAGGAAGACGAGGATAGCGAACAGATCGAAGAGAGTGTAAAAGGGGTGGTATCAGAAAACACGATTTGCAGGGATCAAAGGACACGTGCCTAATGAATGCACAACTGAGACAATAGACCGGCACGGCAAGATGAGCCTTGAGCGGGGCCATCTGCCTTACAGTGTCATCCCCCTCATCATAAAGACACCCTCAAAGGAACACGTGTCTTCCACAAGAGTTTGGGAATCCCAGGGTCACGAAGCGGACAGCGTCCGTTCGCTGGCTACTTGAGGGCAAGAGACAAAATGGATGCCGTAACTAAAATGGAACCCGTGGGTTCAGATGAAGAAACCCACGAAACAAACGAACGGTTTAGGCTAGCACAGCGAAAACGCGTACACCCACTAAACTCGTCATTTGCGGTTCATAGATACCAGACTCGACCATATTCGGGCGAGTCGAAAACACCACTTACAATTGTCACGGAACCTCAGCCGGAAATGTGGCGCATTGCTGGAGTTGCGTCGCAAGCGCGACGCAGCTCCAGCAAGGCCCGGGGGTACACCATGTGCACAATGCTGCGTCAAGACCTACGCCTGCTTCAAGCTGGCGCAGGGTTTTGACGCACCATTGCCCTGAAAGTGACTGAGTGAAATCTCATAGATTTCACTCAGCCACTTTCAGGAGGCGTTCCTGCACAGGAACGCCCCCCCGCGCAGGAACGCCTCCTTATGGCGCAGTGCTTTACAACATGACGCATCTCCTAGATGCATCACGTTGTAAATAGGGTGCATTGTTTGCGCCGCAGTTGCGTCAAATAAAGTGACGCAATTGCGGCGCAAAGAGGCGCAACGGCCTCATAAATCTGCCCCATAATATCTGTAATATATGAGTCATAATTTATGGTACTAGTGTGAAATTACCTCATGGTAACTGTAAAATCACATGCAATTTTACCATTACACCAGGGCTTCTAATCTAGGCCGTAGTGGTTACATTTGCGTTGACGGTTTAGATGTCTTTTATTCCTTTAATTGTACTTCAACATTCATCCCAGGGGATACAACTGCGCAGAGAATAGCTCAAACCAATTTTTTTAAAGATATTACAAAAGGCATCAGCAATAAAGTCCTAAACAGCCATATTATTCACTCGATTTATTGTATTTATTTAACATAAAATGAAGGGTCGTTGGATATTAAGGCAGTCTAAACTGCAGATGAACTCATATCAATTCCATGTCATGCTGTGATTCAGATAGAATTTGCAAGACACTCGTTGCAGGAAGAGTAGCAATTTCTCGTGTGTAGTAATTGTTAGATCAAAGCGCAGAACATGTTAAAACAGCTAATCCCCATAATAATATAACAGTTTATATTGAACGATGCACAGTTGCTTGATGTGATACATGAATTGGGGGACCCGGTTTATGTAGGAGGACCTCATGTTTTATAAATATGAAGGTTTTCCAAGCAGCTGCTTTAAACATGACCTGTGTCACTAATGTGCCATATAGTCAGAAGTGATCAATAATGCCAGGCGAGGCACGTATTACTCTTTAATTCCTGCATACACCAACACATATTAACAAAGATCCACAGTTGTATGCCTTCCTGGTTTGCAGACACACAATATAACGATCACTGAAAAAGCCACTAGGTTTGGCGTTTGTGTAAAGCATGCACACAGATGCAGATATAAAGTACGAGCAGGTTAGAAAAACACACTTTATCACAAAGTCTAACATGTGCACAGCCACCCATGCACACAGATCAAGTTCATAGTTAACGAAGCACACAAGAGAACTACTGTACACAATCCTCTGCAGCAAGGGGCACAGATTCACGTGCATCAGTGGACCACAGAGTGATGCCAAGATGGGAAGAAGTAGGCACACTAGAAGTCATGTGAAAAGTAGGTTTGACCCTTCTCCAAAATGAACAGTCCAGCTCAAACCAGCAGGGCCATGTCATCCCTGAACTGAAATCCAAGCGACCCTAACCTGCTATTGTCCTGATTGGAGCTCTTCAGTCGGTGGAGCTTGGTTCCAGTTGCACAGTGAGCCCTGTACCCACATCTGGATATACCCTTGCCACCTAGAGCGGTGCATCAAAAACACAAAAGGTGATGGAAGGAATGCTTGCAATTTGTCTAACCACTGGCAATCATTAGGGGTTACTTTCCAACTCATTATTCTTTTGCCTACCATGCCACCTCAGTCCGGATCTAGCCATATGCAAATCAGTCTTGACCTTGCTCTAATAGGAACAGTGCAGCCCTAACTGCAAGGACAGATCCTATCTGAACTGGAGCACAAGCAACCCAAGACCAGTTTCATCCTGATTGGGCTCTTCAGTCAGGTGTAGTTGCACCCCAGTGGCACACTGAGCATCCGGGCTTTCCCTTGTCACAAAGATCAGTGCAACAAACACACGAAAGTTGATGGGAGAAATGCTTGAAATTTGTTGAACCACTGACAATTGCTAGGGGTAGCATTCCAGCCAATTGTTCTTTTGCTCACCAAGTCACCTCAGTTTGAAACCAGTCATATTCAAATCAGTCTTGACCTGCTCTGATAAGAATTGTCCAGCCTGAACGGCCAGGACTGGTCCTCCTCATATCAGAACGAAAGACAGGTTTCGCCCTTATTGGGGCTCTTCAGTTGGGTGTAGCTTAGTTCCAGTGGCAAAATGAGCATTGAGGGCCGCATGTATCAACAATACATTTTGCGAGTCTATATTAGCAAATATTACCAATTCGCTACTATAGACTCGCAAAATGCAATGCATGTAGGAATCTGCACATTTTTTGTAATTCCTACGCATTCCTTAATTGCAACTCGCAAATTGCGAGTCTCAATTAAGTAATGGCTTCCCATGAATTTTTATGGGACAAGAGGACCATAGGAATGAATGGGAATTGTGTGCGCAAATTGGGAGTACCCAATAGGTACTCACAAATTGCGCATGCAATTTCAAGGGTGCCAGGGTTCCAAAAGGACACCCTGTTACACCCCTGAAATGTGCATGTGTGCACATGTGGGGCACATACATGCCCTAAGGGTATGTATGTGTGCCACGTGGCACTTTGAAAAAATCAAAAAAGTGCTTTTTATTGGGATATCGCAAATTACCACCAACATGAAGTTGGTGGTAATTTGCGATTCCTTAAAGCAATATCGCAATTTGCGATGCCTACTAGCATAGCATTTAGGGAATCACAAATTGCAATTCTCTAAATGCATGCGCAAAATAGGGAATCATAATTTCTGCGATTTCTTAGTTTGCGAGTAGGTTTTTACTTACCAACAATGCACACAGCTAAATTGCAATCACAAACGCTGAAATTCTGAGAATTTCAGCGTTTGTGATCGCAATTTAGCTTGATATATCTGGTCCATAGTGATTTCCACCGGGGATCAAAGAGTGATATTCACCAGAAGAGCACAGAGTATCTGCATCAGGAGAGCACAGAGTAATGTGCCTTAGAGGCAGGAAAGTTTTATGCCTCACAGGAGCACCGGTTTCTATTCATCAGGAGACCACTAGGATTTAGGCATCGAGGACACACATCATGATGTACGGGTCGTAAACATAGTGCTGGCATTATGGTGTGGGTTCACAGTGCGGCTGTGGATATGGGGCGAGGTACAGTGGTAAACTACATCAAAGGGCGCTATGTCTAATAGAACACTTTCAGACAATGCTGAGTCTTTGACCTACAGTGTTATGTATGGGTGCATTTCTATGCCTATACATCTAAAGGTAAAAAGCAAAACTGCAAGTTTCAGAATACCAGGGGACTGCAGAATGCAGCACACATAGAAAGAGGAAGTAACGAGGAGAAATAAAGATATTTCTCCTCATCATGCCTCTCCTGAGGGGGCATATCCTGTTGGCACATTCACAGGTTTACATTGTCTTGTGAATATGGGAAGGCATCAAAAACCATAAGAGCTGTGTGGGAACACTCATGCAACTCCCATGGAATCGTAACCCAGGGCAGAGTAATGAAACACACGATTTGTGCTGCGTTACTCCAGATTTTTGGAGCCACTGCGTGGCCTCAAAAATCTGGCATAAGGTGTCCGTCGCTCTTGCACCACATTGTGCGGTGCAAGAGCGACGCAAACCAGGTCATAAAAATGGCTTCAAGTTTTGTTGGCTAAAAAGTCAAAACTGGTTGAATGTGACACACGTGACATGGGTCACATGGCAGGTGCAATACAGATTACGTAGGGTAAGAAACATACAGTTTCTCTTTAGGATGTAAATAAGCTGAAATTTGTATTGTGTTCTCTGATCTTGTGGCTTAGGAACACTAAGAGCAATAATTGAATGCATTTTATTTTCTGTGTTCCTCTCATAGAGTTTCATCAGACATTTCAAAATAAGATACGGAAAGAAAGGTATAATAAACTTGTAGTCGTCGTATGGTAATTATAGATGGTCATTTACCTAGACCCATGAACCTGAAAAGAAGACTCAATTTCTATTGGATTTCATCTATTCATATGGACGACAATAGCACAATAACAAATGCCTGTTGTCCAAATGGCTGCTATTAAGAAATGACTTTTACTCTAACAGTGCCAAACCAATTTAAAGATCCAGGGAACTATAATTGTTGACCTTTTCCATTTGTGATACAAACCTTGGGCAACTGTAATTTTTAAGTCACTATAACAGCTTGAATTCCTCAGCTGTGACATTTATAACCTGTAATTTCAAATGTCACCGATGTGACAGGGAGTGAGACTTCCAGCAGGTCTGCTTTCCATCCTCTGACATGCCTGGTCTACTTCTATCGTTAGGCTGGCCTCAGTATCCCTGAAGCAGTGCTAGACGTCCCTCAAGAACTTTCTCAACCTTCCTCTTCTATACCCCACAGCACCCCTTTACCCTCACCTTGATCCATTTATTCCCTCTGCTGGGCTGCCATTCATGTCTCCAAGATAGATAGAGAACGCGTTACCATATAACTGAATGGTTAGCTAGAGAGTAAGTGTGGAAAGGGCACAAGAGAAGCTTCTCATGGAACACATCAAGGAAAAATCTTTTTTTTTTAAACTAAGGAGTGGACAAGAGTATGGAGATAAAGAAGTGAGGTGGGGCTAGCTGGGGCTGTCTCTTTAAGATGTGAGGGGAACAGTGAATGTGGAAGTGGGAGAGAGGAACATGGGGCGTGTTACAAAAAAAAAAGAACGGAGGGGCATATTAGCAAGAACCTCGTTAAAATGATCGCTGTTTTAGGAGCAGGAAACTGCAGCTGAAACGGCGATAATGGGCTTTCTAATATGCGTTATAGAATTCCAATAGAAGCCCAGGTTAGATGTCCTGCACAAGGTTCTTGCAAATACGCCCCACAGTTTGAAGAAGAAAAATAGGAGGCGGATATGTCAGACAGTAAACAAATTGCATAGTTGAGATTTCCTCATTGATGTTACTGCAGTAAGAGAGACATTGTTTAGGCAATAGATGTTATGAGGTCTTTATTAACCCCTTAGCTGCCATGTCTTTTCTCCATCTTGTGCTAATCCTTTTTCTGGCTATTTGGAGAAGATCTCTCTTAGGCCCCCTCCATAACATTTTGTCCACATACGTTAACCATGCCCAATTTGTGTCCTTTTTTTCCAACATCCTGGGGATTCTAAAGGTACCAAGGGTTTGTGCTTTTC
This sequence comes from Lissotriton vulgaris, assembly GCF_964263255.1. Taxonomy (NCBI): domain Eukaryota; kingdom Metazoa; phylum Chordata; class Amphibia; order Caudata; family Salamandridae; genus Lissotriton; species Lissotriton vulgaris. Next base: position 573,336,227 of record NC_141694.1, read on the forward strand.
CCTGGAGGGGACTGATGAATTTGCCAAAATACAGCTAAATTTGTTTTTTGGGGGGGGAACAAGTGCTGCAGAGGAAAGTATCATTTTATTTCCCCTGCAACTAGCATCAATGCCTACGGTGCTAAAATTACCATCTTCCCAGCTTTCAGAAACAGGCAGACTTGAATAAGAAAAGCACATTTTCAACACAGATTTGGCATTTTGATGGGACCTAGCCCATTTTTGCAAATGTTGTGTGTGTTAAACCTCCTTCCAGTTAGTAGTATAATTGGGTGCAAAACCCATAATGGATCTCGGAAAGCTATACATTTCTGAAAAATAGCCAGAATTCTTAATTCAGCAAGCGTAGTTGCAAGGTTATCCCATAAAAATTAACAGTTGAAATGAAGAAATATTGAATTTGAGTTGAAAAAATAGCCATTTAAGTCTACTTTTTCATCTGTAACGTTTTCTAACAATGGCTTATTTTTAAAAGCAATATACCGTTACAGCAGCTGGATCTTTCTGGTTGCGAGGATATATAGGGCATGTAGGTTCTCTAAGAACCTCAGATACCCAGACCCAATAACTGAGCTGCACCTTGCAATGGTTTTTCATTGTGTACGCACCAGTTATACAGAAATTCATTTGGTAAAATATAAAAAGTGAAAAATAGGTATCAAGGAAACCTATGTATTTCCGAAATGGGCAAAGATATGGAGTTTATTCAAGTTACTTGAACTGCAGGTCTAGTAAAATTTTTATGATTTTTTCGAGGCCTGTTGAGGACAGAGCCCAAGGTGCGAGTGCCTGGCCAGAGCTTCTGAACCTGGCCAAGCAGGGGACCCCATCCCTGGTGCTTGGACATGCGACAGGCTGCATGATGGGGGATCCCACCCCAGGACCCACCGGAGACCTGGCCTGGACCCCATTCCATGCTTTTGAGTCTTCTGCCACTTGGCTAGGTTCTGAAGATCTGACCCTGGCCCTGGGGCTCCCTCCCATCCTCGGCTCCATTCTTGGGCCTGCCGCATGGCAAAGTGCCTGGTACGGGTCTTGCGGCCTCATGAGGCTGCAGGACCCTGTCCACCGGGTCCTGGAGGTCAGACCAGGTCTCAGAACCCTGCTGGGTCCCAGGGCTCGTGATACTGCCCTGGGCTCCATTCTCCAGCCTGCTACACCGCCAAGGGCCTGGCACGGAGGTCCATCGGCCCCAGGAGGCCTCCCCCAACTCATTTGTATATTAAGGTGCTTTCTAGACCCATGTCGGAGGTCTGTCAGGGCTCCCCTCACCGCCCTGTGGCTGAGGCCCAGCTGGGGCTCTAAGTCCCGGGACTGCAGAGTCCCTATCCCCTTCAAGGACAAGCAGAAGCCCTTGCGTTAAGGCACAGTGTGACTAGATGGCAGTCCTTCGAGCCTAGCCATCTGGTCGCAAGTGCCTATTAGCTATCTGTTCACATGCAGTGCTTTCCAATGGTGTGTCCAGATGGACGGGCCCCCCTTGAAGTCCCGATGAAGGCACATTTGCTTCCCCAGGCCCAGCCAGGTGGTCGAGTGCATTTGTACCTGTCACTTGGTGCGCACGGAATACAAGAAAAGGGGGTCTTTTTCATCTGGATTACTAGGGACAGGGTACCCTGGACCCCTTGTGGTCTGGCAGTTCTCGGCCAGGTGCTGCGAGGGACTGGGCTGCCTCAGGGGCCTGAGTCCACACCTGCCTCCCATCCCTGCCCGATGGACCTTTCTTCCGAGCCTGCCTTCCCCAAGAACAGGCAGGGACGCAAAGTGGACATCCCAGCGGCCCTGGACGCCCCGATGATTGTTCATTTACTTCTTTAGGCCCAGGCAGGGCTCCAGGAGGTAGCCTGCATTTGCGCTGGTGATTCTCTCTGTCCCTCCGGTTTATTAGGGACAGGATAATTCTGACCCTTTTGCGGTCCAGCGGTTCTCAGGCGGGTGCTGCCCAGACCCGGCCAGCCTGCTGGCACCCCAAGGGGTCTGGGTTCGCTCCTGCCTCCCAGACCTGCCTGATGGACCTTTCCTCTGAGCCTACATTCTCTGAGAGCAGGCAGGGACCTGAAGTTACAATGCCAGCTGCCCTGCAAGTCCCAATGAGAGATAATTTGCTTCTTTAAGCCCAGGCAGGGCCCTAGGAGGATGGGTGTGTTCGTGCAGGCGGTCCCCTCCGTCCCTCAGGGCTAGTGTGGGTGGTGGCAGCTCCCACACGGACCCGTTTGTTGGGCTGAGGCTGCATTTACGCTTTTTTAACTTTGCTCAATTTAAATTGCATTTTAATCTTCCTGTGCCTAAGTTCTGTGCAGAGGCGCCTTCGCTTACTTTTTTAGCTCACTGCTCTGATACACCTTGGGTTTGAAAATCGCTTACCTGTTTTGATACTTGTGGTGCTGAGGTGTGCCTTCCCTGCCCCGTTCAACCGCGGCTGTTGTGCCGATTGAGTGGAAGGCAGGCGGCCATCTTGTGTGTAGTCCCGGACCCCGGCTGGACCAGTGGCAGCGTTCTAGCGGGGGGAGGGAGGTGCACCCATAAATTGAGCCTCACTTTGGGACACTTGCGGATAGTGTGGGTGGTGGCAGCTCCCACGCAGACCCGATTGTTGTGCTGATGCTGCATCTACGTTTTTTAAACTTTGCTCAAATTAAATTGCATTTTAATCTTTCTGTGCCTCAGTTCCGCGCAGAGGCACCTTCGCTTACTTTTTAGATCACTGCTCTGATAAACCTTGGGTTTAAAAATTGCTTACCTGTTCTAATACTTGTGGTGCTGAGGTATGCTTTCCCTGCCCCGTTCCACCGCGGCTGTTGTGCCGATTGAGTGGAGGGCCGGCGGCCATCTTGTGTGTAGTCCCGGACCCCGGCTGGATGGAGAACACCAATGGCATCGATGTAAACACATCGTGGTGCCATCGCACCGCAACTTTTACATCGCAGGATTGTTTCCATTGCAAGCATTCACCACGCATGCGAGCACGGCGCGATGACATTAACATCGCATGCCACTACAACTATCCTTTGATGTAAAAGTGGCAACAACAGCTTGCTCCAGTGCAGCACAGCAGTTGGTGTCCCCCGTGATTTCATCGGACATGTCCATAAAGCAGCCATTCAGGGAGCATGTGTGGTGTTATCCGCTAGCGTTGCACTACTCACTTCTTATTTGTAAACATAGTGCTGTACCAGCCATTCAGGGAGCACGTGTGGTGTTATCCGCTAGTGGTGCACTGCTCGCTTCTTATTTGGAAACATAGTGCTGTACTGTAAAGAGTTCTTATTTACCACTAGCGGTGCACTGCAAACTGTTCTCATACACAGTAACAGTGGCCCCTATACACAACCTGCCTACACAGGCAAGCGGGTGCATTAATACTATTAATGGTGCACTGCACGCCGAGGGAAAGATCCAGTACACTATCTCGTTAACATATAGATGCATTACAAATAAATGCACTGGACCAGTGGCAGCGTTCTATTTGGGGGAGGGAGGTGCACCCATGAATTGACCATGCCCTTTCGAACGCGCAGCAGTTGCGTGCCGCTGGCGCGCTGAAGGTAAGCCAAAGGTCTGCCTCTCTGCGCCCGTCTGCGCTCCGGGCGCGCTTAGCGCTGGATATGCTGCCCAATTTATCCCTGACTTGGTGGTTGATGTTATAAGGTATTCTCGAGAGGAGCTATTTGCACTCAAACTACTGAGTGCAGGGATACTAGCCCATGGGATGTTTCAGATGGCGCCCCTTGCATCTGCCCTGCCTGTGATTTTGGTTCTCCTCAAACTTTGGCGGCTCACACTCACGATACAAATAATTTATTAACAATTACAGCTGCTCTCATAAACGAGCGTTCTATGAGTAAACATGGGGCTGATATTTTTGAACTCCTGTCCGATGGCCACCTTGACATCTTGTTTATAACAGAAACATAGATTACCAACACCAGTTCCCCCATTATAGAGCTCGCAATCCCAAGGGGTTTTAAAATCATCAGGGCTGATCGAGCAACGGGGAGGGGGGCTGCTATTGTTTTTAAAGATATCTGGTCCTTTCACAGTGAATCCTCCAATGAGCTAGGAGATGGGGAGGTTCTTCAATTATCTCTTACCCTCTCACCTCATTTCACGCTGGGAGGCACACTGGTTTATCGGCCACCAGGCCCGTCTGGACCGTTCCTTATGGTATTGGCGGATGTTATTGTGCCCCGAGCCCTGAGGTTCTCTATATTTCTTCTTCTGGGTGATTTTAATATCCATGTGGATGCGGATGAGCTACCACAAATCTGTTGGAATTTCTTAGCCTACCCAACTAAATCAATGGGTCTTGCTGCCCCCACACACGGGGGGCCATATTCTGGATGTGGTGTGCTCCAATTTCCCTCTAACAATATCTGACCCTGAAATACTTACCTGGTCTGATCATATGCTGATCAGGTTCTCCTGGTCTTTGGAAAAAACCCCTTCCAATGTATGCCTAATACCTGTCATCAGAAGATCAATCTGCCTGCCCTGTCCAATGCTCTTCAGCTGGGTCGCCCAGCATTAAGCCCTGAGCTGACCACTGCGGTGCAGCTTTTTAACACCTGGATTTGCTCGGGGGTTGAGACCTCCGCTAAACGGAGCGTTAGTTCTAAAAAACGTTCCGCCCCCTCTAAGCCCTGGTTCTCGCATGCTCTAAGGGAGCTGAAGCTCGGATGCAAGAAACTGGAAAAATGCTGGCGGCGCTCTTATTGCCCTACTGCTAAGGGAATATTACGTACAGGTCAGAGGGAGTATTATGCTAGCATTAAGACGGCTAAGAGTGAATACTATGTGGGTAGGATCTCTAAGGCCAATAATAATAGTAGGGACATTTTTGCTATTGTCAACAGCTTCCTTTCCCCCTGTACTGAGTAACCAATAGTGCCATCCTCTGCTGATTGGTGTGAGGATTTGTCCTTATTCTTTGAAAATAAAATAGCAGGGATCTAGGCTAGTCTGCACACTACCTGCCTTAGTCATAGCTTCCCAGCCCTAGCTCATTCCCCACCTTCCTCTCCCACTATTCACTACTTTAGGGAATTTTCCCCACCATCTGCAGTTCACACCCTGGCAGTTCTAAAAGCTATGAAATCTGGATCACCTACTGCCCCCTGCCCCATGCGTGTTCTTGGAGGGGTGGCGGAGGTGCTCTGTCACGAGGTCACTGAAATCATTAGTCTCTCTTTTAGGACGGCAACAGTCCCCAATTGCTGGAAACAGGCCAAACTTCTGCCTTTACTAAAGAAATCGGGCTTGGACCCGGCAGTTCCTGCTAACTATCGGCCAATTTCTCTGTTGCCAGTATTGGCCAAGGTATGCGAAAAGATTGACTTCAGGCAACTGAACACTTTTGTGGAAACTTCTCATGCCCTCCATCCCGCTCAGTCCGGAATCCGCGCTGCACACAGCACGGAATCTGCCTTGGTGGAAATATCCGAGACCATCAGGGAGTGTTTGGAGCGGGCGGCAGAGCGGCTCTAATACTATTGGACCTCTCTGCCGCGTTCAACACGGTTCCCCATCAGCTTCTCCTTACCCGTCTGTCAACTATTGGCATTACCGGTTCAGCCGGAGAGTGGCTGACTTCATTTCTTCTTAACCGAACGCAGCAGGTATGGTTACCCCCTTTTTCGTCATCAGCCAAGCTTCTTTCCACCGGGGTGCCCCAGGGGTCGACTCTAAGTCTGTTATTGTTTAATATATATCTGACCCCTTTGATTTCACTGGCTGAACAACTGGGCACTAAAATAATAGCCTACCAGATGACACGCAGTTGCTGTTCACTTGGTCGGCCACGGATCTGGACACCTCATCGGCCTGGACCTGTCTTTCCTCAGTCTTCAATTGGCTGGCTTCTGCCCAGCTAAAATGTAATGAAGACAAATCTGAAATTCTACTCTACGGGCAGTTCCCCCCACATTTCAGAGAATCTCTGTGGCCTTTGGACATTCCCTCTCCCAGCTCTGTGGGCAATCCGACAAAGAATCTGGGAGTATGGTTCGGAGAAGATTTAAAATTTGAGGAACATATTAAAAAACTCACTTGTTGTTGATTTGGTACTCTCAAAGCCCCCTGCAAATCTTTTACTCTTCTTCCCAGAGGGGCGAAAGGAACAGTGACGAGAGCTCTCATTCTCTCTCGCCTCGATTATGCATATGCCCTGTTCATCGACGTCCCAGCATATCTGACTAAACGCCTACATATAATAATACAAAATGAGGCTGCCAGACTTCTTTTTAACATCTCAAGAAAGACCAGCGTCCGTTGCCATTTGCACAGCCTGCACTGGCTTCCAGTCTCACAACGGATTGTATTTAAGTAACTTACCTTTGCACACAGAGCTGGGCCCACTTTACCTGAGGAAACGTTTTTCGTTATACCTTCCTACTCGCCCCCTCCGTTCTGCCACTCAATATCGGCTGATTGTTCCACGCTTCAAAGGTTTCCGTCTCGGCGGGCAGTCTATTGCCGTGAAAGCAGCAGATGCCTGGAATTCTCTACCTCTGGCTCTCCGTGCTACTCAGAGCTTTAATCTCTTCAAAAAAGCACTTAAGACCCATCTTTTCAAAATGGTGTTGTAATTCTCTTTCCTATTATGTAGTGCTGCCTCTCCATAACTCCCCCAACGCACCAGGATACTCTGGAGTAATTGAGCGCGCTATAAAACCACCCATAACATAACATAACACATGGAATACCAGTAAGAGTGGAAGCCTTGCTCCAGACTATTAGAAACAGGGTACTCCGGACCAACTTGTGGTCCAGCCGTTCTCAGCCGGGTGCTGCTCGGGCCAGCCTGCCTCGACCCCTGTCTGCTCCTGCTGCCAGCCCTGCCTGATGGGCCTTTCTTCCAAGCCTGCCTTTCCCAAGAACAGGCAGTGACATGAAGCTGACATCCCAGACCAGGGAGGCCTGCCTGGGGAGTGTCTGGTCAGTGCTGTATACTTTGATCGTTTAGGTTTGCTTGGTCTGTTTAGGGATGGACTGCTTGGTCAGTCTCAGCTGTTGTTTCAAGCAAAGAGCTTCCACCCTGCCTGGGACCATCCGTCTAGTGGGCCTGTCATTTTTGGAGACTTTGTCTGACAGACCAAAGGCCGAGCAGCCTTGGCAGCTTGTGCCCCACCCAGTGGTCTGACAATAGTGAAAGGGGGATGGGTGGGGCCAGGTACCAGATGCTGCCTGGCAGTCTGGGCCCGCATGCCACTCCATTGCCCTCTGCTGCCTAGCGCATTTCCGCCACACCTCAGAATGACTGTTCCGTGGGGTCTTTTTAGCTGCCCAGGCCAGCAGTGCTGTGTCTCGCTCATGCTGCACCTCAGTCTGCCTCTCCCTTCTGTGGAGACGTCCTGTACTCCCAGCAAGCCAACCACTGCTAGGGCGAGTGGGTTTCCCCAGTAGGCTCCCGAGGGGTGTGAAGGTTGGTCAGGGGATGGCTTGCTGCTCCTAACAACTGGCCCAGCAGGTGTGGCTGCCTGGTTCATCCACAGGAAACCTAATCCGGGCCTAACACAGAAAGGATTGACAGATTGATAGCTCTTTCTCTATTCAGTGGGTAGTGGTGCATGGCTCTTCTTAGTTGGTTAAGCAATTTATCTGGTTAATTTTGAAAATAAACAAGACACCTCTACGCTAACCAGTTGTGCAACCCCCAGCGATCGCGTCTAACTTCTTAGAGGGATAAGTGGCATTTAGCCACGCAAGATTGAGCAATAACAGGACAGTGATGACCTTAAATGTCCGTGACTGCATATGCGCTACACTGAACTGATCAACACATGTCTACCCTTCACTGACAGGTGCTGGTAACCACAGCACACAAGACTCTTAGAACATAGAAATATCCATATTCTATAAGTGGCATTTCTAGGCAACAAATGTAAAAACCCCTTTTACGATAGGAAAGGGTTTGCCATGGTGAATCCATTGTTAGGAAACTTTATGAAGCTGCTCCACTGCAATCCACTATTGCAGCCTGAAGTAATGCTAACTACTTGCCTATGTTAACCTATGGGAAGATCAAGCCTCATAGGTAGTGAATAAGATCCGCGAATTTGCGGATTTGCGAATTTGCAATCCGCAAAATTTGCAAATTCGTGCGAATTTGCGGATCTTTTATTTTTGCGTGTTTGCGGGGAACTTTGCGTATAAGCGGGGCGCTTTGCGTGTTCGCGTTTTTTTTTTGCCTGGTTCATCACTGCCACCCTCTCATTTTTTTATACCCTTCTGCCCTCTGTACCACTTGTTTTTGTGCCTTTCTGCCCTCTGCCCCACTCTTGTTTGTGCCCTTTTGCCCTCTGCCCCACTGGTTTCTGTGCCCGTCTGCCCTCTGCCTAACTCATGCCCTCTGTCCCACTTTGTGCCCTTCTGCCCTTAGCCATAAGTCAGCTTCAACTGGAAGCACTAATACATAAAGTAAAGCAGGTGCTTGAGTTGAAGGTCAAATTAAGTTACACAGTCATTAATCACCCCAAGTTTGGGGTGATTAATGATTGTGTAACTGAATTTGAGATTCAACTCTAGCACCTGCTTTACTTTATCTATTAGTGCTTCCTGTTGAAGCTGACTTTTGTAACTATTTTAGAGGCTCTGGCAGCTTGCCGGCGCCATTCTAAAATAGTCAGCTTGAACTTTTGACCCAATCCGTTCCGCTCGCGGATTTTGCGGGAAATTCGCAAATCTCGCGGATTGCGAATTTACCAAAAATCCGCAAAATCCGCAAGCGGAACAGATTTTCCGCCCATGCTTAGTAGTGAAAACAGGTCACAACTTGGGCATATGTGCACTGGTGCCATACAGACCTGCGTTGGTACGTTGGATACATAGTCCCCAGCACCAGGGGTGCAAGTGCGCCCACCCAAGTCTACAATGACAGACTGGGCACAAGTTTAACTAAACTTGTGTCAGTGTACACGCACAAGCCTGCGATAGCAGGCAGCACACGCAATCATGGCCCCATTGGTGTGGGGGCACACCTATGGTAGCCTGGAATGGCAGGCTGCTCAAGAGTTTAATCGCGATAGATGCCAGTGCACACCCACCGGTTGGCAATGACAGACTACCCCGTGTTTGGCAATGACAGACCACCCCATGTTTCAGAACATCGAGTCAGCACCACTTCCCAACATGGGTAGGAACGGAGCTTGCATTTTCCCACTGTATATACAGTGGGAAAGTGCCCACAGCCTGGAGGCCTCACAATAGAATCAGCAAAACCCAGGCATGAAAAGCAAAAAGTTTAGGGAAACACTTGCTGGCAAATATTAGGTCCAACGGGGGCGGTGTGCCTTGCTCCCAGGTTGGCTGCCTTTCAGGGGGTTGGGCACAGAGCCTGGGGTTGGGTGCATGCAGTGGGACCTACAGCCAACCACCTGCCATACATGGCTAAAGACTATGCTCAGCAGAAGTTAGATTATTAATATGGTAATTAAATATTACATTTCGTTAAAAAAACAAGAAACTCACTAAAAAACCAAAGGTTAGAGGGACATTAAAGGTAGGAAATAGAATTAAAAAAATCTTGGAAATACACAAAAAAAAACAAAGGCTACAGGTACGTTATAGTTAGGTTAAGACTTTGCACACACAAAACCATTGAAATTCAGCTGTTGTTATCTCAAGTAACTATAACTCATGCCCTAAGGTAACTATTACTCACACCTTTGTCATGCACTGCTAATTACCCCACAGAGTACATCACTCATAAAATCTTGTTTGACATCATTGATAATATCAGTGCAACATTTGCTGAAAAATTATTGATGAGAATACTTTAAGGGTTGGAATGCGAGTTAGAGTATATATATAAGAATATGAGGACATCTCCACAAAACAAAGAAACACTTACCTCATATATAGCTAAGAGGAAGGACACTTGTTTGTTGAAGATTATTTGAAGTTTTGTTGTCCTCGCTATAGGAGATTCATGTTATTTCAGATTTCTGGATATAGACGCAGAAGGAACAATCACATTGCTGAAATGCACACCAGGTCACTGAAAACATTTCCTCATGCTCCATTACAGAGCTGTAGTGTAGAATAAGCACTGAACACTATCCCAACAAGGTAGCAGGTACTAATTAACCAGAAGAAAGTACTCCACTTCAATATTTGTGTAAAACAGTGGGCTTATGGTGGATAAAGTGGCAGGTGTTATTCTATTGTAGCCTAGACACACACACAACTACTGACACATTCACTTGGACACTTTGACATGCACTCACATACTCTAGCACTCACACACCCAATGACAGACTCACTCAGACACTGATACACCCACTCACAGTCCCACTCAACACTCACAAACCCATTCACAGACCTACTCAGATACTCTCACACAAACACTGAGACTCTGAGACAAACACAAACTCAGCCACTCACAGACCCTCTCACATCCACTCATGAACCCACTCAGGCACTCATGCAGCCACTCACAGACCTACTCAGACACTCTCACAGCCACTCACAGACCCATTCAGTCACTCAAGCACCCTCTCATAGACCCACTCAGACACTTAAGCACCCAATTACAGAACCACTCATACTCAGTCATACCCAATCACAGGCCTACTCAGAGACTCACCCGCTGCATCACAGACCCACTCAGAAACTCAAACACCACTCAGATTCTTGCACAAACACTCACAGACCCTCTCACACACACACTCACAGACCTACTCAGACACTCCCACACAAACTCATTGACCCATTCAGACACTCATGCAGCCACTCACAGACCTCCCTCAGACACTCTCACACCCACACATAAACCCTCTGAGGCACTCATGCACCCACTCACAGATCCACTCACACACTCTCACAGACACTCATAGACCCATTCAGACACTCATGCACCATCTCAAAGACCCACTCAGACACTTAAACACCCAATTGCAGAACCACTCATACTCTCTCACACCCTCTCAGAGAACTACTCAGTGACTCATGCACTGAGTCACAGACCCACTCACACACTCTTACACCCACTCACAGACTCATTCAGACACTCATACACTCACTCATAGACTGACTCACACACTCATGAAGGTACACGTAAACCCATTCAGACATTCTCTTATCTACTCACAGACCCACTCAAACACTCTCCCACACACTCACAGACCCATACATCTACTCACACACACAAAACCACTCATACACCCAGTCACAGACCCATACCACCACTCACATACCCATGCACCAATGTATACAGCCAGTCACACACACACTCTCAAAGATCACATTTTATGGTTATGAAATACAACTTTTAAAAAAGCTTAGCAATTCAGTGAAAAAACAAGCTTACAGGGGCGTTATAGTTAGGAAATAGAATTTTAAAAAATCTTACAAATTCACTGAAAAAACCAAAGGTTTCATCGCCATTATAGTTAGGCTCAGTTTTCACTTGTACAAAACCATAAAAATACAGCAGTTATAGTTATCTGAGTAAACTATAATTTATTCGCCCGCATTGCACTACTTAAGAACTCACATATTACATCACCCATGGTATGGTCATTGACATCACTGATGATATCATCCACAGAAAAACACACACACCTACTCATACCCCATCCAGTCTCTCATACACTCACCCACATACCCATAGATCCATTCACATACCTATTCACATATCATTACAGCTTTCCACACACCCACTCACTCATCAATGCAATCACTCACATACCCACTTACTCACACATACACTCACTCACACAGCCACTCACTTACTCATACAGCAGCTCAAACAACCATTCACTCACCGATACAAAAACCTACACATCCATACAATCACCCATACAGCTGGTCACACATCCACTTCATCAATCATACAATCACTCAGACTGGCAATCAGTCACCCATACAGCAGCTAGACATAACTATTGATGCTCCCATACAACTACGCATGCACTCACTCACTCTCATAACCACTTAAATACCCCTTCACTCATTCCTACAAACACTCAAATGATCACTCTCTCACCCATACAGCCACTTACCCAGACACTCACTCACAAATACAACTACTCCAACACACTCAGTTAACCAAACACCCACTCAATCTGCTACTCTCTCACTCATATAGCCATACACATAGCCACTCAGCCAACTACTCATGCACTCACTCACTCTCATAACCACTTAAATACCCCTTCACTCATTCCTACAAACACTCAGATGATCACTCTCTCACCCATACAGCCACTTACCCAGACACTCACTCACAAATACAGCTACTCCAACACACTCAGTTAACCAAACACCCACTCAATCTGCTACTCTCTCACTCATATAGCCAATCACATATCCACTCAGCCATCCATACAGCCACTTAGAAACCCATACAGCCACTAAAACCCCCCACTCACCCAACTATACATCCACTCACACAGGGGAAACAGTGTTTACAACGCTGTCTCCACATTGACCGGCTGGTTACCAGGCATACCATTACATCGCAAGTCATTACTACGACTAGCTGTAGGGGGTAGACTGGTGACACCGTCCCTGCTGTTGGACAAACTGGAGTATGAATAGTAAATAATGCTATTCCTAAGTCCAGCGCTCCCCCTACAGCAAGTCCTAGTAATGACTTGCGATGTAATAGTATGCGTTCTAACAACCTGGTCATTGTAACAACCGTGTTCTAATGGCATGCGATGTATTCACATGCATTGTAAGGGTATATATTCCTCACACAGCCACTCACTCACCCATACAGCCACTCACTCAGACACCCAGTCCCTCACCAATACAGCCACTCACATGGCCACTCACCCACCCATACAGCTACGCATGCATGCATTTATTCACCCATACAGTAGCCTCTTTTGAAAAAATCCGGCCTAGATAAAACTGAATTGAAAAATTACAGGCCCATAGCCAACCTCCTGTTTCTTGCCAAAATAGCTGAGAAAGCCATGAATACCCAACTTGCGGAATTCATCGAGCAACACCATCTGCTCGATGAAACACAATTTGGATTCCGCAAGTTTCATGGAACTGAAACAGCGCTCATCAAAGCGGCGGACGACATCCGACTAATCAGAGACCAAGGTGGTGCTGCACTACTGGTGCTTCTAGATTTATCGGCTGCCTTCGACACGGTCGACCACAAGATCTTAGTCGACCGTGTCGAAAAGATGGGCGTGCAAGGCCTGGCAAAAAAACTACTGGCATCTTTTCTGACGGATAGATCCCAGGCAGTTATCCTGGGACAATTCGAGTCTGCGGAGTTGTCACTGCCATGTGGGGTACCTCAAGGTTCATCCCTTAGTCCGACACTTTTCAACATCTATGTGTCGGACCTCGCTAAAACCATCAAAGCGCATGGGATGAACCTTACCTCATATGCGGATGACACCCATCTGATTCTGGCTGTCAGAAACGATGGGGAAACAGTAGCGGAGAGTTTTAAAACAGGTATGCTGGCCATTGGACAATGGATGGCAGCAAACTGTTTAAAACTGAACTCCGATAAAACTGAGGTGGTAACCTTTGGCCATCTCAGTTCCAATTGGTCCCCAATATGGTGGCCATCATCCTTTGGAGCCTTGCTCAAACCTGCCACGAAGGTGAGAAATCTGGGGTCATCTTCGATGACAATTTAAACTTTATGGCTCATGCCAATCAGACGGCCACCACAGCGTCTACAAACTACGCTTGGTTAGGAAGATCCTTCCCTTTCTTCCCAAAAATGTAGGCAAGACACTGGTCAGCGCCCTGGTCCTGTCTGCATTAGACTACTGCAATGGCTTATTTGCCAATGCCCAAGTCAGGGTTATCAAGAAAATGCAGATAGTCCAAAATGCAGCAGCCAGACTTCTCTCAGATATTCCCAAATTCATGCCTATAATTGAGACCTTAAGAAGTTTTCATTGGCTCCCTATCAGGAACAGAATTAAATTCAAAACACTGTGCATTGTCTACAAAACGCTACATCACCAAGCACCTCAATTCCTGAAAGACCATCTTGTCCCATATACTCCTTCTCGGACACTCCGTTCAGCTAAACTGAATGATTTGGTTGTACCACGAACTAAGTTGGTCAACTGGGGAGACAGACGTTTCCTGGTTGCCGCCCCAAAACTATGGAACACACTCCCGCAATCCATAAGATCCAGCCCAAATCTCATGTCCTTCAGAAAGAAACTAAAAACATGGTTATTCAACCTCTAAACTCATAAGACCGCACAGGAGAGCATACAAAAGTACAGCGCCGAGACGCCTGCGGGCAATTGTTCGCGCTTAAGAAATGTTAAAAATAAACAAATGAATAAATAAATAAATACACCCCAACTGATTGACCCATACAGTCCCTCACACATACACTCACACTGATACAGACTGTCACAGAGTGACTCAGATGGCAAATATTAGAAACAGTATCACTTATTAGTAATACAGAAAGAATAGTAATTTAAATTATAGTGTAGCATGGTCTATATCTTGAAGTCTTAGAAACATTTACAAAACCATTACACTCACTAAATGATGTAATCAGTAATGTCATTTGAGGTGTCATGAGTGATGTCATGAGTGATGTCACTGACCATGTCATGAGTGAAATCTGAGCCTAATAAGAAAGTCCTTGCAACCTTTTTTTCAGTATATATATATATATATATAGGACCTAGTTTTCACAGGAAAAGCATTTTTTGACTTTCCTATAACTTTGGCGTTGTTTGATCAATCTGCGTTAATTTTCCCCCCAAAAGTATCAAAGTAGGCTCTCTGTGTCATGAAACGTTTGGAGACCAAGAAATAGGGACATGAAATAAGGGTGTGTTTGTACTGTTAATTCCCATATAAACACATTGTTGAATCTACAGCCCGCATCCTTGGATGGAATTGCACCAAATTTGGCAGAAATGTAGGTGTTGTTACACAGATTCTGCTTTGGTGCAAATCCGTTCAATAGTTTTTGAGAAATGTAAGCTGTAATTTATAGTGATATCTCTGGTCGTGGATATTTTGTTACAATTTTGTGATTTATCGCAACTGTACGTGCTAACAGGAATGCTGTGATTGGCTGGACAAATGTGAACAGGAAGTTGCGGCTGCCATTTTATCTATCAGGAATGGTTCCTGGGGATAAGATCTTCTGTGAAAGCGAATATAAGGGGTCAGGTTCGAGATACTATGACCCCGGGTTTCAGAAATATAAGTCTTAATGACACAAGTTATGTGTCCAAAATAGATTTTTTTTTCGTGCACAATATGTGCGATGACGCCACGATTGCCATTGTGGGCCCTGTGTAATATCGTGGGGACATTGCGACTATTGCTGCAACACCTTGAATATTGGTGGAAATATAAAAAAAATAAGTCAATCATGAATACACATTGTATTATAGTGAGATTCTGAACATTTTTTTTATAGAGTTAGTTAGATAGTGATCTATCTAGTGTGATGGTTAGAATTAATTATATAGTTATAATATTTTAGTGTGGTGGTGGCTATTGAATTCCTGCTTTTGCCTTCCGCATTTCGCGACGTATGCACCAGGGATCGCCATTTCTGTCATTGCAACCTCCAGCCTCACTGTAAAAATGGAAAATAGTTTTTAGAGATGGTTGTTCTAGAAATTCACTAGAAAACATGAGTTTAAAGAGTGCAGAAATAAACCCGCAGTGTGCAAAATACTGTAATATGTGTGCATATATGTATTTTTCTCTTTATTGTAAAGACGCGATTGTCGCAGTTAACAACATAGTCTCACCACACCAAATTACTGCAAAAATGGAAAATAAGTCTGAAAGATGGATTTTAAGAAATTTTGTACAAACAACATGAGTCTAATCATGTTTTTAAGGATGCATGTATGTAGTAATATTTGTAGCACAATGTTTTGAACGTATTTTTTTCTTCATATATTTGGATGTGCTGGTGGTTGTTGAATGTGTGCTTTTATTTTGTGATTTTGCGATGTATTTGCGATATTGCGAGGTTCCCAAAAAGAAAAATAAATAAGGATCTTTAGAAAAAAATAACAATATTTTGGGTACTGGGGTAGCTCCGACAAGAGCCGTTGTGTTGATTGTGTGTATATGACGGCTACACATAAGACTGGATGCTGAATTTCAGGTTACCTAGAAACACCCTGTTTTCTTCGTCTGTAAACTGCACTCCATCAGTTCTATAAATTCCATGCATGTCAAAATGCAGATTGCTGTTATAGATACAGTCCATGCAAAGGTCTCCGAGGAATGCAGAAACAGTTTTAATGACATGTTTCCTGCCTTTGTCAATCTGCTACAGAATTAATGTGGCTACTTCTATTGGCATATATTAGAGTACACCAATACAGTGTGAGGGAAAAGTGACATCAGTTCTGCAAACGTATCTTTCAATGGATTAACAGCCCTACGCAAGTCAATGTGCCTAGGCCATTGCCACCACAGTGCACAATCATGAGGTGAGGAGCTCGGCAATCCAGAATGCTTTAGCCAAAGCCAGCAACTGATGAAACTTTAACCCTCACTGGCCAAACCAAGTAATCTCTACATTTGGCAAACCTGAGTCCCTGTCAGTAGCTTTCTTTTTTGCAGCCTCTTTAGTAGGCTTGGGCGCTAAATTCCGTTCCGCACGCGGAATTTGGGTAATTTTGCGTTCCGCGGAGAACGAGAAATTGCCCAAAATTCCCGTTTCGTGACTTCGTGAAATTTTTTGCTTGTTCGCTTCTCCCAAAATGCATGTTCACGAGAAATTTCCAACCGAGCAGGTAAACAGCGATTGCGAACAGTAAAAAAACATTGTGAACACGCAATTCCGCGTGTTCGCGGAATTTCTGCATGTTCGTGGAATTTTTTACTGTTTCGCGGAGATTTGCGTAACGCGATTACGCAAATTCCACCCACCCCTACTCTTTATCCCAATATACATAGCTGTGGCCAACAAACCACACTCTAAGCATTTTGAAGTGAAGGAACAATAGCAGTCAGGAGAAGGTTGGAGCTGAAGGATGTAGTTTTCCAATTAAAAAGCAGTTGAAATTGAGGTGTTTTCTTTTTGTTTAAAAAAAAAGATATATTTCATTAGATGATGTCAGTAAACAAGTGAATAAAATTAGGTAGTATGTTGGATGCGTTAGTAAGAAGTCCTAATATTGGTTGTTGTTCAAAAAAGAAATGTAGTACAGACATGGATATGCTTCTGAATCTGTGCAGTAAACTACACCTGCTGTATCTCATTTGGAAGTAGCGTGTTCCTTCTGGAATTTGCGGTGAACTTGTGACCTACTGGTTACACTGGGTTTCTAGATACACTTAGCGTAGAGTGTAGTGGGGGAAAGGTGCTAAAGACACAGAATATATTGTTTTAAAGTTGAGTTATGACAAAATTAGAGAGTAATGATAAACTTTAATTTCTAATTGAGGACTATTTAATAAACTGTTGTGCAATATCTACATTTTAAGAACCTGAAGCAAGATATATATGTTTGTACTCCAGTATTTTTTTAGCAATTACACCATGATCATCTTGAAAAAATCACAAACATGCGAAGACAAGAGCATCGTTTTGAAAGAGAGTGGAAAGTTTAATAGGTTGGGTTGCTTTATAATAGAGTGGTGTACCATTCTTGTGCGTAGTTTTTACAAATCCTAACTGTGTCAAAACTATTTAAAAAATAGCTAACCCAACAATATAATCTATTAACTTAATTCACTGGTATGTACATAACTTTTTAGTTATTTAAAATAAATACACAATAAATGAAGATGCATATGGGAGTTTGATAAAAAGAGTAACACAGTGATATGAAAAAAATATGAGATGAACTGTATCAAACAGAGGGTATTTGTTTAAGATGTTAGTATGAAATGTTTTGGGAAGTAAGGGAAAAATTAAGTAGTGGCTCCTAAATCCCATTGTGTAGTTTACAGAAAAATAATAGTATAGTATTGTTCAAAGTTGTAATGAGAAATATATTTAAAGCTAAAAATGTTTTAATTTCTATGCATCATGTGCAGAATAGATACATCTATGTTATTTGCATACTGGGAGTTGTAGTACATTTGGTTACATTATTAAACAGGAGTTGTGTAGTCACAATTAAAACATAAGATAATAGAATTCCTAAAGTGTTGCACCTTTATATGTATTACAGACAGTGCCTAATTTGAGCAGGTTCTTTCAGGTGCTCAGCACCGGCACTTCTTTCACAGGGCCAGGGCTACAATTTCTGACCCTGCAGGTGGTGGTCTCAATATTAATTGTTCAATTTAAAAATAAAAAGAATAACATACATTGCATGGTTACTGGATGGTAAATGTTCATAGACAGGCCAGCATATGCCTGTCCAGGCAGGCATGATTGTGTTTCACCACGTTAGTGATGATGTCATCACGCCGATCACAAACCCAAGAAGTTATCGACAAACTATGTCTTGAATTCTATTCCCCAAGTCTACTGCACCCTGCCACTGCCCGAGCCTAAGCCTCCGATTGGATAATTGTATATGGGGGCTGGCTCATGATGGAGTTGAGGCAAGGAAGCTGCGAGAGCGCATTTGGAACTTGGAAGTGAGGCTCTTGAGGAAGAATAAATTAAAGTAAGTGTGGACTTTCCACTTGCTGTGTAGCCAGAGTAGCATATCCTGCAGCCCTGCATTAATGCTATCCTCAACGTGCTTGATGAGGCTCTGGTCCAACACAACTTTTGTGTGCCATGACCTCACCTGCAGAATCTGTGCTCTGTACCCCAGCATGGTAATTGCTGTGCTTGCGTGAGTCCAGTAGGCATCACAGCCATACTTACCGGTATTGGCAGCATTACGGCTGGGGACAATGCATGTGCTGTAGCAGGCAGGGTCACAGCAAGCTGAGCAGTGGATGCTGATGCTGTTGCCATCCCTGGACCTACTAATTACAGGCAGCTCTTGTAGTGACATCACCTGCTGTGCTCGAGCAGCTACCTGTTCTGAAAATAACCCAGTTATACTGCACTGATTAATATATGCAAAAAAAAAGCATTTTCATTTGGTGTACATTTTGTTTTTGCACTTGATGTAGGTAAGAAAGTAAAACACGTCATCTTCCTCTCCTTCAGGAAAGACAACAGGAAAACGTAGAGTTCAAAATAGCAGGGACATGTGCAGGCTGACAGTAAACAAATGATGGACGGAATCCTGACAATGCAAACATTCTCCCCCAGTCAAAATATCTGGGTTAAATCCATCATTTTTTGCCCACTACGCCACCCCAGTTTGGACCCAGCCATATGCAAATCAGTCTTGACCCTTGTGCCCCATGGGAACAGTCCAGACCGAACTGCCAGGCCAGGTCCTCCCTGGACCGAAAACAAGCATCCTGGGACCGGTTTTAGGGTATGTCAACCTTCTTCAGCCAGACTAGCTTGATTCCAGTGGCACAGTGAGCAAGGGACCCAAGTCTGCGCATACCCATCCCACAAATGTACAGGCTGACGACAGGGGTCATAGGCAGCGGCAGTGTTATAGATGAGAGAGAGAGCAGGAGTAAAGAGTAGAAAGAAACAACAGGAGAGGAGAGAGATAAGATGGAGCTAAGTAGAAGAAAAAGAGAGCAAATCAGATACAAATAGTAGGCAGCCATTATGTGAAGGTAAGAGCCTTAAGAATAGAAAAGATAGAATGAAAGGATGTAGAGGACAGGACAGAGGAAAAAACGCAGACAAATGATAAAACGGAGACACAGCTAATCATTGCTGGAAGAGTGATAGTAAAGCGCCAAGATCGAGGGGAGAGAGAGCAGAGCATGGATAAAAATGAAGAGGAACAAGGGCAGGGGTAGAATGAATAGAGGGCAAATCAGAAATGCAGGGAATAAAGATGATAGAAAACAATTAGAGCGGTGAGAGGATAGACTCAGTGAAAAGACTTAGGGGACAGACAACAGATCAAGGTTAGAAGATAGAGACTGAGGCATTAAGAGTATTGAAAGTGGGACTCACCGGAGAAAGAAGTGAGCTGTGGCCTCCTTGGCAACATTTTCAGCACCTGCACTTCTTTTTTTACAAATTAAGCACCGATTACAGAGTAGGTAATATTTGTTAGATAGGTATTACGAAGTGTTTGTCAATGCATTTTTTTACTTATATGAGTGGTTTGCATTTGCTTAGATAGTGTGATTTTTTTGTGGTTGCAGAAAATTATATGTAGGGTGGGATTCTTGAGTGTATTTAAAGATGTAGAGAACTATATATTTTGGAAGATGGCTTGAAGGTGTATATCTATTATGGAAACACATATATGTTAACATGGTGATCCTTATTCTTTAAGGCTAATGAAAACTTCATGTACGTGGGGGGAGTGGTGCATTTCTTTATGCGCTGTTTAAAATTGAGGAGAGTTTTTGGTGAGGGGGACCGTGCATGCCTGCTCCAAAGGATAATAATAAATGGAAACTGTGCTGACCCTGCGCCCTGGCCCACCCTAGGGGTAACTACAACGACTGACCAGAGCACTATGCACTCGGCTGCTTGGTTCTTCAGGAGATCAAAGTTCAAATCCTTGCTGCAGTATATCTCCTGCCATTTAGGGCTAATTTCACTGATTTTGGGCATGATTTACTCCTTGTAATCAACTCAAGCCACCTGGAGAATTTCCAACAGGCCTCCTTGCTTCTACAAGGACACAGATCACTGGGAATTTAGTTTCCCGACTTCTTGCACTAGCCTTTTCCTCTGCCTGGCTGTTTTCAATGTCACACAGAAGGGCAGTGGAGTCAAAATCTTCCCACAGCTGGCCTTCAGGAGGCATAAGTGGACCAGTACCACTGGCCCTGAGAGACCCATCTCCCCATCATGGGAGTCAGCTGCAGACAAATTCTATAGCAGGACATGAGGTTGCTTCTCCTTCCAGCTGGTCATTACTCTGCTTTCGTCTTCTTCCAGGTCCAGGGTCTTCTTCTCTGTGGGTACTATGGATGCCACATTTATAACAGGCAAAATCCTGTGGGGGGAGGAGACTCCTGGCCCCTTCCTAATCAACATGATAAAATGTCTCTGGAATATCCCTACCTGATTTTGCAGCTCCCTTTTTCAATGTCCCTATCTACTGAAATTGACAATTTGCACTCTCGTGTCTTTTGAAATCCAAAGACAGTTTACTTCAAATTTCCCAAATCCCCTAAGTGGTTCTCTGATTTTTCATTCACATTAACATATTTTTACATCACCCTAAAATGGATTACTCTCCTCAAGTTTGTTATATAGCCAGATAGCCCGGCATATTTTGCTACTATGTCCCCCTAACTGCACTTAGGTCTACCTCCTGGTTCCCATTGTATAATCTTCCATTATTTATTTATTTATTCGTTTGTTTGTTTGTTTGTTTGTTTGTTTATTGATTTGTTCATTTTTGGAGTTTCTGGAGCAAGGGTCTAACCACATAGACAGTTGAGCACTTCTCAGACATTGATAAAAAGGGATTTATGAGCACGGGCATCTATAGCAAAAGATCAAATATAACAAAAATCAGTATGGTGAAGCTGGAGATTAATAACAGAAACTGCTAGACCTTGAGATGTGTTCTGAAGGGATAGATTTTTAAAGCCTGTGTCCCAGGATTCTAATCTGAGGTTTAGATGTCATGAGTACAGGCTTAGAGTGTAGCTTTTTTTGGACTTTGATATTTTACAAAATTAAGCAACTTATGCTTCCTGTATTTTTTCATCTCTGATCTCAAGTATGGTGAAGATTGCCCTTTAAGCAGGAAGACTGACTGAAGTGTAAGACTCAGTATGTTATGTAATGTTAGTTCCTGCATCCAGTTGAAGCAGATAAAAGAGGGGCGGGTGTGATTTGGTGTGAATTGTACTGCCCGTGTTGGCCTTCAAAAGAAAAACCGAGGATTTGGAGAGGCCACGAAGTAGACTATTTCCGTTTTGTCTAGGTGCAAAAGTACTAGAGCTGCACCACACTTCTGAAGTCTGAGGGTGAGACGGAAAGAGGGATTGAGAACTCCTCTATGTGGCAGTGACAGCTTGCTCATTAGAATGTTATGAGTCAAACCCTGCCCCTACCACAAGTTAAGAAGTCTGAACTCAAGACTTTTTTGTTTGTTTCTTATGTTTTCTTGTCCTTTTGTTTTAATTACCTTACATAGATATAGTGAGCTTGGGTACATTCTACTTGGGCTTAGTTAGGTGTTCTACCTTCCTCAATGTAGGCATGGTATATATTGATTATTATCTATTGCTTACCCTAATTAACCAAATGTTCTGCGGCAACCGCTCCATTAGAGCGGAGTGCCGCCCCCACCACCACTAGCAAGTAAAATGGGATTTAACCCTGTTTTATTATCATTTTATTTTAATCCTCTGGACCCGCCCCAGGACTCTGACAAGTCTTGGAGGCGGGTCCAGGAGATGGCACTGCTGGTGGGCACTCCCTTCACTGGGCATGTGCAGTGAAGCTCTCTCCAGCCCCAGCTGAGTTGCAGGGCCTGGAGACATGAATATATACATATATTATCTATTTTCCTTTATATCTCAATATTCAATGTTAAAGCTTAGAAATGCACTCTGGAAAAGAACAGTAGGTTAAATATTCCATCCAAAATTCAATGTTCATAGATGTAGAAATTCTTGTTACAGTGAACACGTATTTAAGTAAAGAGAGAAAGTTTTCTTATTTCAAATCTGTAATTAATGATCTTTTCCATTATGTAACAAGCCAGAAGTAAACGCCATTCTTCAGACTCCCGAGAGCTTTATTAATCTTTTTCTCTCATTAATTAAAGATACATATTCATAGCCAGCCAATGCATTTTTCCCGAAACCTTTATTGATTCTCCAGGGATAATTATTTCTTATGTAAGATGAATGCCATCATATAAAGCAGTCAGCATAGCAGTTCTATAGAAGTGACAGTATTTCTTTTGAAAGACATGAACCCATTGCACAAATTCAAATACGCTATGTAATATTCACAAGATATTTCAGATAAGTACGAATGTAATGAAAAGTTTCAATAAACTTGTAGAATGATCTTCCAAAAAAGTATTGGCATGTATTAAATGGTGTTCCCTGTGATTCGAGGGTCCCGTGTAAATATGTGAATGCCATAAATACATGGTATTCCTATGGTATACATGGGTTCTTGTGCTCCGCTATTAGTTGGGATTAGCCCATGCTTAAACTCAATCCCTGATGATTGTCCATAAATCATAGGAACAACAAAGTTAAAGAGCAACTGAGAAACTCTTTCAGAAAATAAATTTATGCCCAATGTAGACAATCTGGGTACTAATTGAGGGGATACAACCTTTCTCAGCAGAATGTAGAATTCCTGTCAGAGAGAATCACAAGCAAACCACAAATTAGCCTGTGCTTAACCCTCTGGCAACTTGGCATAAAATTGGGCAGGCTTAACTTAGAGGCAATGTGTAAAGTAAATATGCAGCACTTCAAACAGTGACAAAGTGAAAATACATCACAAGAAAAATCCTACCTCAATTTAGAAAACTATAATAAAATGTAATAGATTGTTTGAGACCAAAACTACAAAAATCCAATCAGTTGAACTAGAGATATGCAATTTGAAAGATTTAAGTCAAAGCAGGGCTTAGAAGCAAATAGCGCCAAAATTGCACTTATCTGGTTACACCTGACAGAGATAAGGGGCCCGATGTAGGTAAATCTACATTTACCACTTCATAAATACCGAATCATACCGAATCAGTATTTATGAAGTGGTAAATTAGAGGGGGGGAGATGTAGGTATTTCAGATTCGGTAAATACCGAATCTGTAAGATTCGGTATTTACCGATTCTGTAAATACCGATTCGGTATCCCCCATTGCTTCCTATGGGCCTTGAAGCCCATAGGAATCAATGGGCATTACCGATTCGGTAATTACCGATTTGTGCAAGGGTGCAGGGGGTGTCACTTTGACACCCTCTAGCACCCCCAAAACAGGCATGTGAGCCATGTGGCACACAGACATGCCCTAAGGGCATGTCTGTCTGTCACATGGCATATGTGTGCATGCACACATGTGCATGCACACCTGGATTCGGTATTTTAACACCCAATTGGATTGGGTGTTAAAATACCGAATCTGAAGGGCCTGTGGGACAGAAAGTAGTCCCAACTACATCCCAAATTTAAAATTCGGTAAAATTACCGATTCGGTATTTTTGCGATTCGGTAATTTTACCGAATTGGTAAAATACCAAATCGGACAAAAAAAGGTCCCCTACATCTCAGTAGGCCAAATACCGGTCGGAAACGGCCGAAATCGGCCGTTTCCGACCGGTATTTGGTACCTACACCGGGCCCAAAATCACATGTTCAAGCTGACCACAACAGAGTATGGGCCGGATACAGGGACCCAAGTAAATACCGATTCGGTATCCCCCATTGCTTCCTATGGGCCTTGAAGCCCATAGGAGTCAATGGGCATTACCGATTCGGTAATTACCGATTTGTGCAAGGGTGCAGGGGGTGTCACTTTGACACCCTCTAGCACCCCCAAAACAGGCATGTGAGCCATGTGGCACACAGACATGCCCTAAGGGCATGTCTGTCTGTCACATGGCATATGTGTGCATGCACACATGTGCATGCACACCTGGATTCGGTATTTTAACACCCAATTGGATTGGGTGTTAAAATACCGAATCTGAAGGGCCTGTGGGACAGAAAGTAGTCCCAAATTTAAAATTCGGTAAAATTACCGATTCGGTATTTTTGCGATTCGGTAATTTTACCGAATCGGTAAAATACCAAATCGGACAAAAAAAGGTCCCCTACATCTCAGTAGGCCAAATACCGGTCGGAAACGGCCGAAATCGGCCGTTTCCGACCGGTATTTGGTACCTACACCGGGCCCAAAATCACATGTTCAAGCTGACCACAACGGAGTATGGGCCGGATACAGGGACCCAAGTAAGGCCGCTGAACAAAGTACATTCAATCCTGGTTTTCAGAGTATTGTGAGATCCTGCATCGAGGATGTGTCACTCAGCGAAAGATCAGAGGCAACTGAGGAGCTGAGATACGGAGTCCTGTGTCATCATCAAGGAGGCTGTGGTCAAGGGTCTTGTGATTCAAAGTCCTGCGTCAAGGATGCGTCATGCAGCAGTGGTTCTGAGGAAGCTGTGGGCCTGCGTTGCAAAATTCTGCATCATTGTCGAGGAGGCCATCGATGAGGGACTTGCGATGCGAAGGCCTGCATCATGGATGCATTGCGCAGCTGTGGTTCTGAGGAAGCGGAGGACTGTGATGCGAGGTCCTATGTCAGGGATGCATCTTACTTTGGCAGTTCCGGTACAACTGTGAGGAGATGCGTTTACCTGCATCGGTTCTGCTCACAGGACCACAGCTGGTTTGGCAAAGCACTTTCAGGCCCATATCCAAGGTTCCAGGACTGGGGTGGCACCACTTAAAGGGTAGGACTAACAGCACGCAGATTCCAAGTGCTGGATTCAAGGTGATTGGAGTCACTGGGGTTCTGATCAGGAGACCAGCCAACTAACCCTTGAAGTAACTCTGGTGGTCCTGGTCCAGTCCTTTTCACTTAGGCAGCAGAGTAGCAGAATAGCAGTTCTTCTCAGGCTCAGGCTCAGGGGTTAGAGGCGGCAGACCCGGAATTTGAGATCGGCCCTGGACCAGGGTTCAATTCCCCGCCTCAGCGGGTCTTGGGCTCAATAATTCCACGGACTCGATAATTCTCGCTCCGGTGCCTTCTCGACTCAGGGGTTCACACTCTGCGACTCTGGGCAATAGCTTGCTTAATCTCCACAACGGCCCCTCGCGGCGGGATGCCTGGCTTTCACCTTGTGGATACCCTGCTGGGGTTATCTCACAGGGGATTACCAGGACGGGTTCCCTAAGCAAGCGCCGGGAAACCTACTGCGGGTAGCTGTGCGCTATATAAGCTCAAATACATTTTCTTGCAGAGAAGCACAGCAATCCTTCTAAGTCTTCTACGTGTCCAGAAGTGTACTGGAGAGTTAGGTCTGAAGGTCCAATATCTATACCTGATGCCCACTTTAAAATAGGAGTCGTTTCTTGGGGTTTCCACCCCCAGAGGTGCCTGGAATATCCTGCCTTCCTTGCTGTGGCCTCAGCTTGTCTAAGGTCACAAACAACTATTGGCAGAATTGTGACTTAAAATGCAACTTTACCATTAAAGAGGGTTTCAAATTAATATTTATAGACACCAAGCTCAACTTCCCTGACTGCTTCCTAATACAAGTTATCACTTTTTAAATGTAATAAGGGAGCCCAATATTATCCTGTGGGAGAGGCAGGCCTCACAGTAGTGATAAACCAATGTAGGCGTTTCTCACTACCAGGACATGTCAAACTTAAAAATAAATCTCCACCTCTTTAAATACACTGCACCCTGCCCTCTGGGCTGTGTAGGGCCTACCCTAGGGGTGACATATGTATTAAAAAGAAGGGTTGGGCCTAAAAAAAGTTTCTCTTGCCAGATCCAAATGGCAGTTTGGATCTGCCCACAAGGCTGCAATGGCAGACCTAAGACATGTTTAATAGGCGACTTAAGTGGGTGGCACATTGAGTGCTACAGGCCCACTACTAAATATTCCAACCAGGTGTAAGTACATTTTCCCATGTTCTAGGGAGAGAACACAAGCACATTAGAACTGAATAGCAGCCAAATTCAGCAACATAGGAGAGTGAGGGCAAAATGGTTGGAGGTGACCCTGCAGTGAGGGTCAAGTCGAACACACAAGAATAGCTTGATGTTGGTGAGTATAGTTTCTCAGATTTCTCATATCTTTTTCTAAAATAATCACACAGCTTGGACATTATATTTGTTGTGAGTCATACTTGTGCTGTTTTAACTAAACAATTCCACCACACAACCATCCTTCACTAAACCTTGGATGTTCAGCCTTTTTTCTCCTTAAAGTCAACACCTGAAAGGAGATGCCTTGCAATTCAGTGAGCTCACATTAGAAACATGTCATTGCATTTTCACCAAAAGTGGCAATACTTGACCTTGAGTTGCATATATGCAGTAGAAATGGCTTGATAGATTTCCTGATATGCCACAAAAGTATTGGACAGTTCCAATGCAGCCTCTTCGGAACTTCTAACTTTGTATACAAATCAATTGAAAAGTTTGCAAAACATGCACCACTTGGCACAACATTTTCAAGTTTCTCCCGTGAGGCTTCTTCCTAACTCACCTAAATAAAGTTGGGCTTACTTGCTTGGTCCAACTTGAGGCAGAGATTTCCACCCACCACTCTCAAAGTTCAGCGTGCCTGGTAGAGAAATGGGTTCCATCCATTTAGACCACCCAAATGTTTTGCTTTTCATCACCCAGTTTTTGGACCTTTATTGTGCTTGAGTATCACTACCTGAGTCTCACCCATGGTAATTTCACAGTAATTGGACTGAGCGTGTTTAACAACAATGTTCCCCTTTGAAGACAGGGCTGATGCAGTGCAGCTAGGGTAAAGGGGCACTAGGCTGATTACAGGTGAGCATGTTTTCACATGCGCGTGCATGTGTGCAGTCTGGGCCTTTGAGATTGCTGTCATACACATCCCAGCAATTTCACACATATAGCCCGCTGCAGAAAGGACCTGCTGGCCCAGGTGTTGACATACGGTATGTCTCAAAATATTATTGGGCATTCATAGATATAACATTAGGGTCTACTGGAAAATCTGTAGCATCACTGTATTAGAGACATAGCTGAAATCTGATGTAAAGAGCTGTTTCACTCCAGTTAGGCCTTAACAGTCCAGCGAGGTGCCAAATGTGGGTGAAACATGTATGCTGAGTTTGAATATGCAGGTCCAAATAACATACATGTACATCTAATGGGTCGTCCAGAATTGTCTTATTTCTCTGGCTCACCTCAGAATCAGATTACTAGCTTTTAATTCCCCCTGCTAGGCCAAGTAAGTTACTGTGCTCCTCAACAGAGGAAACAAATGCCTTGCCACATGAAAGGAGGAATTATCAGTGATTGACTCTGTTCCTGGTTAGGAAGGGATGGGAAGGAAAATCTGTATCTGATATTTATATGTCACACTTCACCTGGGTTGGGACTGCCCAGGCTCAAAGAACAAAGGAGGAAGGGCAGATATTTGGATCCAACACAGGGGGGCTCCCCTTTGAAGTTTTGTTTGGAAGGATAACCAGCAGTTATGCCAGGAAGAGGTGGAACTGAGGCCTGAAGAGGTGCTCTGCACAGAGAATATCTGCTCTGCAGGAAAGCTGGGACAGCGGTGGAGGGATGATGTTGCATTCTCGGATTGGCCAGGGGTGTCTGGCATCTAGAACTTTCCACTCACACTTCAAAACCCCGGCACAAGGAAGAGGCAGTGAGAGAGACCCTGGACCTGGATGGAAAAGGCAGCATCAGCATGGACAGCTGGAAGGAGAAGCCACCTGATGCCTGCAGCTGTTGCTCAGACCTAGACGGTCTCTCCAGGGCCACCAATGCGGGCTCCCATATGCCCCCTGAGAACCATTTGGAGTGGACATGGCTTTGCTGTCCCCTGGATACCCTGCAGGGAGTCTGTGGAGGGCACAGCAAAGGAAATGGCGGACACGGAGAGCTAGTGAAACCAGCTCCCCACAAAGAGCACCTGTTTGATTCCAAGAGACCTATTGAAAATTCTCCTGGTGGCTAGGACTTAGGCTGAGCCCAAAATCAAGAAAACAGGCTTAACAGGGCCTGCTTTATGCACCTTTTAACATGGCCTTTAAACATGGCTAGGTATGAATGGAGTGTGTGTGGCTCGGCTGCTATTTCTATCCTTATCCCCAAGGAGGATAAGGATAGATTTACCTCCAGACCGCACGGGTCAGCGCAAGGTGCATATTTGAAAATGCCCAGGGAGGAGTTGTGCATGAGAACCCCTCCCCAGAAGCCTACTGGGTCCCGAGACCCCATCCCCGGGACCCTGAAGGTAGAGGAGGCGCTGCAATCTGCATTATTGCTGCTGTAGGCACAGACTCCAGGCAGGAGAGAGGAACAATGTCAGCTCCCCTCCTCTCACAGCACAGTGCTGGGTGGGATTTGAGCCTCTAGGGCAGCGTGTGTGTGGGCTCCACACCCTGCCCAAATAATTAAAGATGGCTGTGGGTGGCCTGCATGGGAAGGAATCCATTCCTGCACTAAAACGAGCCTGCCCATAATGGAGGCACCTTTGCACTGTGGAAAAAGGGGGCCTGCTTTTGGGCAAGGCAGTATCAGTAGATGTACAACATCATGTTTTTTGTAGTAATCTAGTAGATGGTATTAAAATGGGCAAAGCCCTAGTCTTACTCTTGTTCAATGTCATGGTCTAAAAGATTTCCTGCTGATATCTGTTCTTGTATAAGCTTTTTATCATGTTCACTACAATGAGACTCCCAGACCTCCACTCACGAGATTCATAGAGTACATTTCCTTGGAAAATCTTCATGATTTGATGTCTATTGCTGCTTAATGGATATGGATAGGCAGATATACACCAATAGACATGCTGTGGGTGTAGACCTGTAGCCAGAAGTATATTTTTTGTCGGGCATGGCCATCAGCTATGACCAAACATTAAAACAGTGCGCTATATAAATGCTTTGATTGATTGATTGATTGCTATGTAAATGCTTTCTTTTCCAAATACTGGGTGTACTACTAATTATCAATCCCCAGAATATTATCGTACAAGAATAGCAAAGACAGTATATTGAAAGGTAAGTGCACATAGGGAAGTATAGATTTACTATTCCTAACTCCACATCTACATACCTTTAAGAAACATATATCGTATAGGTACATATATGTGGAGTAAGGTATATAAAATCTATATTTTGGATTTGATATTCTGACCTCAATGTTCTGTGCCATCAATATTCGGGTTTCAATATTCAGGTGTACTTCATTGGATTTTAAGTGAAGGAATATGTGGATTTTTTTCAGGTACATATTAAAGAACCCTCAATCAACTTGCACAACCATCCCAGCAATTAGATGGGATTTAAAATAGAAGGGTGTAAAGTTGCAAAGTAGACTGACTTGCAAATGTGTGTATTTTCTAAACTGTTCATACTTTTTGAAATGCAAAGCTAACGAAGTTCTTTAAAAAAAAAAAGCTAACCTCAGCTCAGAGCCCTACCTCCTAGACCTCTTACCTCAGGCGGTGGATGTCCAACCTCCACACTCACATTTTTTTGCTAGAAGATGTCCTACATGGCACATTCTGCATCAGGTAATCGTCACATCTAGAAGACCTGAAAAGATAAACCTTACTTTATGGAAATGTAGGAAACTTCATCAGCTTCATAAAATGAGGAGTTTCTTAATTCCGCCCAAATTTGTAAGTAAATTGTTTAAGTCACCACTAATTTAGAATATCCTTATATAGAGCTTTGAGCATATCCATCAACATTGTTTTGGCAAATTAGTGGAGAACAGTGTGCTTTACTTAAAAAAAATCCATACTGACTTGTGGGGGGGGGGTTGAGACAAATATTTGTATTCGGAAACGCAGGATACTATCTCCCTATCTGAAATTCATTTTATGACAGGTATTCTGCCACCGTACTTATAATGATTTGCTGTAGATTTGTCCTATTGCCCCGAAAAAACTTTTAGTGTTGTTATTGTGGGCCCTCACACACCCAATTGGTGTCAGGCATCATCATAAGATTGCATTCTGGTGCCTAAACACGGCAGTTGGTTCTATCATTTTCCAGGTAGCACTCCTAATAAAGTTCTAATATTCACGGGGAAATACATTTTAAAAATACCTGGTGTTCACCCCAGTTTCTCTTTATTGAGGGATCCACTCATATGATTAAGAATATGAATAAATTGCTCGGGTGATCTAAGGGGAGGGATACTAGCCCTGCACCCTCCTACTAGGGCAAAATGTCTTAGCCCTTCCTCACAGCCCCTAATGGGTCCCGGGCTTTCATCAGGACTGATTATTAAATAACCCCCATTACCTATTGTGTGTCAAAGTCACTATTCCGTCATTGGTGTTGAGTCTGTCTTTTAGCAATTATCCCCATGCCAGACACATGACAAACATAGAGAGGCATATATTGGCGCCTGTGAGGTTCAAGAAAACAAAAGAACATAAAAGAATTAAAAGACATAGAACAAGAAGTTTGTTAACCTCAGCTATTCTAAAGGAGTATAAAAAGACTGTGTTAATGTAGGACATACCATGGTTGCATGGATCAACATGCTTGTTCCGTGCATGTGCCTTCACAAGAATGTGTGCCCACTCCCTCTAATAGCAGGATGAGGTCGCACGACAAAGATAGCATGCAATACCTTGCTTTTCACATGCAACTCTTTGCAATATGGGTGGATTAGTCAGCCCTTTGCAAATACATTTACATTACACAGCAACACACACACTTGCATACGAAGGAGTCGGTGTGGTATATCCCGCATATCACTGCAAATGTGATATATGTAGCACAAAATGATATCAAAGTCAGTAGTAATGGTAATAACATCTCCACCATAAAATTATAAGCAGCAATTTGTCAGAAGACAGCCTGACATTTAACTTGTCTTGGAACATGCAGAAAACGTAACAAGATAAATACAAACTGTAAAGCATTTTTATTCCTTTCTCCTTCTGAAATCTGGCTTGGTTATTTTGAGGGTGTTGCAGTATGCCCTGCCCCCACACCTCTACTTACAGCATGCATGGGTTTCTTTACTGATTAGAAAAAGACAGTAACACTCCCTCAGTCATTTGAAGGAGGGCTAAGATTATTATGGGCTGGCATGGCTCTCAAATGCAACCCCGTGGCTATGGCCCTGCGTGTGTAGGCTCTGGTGTACAGGAGCACAAAGAGTTGACGAGATACATTTTTCCAATATACTTCCCAATGCCATATACACCTTTACCATGCATTAATCAAGTATCCAGCCCATACTATGCAAAGGAAAGACCAAAGAGTGGGAGTGCTAATTCTAAATCATCATTTAGTAAATGGAGAACGCAGCTAGGACTGTGCCAAACTCACCCCTAGCTTATTTGCTTGATCGGAATTTCATATATGCACGTGCGGTCCAATTTGTATAATTGCACCTGCCTTTCTTAAACATACTAATGGGAAAAAATAACTTTTTTCTAATGTGTGCACGTACAAGTTGAGAATACATTTGTAAATCTAACTTGGATAAGTCCTAGCTTAGGAGTATGTGAACCTTCCCATCATGGTTTTCTTGTCACTTTTATTTTTAACCAATATTGTGCCTCAGGCCTCAAACATGAATTCAGTTAAAGAAGTCACAATTTGTGCACCAACGTTAACTGAATACTTTTGTGTGAAGCTATATACTAATAGGTCAGTTCACAAAATACCGAATTGGAGTGGGTTGCAATTGAACCTACGTCATTAATATTAATTGGTAGGTCACTAAGTGTGACCCACTGCGATTGGCTAAAATCACAGGTATGGTGGCCTGCGGGGGTCAGCAGTGTGCCACCTCTGTGATTGCTTTTAAATAAAGCAATTATTTTCAATGCAGTTTCCCCAAAATGAATGCAGGATATGTTTAAAAAAAAAAACTTTTAGAATCATGAACCACTGCCTACTCCTTAAAAATGGGTTTGTCACCTTCTTTGAGTTGGTGGCAAAATATTAATGTTTTGCACCAGATTTCAGGTACAAAATATTAATGCATAACACAAGGAATCAATATATGGAAGCGACACCTTTAGCAAGCCCCTTTCAAATACCAATTCCTTAATACATTTAACAATTTAGGAAAACCTTTTTCAAATTATGAAATGAGCTTAGTACAATTTTAAAAGGGTTTTAGCATTTGCATACCCCCTGATTTTCAGAATCAGAGGGTTTGTGAACGTTAAATACTTTTTACATGAGGCACTTTCATACGTGACACTTGGGACCAGATTTATCAATGCTTTACCTAGCCCCTGCACCATGCTAGGTGACGCAAAAACCTAGATTCAGATTTACCCAAACACACAATGGCTTTGGAAGTCTGGGGAAGGCTGTGCAAGACAATACCTTGTGTTGCACTGCTTGGTGGGAGTGTTAGATGGGTGGAGTGTGGGTGTTCACACGCATCCACCCATGTATTCTGACGTATTCCCAGATTTACCAACACAACACTGGCAAAGTGTCAGAATGGTACACCTTACCACCAGAGGTGCAATGAGGAGAAATATCTTTATTTCTCCCCATTCTTTCTTCTTCCTAAGTGTACTGCATTCTGCAGCACACTTAGAAAGAAGGAAATGGCTCTGTGAATTATTTTTGTGTAGGAAAGTGTCCTTTCCTGCACAAAAACAATCCTACCTACAACTCAGGCACCCTTTTAGCACAAGGGTGCCTGCATTGACGCAAGGCAGCACATTGTGCGGCAGCACAAGGAGGGGACAGGAATACACCATATAATGTTAAATCTGGCACCCTCCTGTGTTTTCGCGCATCACAGCGGAGCAAGGTGCCTTGCTGTGTTGCGTTTAAAGCTTGATAAATCGCCCCCTTAGTACATTTTATTGATGCTTAGCTATACCTTCTTGTTTCTTCTTTACTGTATGCAAAGTGCATAATAATGACTTACTTCACATTGTTTACCTTTGTTAAGCTTTTGGGCTCTGCTGGGGTGTGTTTTGCTGTGTTTGAATTATTTTATTCTGATGATTAAGGCTCCCAGTTTTGAATTTAAACTGATTTTGACATATAAACACAGATGGAATTTTTTTATCCTTTGTCTGTGAATAGAAACAGTAAAATACTGACAAACGGATTCCGACAATTGTATGTCGCAGCCGTGCTCCAAGCCCAGGGTTGTTACGCCTCGCCCCTCTTCCTGATTTAGGTTTGTGCCTGCAGACAGTAACACCTGCAGGGGCATATATCAGTCAATGAGAAAGAGCTCTTGGCAAGTTTTACTAGCAGAAGACATTATCATGCCACCCTCTAAGGTAAGTTTCTCTGCCCAGTGGGCATCATCGGTGTAACAATGGCCCAGCAGGGCAACATAGAGAGGTATTTCAGCATATGAATCTTCCCTTGTTCCTTGGAGTCCTCACCCCGGGGGTGCCTTCAGGTGGGATTAACAGCATCTAAATTAGATTGGGTCCCCACCTAGCCCTCACTGTGTAATGTGCTCCCTCCACTGTCATGCAGCACCATATGTAAAGTGCAGCCTTTGTTTCACTAATGGGTGTCTGTTGACACTGAGAGGAGCTGGGCAAGAAGCACCCGATCTGCCCCCTTCCACTCCCACAAACCACCACTGCTTTGTGAGGCACACAACGAAAGGGGTTCATCCCAGGCAGAAGCATGCTGCGAGTTGTTGCTATCAGGCTGTTCCACACTGATTGACTCATCCCCAGTGCTACCAGCCATTCAGAGGCAGAGAGAAGGCTCCATCCGAACCCCAGGACACTTTCTGCCCATTCTATAAGAGGACATTGATGCGATGTGATAAAAAAACCTGGCAAGGCTCAGCTGTTTACTGTGAATAAGCAGTCTGATCTAGTTGTGATGTCAACTGAAACCCTTGGCACAATCGCCCCACCCATTCCTCCCGCCCATGCCCCCTCAAAATTAAGGGGGAGCAATTCTGACCCATCCCCGCTATTACTGAGAAGTGTCAGAGAAACAGACAGTGGATTGCTCTCCTGACAATGGGACATATTCTCAAGGATTTATCGCCAAGTTATCTGCACTTTATCGCAGCCAAAGTGGCGATAAATTTATGTCCCCATTCACAAGCTATATCACCACTTTTCCCGCAATAGCAGCCGCAAAAAACATTGCCACCGATGACACCGGCAACTATCGCTAATGAGATGCAGAGTAGCTGATCCTGTGCAAAAACCCGCACCAACACCACTCCGCAACATTCTCAACAACCAAAACAGGGGATAAGGCGCGTTAGCAGCAGGAAATTAACACCTGCTCTGACCTGGTGTAAAGTTGGGCAACTGCCTGCACCAGAAAATGAAGCCCAGGCCAGAGCCACACATGAAGGGCAACAGATGCCATGGACCCACTGACCATGCAGCTGGGAGCCCCAACAGGGCCACAATACCCACCGCCCCCACCCCCACCCCCAGGACCCCAACCCCAGCAACAGCCCCCCTGGGCAAAGACATGTCACATCAACTTCACGAAATCATGAACAAAATAATTTGCCTGGTGTCGCACAATCTCAACAGGTAACATGCATGTGTTGTCACAAAAATAAGCATCACATATTCAACTTTGAATTACCAAACTAAATATTTTATTCAATTTTATTTATGGAAAATGGCGATCCGCCCCCCCATCCAAATGGACCCCTTAGTGCAGGAAAGGCAGTTTCAATGGGCTGTAAAACAATTATGCCACAATAAGCGTAGCATAATGAATATATACATATATTATTTATTTCACTTTATATCTCTTAATATTCAATGTTAAAGCTTAGAAATGCACTCTGGAAAAGTACAGTAGGTTATATATTCCATCCAAAATTCAAAGTCCATATATGTGAAAATTCTTGTGACAGTGAACATGTATATAAGTAAAGAGAGAAAGTTTTCTTATTTCAAATCTGTAATTAATGATCTTTTCCATTATGTGACAAGCCAGAATGAAACACCATTCTCCAGACTCCAGAGAGCTTTATTAATCTTTCTTGCTCATTATTTAAAGATACATATTCATAGCCAGCCAACGCATTTTTCCTTAAACCTTTATTGACTTCTTCAGGATAATTATTTCTTATGTAAGATGAATGCCATCATATAAAGCAGTCAGCATAGCAGTTCTATAGAAGTGACAGTATTTCTCTTGAAAGACATGAACCCATTTCACAAATTCAAATACGCTTTGTAATATTCACAAGATATTTCAGATAAGTAAGAATGTAATGAAAAGTTTCATTAAACTTGTAGAGTGATCTTCAAAACAAGTCTCGGCATGTATTCCATGGTGTTCCCTGAGATTCGAGGGTCCCGTGTAAATATGTGAATGCCATAAATACATGGTATTTCTATGGTATGCATGGGTTCTTGTGCTCTGCTATTAGTTGGGATTAGCCCATGCTTAAACTCAATCCCTGATGATTGTCCATAAATCATAGGAACAACAAAGTTAAAGAGCAACTGAGAAACTCTTTCAGAAAATAAATGTATGCCCAATGTAGACAATCTGGGTACTAATTGAGGGGATAAAACCTTTCTCAGCAGAATGTACAATTCCTGTCAGAGAGAATCACAAGCAAACCACAAATTAGCCTGTGCTTAACCCTCTGGCAACTTGGCATAAAATTGGGCAGGCTTAATTTAGAGGCAATGTGTAAAGTAAATATGCAGCACTTCAAACAGTAACAAAGTGAAAATACATCACAAGAAAAATCCTACCTCAATTTAGAAAACTATAATAAAATGTAATAGATTGTTTGAGACCAAAACTACAAAAATCCAATCAGTTGAACTAGAGATATGCAATTTGAAAGATTTAAGTCAAAGCAGGGCTTAGAAGCAAATAGCGCCAAAATTGCACTTATCTGGTTGCACCTGACAGAGATAAAATCACATGTTCAAGCTGACCACAACGGAGCATGGGCCGGATACAGGGACCCAAGTAAGGCCGCTGAACAAAGTACATTCAATCCTGGTTTTCAGAGTATTGTGAGATCCTGCATCGAGGATGTGTCACTCAGCGAAAGATCAGAGGCAACTGAGGAGCTGCGATGCGGAGTCCTGTGTCATCATCAAGGAGGCTTTGGTCTAGGGTCTTGTGATTCAAAGTCCTGCATCAAGGATGCGTCATGCAGCAGTAGTTCTGAGGAAGCTGTGGGGCTGCGTGGCAAAATTCTGCTTCATTGTCGAGGAGGCCATCGATGAGGGACTTGCGATGCGAAGGCCTGCATCATGGATGCATTGCGCAGCTGTGGTTCTGAGGAAGCGGAGGACGGTGATGCGAAGTCCTGCGTCAGGGATGCATCTTACTTTGGCAGTTCCGGTACAACTGTGAGGAGATGCGTTTAACTGCGTCGGTTCTGCTCACAGGACAACAGCTGGTTTGGCAAAGCACTTTCAGTCCCATATCCAAGGTTCCAGGACTGGGGTGGCACCACTTAAAGGGTAGGACTAAGAGCCCGCAGATTCCAAGTGCTGGATTCAAGGTGATTGGAATCACTGGGGTTCTGATCAGGAGACCAGCCAACTAACCCTTGAAGTAACTCTGGTGGTCCTGGTCCAGTCCTTTTCACTTAGGCAGCAGAGTAGCAGAATAGCAGTTCTTCTTGCAGAGAAGCACAGCAATCCTTCTAAGGGTTTTACATGTCCAGAGGTGTACTGGAGAGTTAGGTCTGAAGGTCCAATATCTATACCTGATGCCCACTTTAAAATATGAGTCGTTTCCAGAGGTGCCTGGAATATCCTTCCTTCCTTGCTGTGGCCTCAGCTTGTCTAAGGTCACAAACAACTATTGGCAGAATTGTGACTTAAAATGCAACTTTACCATTAAAGAGGGTTTCAAATTAATATTTATAGACATCAAGCTCAACTTCCCTGTCTGCTTCCTAATGCAAGTTATCACTTTTTAAATGTAATAAGGGAGCCCGATATTATCCTGTGGGAGAGGCAGGCCTCACAGTAGTGATAAACCAATGTAGGCGTCACTACCAGGACATGTCAATCTTAAAAATAAATCTCCACCTCTTTAAATACACTGCACCCTGCCCTCTGGGCTGTGTAGGGCCTACCCTAGGGGTGACATATGTATTAAAAAGAAGGGTTGGGCCTAAAAAAAGTTTCTCTTGCCAGATCCAAATGGCAGTTTGGATCTGCCCACAAGGCTGCAATGGCAGACCTAAGACATGTTTAATGGGCGACTTAAGTGGGTGGCACATTGAGTGCTAAAGGCCCACTACTAAATATTCCAACCAGGTGTAAGTACATTTTCCCACGTTCTAGGGAGAAAACACAAGCACATTAGAACTGAATAGCAGCCAAATTCAGCAACATAGGAGAGTGAAGGCAAAATGGTTGGGGGTGACCCTGCAGTGAGGGTCAAGTCGAACACACAAGAATAGCTTGATGTTGGTGAGTATAGTTTCTCAGATTTCCCATATCTTTTTCTAAAATAATCACACAGCTTGGACATTATATTTGTTGTGAGTCATTCTTGTGCTGTTTTAACTAAAGAATTCCACCACACAACCATCCTTCACTAAACCTTGGATGTTCAGCTTTTTTTCTCCTTAAAGTCAACACCTGAAAGGAGATGCCTTGCAATTCAGTGAGCTCACATTAGAAACATGTCATTGCATTTTCACCAAAAGTGGCAATACTTGACCTTGAGTTGCATATATGCAGTAGAAATGGCTTGATAGATTTCCTGATATGCCACAAAAGTATTGAACAGTTCCAATGCAGCCTCTTCGGAACTTCTAACTTTGTATACAAATCAATTGAAAAGTTTGCAAAACATGCACCACTTGGCATAAAATTTTCAAATTTCTCCCGAGTGAGGCTTCTTCCTAACTCACCTAAATAAAGTTGGGCTTACTTGCTTGGTCCAACTTGAGGCAGAGATTTCCACCCACCACTCTCAAAGTTCAGCATCCCTGGTAGAGAAATGGGTTCCATCCATTTAGACCACCCACATTTTTTGCTTTTCATCACCCAGTTTTTGGACCTTTATTGTGGGTGAGTATCACTACCTGAGTCTCACCCATGGTAATTTCACAGTAATTGGACTGACCTTGTTTAACAAAAATGTTCCCCTTTGAAGACAGGGCTGATGCGATGCAGCTAGGGTAAAGGGGCACTAGGTTGATTACAGGTGAGCATGTGTGCACATGCGTGTGCATGTGTGCAGTCTGGGCCTTTGAGATTACTGTCATACACATCCCAGCAATTTCACACAGATAGCCCGCTGCAGAAAGAACCTGCTGGCCCAGGTGCTGACGTACCGTATGTCTCAAAATATTATTGGGCATTCATAGATATAACATTAGGGTCTACTGGAAAATCCGTAGCATCACCGTATTAGAGACATAGCTGAAATCTGATGTAAAGAGCTGTTTCACTCCAGTTAGGCCTTAACAGTCCAGCGAGGTGCCAAATGTGGGTGAAACATGTATGCTGAGTTTGAATATGCAGGTCCAAATAACATACATGTACATCTAATGGGTCGTCCAGAATTGTCTTATTTCGCTGGCTCACCTCAGAATCAGATTACTGCCTTTTAATTCCCCCTGCTAGGCCAAGTACGTTACTGTGCTCCTCAACAGAGGAAACAAAGGCCTTGCCACATGAAAGGAGGAATTATCAGTGATTGACTCTGTTCCTGGTTAGGAAGGGATGGGAAGGAAAATATGTATCTGATATTTAGATGTCACACTTCACCTGGGTTGGGACTGCCCAGGCCCAAAGAACAAAGGAGGAAGGGCAGATATTTGGATCGAACACAGGGGGGCTCCCCTTTGAAGTTTTGTTTGGAAGGATAACCAGCAGTTATGCCAGGAAGAGGTGGAAATAAGGCCTGAAGAGGTGCTCTGCACAGAGAATATCTGCTGTGCAGGAAAGCTGGGACAGCGGTGGAGGGATCGTGTTACATCCTAGGATTGGCCAGGGGTGTCTGGCATCTAGAACTTTCCACTCACACTTCAAAACCCCTGCCCAAGGAAGAGGCAGTGAGAGAGACCCTGGACCTGGATGGCAAAGGCAGCATCAGCATGGACAGCTGGAAGGAGAAGCAACCTGATGCCTGCAGCTGATGCTCAGACCTAGACGGTCTCTCCAGGGCCACTAATACGGGCTCCCATATGCCCCCTGAGAACCATTTGGGGAGGAAATGGCTTTCCTGTCCCCTGGATACCCTGCAGGGGGTCTGTGGAGGGCACAGCAAAGGAAATGGCGGACACAGAGAGCTAGTGAAACCAGCTCCCCACAAAGAGCACCTGTTTGATTCCAAGAGACCTGTTGAAAATTCTCCTGGTGGCTAGGACTTAGGCTGAGCCCAAAATCAAGAAAATAGGCTTAACAGGGCCTGCGTTATGCACCTTTTAACATGGCCTTTAAACATGTCTAGGTATGAATGGAGTGTGTGTGGCTCGGCTGCTATTTCTATCTTTATCCCCATAGTGGATAAGGATAGATATACCCCCAGACCGCAGGGGTCAGCGCAAGGTGCATATTTGAAAATGCCCAGGGAGGAGTTGTGCATGAGAACCCCTCCCCAGAAGCCTACTGGGTCCTGAGACCCCATCCCCGGGACCCTGAAGGCAGAGGAGGCGCTGCAATCTGCAGCATTGCTGCTGTAGGCACAGACTCCAGGCAGGGGAGAGGACCAATGTCAGCTCCCCTCCTCTCACAGCACAGCGCTGGGCGGGATTTGAGCCTGTAGGGCAGCGTGTGTGTGGGCTCCACACCCTGCCCAAATAATTAAAGATGGCTGTGGGTGGCCTGCATGGGAAGGAATCCATTCCTGCACTAAAACAAGCCTGACCATAATGGAGGCACCTTGGCACTGTGGAAAAAGGGGGCCTGCTTTGAGGCAAGGCAGTATCAGTAGATGTACAACATCATTTTTTTGTAGTAATCTTGTAGATGGTATTAAAATGGGCAAAGCCGTAAGCTTACTCTTGTTCAATGTCATGGTCTAAAAGATTTCCTGCTGATATCTGATCTTGTATAAGCTTTTTATCATGTTCACTACAAAGAAGCTCCCAGACCTCCACTCACGAGGTTCTTAGAGTACATTTCCTTGGAAAATCTTCATGATTTGATGTCTATTGCTGCTTAATGGATATGGATAGGCAGATATACACCAATAGACATGCTGTGGGTGTAGACCTGTAGCCAGAAGTATATTTTTTGGCGGGCATGGCCATCAGCTATGACCAAACATTGAAACAGTGCTATGTAAATGCATTCTTTTCCAAATACTTGTTGTACTACTAAATATCAATGCCCCGAATATTATCGTACAAGAATAGCAAAGACAGAATATTGAAAGGTAAGTGCACATAGGGAAGTATAGATTTACTATTCCTAACTCCACACCTATATACCTTTAAGAAACTTATATCGTATAGGTACATATATGTGGAGTAAGGTATATAAAATTTTTATTTTAGATTCGATATTCTGTCTTCAATGTTCTGTGCCAATATTCGGGTTTCAATATTCAGGTGTACTTCATTGGATTCTAAGTGAAGGAATATGTGGATTTTTTTCAGGTACATATTAAAGAACCCTCAATCAACTTGCACAACCATCCCAGCAATTAGATGGGATTTAAAATAGAAGGGTGTAAAGTTGCAAAGTTGACTGACTTGCAAATGTGTGTATTTTCTAAACTGTTTATGCTTTGTGAAATGCAAAGCTAATGAAGTTCTTTAAAAAAAAAGCTAACCTCAGCTCAGAGCCCCACCTCCTAGACCTCTTTCCTCAGGCAGTGGATGTCCAACCTCCACACTCACATTTTTTTGCTAGAAGATGTCCTACATGGGACATTCTGCATCAGGTAATCGTCACATCTGGAAGACCTGAAAAGATAAACCTTACTTTATGAAAATGTAGGAAACTTCATCAGCTTCATAAAATGATGAGTTTCTTAATTCCGCCCAAATTTGTAAGTAAATTGTTTAAGTCACCACTAATTTAGAATATCCTTATATAGAGCTTTGAGCATATCCATCAACATTTTTTGGGCAAATTAGTGGAGAACAGTGTGTTTTACTTAAAAAAAATCCACACTGACTTGTGGGGGGGTGAGACAAATATTTGTATTCGGAAACGCAGGATACTATCTCCCTATCTGAAATTCATTTTATGACAGGTATTCTACCACCGTACTTATAATGATTTGTTGTAGAATTGTCCTATTGCCCCGAAAAAACTTTTAGTGTTGTTATTGTGGGCCCTCACACACCCAATTGGTGTCATGCATCATCATAAGATCGCATTCTGGTGCCTAAACACGGCAGTTGGTTCTATCATTTTCCAGGTAGCACTCCGAATAAAGTTCTAATATTCACGGGGAAATACATTTTAAAAATACCTGGTGTTCACCCCAGTTTCTCTTTATTGAGGGGTCCACTCATATGATTAAGAATATGAATAAATTGCTCGGGTGATCTAAGGGAAGGGATACTAGCCCTGCACCCTCATACTAGGGCAAAATGTCTTAGCCCTTCCTCACAGCCCCTAATGGGTCCCGGGCTTTCATCAGGACTGATTATTTTTTAACCCCTATTACCTATTGTGTGTCAAAGTCACTATTTCATCATTGCTGTTGAGTCTGTCTTTTAGCAATTATCACCATGCCAGACACATAACAAACATGGAGAGGCATATATTGGCGCCTGTAAAGTTCAAGAAAACAAAAGAACATAAAAGAATTAAAAGACATAGAACAAGAAGTTTGTTAACCTCAGCTATTCTAAATGAGTATAAAAAGACTGTGTTAATGCAGCACATACCATGGTTGCATGGATCAACATGCTTGTTTCGTGCATGTGCCTTCACAAGAATATGTGCCCACTCCCTCTAATAGCAGGATGAGGTCACACGACAAAGATAGCATGCAATACCTTGCTTTTCACATGCAACTCTTTGCAATATGGGTGGATTTGTCATCCCTTTGCAAATACATTTACATTACACAGCAACACACACACTTGCATACGAAAGAGTCGGTGTGGTTTATCCAGCATATCACTGCAAATGTGATTTATGTAGCACAATATGAAGTCAAAGTCAGTAGTAATAGTAATAACATCTCCACCATAAAATTATGAGCAGCAATTTGTCAGAAGACAGTCTGACATTTAACTTGTCTTGGAACATTCAGAAAACGTAACAAGATAAAAACAAAATGTAAAGGCATTTTTATTCCTCATTCTCCTTCTGAAATGTGGCATGGTTATTTTGAGGGTGTTGCAGCACGCCCTGCCCCCACACCTCTACTTACAGCATGCATGGGTTTCTTTACTGATTAGAAAAATACTGTGACACTCCCTCAGTCATTTGAAGGGGGACTAAGATTAATATGGGCTGACATGGCCCTCAAATGCAACCCCGTGGCTATGGCCCTGCGTATGTAGGCTCTGGTACTGAACAACGATATCGAAGTGCTGTTCCTCACGGAAACCTGGATCAACTCAGCATCAGACCCAGACGTAGTCCACGCCTTACCCCCGGGCTACCTAATTAAACACCTAGACAGACCTCTAGGGCCAGGAGGCGGCATAGCAATTATCACCAAAGCTCACCTCTCCTGCCAACTCAAGGACAGCCCAATCCTCGACTGTGAGAACGTTCACTTCTCCTTACATCTTTCTCCAGAAAAAACTCTGTCGGGACTTCTGATCTACCGACCCCCGGGCCCACTTGGACAGTTCCCTAACTCACTGGTGGACACAGCCATCTCCATAGCCTGTCTTTCCTCCAACTTCACAGTGCTAGGAGATCTTAACATTTACTTTGATGACCCAGGGAACAAAATAGCTGGAGACCTCAAAGAAGTTCTAGCCGCACTCAGCCTCTCCTTGAAAAATTTTCACCCCACCCACAATAAGGGCCATCTCTTGGACCCTATCTTCTCTAACATCCCGGAACTCACCACATCATCACCCCTACCCATCCCCTGGACAGATCACCACCTGATCCTTCTCAAACTCCCAATCGCCACCGAACCCATTCACAGCCTTCCACCCCAAGCACCCTCTCGCCCGTGGCACAAACTGGACACGGATGCTTGGACCAGCCAGCTGATAGCCTCTATCCCCACCTTGGATCCGGACCCCTCACTTGCAGACACCCAAATTCAATCTTGGATAGAAACATCCCTAGACTCGGTCCTACCTTTTAAACACCTCCCCAGTAAGAGGGGATCAATCAAGTCACCCTGGTTTACTCCGGAACTGCGAGAACTACGTAAAAAATGCAAAAAACTCGAACGTCTCTGGAGGAAAGATTGGGCCTCAAACAGCAAAGAAACTTATAAATCATCCATGAAACAATATAAACCCCTTATAAAAATATGCAAGCTGCCTATTTCGAAGGGAAAATTATAGCTGCAGCCAACTCCTCCAAGGAGACCTACCGTATAGTACGGTCACTTATGAAAGTCCACGAACCTCAGCCGGCCGCGGATCCCACCCTCGCCAGATGCACCCAACTCACCGAGTTCGTCTCATCTAAAATCCTCAAGATCCTAATGACCTTCCCCCAGCTCCACCCCCCGACCGATCCTCCAGCTTGGCCATTCGACCAAGACGCCCCCCTTCTGGATGCCTTCCTCCCCATTTCCATCGAGAGGTTGGTGGCCACCCTCAATCATGTGAAGAGCGGGTCCCCGGACGACCCAGCTCCCATGAGTAAGCTGAAATTAGTTGCCCCTACAATATCCCCCCTCCTAACCAGGCTGATAAATGCCTCCCTCTCCCGAGGGATTGTCCCCGCCAACTGGAAAAGTGCGATAGTACGGGCACTCCTCAAGAAACCCCACCTAGACCCCACGAATCCCTCAAACTTTTGACCCATCTCCCTCCTCCCAGGCATCAGCAAAGTGGCAGAAAAAATCGTGAACGAACAGCTATCAACATTTTTAGAGACCAACAACCTCCTTCGCCACTCCCAGACAGGGTTCAGACCAGTACAGGGGACTGACACCGCCCTCCTGGCCGTGACAGAGGAGACTAGATCCATCTTGGACGCAGGGGGATCAGTGGCAGTGATCCTCCTGGACCTGAGCGCCGCCTTTGACACGGTGGACCACACCATCCTCCTACACCGTCTCCAAAAAACGGAATCACTGGGACCGCCCTGGCCTGGTTAAAATCATTTCTGGAACATAGGACCTTC
Organism: Lissotriton vulgaris; assembly: GCF_964263255.1. Lineage (NCBI taxonomy): Eukaryota > Metazoa > Chordata > Amphibia > Caudata > Salamandridae > Lissotriton > Lissotriton vulgaris. The sequence goes on from NC_141694.1 coordinate 573,381,008, forward strand.
CAAGTGGCCGACAGTTACGGCCATTCCAAAGCTCTTCCCCTTCAATGTGGGGTTCCCCAGGGATCTTCTCTGAGCCCCACTCTTTTTAACGTTTACATGGCCCCCTTAGATGACAAAGCCTCATCATTCGGAATAAAGGTGGTCATGTACGCCGACGACACTCAACTAGTCGTCTCCATCGATCAGGCCGACCAATCCATGGAGAATCTAGCCGCCTGCCTGCATAATATATCCAAATGGATGGGCGACTCCCGACTAAAACTCAACGGTGAGAAATCGGAGATTATGCTCCTAGGCGACCCACACAAACTCCCCAAAACCCTTGCCTGGCCACCCAGCATGGGCACCACCCCCCCCCCCTCTCCCCACACCAAAAAATGAAATCAAGAGCTTAGGATTTTGGCTCGACCAGGACCTCAGCTTCAGAGCACAAGCGAGAAAGACGGCCGGCACTTGCTTTGGGCTCATGCGAGCTGCCCGGAAGATCCATCCTCTTATTCCCCACAGTCTAGAAAAATTCTTATCCAGGGTCTTATTATCTCTAGACTGGATTATGGAAACGCCCTGTACCTGGGCGCCCCAGTAGCTGTCATAAAAAAACTTCAGCACGCTCAGAACGCCGCAGCAAGACTCCTCACGGGGACGAAATCAAGATGCTCGGCTAAGCCCTCTCTCAAGGCTCTTCACTGGCTTCCCATCCAGGAGCGCATCGCCTTTAAAACCCTATGCATCTCTCATAAAATCTTACAAGGCAAAGGCCCCCCATACTAAAACCACTCATCAAACCCCATAAATCCACCAGACAGCTCAGGTCGGACTCCCTTTTCCTTGCCAGCGTCCCCAGAATAAGAAGAGCACGCACGGGTGGGCGCCGCTTCGCATACAACGCCCCTAAGCTCTGGAATAGCCTCCCCCTTAGCATCCGTAAAGAAACCAATCTGCTGTCATTCCGCAAGCTACTGAAGACCTGGCTCTTCCCCCAATAATCCCACCCCAGGAGTATTTTCAGGCTGATACTATAGCGCTGGGACGCCCTAGGGTAGCTACGCGCTCTATAGATTCAAAATCAAATCAAATCAAATCAAATCTGGTGTACAGGAGCACAAAGAGTTGACGAGATACATTTTTCCAATATATTTCACAATGCCATATACACCTTTACCATGCATTAATCAAGTATTCAGCCCATACTATGCAAAGGAAAGACCAAAGAGTGGGAGTGCTAATTCTAAATCATCATTTAGTAAATGGAGAACGCACCTAGGACTGTGCTCACCCTTAGCTTATTTGCTTGATTGGAGTTTCATACATACACGTGCCGTCTAATTTGTATAATTGCACCTGCCTTTCTTAAACATACTAATGGGAAAAGTTAACTTTTTTCCATTGTGTGCACGTACAAGTTGTGAATACGTTTGTAAATCTAACTTGGAGAAGTCCTTGCCTCGGAGTAAGCGAACTTTCCCATCATGATTTTCTTTTCTGATATTATTTTTAACCAATATAGTGCCTCAGGCATCAAACATGGATTCAGTAAAAGAAGTTGCAATTTGTGCACCAACGTTAACTGAATACTTTTGTATGTACCTATATACTAATAGGTCAGTTCACAAAATACCGAATTGGCGTGGGTTGCAATTGAACCTACTTCATTAATATTAATTGGTAGGTCGCTAAGAGTGACCCACTGCAATTGGCTAAAATCACCGGTATGGTGGCCTGCGGGGGTCAGCAGTGTGCCACGCCTGTGATTGCTTTTAAATAAAGCAATTATTTTGAATGCACTTTTCCTAAAAAGAATGTGGGATGCATTAACAAAATAAAAAATACAACTTTTAGAATCATGAACCACTGCCTACTCCAAAAAAACGTTTTGGGGTCATCACCTCCGGTGAGTTGGTGGTAAAACATTAATGTTTTGCAACAGATTTTAGGTGCAAAACATTAATGCATATCACAAGGAATCAGTATATGGAAGGGACTCCCTCAACAAGCCCCTTTCAAATATTGATTCCTTATGGTTTTCCTAATCCATTTAACAATTAGCATTCTGCAGCACACTTAGAAAGATGAAAATGCCTCTGTGCATTGTTTCTGTGCAGAAAAGTGTCCTTTCCTGCACGAAAACAATCCTACCTACAACTCAGGCACCCTTTCACTATGGCACGAGGGTGCCTGCATTGACGCATGGTAACACAGTTTGCGCCAGCACAAGGAGGGGACAGGAATGCACCATATAATGTTAAATATGTCGCACTACTGTCTTTTCACGCATCGCAGCTTAGCAAGGTGCCTTGCTGCGTTGCATAAAACTTGACTTGATAAATCGCCTCCTTAGTACATTTTATTGGTGCTTTGCTAAACCTTCTTGTTTCTTCTTTAATGTAAGCAAACTGTATAATAATGCCTTCACATTGATTGCCCTAGTGAGCCCCCAATTATATGGTTAAGCTTTTGGGCTGGCCGTACTGCAGCCCAGGGTTGCTACGCCTCGCCCTTCTTCCTGAATTCGGGGGCATATTATCAAGGGAGTTTATCTCCGCTTTTTTGGCTTTAAAAGCCAAGAAAGCGGAGATAAAATTATCTCCCTATTACCAAGCTGTCGCTAACACCAGTTAGTGACAGCTAATAGGAGATAGCGACCATCTTGGGCCCCGCTTTGCATGTCAGTGATATTTATCACTAATGGCATGCAAAGTGGGCGTGCCAAGATGTTAGCTACTGGAAACAGTCCATAACATCGCTATCTCCTATTACCAACTTTTGGAGATATTTGCGCTAAGCGCGAATATCTCCAAAAGCTAACACCTGCCCTGAGCAGTTATTAGCCATGTTATCCAATGGGAGGTGGATAACATGGCTAAGAGCATTTGCTCGATAATGCATGAATATCGCTGACTTTTCAGCGATATTCATGCATTGCGGCCGTTTTTTATCGCATTTGCGATAAACCTTGCTAATAGCAAGGTTTATCTGCGATAAAAATCGCCGATGTGCGGCGATAATTTTTGTCTCTAAACAAGTTAGAGACAAAAATTATCGCTAGTTGTTGGTAATATGCCCCTCGGTTTTTGCATGCCTACAGTAACACCTGCAGGGCCATATATCAACGAATGAGAATTTGCTTGTGGAATGGTTTTCTGGCAGAAGACATTATCCTGAACAGAGGCTGATTTTAAGTAATACCAGTCCCAGGATGCATCACGCCAATTACAGATGATAGAAACATTGTAAACCACATTTATCCAGTATTTTCTTTAATCTTCATAATATTGTACATGTCTTGGATTAGTAGAACAAGGTGATTCCAATATTCAAGAGCATGTATAATGCCCATTCGCCTTTAATGCAGCATGTTAGATTCCCTGGTTCCATAAATGAATGTAAAACATTTTAACCCAATGCATTTCGGGCCTTCACAGGCTCTTTGTCAGGGGTTCTTTTTCTGTACCAATTAAAAAATCAAAGAAATGTGCCATTAACCTGATGTAAAAACCTCAGAACAACATTAATAATAAATTAGGATTAACATTATACATGTCTTTATCTACCATGTTGAAACCTCCCATGAACAATGCTTTCCCTCTAAAAAGCGCAATATAGCGCTTCCAAATTATGGTACCAAGTCGACATTCTCTAACATCTCCCTGAGTTCGCCGATACTCCTTGACTATAAATATTAAATAAACCTACTACACTGCATAAGGTTCGGCAATCCTTCATACCTCTATTCTCCATGTAAGTACAAACATGCTTTTAACTCTTTTCCTGTGAACACCTGTTTGTTTCATTCTCCCACTTACCGGTTTGTTTTACCATCGTAACCACTCCCACCTAATTAACCGTTCGTTTCAACCCACCTGTTCGAACGTACACAAAGAAATGCAACTCCCTTGGATCACCATATCAGTCAGTTAAACCCTCCCGGGTCAGTTCTTTACCCCCTATCAATTCACAAGTATGGAACCTCCCTTAGTAACTGGATCGAATACACCGCCCTTCCCTGTTTTGTTCATAAATGCTCATTTATATAACACACTCTTCACTTATGGCTAGATTGTTAAACATGAAACTGTGAAAAAGTCCAGTTTGGAAATCAAAGATTTTTAGCTATAAGGAATTACATTCTGGACTTTTTTCATAGTGCCACGTCGAAAGAATTTATGCCAACTTGTTCCATCGTATACATGTTAATTATTTCATCGTTCGCACAGGTGAGTTGAAAAGAACGGTTAATTAGGTGGGAGTGGTTACGATGCCAGACTCATCCTCGACATCCCACGAACCAGCCACATCTCCGGACACCTGAGAGACCTTCACTGGCTCCCCGTCAACAAAAGAATCACCTTCCGCCTCCTCACCCACGCACACAAAGCCCTACACAACCAAGGCCCGAGCTACCTCAACAGCCGAATCAACTTCTACGCTCCCAAACGCCACCTCCGATCAGCCAACCACGCCCTCGCCGCCGTCCCCCGCATCCGAAGAGCGACTACAGGAGGAAGGTCCTTCTCCTACCTGGCCGCCAAGACCTGGAACTCCCGACCGACCGACCTGCGCCTGACCCAAGACCACCTCTCCTTCAGGAAGAAGCTGAAGACCTGGCTGTTTGAGCAGTAGCGGCACCCCCCCCCCACCCCCAGCGCCTTGAGACCCCACGGGTATGTAGTGCGCTTTATAAATGTCATTGATTGATTGATTGATTGGTAAAACAGGCCGGAGTAAGTGGGAGACTGAAACGAACAGCTGTTCACAGGAAAAGAGTCAAAAGTGTGATGTTTGTACCTACATGGGGAATAGAGGTATGAAGGATTGCCAAATCGTATGCCGTTTAGTAGGTTTATTTAACATTTATAGTCATGGAGTATCAGCCAACTCGGGGAGATGTTAGAGATTGTCGACTTGGTAACATAATTTGGAGGCGCTATGTTGCCCTTTTTAGAGGGAAAGCATTGTTTATGGGAGGTTTCAACATGGTAGATAAAGACATGTATAATGTTAATCATAATTTATTATTGATGTTGGTCTGAGGTTTCTACATCAGGTTAATGGCAAATTTCTTTGATTTTTAATTGTACAGAAAAAGAACCCCTGACAAAGGGCCTGTAATGGCCCAAAATGCATTGGGTTAAAACGTTTTACATTCACTTATGGAACCAGGGAGTCTAACACTCCGTATTAAAGGCGATTGGGCATTATACATGCACTTGAATATTGGAATCACCTTGTTCTACTAATCCATCACATGTACAATATTATGAAGATTAAAGCAAATACTGAATAAATTTGGTTTACGATGTTTCTATCATCTGCAATTGGCGTGATGCATCCTGGGACTGGTATTATTAAATATCATCCTCCGTTCACAATCATTAATTTTCCGCTCCTGAGGATGAAGCGCTTACCAGGATAGCTCCCCTTAAATGAATACCTTTGGATAAATTTGAGTAAAAGGTAAGCGGCCATAAATTATGTGTCTTTGAGAAGAAATTATCCTGCCACCCTCTAAGGTATGTTTCTCTGCCCAGTGGGCATCATCTGTGTAACAATGGCCCAGCAGGGCAAGAAGGACCGGTATTTCAGAATACGAAGCTCTACCTTGTCCCTCAGAGTCCTCACCCCTGGGGTGCCTTCAGGTGGGACTAACAGCATCCAAATTAGATTGGGTTCCCACCTAGCCCCCGCTGTGTAATGTGCTCCCTTCACTGGTATGCAACACCATATGTAAAGTGCATCCTTTGTCTCTCTAATGGGTGTCTGTTGACACAGAGAAGAACTGGGCAAGAAGCACCTGATCTGCCCCTTCCACTCCCACATACCACCACTGCTGTGTGAGGCACACAACAAAAGGGGTTCGTCCCAGGCTGAAGCGTGCTGAGATTTGATGCTATCAGCCTTTCCCTCAATAGGCCTGGGCAGCGACAATCACACTGACTGACTCATCACCAGTCCTACCAGCCATTCAGAGCAGAGACAAGGCTCCATCTGAACCCCAGGACACTTTCTGCCCATTCTTATAAGAGGACATTGATGCAACGTGATAAAAAAAACTGGCAAGGCAGTTTACTTTGAATAAGTAGTCCCATCCATTTGTGATGTCCACAGAAGCCGTAGGCACAATCGCCTCACCGATTCCTCACGCCCGTGCCCCTTCAAAATTAAGGGGGAGCAATTCTGACCCATCCCCGCTATTAATGAGAAGTGTCTGAGAAACAGACAGCGGGCGGACTTGCTCTCCTGACACTGTGTACAGAATATCATACGTAGACCCAAAAGGAGCGCACGCCTTGAACTACTTCCAATGATTTCTAGTTGGAGCGTGAACCAAAACAGCAAGGACCATACGTTCTCACTTTCTTTCCACAAGCAACAGATGTTACTGGTGGACTAATGCAACATCCCGTGTGTACTTGCTATAAATTAAGGGGGTGCAACTCACGGTGCCCTGTTTGCCTGGCTCCCTTAGCATGTCGTATACAACCTGAAACCTGTACTTAAAAGTGGCAGATATTCAAGGAAAGTACAAGGAATGTGCGTTGTCGCTTTCTTTCCAGAGGTTCAGAAGCCAATTTCGATGCACTTGAAAACCCCAGTTCCCAAACTGCCCCCTTTTGTGTCGGCCTCGCCCTGCTCTAAGGATGCAGTCAGCACGTGGCAAACAATAACAGGTGTATTTGTAAAGCGCACGTTCGCCCCAGCAACGGGGCATCTTGGCGCTGAAATAACAGATGTATTTAGTTACCCAACTCAATGGTACTCATTTTATCGACCTCAAATGGATGAAAGGCTGAGTGGACCCGCCGAGATTTGAAACCTGTGACCATGAGGTCAAACACAGGCCCCTGCAGTGGATGCATTAGTCCACTGAGCCACCAGACCCACCAATAAGGGGTGCACAGCCCTGATCCAGTATCATCAGCAAATATTGAACGGGTTTTCAGTGGTCTTCATTTCATTAACAAACTAGAAAGAGCCTCAATATCATTAAATTCTCTTGAAATGCACATGTATTTGTAAAATAATGGCAACGTTTTCAGATGAATGTATTGTGTTTACTTAATTTGGCGTACATATAAATATATCTAAACCTATAACAACCGAGTGCAAGTGTGCATTATCTGTTTAACTAAATGTGAACAAATACTAGCTGCATCCTCTTCTTTTTCTTGTGACAATAATAAATGTGGATCAATACAGATAACATTTCATAAAAGCAAATACGAATAAATACAGATGGAAATGTTAAAAAAAAAAATACCATAAAACCGGGAGCCCTAACTGTGATGTAATTGCTGCCTGCCTACATTGTTCATGCAAAGGCACTTTTCTGTTGCTGTGGGGAAATCAAACACACTACATGAATAGACAACACATAATTTCCTTTCAAAGAAGTAGAGACGCATCCTGATCAACCTTCCAGGTCTTCCGGTCTACTGGTTGTGGGCTAAATTGCTTAAAGAAGGGGAAATATAATTTGTATTTATAGGTTTTCAAAACCACACACACACATGAATTATAATGAATTGCTGCCCGGTAATGAACGCTTTAGAAATTTCCAAGCAGAATATTTTCTGTTGCTAGGTTTTCAAACCTTATAAAGCACTCACCACTGAGTGCTCACAAGGCAAGTTCAACCGGTTGTACAAGATAAAATATTTCAGAATACTTTGCAGACCATTACCATTTTCAGGGCTACTGAATGTAAGTGGCATGGAGATTCAAATTATGCTGTAGGGTTATCTAAATTAAACATTAAAAAAAACCCAAGTTAAGCAGCACATTCCCTTGCAATAGTATTTTCGTCCATTTGAGATACTAATAAAATTTTTGTGAGTTATGCAAATTGTGGGCCTCATTTACGAGGCCCTAGCAGCACTTTTGCACTGCCAGAACATCACTTTTTTGACGCTCCAGTGGCGCAATGTGGCTCAGCATATTTGCAAGGCCATGCAAAGCCACTTTACGTAGCTTTTCAGGGCCTTGTAAATAGATGCCCCTTTCATGCAGAACACTGCGTGAAAGGGGCGTCCCATGGGTGTTGCTGTGAGTGTTCCCATGCAACACGCATGGAATCTGAAAACGGCCACGCAAAGCCACCTTATGTGGCTTTTCAGGGCCTTGTAAATATGTGCCCCTTTCATGCAGAAAACTGCGTCAACGGGGCATTCGATGGGTGTTGCTGTGGGTGTTCCCATGCAACACCCATGGAATCTGAAGCATTCCCAGATTTATGAGGAATCATAAACCTGGGAATGCATCAGAAACCTACACTGTACGAGTGGCACAACAAGGAGAAATACTTCTATTTCTCCTTGTTTTTTCCTCTTTCTATGCATGTTGCATTCTGCAGCATGCATAGAAAGAGGAAAATGCCATCAATGATTGTTTTTGAACAGGACAGTGTCCTTTCCTGCACAAAAGCTATTCTCTCCGCAACACAGACAGTCTTTCAACATGACGCAGGGGTGTCTGCATTGGTGCACGGCCGCTGTTTGTGCGCCGGCGCAGGGGAGAAGTACAGGAATGTGTTGAATATTGTAGATATTGCCCTTTTCTTTTGATGCAGGGCAGCACAGCAGGAAGGTCTGCTGCACTGATGCACTGATGTGCATCAAAAGTTTTTTAATGAGGTCATATGTGCAAAGTACTTGTTAAATCCATAATTATGTAGTAAATGGTGTAGTCACCGATTAAAATATATCCAGTGGCCATCTAGTTGGCCAGGTCTTTTATTAACCACATATTTATCAAAGTTAAAAGAAACCTAAACATTCTATTCCAGTCAGTGCCCATTGTTAGCCTGTACTTTACCTAATGGCGCAGAGTTGTTTCACTTTCAATCTCTGCGATGTCAGTGTGTTGTTGCGTGCTGCACATCAGAGTGACTAAAAAAGAAATAATGCTGGAACAGGAAGGAAGCTCTTTGTCAGAACCCGTCATGTGGATACGTTGATGTGTGGTTCAACCTCGACCCAAAGAGAAGCCCGAAGGTACGCAGATTCATCATGGTCGGAGAGGGTCCGAGTCTGGAGAGACAAAATGGCTGCCGCGGTGCCGTGGTGCTGTGAGGTTGACGCTCTAGTCGTTTAGCCTCGTTTTGGTGCGGAGAGTATTAGCGGGACGCAAGTTCTAGAAACTACGCACTTCACCTGAACCGTCAGAGAAGAAGAACCTGTATGCGTGCCCTGGTGAATTCCTCGAATCCTTAGTATTAAGTATCCTGGTTGTAGTACTCCATTTGCGTTTAGCGCGAGTGTCGAGGAAACGTTGTTACGGCGTATTAATTCAAACGCGTAATAACCTGCCCTTTTCCAAGTCCAAGTTTCTCAGCAGTAAAGAGAACCTCCGAAGAGTCGTCGAAGAGTATAGCGAGTAATGGTGATTTCCTGTGGAGAAGAAGATCTTCAACGAGTAAGAGAGTCAGTCAGCAACAGAAAGCTAAGTGTCGAATAACAAGTGTTTGGCCAAACTGAAGATATTCGTAGAGACGTAGTTTATATAATGTCAAGTGCATAACTCTAACTTCTAGACCCCGTGTGAAAAGAGAAATCTATCTCTTGAACATTGAGTGAAAAGAGAAACGAGAAGCCTATTTCTTGAACATTGAGTGAAAGGAGAAACGAGAAACCATTTTCCTGAACTTGCATGAAATAGCGAGAAAAGAAGGAGTACCAGAACATTCCTCCTTGAGTCAATTGATTGTGTAAAGACTATCTACAAGTAAAGACTTGTTCCAGTTTTCCAATTCAGAGCAACTTTACAGAACCCCTAAAGCAGCGCTCTTGAGTAGTTAGTCAAGTAAGTATGTTAAAAGAGATTAGCTCAGAGGTGATCACAGAATAGTATTAGTAAGGAACTAACCCATTCGCTCTTGTCCCCCTATGCAGTAACGACTAACTAGACGAGAAAAAACCATATCCATAGAAGAGAAGCAAGGTCCAGGAAAATATTAAGTGAGTTTAAGTAGAACCCGAGAACATCAGAGTCAGAGTAGTTTTAGGAGGGAAAACTAATGGTGTGCTCCTCTTACAGGTTTCTAATACGCAGACATCCTGAAGGAAGTTGTCTGAGGAAACTTTCCGGACCAGTCTCTTCTCTGTTTGTTATTTTATCCACACCCCCTTCCCGGAGGATGATGTAGGAAGGTTCTTATAGACCTGCCGACATCGTCTCTTGGGATTCGGGTACTAGCATCTAGTTCCTGAGCCTGAATCATCTCTGCTCCCGCGCAAGTATAAGTCAAGGTGATTGCATATCAGGTAATGCTTGGAGCTCTGACAGAGTGAAGTGCCCAAGTATTTTTTGCACCTGAGCAGAGATGGCCGAAGGAATAGATGTTCAATCGTTAGGGACAATCCTAGACGCAATCCACAAGGAGCTGGGGGCAGTAAGGGAGGAGAATCAGAATTTAAAACAAGAGGTAGTTAACGCCCGAAAGGAGACAGCCGAGTTAGCCCTGAGGTTACACAGAACTAGTAGTTTAGAGCGAGAGGCCATGAACCCAGTGCTAGAAGCGACAAACAGGTCAACTACACAAGTCATTCACTCCCTGTCTCCAGTTATTCCTCTAGCCGCCCCTGAAAGGTTTAGTGGGGATCCACAGAAGGCACAGATATTCCTCTCACAATGCTCCTTGCATTTCCTTTGCCGCCCATCCATTTTCCCTGACGCGCAGTCCAAAGTAGCCTTCATTCTCTCGTATTTGAGCGGGGACGCGGCGGCCTGGTCCATGCCTCTAGTCACCAGGGAGGACCCGCTGTTGAGGAACTTCGAAAATTTCAAACAAGAGTTTCTTCGAATATTTGATCGCAGGAGGATCTCCCAGGTTGTGGACAACGAATTACTAGATTTGCGACAGGGCAATCGAGACTTAATAGCGTATCTGGCGCAGTTTAACAAGTTGGTGGTGGAGACGGATTGGCCGGAGAGCAAGCGAGCAGCAGTGTTTTATCGTGGGTTGAGAGACGAGCTGAAGGACGTGTTAGCCCAAATTCCGAATCGCCCAACGGAGATATCGGCCCTCATCGATTTAGTTCTGGAAATAGATTTTCGTCAAGGAGAGCGGAGAGGGGAAACGAAGAAAGATTTCCGAGCGGTCGTTCCTAGATTTGACAGGGCGCGTCCAGAAGGAACACGAACCTCAGAAGGAAACTCCGGAGTAGAACCAATGCAAATCGGAACCATCAGAGGGCCCCTAACGAAGGAAGAAAAAGAGAGGAGGAGGACGAATAACCTGTGCATATATTGTGGTTCGAGTGGGCATTTTGTCCGAAACTGTCCGAAGAAGCCCAAAGGAACATTCAAGCCGAAGGAAAACTAGCGGCACCACCCGTGGCTGGAGTTGAACGGGTGGGTGCGATTACTGAAGAGACTCCAAAGGAACACCATGTGGCGAATACCCTACAAGCGGCGGCTCCACATTTGATTCTGTCTATGAGAGTGATGTTCCGATCGACGGTCCTGACCGAAGTCTCCGTCATGATAGACTCTGGAGCGACGGGAAATTTCTGTGACTTGCGTTTTGCGGACAAGGTGGGAATCAGAGCAATAAAGAAAGAGAAGAGTGAGCCAGTCCGCGCCGTGGACGGAACAAACCTATCATCGGGGCCAATCGTGAGTCACACAGAAGTGATGGAACTGATTACCGCAGATGGCCATCGTGAACAGATCCAGTTCAACCTGATCGACGCTCCACAGTTTCAGCTAATTCTTGGATTGCCGTGGCTCACGGAGCATAACCCTACGATCGACTGGAACTCCAGAACCGTTCTCATGGACTCAAACTACTGTTGTGAGAACTGTTTTGTCCCAAGGAATAGCGGAGAAGAAATGAACCCAGCTCATGCCTTGAGTCTTGTAGAGCACTCTGTGTGTGCCATAGATACACGCCAGATCCCGGAGGTGTATAAAGAGTTCGAAGGCGTGTTCAACGAAGTGGAAGCCGAGCTTTTACCTCCACACAGAGCCTATGACTGCAAGATAGATCTAGAACCTGGAGCCAATTTGCCATGCAGTCGAGTGTACGCATTAACCGAGAAAGAACACCAACATCTGAAGGAATACCTAGACAAGTATTTGGCAAATGGTTTCATCCGACCCTCACAGTCACCCGTCTCATCGCCCCTATTTTTCGTGCCAAAGAAGGAAGGGGAATTAAGAACATGCATCGATTACCGAGCAATCAATAGGATAACAAAAAAGAACAGATACCCCCTGCCCTTGATATCGGAACTATTGGATCAAGTCAAAGGAGCTCAAGTCTACACAAAACTAGATCTGCGAGGGGCCTACCACCTAGTCAGAATGCGAGAAGGTGACGAGTGGAAGACGGCTTTTCGGACTAGATTCGGGCTATTCGAGTACCAAGTGATGCCCTATGGGCTATGTAATGCTCCAGCTGCCTTCCAGCATTTTATTAATGACGTCCTGAAGGAGTTCATCGACCAGTGTGCCATTGTGTACATTGATGACATCTTGATTTATTCCTCTGATGTGACGAGACACCATGAGCAGGTGAAAGGGGTCTTGAAGAAACTGCAAGAGAACAAGTTGTTCGTAAAACTGGAGAAATGTGCTTTCGACGTCTCCCAGGTCGAATATTTGGGATTTGTCCTTTCCCTGTCTGGCATCTTAATGGATCCGAGGAAGGTAGAGGCAGTAACCACCTGGAAATCTCCAACGAGTGTGAAAGAGGTCCAAAGCTTCATCGGGTTTGCCAACTTCTACAGACGATTCATTAGAGAGTTTTCCGGAAGGATTCTACCCCTTACCAGGCTATTGAAGAAAGGAACGAAGTTCGAGTGGTCGGAAGAAGCCGAGGAGGCCTTCCAAGCCTTAAAAGAAGCCTTTACAACTGCACCGGTCCTGCTTCATGCTGATCCATCGGAACCGTTTTATGTAGAGACCGATGCGTCAGACCAGGCGTTGGGGGGAGTCCTGTCGCAGCGTCACAAGAGCACAGGTCAACTGCATCCAGTAGCTTACCGATCTAGGAAGCTGACCCCGGCGGAAATCAACTACACTATCACCGAGAAGGAACTACTGGCTATCAAAGATGCTTTCAAGGAGTGGCGGCATTATCTGATGGGGACACAGCATCAAGTCACAGTATTCACGGATCATCGAAACCTGAAGTTCTTGAAATCCGCCAGAACACTCACGCCAAGGCAACTCAGATGGTCCTTGTACTTTGCCGATTATGACTTTGTAATTACCTTTCGTCCGGGAGCACAAAACGGGAAGGCCGATGCACTTTCCAGACTGGACACCGACCCTCAGAGAACGGCCATAGAGGTTCAACCGATCATCCCAGAGAACAAGTTTATTGGGGCCACAGTTTCGATCGATGTCCAAGAGGCCATAGCAGAAAGCATGAGTTCGGAGGCTAAGCAAAATTGGGTTAAGGAAGATCCTAGCAGGAAGATTGTTCGTCAGTTGCCATATCAAGGGGAGGCCTTGTATGTGCCTACAACGGAATTGCAGCAACAAGTGATGCGTGAATGTCATGATGATAAGCTGGCAGGACACAAGGGAGAAAACAAAACCGAAGAGTTGATAAAGAGACACTATTGGTGGCCTGGAATGTCAACAGATATTGAGAGATATGTTAAGGCTTGTGAGGTCTGCGCTCAGGGAAAATCTGAACGACAAGCACCAAAGGGGCTCCTGCAACCCCTACCCACCCCTCCTTATCCCTGGCACACAGTGACTCTTGATCTCACTACCGATTTACCCTTGAGCAGAGGTTATGACACCATTCTAGTGGTTGTAGATGCCTTCTCAAAAATGGCTCACTTCATAGCATTAAAAGGTACTCCGTCAGCTAAACAAGTAGCAGATCATTTCAGCTCCCAAATAGTCAGGATACATGGCATACCCAAGGTGGTCATTTCAGATAGGGGTACCCAGTTTGTATATCATTTCTGGAGGGCATTCATGAAAGGTCTAGGTACTGAAGTTAGGTTTTCCACGAGCTATCACCCAGAGACTGATGGGCAAACAGAGAGGGTGAATCAAGAGCTGGAGCAGTATCTTCGACTATTCCTTCTGAAAGAGGAAATTCAGTGGGCCGACTACTTGTGGTCGGCGGAATTCGCCCATAACAATGCGAGGAACAGTTCCACTGGTTTCTCCCCCTTCTTCTTGAATTATGGACGACACCCAAATGCATCAATTCGTCAAATGGAAACTGCAGTCCCAGCTGTCGAGGACCTGGTGTCCCAGATGAGTCAAATCCAGCAAAAGGCAACAGACAATCTGCAAAAGGCTAAGGAGAGATATAAGACTTATGCGGATAGGAAGCGGCGTGCTGGTCCTCCACTGTCCGTGGGGGATAAGGTGTGGTTGAACACAAAACATCTGAGACTAAAAGGAAATCGAAAATTTCAACCCCGCTTTATTGGTCCTTACCCCGTGGAGAAGCAAATTAATCCCGTCACCTATCAATTGACACTCCCTCCTAAGCTGAAGATTCATCCTGTCTTTCATGTATCCTTGCTTAAGAGAACTTCTGCAGACCTGAGAATGCAAACACCCCCTAAGCCAATTCACCTGGAAACGGGAACAGAGTTCGAGGTAAAAGAAATTCTGGATTCCAAGATCTCCAAAGGGAAACTGTACTACCTCATTGATTGGAAGGGTTATGGGCCGGAAGAGCGATCTTGGGAACTGGAAGGAGATGTTCACGCTCCCAGATTGGTCCATTCCTTCCATCAACGCTACCCTTCCAAGCCCAGAGGGAAGGAGCCTGCCTTGTTGGGGGGTACTGTCAGAACCCGTCATGTGGATACGTTGATGTGTGGTTCAACCTCGACCCAAAGAGAAGCCCGAAGGTACGCAGATTCATCATGGTCGGAGAGGGTCCGAGTCTGGAGAGACAAAATGGCTGCCGCGGTGCCGTGGTGCTGTGAGGTTGACGCTCTAGTCGTTTAGCCTCGTTTTGGTGCGGAGAGTATTAGCGGGACGCAAGTTCTAGAAACTACGCACTTCACCTGAACCGTCAGAGAAGAAGAACCTGAATGCGTGCCCTGGTGAATTCCTCGAATCCTTAGTATTAAGTATCCTGGTTGTAGTACTCCATTTGCGTTTAGCGCGAGTGTCGAGGAAACGTTGTTACGGCATATTAATTCAAACGCGTAATAACCTGCCCTTTTCCAAGTCCAAGTTTCTCAGCAGTAAAGAGAACCTCCGAAGAGTCGTCGAAGAGTATAGCGAGTAATGGTGATTTCCTGTGGAGAAGAAGATCTTCAACGAGTAAGAGAGTCAGTCAGCAACAGAAAGCTAAGTGTCGAATAACAAGTGTTTGGCCAAACTGAAGATATTCGTAGAGACGTAGTTTATATAATGTCAAGTGCATAACTCTAACTTCTAGACCCCGTGTGAAAAGAGAAATCTATCTCTTGAACATTGAGTGAAAAGAGAAACGAGAAGCCTATTTCTTAAACATTGAGTGAAAGGAGAAACGAGAAACCATTTTCCTGAACTTGCATGAAATAGCGAGAAAAGAAGGAGTACCAGAACATTCCTCCTTGAGTCAATTGATTGTGTAAAGACTATCTACAAGTAAAGACTTGTTCCAGTTTTCCAATTCAGAGCAACTTTACAGAACCCCTAAAGCAGCGCTCTTGAGTAGTTAGTCAAGTAAGTATGTTAAAAGAGATTAGCTCAGAGGTGATCACAGAATAGTATTAGTAAGGAACTAACCCATTCGCTCTTGTCCCCCTATGCAGTAACGACTAACTAGACGAGAAAAAACCATATCCATAGAAGAGAAGCAAGGTCCAGGAAAATATTAAGTGAGTTTAAGTAGAACCCGAGAACATCAGAGTCAGAGTAGTTTTAGGAGGGAAAACTAATGGTGTGCTCCTCTTACAGGTTTCTAATACGCAGACATCCTGAAGGAAGTTGTCTGAGGAAACTTTCCGGACCAGTCTCTTCTCTGTTTGTTATTTTATCCACACCCCCTTCCCGGAGGATGATGTAGGAAGGTTCTTATAGACCTGCCGACATCGTCTCTTGGGATTCGGGTACTAGCATCTAGTTCCTGAGCCTGAATCATCTCTGCTCCCGCGCAAGTATAAGTCAAGGTGATTGCATATCAGGTAATGCTTGGAGCTCTGACACTCTTCTCTCATATCCCAACATTATTTTTTTTTTCCCTTAACCGTTTGGTACTGAAATCTGAAAGATTTTCTTTGGTAGTGTGTCTAAAGTGAATGGTATGTCAAGTGAACAAAAGTGGTTGACTTAGAGCCAGATTACAAGTTTGGCAGTGTGGGAGCGGGCTACCATGCCAGCGCCCTGCTCCCACTCCACCAAAGTCATTCACCGACCACCCGTCAGATTAGGCGTTTTTTCCTGGTCTGGCTGGCGGTGCTTTGGAGGACCCAGGCGATGAGCCTTAGAAAGGCACTGCAATGGGAATGCCAAAGCAAGTTCCTGCAAGGCATGGACTGTTATGTCAATAGGGGACACATAGGGGACACGTAGGGCACCCTTAGTTTCTTCACTGCCACAGTTTTCATGGCGGGCTCACCTCTATGAAAACTGTGGCTGTGAGGAAACTTGTAATGGTGCTTGGCGGTGCCGCATTGGCACCACCAATATATTGTGGGCTTCAGACTGCTGGAACACCGCCAGGTATCACCGCTCCCTGGTGGTGGCAGCAGTCCCATGGTGCTCCGACCGTCCAACTTGTAATAGGGCGGTTGGACTGCCGGTGCGGTGGTGCCCGCACCGCCACCGTGGCTATGGCGGTCCATCAGACCACCGTAGTCATGATGAGACCCTTCGTTTTTTTAATGGCTTTCTAGAATTTTTGATACTATACCATCTGCAACAGTTAGGTGCAAGGCCCTTTGCACAACTCCCAATTGCCGGCCAGCTCCTACTGTGCTTGGCTATCAGGCAGCCAAGTGAGACTGACCTCCTTTTTATACCACAGGAGTTTCTGAACCACCGTTTGGGTTGTGACACATACAGACTCGTGAGCTCTTGCAGAGTTCACGGACATGGTATGGGGATTGTGAACTCCATGAGGGGGGGGTCCAATAAGGTTCAAAGAACCATAGCTGTGGTTTTGCAGACCATGAGCCATGGTTCACAAACTTCAAGGCTTGACTGCAAGCACACGATCCCAGCAGCAAGAGCTATTTCATTTTTTTCCAGCTTTTAATCCTTAACCACATCGCTGCTGTGGTTATTTTTCCCCTTTGCTGGAAATTGCATTTTGGCCCTATTTATGACGAGCTCAGTTCGTCATCAGCACAGCTCAACTGTGCTTCATGACGAGCTGAGCTCGTCATGAGCATGGAAGGGGTTAATGGTCCATTGCTCTTCCTCACCTGAGCCAGGGGCTATTTAGTCAGGGGATTTTCCTTTTGCCTCATTATATTCCCTTCATTTTTCTTTTCAGCCAGTGGGAACAATGTCCTATGTCCTACAGTGGCAGCCGCACCATCATTGTCTTTAATGTGATGAGCCAATCAGAGAGTTTCCGATATGGAGACCAAGGCCCACATGCATCATTGTTTCATTTTGCACTTCCTAATTTGCGATTTTTAGGGAATAGCAAATTAGAAAATGCAAAATGGGATGCATGTACATTTTCGCAAAATATTTGAGAATCGGTAAAAATCGCAATTTTTACCGATTCTCAAATAATATGTAATTAGCAAAGTGCAAATTCGCAATTCCCATTCATTCCTATGGGCTAAAATGCCCATAGGAATGAATGGGAATTGCGAATTCGCAATTTGAAATTGCAATTCAGCAATGCATTTCAAGGGTGGAGAGGGGGGTCCATATGACCCCCCCTTCACCCATGAAATGTACTTTTGAGTATAAGTTACATACACACATGTCCTAAGGACATGTGTGTCTGTAACTTTACAGTTTAAAAAATGCATGTTTGTGCTTGTTTAAACCATTTCGCAAATTACCACGAGGTTCAACTTCGTGGTAATTTGCACTTGCAATTTCAAATTTCTCAATTTGAAATCAAATGATGCATAGCATTTTAGAAATCGCAAAATTGCGATTTCTGAAATGCTATCGCAATTTTAGAAATTGCAAAAAAGTTGCGATTTCTAAAAAAGCATGCTGCATCTCAAAAAGCATTTTTGGAATCGCAAACGGACGATTTTAAGGAATCGCACCGTTTGCGACTCCAAAAATGCTTGATGCATGTGGGCCCAAGCTCTGGATCCACAGATCAAAAATGCATGACGGGAGAAAAAGCTCTCTCATCCATTCAGATTAATTACTTTTCTTTTATTTAGTCCATGGGTGGTTCATAAACTTCAGTTCATGGAACAGCCATAGATTATTGGCCCAGACATTGCCAATTTTTTCACCCTTTCAAGACTATCTTGAAACATTCTTGTAAAACCAATATCTCGAAAACTACTGAACAGATTTACTCTAAACCAAGTAAAGGTACCTCAGTGAGTAAAGATCAACTCTCATGCTATCAATTGTGTAATTCTGATCAGCCTTTATTTGTGGAGGAGTGAGCAAAGATTGCTATGGGAGTTGAAATGGGAAGTGTCACCATTATAACTGCCCTTTTGCCTCTACCCTCTTGATGGATCTCCACAAAATGTACACAACTGAACTGTTTTGTGCAAAGCCATCAATGGCGCCAATGTTATTTTAAGGAAATAAAAACAGTTTTGCCAAGGATAATTTCATAACTACAGACTTTCACCGTTGTGTTATATGTGCATTTGATAGCTATAGTCTCCAAGCATCCCGGATTATACACGGAAAATTACAAGTAGATACATATGTATGTAAACAGCAGGTGAGCCAGTGGGGTCTGGTGCACTAGAGCATGGTGGGAAGCTCCCAGCCACAGTCCAGCCACCTTTCAAGGATTCGATACTTCAGCTGATCTGAGGCAATCAAATTAGTTAATGATTCCCTTGCACAGGCATACTCAATACAGATGGAAGGCAGCTGGGCCATAGCCCTCATAGTACATGCAGTGGTCATGCAAAAAAAGAAACAGCCTGAATAGTTGCATGACTGCAAGTCCATGCAAGCATGAGCCCTTACTCATGCCCAGTTCTTCCCAAGTTCTTCCCTCATTTCATGATTGGCAGGGATTTAGATGAGAGAGTTAAAAGCTGTCAATCATAACAGAGTGCCCCTATCCCTGCTGCTGTGTTGTTTCAGTTGCTTCCAAGGCTCTACTGATGCCTATCATGATGTTGTGTAGAGGGCCAAGAAATGTATGTTGGAGGGGGCTTTAAGACAGTTTGCTTTTCTGTGTCAGTATATGACAGAGTGAACGAATGTGTATGTATATGTGTGTTTCTGTGGGTTAGTGGGGCTGGTGTGGGTAAGGTGACTTACTCTGACCTAATGGTACCCAAAGTGTTCATGTGCATATTTTACATGTAGTGGGCATATCTTGGTGGTATTGTTGCCATCCCTGGTATTATACAGGCCCATCCTTTAAAGATTTTGTCTATTGTTAATTAAATACTTCATAACTTCCCTTCAGCCAATTTATGGTGAACGTTTGCTGTAAAATGAACAATATGGAATGCATTTTTCTCACTTTTCCTGGTTGTAAATCTTTACTCCAAATGCTCATAAACTCGGTTGCAAGCTTGGTGTGTTTGGTTGTGCAGTTCATTTAGAGCCATGCATGTATGCCCCTTCACTTTCATAGGTCAGAAGCCATCACAGAGTATATGATTCACACATTTATAAGCTGGTTAGAGAAGCCTCAAGACAGTTCATAGTCTGTTCATTTGTCTTTCCTTCCTATGGTCTTTGTAACTGTCATACACTACAGGTGTTTTAGTAACCATTCTTTGGTTTTGTTATTAAACCATCTCTTTCTTTTAAACTTAATGTCTATATGTTATTGCCGTCTGATTTTAGATTTGTAGCAGATCCAATTCGGGCCATATCTTTCCGTCAGCCTCTTATTTCTGGGTTTTGTTCCCGCTTATTGGTCAATCCATGCACTGATGTCTAAAGGGGTTGAAAGCTGAACTAGTATGAGAGCAACTGGTATTTTTGTCTGTGCCATATCTCCATCCTTTTGACAATTAGCGCCCGATGAGGTCAGGGAAGTATTCCCACGGCATTTGCTCCTTGGGGAGCATGTCTTCGTGACCGAGGGCAAGATTACGATGCGGTTAGGAACATAGCCTCTCATAGAAGCCAACGGGATTCCAACCAAATTGTATCTGGCAGCATCCGGATAAAGTATACTCGTTTGGTCGGACTCTCCTGATCTGAATCAGTCGGAAACCATTTCCAAACTAATTAGAGCGGAAAGATTTCCTAACCGCATCATAATCTGGCCCTTAATAGGAAGCTAATATGCTAGAGTTTTTCTCATATTAAACTTTAAAAATAGGTATAGGTATATTAGAGGGA
This sequence comes from Lissotriton vulgaris, assembly GCF_964263255.1. Classification (NCBI taxonomy): domain Eukaryota; kingdom Metazoa; phylum Chordata; class Amphibia; order Caudata; family Salamandridae; genus Lissotriton; species Lissotriton vulgaris. The sequence goes on from NC_141694.1 coordinate 573,401,405, forward strand.
AGATTCAAACTATAACTGAAAGATGTGTCTTGACCTACAGCAAAACATGTGAAATTTCATATTTCTTCCTTGGTTGGATTTTCCTAGTCAAATAGGAGAAATTGATTTTCCTTCACCAGGAAATAACAAAGAATCTTAAGAAAGTTGTACAACATTTGAGTGAAGACCTGCAATGTTTTTAAATTGTAGAAAGCTTATCTAACTCTATATTAATCCTTTTAACTTTTGTAGAAACTCAAAATAAATTTCTAGATGATTAAGCTTACGTGTTCAAATGTGCTACACGTAATTTCTACATTAGAGTTTTGCAAAACAAGGCCCAGCTCATGTTCTTAGCTGATAAGTTGAATAATTTCCACCCAGATCTCGGTGCACCTCCAACAGAAACTGCTTAACCAACTTCAAAGAGAAGAAAAACAACCCTGTGGGACAGCTACTTTCTTCTAATGGACTGACCTTCTGCGAGGCTTTGTCAATTGACATAAAGTTATAAGGGGTTTTGTGCTACTTTAAAATTACCTATAATCCTACTTCTTTTTAAGGATCATCTTCCACAAATCTGGATGTGGTGTTAAACAGCACTTTTAGACACTAGCAGCACAAACAAATCCATATGCTATAAGTGAGGAACTGGAACTAGGGGAAGAGCAAAATATTCTCTACAACACATATAAAGGCAGGGTTTGTCTTTACCAAAGAGGTAGAAAGCAGGTTTCAATCAGTTATCCTAGAATAATTCTGGCGCAAAATAAGAAGAATTCCTGTTCTTGGGTTCTACACTTGGAGTTAGTAACTGTTTCAGAGCTCGAAATCCTGCACTGTTGCAAAGTTGGATGCTGATTTCTTCTTCCAAGGTGCTCTGGATTTCCTTGTGAATTATAGGAGCCACCATCCCGGAGACTTTGAGATTCACCTCTATAGTTTGGATACACAGGAAAGCCAAATCAAAGGAATCAGGGTTTCATGGCGCCACTCCTGCTAAAGTTGTTACATCAGACCCGGTTAGTACGCTAATCCAAACAGCCAAGTCTTAAATGCCTTTCGAAAGCCAAGAAGGTTATCGCAGCTTCTCATTGTTACCGGAAGAGAATTCCAGAAGGTAGGTGCCAAATAAGAAAATCTGCAACCTCCAACCCGTTTGAGTTTTATAGTTGGAACCGATAGAAGATGCAGACAAGATGAGCGCAGGTTGCGTCGGGAAACGTGTTTATTTATCATGGCAATGATAAATTTAGGACTGTTGCCTTGGAGTGCCTTGAAGACAAGGCACCCAGTCTTGAATGCCGCACGTTGCTCCACAGGAAGCCAGGGGAGCTTGAGCAACAGGGACCTGGCAGAGTGCCATTTTGGCAGTTTATATATTAGTCTGGCTGCCTTTTTCTGAACCATTTGCAGCCGTTTCAATAGATACTGAGGAAAGCCGATGTAAAGGGAGTTTGCAAAGTCCAGGCGTGAGAGAACCAATGCTATCACCACCTGGATCAGAGCTGAGTGAGTCAGTAAATGAGCAATTTTCCTGATTTTGCGAAGCTGATAAAAACCGGAGGAGATCACTGCGCCCACCTGTCCTTTCAGCAAGAGGTCTGCATTGATTACTACCCTAGGCTTTTTACAGTCAGAGATGGAATTGGAGGGGGACCCAGTTCGCTAGGCCAAAAGTGTGGACCCCAGCAGTCCTTACTCCTCCCAGGCAGTACCAGTTCCGTCTTGCCCGGGTTGAGTTTCAATTGGTTGCTGTCCATCCAGTGTTGGATATGGAGCATGGTGGTTTGAAATTCCACAGCAGCATTAGGACCATCTAGGTGGAAGATCAACTGAAGGTCATCTGCATAGTTAAAAATGGTGACCTTCCGATTCTTTAAGGAGAATAGTAGAGGCCTCAGATAAAGATTAAACAGTAATGGCGACAGGGACGAGCCCTGTGGTACACCACAAGCAGTGGTCACTATTGGGGCAGTAAGGGTGCCCAGTCGCACTGCTTGCGTTCTGCCAGTTAAGAAAGATTTAAGCCAGTTGTGGGCGGAACCTTGGATGCCCACCTGTTCCACACGGTTTAACAAGATGTTATGGTTGACCGTGTCGAACGCTGCCGACAAATCTAGGAGCACCAAAGCCTGAGGGATTCCCCTGTCCGAATTTGTTCTTAGAGTATCCAGGACGGCGAGAACTGCCGCCTCTGTTGAATGGGCTGGTCAGAAGCCCACTTGATTTGGCTGCAGATATTCCGTTTGTTCCACAAAGCTAGATAGACATCTGGCCACATGTGCCTCCAGGACTTTAGACCGACAGGGAAGAAGCGATATGGGGCGATAGTTGAAGGCGTTAAAGGATCTGCCTCGGGCTTTTTCAGAAGGGGAACTATTGTAGTAGCCTTAAACGCAGGCGGTACTAACCCCTGATTGAGAGATGAATTCAAAAAAGGAAGAATGCTAAGTGGCAGTGCTGTGAATATATCTTTCATAATAGCTCGGAGGACAACAGTCATTCGGGGAGCCAGACTTAATCCGGACAAATAAGTCAGATAAGTTTTTGGGGCATAAAGCAGGAAGAGAGGTCATGGTAACCGGGTTTCTAGAAACATCATCCTGACATACTATGTTAGGCAGAGAAGGAATGCTTGATTTAATAGTAACAATTTTGTCCACAAAATAATTGTTTAAGACGTCACACATCTCTTGCGTGGGGGCATAGTTTGGGAGTATTCTCTTGTCACTGCTGATCTCACCAACAATTTTGAGGATTTCCTTAGTTCTATTATTCACATTGAATATTCTTGCTGAGAAATGGGCTGCTTTAGCCGTCAATATTGCTTTTTTGTATTCTGTACGAGCCGACAGGAACTTATGTCTGTCTGGAATAAGATATCCATGCCTCCATTTACTTTCTAATTGTCGAAGCAATAGTTTTTGTGACTTCAATTCGGCAGTGTACCGGGAACAACTTTTCTAAAAACTGCCTTGTGATATTTACATATTAAATCTATTTTAATTTTTTTTTTTAAATTGTGACTTTTCTGGTTCATTCTCACCCAAGCTAAATTATAAGAATATTGATTGTTCACTAAAAATAGGCTTATTCAAATGCAACCTCAGCCTGCCTAGAAAATAGCACTTTTGAATTCAGTTACTTTAAAAACATCGAGACTTACTTACCACATCTAATTTCCACATAATATACCTTCAGTGAGTTTTGTGAGATCCAGTGCACCTTTTGTCAGAATCCATCCATAGACAAGCAGATAAACCCGAAGTCATGTGTTTCTGACACCTTTTACAGATGACTTAGTTCAAGTCAGAAGTAAGCTTTTAAACATGTAAAGAGGATCCATTTTCACAAATGCTTGCTGCAACTGTCTCTGCATCAGTTCAGGCCTGAACTTGCAGCCCTTGATTCTCTGTTTTGGGGGCTTGGGGTGTTTCACCCCTAAAAAGTCTTTCTGTAGTAAACAGTTGAGTACATGTGCTTTCAGTAGGGTATGGTGAGGTTTCTGTTGGATTTCATTCAGGACTTGTACCTGCCAACACTGACAAAAACACACACACTTTCTCTCGTCTCAGCCTTAAAACTTACCCCTAGCAATCCATACTCATTTCTATTTCCACTGCCTCGTAAGCCCCCCTCGTGTCCTGCTTCTCATAATGTATCTTAACAAGTGATTGTTGGAACAGCCGAAGCTTATCACCCCCCCCAATCTTACTGACCAAGCTATTCCCCTGCTAATGTGGGTGATGCAAAGCCACACTGTGACCCACATGAGACATCTGACATTTATGGCACTTGAATATACTTTGCACAACTTTATTGAGGCTTTAACTGAAGGTCAGCTATGCCTATTGGGGTTAGCCAATTATTTACCATGTCGTAGGGATCAGAGCGCATGAACTGAGAAATGTTTAGCAGTTTCCCAGTGCCAAGAGTCAATATATTCCAGCAACTCGTCATAAAGTGGAAGAACTAAAAAAAATACACTTTGTTACAGCATGTCATACATGAGTACACATCTAATCCATTGTAAGAGAGAATTCATATAATATCCACATTATGAGTCTGATTCACAAAGGTATTTTCAGCTGCAAAAATACATTTATTGTCAAAGCCATCTCATTTATGCCTGCCAGAAATGCACAAATAATTTGTAGCAGGCATAAATGGATTTACTACTACTGTTTTCTCCTCCACATGTGTGGAGACAACTGCAGTTGTAAATTCCGCACAAGTGGTGGGAAGTGGGTGTTGCAAGGTGCGATTAACTTTGGAAGTTCAGGAATATCTAAAAACCTCTGTGGGTATTCACAAACTCTGATCAAACTTTTTCCCACCCTAGAAATAATTGAAAATTTACTTCAGCAATGAAAGCAGTAGCTCCTCTTTCAGGCTGGGTAGGGGACCAGATCACCCTAAGATTTGGTTGAAGTGTAAGGGAAAGGTTTTCCTCAAGGGGAAAATGTTCTTTCTGTTGATAAAATAAAAGTAAGAAATGTGCATTTGTGCAGCAGACTCAATTGTCTTATACTTAAAGTATGCTCTGTATATTTGTATATTTCTGCTCGAGAGGAATAGTAGCGTGTAGGATGTGTCACTTGTCATTCCCAGTAGTATACCTGAGAACCTGTGCCTGGTCCAATAAGTGTACTTTATATGTTGAGGGTATTAATCCTCTTTTCATTTTTTTCATCCTTTTTATTACTAAAGGAATACAAGGTATAAAAACTAAGACTCCATAGTCTTTAAAAAATATTAAAAGAAATATATGTCAAGATACTCCTGTGTCATATCCAAGCCACCAACCAATTATTCTGAACTTTGTCAAAATCAGGAGATAGTGTAATTATCAGGATTCGAAGATATGACAATGATTTGTAGAGATTGTAGGTAAATAATACAAATATTATGTCTTCATCTCACTTCCTGTTCGCAATTAACACTATAAATATGCACTCACTATTAAAACACACACAAGGCCCAGATGCCTTTGTGACACTGGCATTATATTGTTAATGACTGTGTATTGAAAACAGTTTGTGTGGAATGTATAAGGGATCTACTTTAATGTCTAGGACCGATTCAACCACCACTTAAACTGAAGTTAAGCATGAAATTTCAAAGCAATCATAGTGGGCATGCTCATATCTGACTCCAAACTTACTGCACGTCTGACCAGGAAGCCAAAATACTCTAGGGGTATCTGCCCTTTTTTATAAGAGACAACCTTCTTTTAACAATGAAACAGGCTGCTGCAACGTCAGACCCGTTACTGATGGAAGCAGTGCAAAACCTAAAACCCACCTGATGAAACAAAATTTAATATAGCCTTATAGCCCGCCGTAGAAGGCTATAATGGCTATAAAAGGTCTGCTGCATCGTTAAAGGCCCGAGCCAAAGGCGAGGGACTTTCACAAGGCAGCAGGACTTTAAAAGCCAGAATAGCCATGCTACGAAGGGCTATAAGGCTACTAGAACATTCTGCCACTAAAGCGCGAGGGGATTGAAATCCCCTCCTGCTCCTTGAAACCTTTGTTCACAGCCAGAGCTGTGAACAAAAAAGCATTGGAATGTTGGAGCTCCGGGCGTATACCAGCCATTAGCTTCCAACGTTCCAATGTTCTAATATAAAATAATTGGTGAAACTTTCACAAGCCAGACTTCATAATAAATCTGTATTTTCCAATGTGTGAGTTGAACTGACTCAGAAACTAATAAAGGTACTAGTTTCAGAACCAACTTGACCATAAACATTCAATGAAAAGCAAGACCCCTTAATAGAAACCCCAGCTCATAACACTGTTTGGGTTAGGTGAGAAAGAAAACATATAGAAATTGGTACTTTCTGACATCAACTACAAGGGTTTCAAAGGGATGTTGTAGCAAGAATTGTAAAACAAGAATGAGAACCTAAAGTTGGAACCGAAAGCAACTCTCTGGCTATGCTAGTTAGCAATCCAAATGTAATCTTGCATTGTAAGGCTCTGAAATCGTCAAACCTCACCACAGTTCCCTAAATGCCTTAAACAATGATCATTGAACCACTAGCGTTGACCAGGCTTTTTCCAAACGAGGAGAAGGAACTAGATGAGGCATCACTCTAAGGAGGAAGTCCAGTGTAAATTATCGAACTTGAGAGTTCAAGATCTTCTAGACATCTGAACAGTCAAAGCAACCTCCTCCAAACAACAGTCATACCAACAAATGGAAATGGTGGGGACCTCGAATGACAGAAAGAGAAAACAACAAATGTGATACCCAGGAGAATCCCCTTAGATGCCTATGGCATCTGTCGTAGGAGGAGAAGAAGGACATCATCATCCAAAAGGGATAAACTGCTTTTGCCCAGAATTCATCCCCCAATTTTCTATTGGGCTATGTAAAACAGAAGAACGTTATAAAAAGGGTCCAAGTAGCTACTGACAAAAGGTAGCTGAAAGCAGGAAATGGGTGCTGACAGATTCAAAGCATTCTGCCCCATTGCAAAGAAATCCAAGGACAGAGAGACATAAATTGTGCTTATTGTCAGACCATATGTACTAGTAAAGAAAATTTTAAGCCTGAGATGATTAAAAGACTCAGCTGAGTAAGTCTGTCTAATATTTGTCTTTTCCTTCCATGCGCACTATTGAAGAGAGACAATTTGTCTGTGCCTGTGGGCTGATTCTGAAAATGTAAGTATGCCAGCGACCCAGATCTCCCCGCCACATGGTATATATATTGGTGGTAATATTGTCCATTTGTGCCAGAGCTGCTAAGTCCCAAAGCAGAGGGGCTGAACTTCTGAAGGGTCCATCACAGGATATCCACCAACTCTCCTGTTAGATGCTGTCCTCTTTATCCACTGACTCCAGAATATCTGATGTCCTAGAGAGTCAACCCCATCTAGTGTGACCACCTCACTCCAGGTCCTTAGAGACACTGGGGCAGATTTTTGAGGCCGTTGCGCCTCTTTGCGCCGCAATTGTGTCACTCTATTTGACGCAACTGCGGCACAAACAATGCGCCCTATTTACAACGTGACGCATCTCGGAGATGCGTCACGTTGTAAAGCACTGCGCCATAAGGAGGCGTTCCTGCGCAGGGGGTGGGGGGTGTTCCTGCGCAGGAACGCCTCCTGAAAGTGGCTGAGTGAAATCTATGAGATTTCACTCAGTCACTTTCAGGGCAATGCTGTGTCAAAATCCTGCGCCTGCTTGAAGCAGGCGTAGGTCTTGATGCAGCATTAGTAGAATGGGGCACCCCGAGCCTTGCTGGAGCTGCGTCGCGCTTGTGACGCAACTCCAGCAATGCAACACATTTCCGGCACAGATGTGTGACGCATCTGTGCCGTTTTTGCACCATGGTGAGCTGCATTATAAATGCGGTGCACCATGTGTGGCGCAGCTGTAGCGCACTGTGGCACATGTTAACTGGCGCATCCCTCGGGATGCGCCAGTTAACATAAATCTGCCCCACTGTCTTTAGTCCTAACTTTTTCAACTACAAATTGTTGTTTATGACGTGTTCATCTCATTAATTCAATGGGCTTATCACAAATAAGCTCTCAGCTGTAAACAATGTATATAAATACCTGAAGGGAGTTGGCCATCCTAAACCCATCTTAATCACCGCTCTCACAAAACTCTGAATATGTCACCAGTGGAGATCATCCTATTCTTTGTTAAACACAGAGATCATCAACACTAGTTTCTGAGTACTGGGGGTGCAAATCGCAGAGGGTACGCTTGACTGGTACGCAGTAGTGCTTCCTTTGTGAGAGCAGAGGAGTGTCATCCCCCCACACACACACATACTGCTGGGCAGAAAGCATCAAAAATAAAATGGTAATAAAGTGAATTTATTACCATTTTATTTTTGATGCTTTCTGCCAGCCAACAGAGCACGAGGGCAGGGCAAGGTCAGTGCGTCACCATTGCCAATGGTATGCTACAGTAAATTGTGACCACTTCAGTTTAAAGTGCGCATGTTGTTTGGACCGGCTACCTTGTGACAGCTAAACTGGCATACAAAATTAAAATTTCTCCAACCCGGCTGCCTTGGACAGCTGGGTTGGAGAGCAGGCAAACGCCTTTAGTGCCTTTCGGAGGGTGGAGCCAGTCTGCTCCAGCCAATCAAGGCACTCTACTCATGCTGCTTAACAGCATGAGAACAGCATCATGATTGGATGAAAGAGTTGGCAATGGGCCTTGAACTCGGAGGATGTGCTGCAGAACAACAAGGACATTCTGCAGAACGTTGAGCGGCAGTGTAAGGAAAGTGATTTTTTTATGTGAATATTTATTTACACTACTATTATAAAGAGAGAACACAAACCTTTTCGCAAGGTAAACTTGGGAACCACAGCGCCAATCCACACACCCAATACATTGTTGTAATCCTCAGGGTGTACAGATGGACATAGGCTATAGAATTTTTTTTAAAAACGTACATTTAAAAATATAACTTTAAAAAAAAGTAGTGCCCTGAAAGTAGCGCCGGCGCTGACGGCCACGACAAAGTGCTGGGCGCAATGTACGTGATGACGATGAGGAGCAGCAGTGAAGTGAGGAGCTCGGGGAGGAGCGGCTGCTCAGGTAAGGCTCTGGGACACGGTATGGGAGGGAGCCGGTGCGGGAGGTTGGCCCGGAACAACTGCAGTAAGGCTCAGGGTCTGGGGGCAACATTTCAGGCTTGCGTGCACTCCGGCCCCCGCCCGCCACGACATTGTCCGGGACACAGACAATGTCATGGCGGGCGGGGCCCGGGGCGGGAGCGCACGCAAGCCTGAAATGCTGCCCCCAGCCCCCTTCTGCCCCAGGCAACGCTGGGGCGGGCTGCTAGTATTAATATATATATTATTGTGTGTATTATTATGTACATTTGCTATGTGTATATTTGTTGCGCCCCTTTAATATGATTTTGCACCAACCGCCACTGCCGGCACATAGAGGTACCTTCATGATCACAGCACCAGAAAAATGAGAGGAAGCATTTCACCTTGGTCCCTTTGACATTGTGAGATCAGTGCTTTTTTCTATGACTGAATAGCAAGGAGACTGTTTCTCAACTTTGTTGCTTTGCTTTCTAGTAGGAAGATTATTCACAAGTCAATTTAAAATGCCACAATAATGTATTCTAAATCTTAAGAGAGTACTAGAACATATTTGCCCAAGTTCAAGAGAAATCAGTGTCCCTATGGGTGCTTTAAATCCCTTCAGGCTGTCAGGGTGCAGACATGGTGACAGGGCTTACTGATAGTGACTCGGTTGGTGCATGGGCACAATGTATGAATCCTGCCCTTGCTGATATCATTTCAAAGGCAGAAAGGTTGGTGGTGATACCAAAGTGTTGGAGCGCGAAACTCCATTTCCCAGGAGCCTTAAACTCACACTATTGGTCTGATTGCCTGTGGTGGTTCGTGGCGGACGGTCTTTGCGTCTGCCACAGTTGCAGGGTGGATCCGCCCACCGTCCTAATCTGGATGTGGCGCATCCTTGTTTGATGGCGGACGGATCTCCACCGCGCGGTTGGTGGTGGCAGACCTTCCGCCATCATAATCACCCCCTATGTTTGAGAAGCAGGAAGCCGTTTTGGAGAGCACTAATTTATTTGCAAACTTTCTGAAAAACATTCTGAATATGGAGAAAGTATTCGGACAATCAAGTTGTATTGGAAAACAAAGTTTCAACAATTTTTTTAATGTTTGGCTTTAGAAGTTTAAAACGTATTTATTGCAATGTTGAACTTTGGGTTTTTGTGAAAGCTTGATTTAGGAATCTTTTCATTCTATCCTTGCTAATGGCATGAATATATGAAACTGCATTAGTTACATGTGGTATTTAGTAAAGTGATGCATGTGTTGCTAAGACTAAGTAGTGCCGAATATTAATGAATGTTAATTGATTTCCAGTTGCACAAGAGACCACAATGTGCATATTTATGGAGCTTGGGGGAGTTATTTTTTCAATAGAGAAGGAAGGTTGAAGAGCAACTGAATAGTTACAGATCTTCAGCATAATTGGTGAAATGTTGATTATTCTGCATTATGAAATGTACACAAAATGAAAGAGATTACTCCATTGCACCATGTTGCATAATGAGTCTCCCACTCAGGGAGAAATATAATGTGGAATGCCCATTCGGGCAATTTATAGCACAAGCAGCAGTGTTTTGAATGCAAGTAGCAGTTCCTTTAACACAGGAAGTCAACAAACATTTAAGGCAGATCTTTTTTACCTGAGCTGACCGTTTAGATAATTTTTTAGCAAAAAACGGCAAATTCACAAGCAAGTGGCACTTTTTCATTGTGTGCAGCAGTTACTTTAATGTAGACATTCAAAAATTAGTTCAGGTAGATTTTTATCCCAAGCAAACCGTTTAAGTAATTTATTATGCATTAAACTGCAAATCTGAAAATTATCTGGAGTGTATTGAATGCAAGCGACTGGAAATCAACTCAAAATTATATTTTCACGTTGAATTGTTAACCAAATGGGCCATTCTGATAATGTTTCGAGCGCGAGGTGCATTACACATAATTTTGCTGTAATTTTGCATAATTACACAGCAAATTACTGGAGTTTCACACACTTCTACTTCATACCAAGAAAACAGAGAGATAGTAACGGAGAGATATCTTACACATGTTACAATGTGTGTGGTTAGTGATGGATACAGTGAGGGATGGAGGAGTGCCAGGCACATAGCTAGGCACTCTGTCGCCCCTTTCGGTCCCTGACTTTTGCCGCTGCAAGCCCACGCAGAAGAGCGGGTGGTGCTGGCGAAGATTTTTGCCGCCACCGCCGCCCCCTAAACTCGCGCCGCCCAGGGCGCATCGCCCCTTCAGCCCCCCCTGCTACACCACTGAGGAATGCATCACTCCAGTTGGGACCAGAGTGCAAAGTTAGTGCTCTCTGACACAGACATCCCTATTTGTCTGATCATATGTGACTATATCCCAGCTACATAATTCATGGATTTAACATGCCTTATCAGAAAACAAACAAACTTGTGAGAAGAAAATTAACATACAGATCTATACTGATAAAAAAAATAATTGTGAAAATTAGCCATTTATTAAAAAAGAACCATTGTTTAATTAAATTTCATTTTTAAGTCTGTAATTTAATCATAAAAGAGAAACACTCTCATGACTTCTTTTCTTGCACACAGTAATGTAAACCCCAAATATCCAAATACACTTTCAATTCCGCAAAACCACCTTATCATTAAGTAATCTTTCCCTTACAAACCCCTTTATTCCATTCTAATTTTTTGTTCTTAGGTCGAGCATCAGCACATGCGTTGTCTGCAAGACCTACTGTCATCATTAGTATTCCCACCTCCTGCTTATGGTTGGTTCATCCCAGCGTCACTTTTGTTTGCAGCCTGTTGTCTTGTTCCTGCAGACAAAATGTCACTTCCTTTGAAGGCTGAGAGCACCGGTAAAGTACAGGGGGCCTCATTTATGAGGTTTTGCCGTAGGGAAGTGTAGCAGGCCTTCCTGCTTCGCTTTCCTACGATAAAAGAACAAGCATTTACAATGCAATGGTTTTGCCTTTGTTAAAGTTAGAGCTATTGGCATTGCTCTTGACATTATTTTTATTTATGTTTTTTTAACATAAATAAATGGCATTGTCATTTACAATGCCACTAGCTTTATCTATCGCAAATGACACACACAAACACACACAGAGCCGCCCCACACACACCCCCACACAGAGCCCCGCACACACAGCCCCCCACACACACAGCCACACAGAGCCCCCCACACACACAGCCACACAGAGCCCTCCACACACACAGCCACACAAAGCTTCCTACACACACAGCCACACAGAGCCCTGCACACACACCAACACAGCACAAGCAGGCAACAGGGGCAGACGGAGGCACAAGCAGGCAACAGGGGCAGACGGAGGCACAAGCAGGCAACAGGGGCACACAGAGGCACAAGCAGGCAACAGGGGCCCACAGAGGCACAAGCAGGCAACAGGGGCCCACAGAGGCACAAGCAGGCAACAGGGGCACACAGAGGCACAAGCAGACAACAGGGGCACACAGAGGCACAAGCGGGCAACAGGGGCACAAGGAGGCACAAGCGGGCAACAGGGGCACAAGCAGGCAACAGGGGCACGAAAACGGAGGCACAAGCAGGCAACAGGGGCAGGTGGAGAAAACACAATTTTCAACAGCCCACTTGGCTCTGCAACAGTTGCCTTTGAAAAGCAATACGGCGTAATGGGCATGATCAAATCCCGTCCCCTGCATAAAAAAAAACAACAGCCTGAGGCGACTGCTAACACAGATGTAGTACAAGGCATTACACGGCAAGGGTGCTGCTGCCGGCAATTATCCTGGTATTTAAACAAATCTCTCTCTCTCACACACAGAGCCGCCCCACACACACCCCCACACAGAGCCCCGCACACACAGCCACACAGAGCCCCCCACACACACAGCCACACAGAGCCCTCCACACACACAGCCACACAAAGCTTCCTACACACACAGCCACACAGAGCCCTCCACACACACCAACACAGCACAAGCAGGCAACAGGGGCAGACGGAGGCACAAGCAGGCAACAGGGGCAGACGGAGGCACAAGCAGGCAACAGGGGCACACAGAGGCACAAGCAGGCAACAGGGGCACACAGAGGCACAAGCAGGCAACAGGGGCACACAGAGGCACAAGCAGGCAACAGGGGCACACAGAGGCACAAGCAGGCAACAGGGGCACACAGAGGCACAAGCAGGCAACAGGGGCACACAGAGGCACAAGCAGGCAACAGGGGCACACAGAGGCACAAGCAGACAACAGGGGCACACAGAGGCACAAGCAGGGGCACACAGAGGCACAAGCAGGCAACAGGGGCACACAGAGGCACAAGCAGGCAACAGGGGCACACAGAGGCACAAGCAGACAACAGGGGCACACAGAGGCACAAGCAGACAACAGGGGCACAAGGAGGCACAAGCGGGCAACAGGGACACAAGCAGGCAACAGGGGCACGAAAACGGAGGCACGAAAACGGAGGCACAAGCAGGCAACAGGGGCAGGTGGAGAAAACACAATTTTCAACAGCCCACTTGGCTCTGCAACAGTTGCCTTTGAAAAGCAATACGGCGTAATGGGCATGATCAAATCCCGTCCCCTGCATAAAAAAAAACAGCCTGAGGCGACTGCTAACACAGATGTAGTACAAGGCATTACACGGCAAGGGTGCTGAGCACCCAGCCTCTCATACAGGCAGAACTACAACAGACCTCCCCCATCCGCTGTGCACCCATCTTGCCCTACACTAGACACCTGTCAAACAAGACTGCTCTACACCAGTCACCCAACCACGAACCACCGTATCTTTGCACCCAACCTCTCTTCCAAACTGTTCTACGCCAGACATCCTCCCCAACTGTGCACCCAGCCTTTCTTACAACCCGCTCTACCCCAGACACCCACCCACCCTAGGTGTGCACCCAACCTCTCCTTCAAACTGTTCCACACCAGACATCCACCCCAACTGTGCACCCAGCCTTTCTTACAACCCGCTCTACACCAGACTCCCACCCACCCTAGGTATGCACCCAACCTCTCCTTCAAACTGTTCCACACCAGACATCCAGCCCAACTGTGCACCCAGCCTTTCTTACAACCCGCTCTACACCAGACACCCACCCACCCTAGGTGTGCACCCAACCTCTCCTTCAAACTGTTCCACACCAGACATCCACCCCAACTGTGCACCCAGCCTTTCTTACAACCCGCTCTACACCAGACACCCACCCACCCTAGGAGTGCACCCAACCTCTCCTTCAAACTGTTCTACACTAGAGACCCACCCTTCCCAGCTGTTCGTCCGGCTTCTCTTTCAAACTGCTCTAAGCTAGACACACACGACCCCAGCTGTGGACCCGGCTTCTCGCTGGCTCTACACCGGGGACACACCCACCCCAGGGTTAGCTGTGAGTCAAACAGCCTGATGTACACCACACCAGACACCCACTCACTCACTCCAGCTGTTCACCCCGCGTGCCAGACTGTTCTATGTCAGACACCCACCCTTCCATCCATCCCAGCTGTGCACCAGCGTGGCAGGCAGCATGCTGTTCACCAGACGCCATTCGCCCAACCATCCCAGCTGTGCACCAGCGTGCCAGGCAGCCCGTCGCCCACGTGCAGCAGGTGTGCACCGAGTCCCAACACAGCGCGGCTCTGCCTCAGACACCAAACAAAGAAGCCTCAATCTGACCCCCACTCCCTGAGCTATGCAGAGCACCTCTAGACCTCACCCCTGCCACACACACAGCAGCGGAGCGCACACCCTGCCGCACGGAGCAGGGCTGCGCTGGTCGATCACACGAGGCCAGCTGCACATGGACACACACACACGTCTGCACACAGCACCCCCACTGCCCGTCTCTGTAAGTCACTTCACAGACTGCTGCTGCACACCCAGGCCCTCCGACCAACTCTGTACCAACCAGGCAAGTGCCTCCCAAGATGCGCGGAGCCGCGGACACCAGCAGTCATCAGACACCCGCGCACCACTGCTTTGCATCGAGCCATCATCCCCGCCAGTGCCACACTCGCACAAACCCACCAGAGGCACCGAGCCGCACACGTGTGAGCTGCTCCCGCGCGCTGAGCTCCTTCTCCAGCTCCAGGGGTCGGTTCCTCCAGACCAGGTGATGCAGGTTATTGTACATGTTCTTAGCTACATAAAAGTGATTCTGCCACACCGTTTGCATGTTCCAATATATTATCACCGATTCCCTTTACTTTCTTGTAAGAGGAAAATACGACTGGATAACATTCTGGACCCTGGGGGGATAGGACATATTTCTTGCCCATGTGAACTAAGTCGGGACCTTTCAGCACATGGACAGTTTGTTTATTTCGGAGTAACGCTGCCGTGGCAAACAGCGAGTCGGCAGTCTGGACTCTGAAGCTAGTCCCCAGTACCTCCTGGCTTTTACTGAAACCGGAAGTGAAAGCGAGCCTGCGCATCAGCCATTTTAAGCACAGGGTTGGTATTCCCGTGGCCCCTGGCCCAATTGCCGGATGTAAACACTATCCTCTGCTCGAACACACACCATTCTCAGGAATATGAGGCCAGGTACATTCCTGCGAAGACGCGCAGAGATTTAATTAGACGGAAATGCGCGTTGCAGGTCTCTGCCATGGTAAAACGAAAACAGCCATTTTGTAGATGTGTCCTTGTTCTGGGATTAACCAAAAATAGCTGAGGGCCTCAAACACCCTCCCTGCCCCCACACTTGTAATCCGGGGACAGTGCAGGCTGCCCCTCCCGCCAGCTGCCTCCGTCTCCCTGCCTCCCGGGGGCTCACCTTGGGCTCGGGGATGATGAGCACCTCGCTGTTCTCCTCCTTTGGCGGGTCTTTCTGGCCGAGAGCCGAGTTGAAGGACACTTTCACCATGTCTGCAGCTGAGGACGGAGCGCTGTCAGGTCCGCGGGGGCTCGGGGTTGTGTTGTTTCTGTAGCTGGCCTCGGCTGAGCAACAGAGCAAGAGCTGGAAATGCCAGTTCTGCGAAAAGTGGGCGGGCCCCGGGAGGAGGCGCTGGAGCAGCTGAAACAGCGTCCGCAGCAGCAGTCGCCTATGGCTGCTTGTGTAATGTTTACCAGAACGCTGATTTTTTTTGTACTTATATTTTTATGTTGCATTTTCGGTAGTTTTACATTTCCATTTAAGAGGTGAAGAATTTACACATTACAGACCGGAACGGCGTTATAAATTGTGGTGCAGGTGAAGTGGCACCAGGAAGTCTGTGTGATCATGTCCAACGACGATCATAGCCGACCGGTTCTTGTTCGGATGGCGACCTGGGCGGGAACGGGGACGGGTGACGCTGCGAGCAGGAGAGGGGGTGGGAACAACGGAGACCAGGGGGAGGGGAGTCTGCGGGGAGCGGGCCACGGCCGAGCCTCCCTCCCGTGCGTGCCTCAAGCAGGAACACATATTTATAAACTTTTTTTTTAATCTGTCTTGACCGCACATACCTATCTGCAACTTCTGCTGAGGGTCCCGGCCAGGCGAGCTCCGTATACTCTTGCCGTCTTCCTTCTTCCCCCGGGCTGCGGGGGGCGGGCACTTCCGGCCGGCCGCGCTAGGATTGGCCGGCCGGCCAGTCACGGGGCGGGAAACGGGGGAGGAGAGACGCAGAAGTGCCGGCAATGCCGGACCAGACTCGGGGGCGTTCCCGGCGTCGCGTGACGTCGGCAAAAGCCAAAGAATGTCGGGAACGCCCCCGTGTCTGGTCCGGCATTGACGGACAGGCCCCTCATCCAATGGCAAGGCTCCATTTACGGAGCCAGCCAATGAATGAGGAGGGCCGACCCAAAGCACACTACAATTCTCATCAGGTTTTCGCCTGCGCGAAAAAGCTGCGCAGAAAGCGCAGCTTTCGCCAGGCAAAACCTAAAAAGGCAGGAATGCCCCATATCTATAAGATACGGCGCATTCCCGTCCTTTTTCCCTGCGCCGACGCACAATGGGCTGCTTGCGCCAACGCAGACACCCTTGCACCATGGTGCACGGGTGCCAGTGTTGCAGGGATGATTTTGTACAGGAAGGGAAAAATTCCTGTGCAAAAATATTCACAAGAGGCTTTTCCTCTTTCTATGTGTGCTGAAAAAGGAAAAACGAGGCGAAATAAAGATATTTCTCCCCGTTGAACCTCCCTTACGCCTCCCCGGGGGAGGCGTAAGCTTTTGGCACTGCCTCAGATTTACAATTTCTCTTAAATCTGGGGCAGTGTCAAAAGGCAATGGATGTTGTTGGGAACGCCCCCAGCAACACCCATTGCACGCCCCTTTAATGCTGAACACTGCGTTAACGGGACTGATATTTATCAGGCAGCATTAAGCCTACAAAAAGTGGCTTAGTGCTGCTTGATAAATATCACGCAGGCTACTGCGCCACGGAATGTCACAAAAAGTGACGTTCCGATGGCGCAAGGGGCCTCATGAATGAGGCCCAATATACTTATGCGTGCTTTCTTCATCTCCTATTTGGTAGAACTTTATCTTTTTTTTAATGCTTTCGACCCATCACTGCCCCGCTTCAGTCGCTGCTTTTTTATATAGGAGGGGGCAGATTTATGTTGGCCTTAAGCAACTTTTGCACCGACGTTGCGTCACTTCTGTTTTCAGCAGCGGCATAAACCCTGCACCACAATGCGACATACTAACATCGTGACGCATCTATGGAGATGCGACACGGTGAAAGGCCCTGCGCCACATGAAACCTGTGTCTGGTTTTGTCATGCTCTCGAAAGTTGCCTCGGGAGTATCACGGAGCTGAAGCCAGACCCACAACTTCTCCTTCCAGGTTCACCATATGCCAGGAATCAGTAACACACCTGAAAGCACATGATGATGCCCAAAAGGGGAAAAAGGGGAACAAAACAAGGAAAGGAGGGGAATAAATAAAGCCTTCTTTTTCTCTGAAGATATGTGTGTAATGGTCCAGGAACCGGAATGTCTTGGTCAGGGATCACTGCAGTCAAAATACAAGAACACAATTATATGGTATTCTCTATTCTTGAAGAATAAAACAAGTCATGATAAACCGCAGACTAAATACCTGTCTTTCATATAGTGTTTAGAGAATTCTTTCTTCTTGTATAAATACAGTGTATCTGGAACCTCGTATGTATTCTTTGGTCCTATATGTCAAGAACCGGAATTAATTGTAGTGTGGATAAGGAACAGACCTAATCGTGAATCACTCATATACTGTCAACTACCTGAAAGTTTTCACAGGAACAAATACCATTGCATACTCTGGTACCAACTCTGAGTCAATATATCCCAGCTCTAAAATGTAAAGGATGGAGATTACCTCTAATGTGAAGAGAGGGAGCGTAATAACCAATTCCGAATAAAAGGCTACCTGTGGCTTTCAGCAGGGACCAATAACTTGGCAGAAGCACGATTCCAATAAATGCCAATAAATCATAAGTGGAGCAACAAGCGTCTTTGCTAAGAGGAAGAGTCACAACACGACTCTTCAATTAGAATGCGAAAAGACAATGACCATTCCTATAATAGAACTAAATACCACATCGTGCAACGTGCACTTCTGTACAAGTTTCCGTCCTGAACCATTAAATTCGTACACACGTAAGGGAAAATGAAAGGGAAATTACAACGCGGGAAATAAGGGACAAACATATACCATGTTCGTAATCCAAAACCGAAGGAACATAAACCAGAGACAGGGTCTTCACACAGACATAAAGAGACGGCCACAGTACCTAAAGAAAGCACTGAGAACGTACTGTCGCCCGCCGTAATCCTGACAAACCCGCTTGAACGCCACCACCGTGTCCCGACCGAAATCAGCTATGCCCCGGAAGTGGAAGAACGCTAAGCGTTCACGGAGCCGCGGGGAGGGTCTAAATGTGGCCAAGTATCTCTATGCGCATGCGTCAGCCTTAGCGCATGCGCTTATCGCATCAGCGTTCATGTTGCCAACCACCTGGGGAATCGTATCTTGCCAACCAACTCTGCAGGCACAACAGTACACCCCTCCCAAACAACCCCCCACTGGTTTTGGCTTGGCGGGGTAACGTCTGTGAAAGGCGCGCACCAAACGGGGTGAATGAACCTGACTTGTGGGTTCCCAACTGCGCTCCTCTATACCGTATCCCTTCCAATGGATTAAATATTGTAATCTACCTCTTATCCTTCGAGAATTCAGGATAGATTCAACCTCATATTTCTCATCTGAATCCATAAGTATAGGATCAGGGTTCAGCGGTAGTCGAGTGTCCGGTTCAACAGGTTTTAAGAGGGACACGTGAAAAACCGGATGTATTTTCATGGAGGGAGGTAACTCCAGTTTCATAGCAACCGGATTTATCACCTCGACCACTGGGAAGGGTCCTATATATTTAGATTTGAATTTACAGGATCCCTTCAAACTGATATGTTTCATGGATAACCAAACCCTATCCTTGAGTTGTTAAACAGGCTCTTGAGTTCTGTGAACGTCCTCCCCCCTCTTGTAAGCAGTCTTGGCCCTGTCCAAATTGACTTGAATGTTATCGTGAACCATGTGAAGATGCTGTACCAGGTCTACCACAGCAGGGATATCACAGGAAGTAGCTGGAGGAATGGGTAGAACTTTGGTATGAAATCCGTGAGAACCATAAAATGGTGTGAATAAAGTGGAAAAATGATGGCTGGTATTGTATGACAACTCAGCCAACCATAGAATCTCATCCCAATCCCGATCTTCCTGTAGGGAATGACATCTCATGAACTGCTCAAAACTCTGATTCACACGTACCGTCTGTCCATCCATCTGGGGATGGTGACTGGAGGACAGTGGCACCTCAACATTTAGGGACTTACATAGCTGCCTCCAGAACTTTGAAATAAATTGTGACCCTCTAGCCGTAATCAGAACTGAAGGCATACCATGCAAGCGAACGATCTGTTGCAGGAAGACCGTAGCTAAGGAGTTGGAGGACGGAAGACCAGGTAAAGGGATGAAATGCGCAGTCTTCGTGAACATGTCTACGACTACCAGTAGTGTGTTATTCCCTTTAGTAGTACATGGCAGTTCCACGATAAAGTCCATGGAAACCATGTGCCATGGACCCGGTGGAGTGGGGATTGGGTACAGCAGACCTACTGGTTTGATATGAGAAGGTTTACCCTGGGCACAAACGTGACAGGTTTTCACATAATCTTGTACGTCTTGATTCAAATTGGGCCACCAACAGCAGCGTCTAACCATTTCCATAGTTTTTTTATACCCTGGATGTCCAGCTATCCCTTGTGTATGACACCACTGTAGTACCTCTTGCTGTAACTGAATGTCGGGATATATAAACCTCCCTGTATGTAAAGTAGTCCTTCTTTCATATGAGAAGTGTGTGTCAGGGGAAATTTCTTAGAACTAGGCCTTTGTTGAGCTTCTGCCACTTGTAGGAATTGTTCTTCTACTGTGAGTGTCCCTATTATCTTATCCGGTGCTATGATTGCAGGGGGATGTTCATCAATTAGGGGTTCCTCGAATCCAATACGGGACAGAGCATCCGCCTTCCCGTTCTTCTTTCCAGCTCTGAAATGTATTTCGAAATCATAACCACTGAACAATTGGGTCCATCTAAGTTGCCTCATGGATAATGCTTTAGTGGTCTGTAAATACTGTAGATTTCTATGGTCTGTTATGATGGTGACTGTATATCGGGTGCCTAATAAATATTGTCGCCATTCTTCCAGAACTTTTTTGATTGCCAATAGTTCTCTTTCCCCGATGGCATAATTAATTTCAGCAGGGGATAGTTTGTGTGAATAGTAGGCTACTGGATGTAGTTCTCCTGTGTCTGGGTGGACCTGTGATAACACCCCCCCCAACTGCCACTTGGGAGGTGTCTACTTCAACAACAAAAGGGCTCTGTTGATCAGGGTGTCTTAAGATAGGTGCACAAGTGAACTCCCTTTTTAACCTAGTAAAAGCCTCCTTCGCTTCGGAAGACCAAACAGAAGGAGTATCCTTTCTCAAGAGTCTAGTGATGGGTGTAACACTCTCTGAAAATCTGTCAATGAATCGCCTATAAAAATTTGGCGAAGCCAAGGAATCGCTGTATATCTTTGACTGTCTTAGGTGTAGGCCATTGTGTAACTGCTTAAATCTTATGAGGGTCCATCTGTAATCCCAGAGCGGATTCCGTACTTTGTGCAAAACGCAGTCTTCCACTCATCTCCCTCCTTCACTCTCACAAGATGGTACGCTCCCCTCAGGTCCAGTTTAGTGAAGAATCTGGAGTTCCTAACCTGATCGAGAAGGGAGGAGATGAGAGGCAGTGGATAACTATTCTTAATTGTTACTGCATTAAGGGAGCGATAGTCAATGCAGCACCGTAGGCCACCCTCCCGTTTGGGTATAAAAAAGAGAGCGGATGAAGCGGGGGACCTCAAAACACGGATGAATCCTAGATCCAGCATTTTATCTAAATATTCCCTTAGGTACACGTTCTCTTCTTCGGTTAGAGCATATACTCTGCTGGTAGGAATGCGGGCTCCTGCCTGCAGGTCAATTCTGCAGTCATATACCCTGTGAGGGGGAAGAGTTGAGGCTTTCTCTGCATTGAATATATCCTGAAACTCATTGTATATATAAGGTAAGGAGGTAAAAGGTTCTTCTACGCTGAATTGTTCAGTGGAAGACGTTGCCGCCAAACTGAGCCGAAGCCGGAGATCATCTTGAGATGGCACTTTAGTATATGTAGTTTCCAACTCAACTTCTCGTGTAACAGTAGTCTCAGGTTTTACATGATCTTCACATGTCGATTCATTGAAAGATACCTGACCCTTAATCCAGTCTATCAAAGGATTGTGTTTCCTCAACCAGGGAAAACCCAACACCACTGGGAACTGAGGGGACTGGATCAAGTCAAAGGAAAGAGCTTCCCAATGATCTGAGACCAAAGTTACTTCCAATGTTTCGGTGGAATGTGTGATAGGCCCAGATTGTAAGGCACTCCCGTCTGTAGTGTATACCTCATCTCTGGTGGCTTTAAGAATTCTTGGAATCATATTTTCTGTCGCCCAATGATCATCCATAAAGTTTCCAGAAGCCCCAGAATCAACCCTTATTGAGGCCTTTTTGCTAACGTCAGCCCACTGCAATACAGACGCGATAAAGAAATGGCTCTGTGTATTGTAAAGTGATGACACCATCAATCCTGAACGACCCGATGCCTCAGCCTCTTTCGGCTTCGGGTCTTCTAGGTTTCCAACCGCCTTGTGGAACGTGGTTTAACGGGACATTCCCTCAAGAAATGACCGGCCTTTCCACAATATAGACAAAGCTTATTGTCCCTCCTACGCTGCTTTTCGGCTTCACTAAGGGAACCCCTGACGCTTCCTATTTGCATAGGTTCAGGGTTTTCCATCTTTGCCTCCTGCTCTGTTCCTTTCTCTTTATAGGGTATTTTGTTATAGTCAAACCGGACCCTACCCTTTCTCCTTTCTCGCAAACGGTGATCCAATTTTATTACCAGATCCATTAGTTCAGTACAGGTGTCAGGGGGATCTACAACATGAGCTAGTGCATCTTTCAACTCGTCGCCTAGGCCTTTGTTAAACAAGGCACTATGCTTTGCCATGGGCCATTCTGCTTCGGCTACTAGTCGATTAAATGTAGAGATATATGTAGGTAGATCCTAACTACCTTGTCTAAGAGTTAATAACTCTGTATCTGCTGCGTGGGTGATGTGTGCTTATCGAACAGTTTACGTAGTTCGCTCTTAAAATTGGTATAATTCAGTGGTAAAGGATCATCCCTTTCTATGAGAGGCATAGCCCAATTAGCTGCAGCACCCCCTAAATAGGAAATCATAAAAGACACCTTGGCCTGATATGAAGGAAAATTAGTTGTTTTACACATATAATGAAGCTGGCATTGACTGATAAACGCCCCACATTTGGCAGGGTCACCATGGAACCTTTCAGGAGGGGCCAGGGGTATAGAGGCAGGTGGGGTCACTACCTGTATTACCGGTTTTTGGGAACTAGATCCACCCCCTTCTCTGACTGTACTGGTTAAGGCATCGAGCCGAGTGGTCAATGCCTGGGTTTCTATTTGCAAATTTCCCATCATGTTTGCTAGGTCTCCTAAATTCAACTCCATGATACTCGGGCGGCAAATTTGTAAAAAGGCTTCGCGTTCTGACGTGCTCTCAGAAGTTGCCTCGGGAGAATCACGGAGCTGAAGCCAGACCTACAACTTCTCCTTCCAGGTTCACCATATGCCAGGAATCAGTAATACCTGAAAGCACATGATGATGCCCAAAAGGGGAAACAGGGGAAGGGGAATAAATAATGTCTTCTTTTTCTCTGAAGATTTGTGTGGAATGGTCCAGGAACCGGAATGTCATTTTTTATATGGTATTCTCTATTCTTGAAGAATAAGACAAGTCATGATAAACCTCAGACTAAATACCTGTCTTTTATATAGTGTTTAGAGAATTCTTTCTTCTTGTATAAATACAATGTATCTGGAACCTCGTATGTATTCTTTGGTCCTATTTGTAAAGAACCGGAATTAATTGTAGTGTGGATAAGGAACAGACCTAATCGTGAATCACTCATATACTGTCAACTACCTGAAAGTTTTCACAGGAACAAATACCATTGCATACTCTGGTACCAACTCTGAGTCAATATATCCCAGCTCTGAAAGGTAAAGGATGGAGATTACCTCTAATGTGAAGAGAGGGAGCGTAATTATAACCAATTCCCAATAAAAGGCTACCTGTGGCTTTCAGCAGGGACAAATAACTTGGCAGAAGCCCGATTCCAATAAATGCCAATAATTCATAAGCGGAGCAACAAGCGTGTTTGCTAAGAGGAAGAGTTACAACACGACTCTTCAATTAGAATGCGAAAAGACAATATAATAGAACTAAATACCACATCGTGCAACGTGCACTTCTGTACAAGTTTCCGTCCTGAACCATTAAGTTCGTAAACCAGAGACAGGGTCTTCACACAGACATAAAGAGACGGCCACAGTACCTAAAGAAAGCACTGAGAACGTACCGTCGCCCGCCGTAATCCCGACGAACCCGCTTGAACGCCACCACCGTGTCCCGACCGAAATCAGCTATGCCCCGGAAGCGGAAGAACGCGAAGCATTCACAGAGCCGGGAGGAGGGTCTAAATGTGGCCAAGTATCTCTATGCGCATGAGTCAGCATTAGCGCATGCGCTTATCGCATCAGCGTTCATGTTGCCAACCACCTGGGGAATCGTATCTTGCCAACCAACTCTGCAGGCACGACAGGTTTCATGTGGGCGTTTCCACACAGGGGGGGCGTTCTGTCGCTGGAACGCCCTTGAAAAGTGACTCAGTGAAATCTACAAGATTTCACTGAGTCACTTTACCAACGCTGATGCGTCAAAACCCTGCGCCTGCTAAAAGTAAGCAAAAGGCTTGACGCACCACGTTACAGATAGGGCAAGTTGGAAAAGTGCTGGAGTTGCGTGCCGCACGCAACACAACTTCAGGACTGCGCCAACCACACGCCCTATATACGAAACACATCGGTTTATTCCTGCGTCAGGGTGCGCCGCATTGTAAATGCGGCACATCATGGGTGGCGAAGGATAAACTTGCATGCCACATCTTTCCTGGCGCATCTCTGCTGATTTGCAGAGATGCGTCAGGCAACATAAATCCGCCCCGAGGTTTATTAAACCAGCGCAACAGCTGAACTTAATGCTAAGCCTTATAGTGAACAATGTCAGCAATGCGCATTTCTTTTCTACACTGCTTGTTAATATTGAATGAATATTTTTTTAAGCAGCGCGACAGCCGCACTTGTCATGCTTAAAGTTGAACGATGCAGAGTCTGATGGGCAGCAGAGCTGTGGGCTGCATGCTCGTTTTTTTTTTGCTGTTCTGCTCCAGTTTAAGGGTATTCACCGGGAGTAAAATGTTATTAAACATCCCGTCTGCTGTGTCTATTACTTCTTTGTTATTTTTATACGTTCAAGAACAACCTGCACAACTCAAAGAAGAAATATACACAAAAGACGGGATGTGAAACTAAACTGTTTAATGGCATTTCCTTCCCGGTGAATGCCCTTAAAGCGTGCAAGAAATAGAAGGGGTTAACGCATACACGTTATAGCCTGTGCACAAAACGTCGTTAAAAACGTTGCCTAGTATGTCTCTAGTTCATACCGCGCCAACCCTTCATAAAGAAGCCATTCAGACTCTTGGTGAAATGTAGAAAAAAAGGAAAATGTATGTTGGTTTAGGACAAACTTAAATGCTCATGCATTACTCTTTGTATTTAACATAAAAGTCACTTCATTTGTTTATAGAAGGTTTTTGCAGCCCAGCATGTGCTGCTAATGCTCTGAGCAAGCTGGAGAACAGGGAGTGACAAAATGACAAACCTTGACAGCATCCTTTCGCCATTCTGCAAGGCCAATGGGCAAAAATGACCAATCGAAATATTACTGCAAGATGTTTGGCCAGTTTGCCCAAGCAAGTCTACTCCGAAGAGCAATATAGGATCAGGGCTAGAACACGGCACGCATTTTACAGATGTAACAGAATAAATTCACTACATATGAGCAATTAGCTGCACACGCACCTTCCTACGAGAGCTCATAGCGCCAAGGGCATTACTGAAAAAGGCATGTCAGGACAGTAATGGCAAATTCATCCTCAATCATTCTTCTAGCGATTCATGGTTTCCTCCTCTCAATTACATTGTCGGTCAGCGTCTATGTTGTCTACAAAGGCCTTCACTCGAGATTACTTACGTAACCAATAAAACCCTTTTTGCTCGCCATGTGTCACCCACTTTATTGTTCTACCGTCTGAAAAAGCCATAAAGTCTTGTAGCTGTCAAATATCCCCTCAAAAGTACGCCAACAATCCCTCCCCACAAAGCTATTGGAGGTGAACAAGGCATCCACCTATTACTGTTCTTTCAGTCAAGAATCGCTGCCATTGTGCTTCTTTGGCAGTAGCCAAGCATATTCCAAAGTACTAGAGAGAAAATATCTTGGGGCATATTATCAAGGGATTTATCTCCGCTTTTTTGGCTTTAAAAGCCAAGAAAGCGGAGAGACAATTATCTCCCTATCAGCAACAGGGTGCTAACACGCAAATTCGCATGTTAGCACCCTTTTTCTCTACGCTTCCCCTTGCATCTCTAATGAGATGCAAAGGGGGCGTTCCAGAGAAAAATAATAGAAGAAATGTTGTTAAGCGACATTTCTCCTATTATCAAGGATTTTGCTAACCCTGTTAGTGATAAAAAAAGCAGCGCTAACCGCGGTTAGCACTGCTTTTTTTACACCTGGTATTTTCCTGACTTAGCCATGATATTCTATGGAAGGTGGATATCATGGCTAAGTTTGTGAGCCCCTATCATCAAGCTAACGCCAAACTTCGAGAGATTATTGTTGGTTTTCCAGCGATAATCTCTCATTTGACAGTTAGCGCGAGGATTTTTATCACTTCTGAGATAAACCTTGCTAATAGCAAGTTATCTCTGCGATAATTTCCGGCGATGCTTAGCGTTAAAAAATTCGTTGCTAAGCATCGTTAGCGATAAATATCGCTAAACGTTGGTAATATGCCCCTCGAGTGCATAGGAAGGAATAAATGAACTGAAAAAGAATTTCCAATACGGGAGGCCAGCTCCACAGTGCACATTCCCAACAACCTCAAATACAATTAGGTGGATTAGTAAAGGGGGGACTATTCCTACAGCATGATTATTATTTTTTTGCTAACCAGAGAACACCGCCACACTCCATAAATCTCAATTACCAAGGAAATGTTCCCACCGGAAAAGATTCACACAAACACTGCTGAAAGACAGACTCGGTCGCAAACAACAAACCGAAAGGCAGTGAGCACAGATAGAGGCTTCCTACACGTTTATTGGCAAACAATATTACAAGTATTTGTAATGCAATAGGTCTCGCACTACTGAAAATTTGAGCTATTGGTGTTGCAAGTAATAATGCAACGCCAATAGCTCAATCATTCAGTAATGCGAGACCTATTGCATTGCAAATGCTTGTTTATCTCTTTTTCAAGATGGTGGTTACCTTTCCACCTGACTTTTAAATGTCCTCTTCCACTCCTCTCCTCGTTGATGTCAGCTTTTCACTTTTTCATATTTATTTCAACTTTTTCATTCACCCAACTTTCATCTGCTCTATTGTGTTGCCGACCCTTGTAGACTCCAGAGATCCTTAGCATCCACACAGTGCTGTGTCAGCCTCCTAACACCTAATCTTCTCAACACAAAAAGGTTATTTCTTGACAAAATATGTGCACTGTGCCAGCCAGCTTCCACTCTGGCATTTTCAGTATTTGCTGTTTTGAATTTGATGTAATGCAAAACAAAATCAGAACGTATAAGAGGAACAGGGTGAACTAATTGACACTAATTGAGACTATTATCCCCCAAGGATGCCATGCTCATCTTAAAATGCTCCCAGCGATCGGTCCGTTTTGATAAACAGCACTAAAAACTGGAAGTGCCTCAACAACAAAGAGAATGAAAAGAAATGCTGTTCATTTTCACAATCAGCACATTTATGTATGTTTTCCCGGAAGGCCAAGTATGTCAAGAATACCTCTGGAGAATTCACAGCAACATCTTCTGTAGGGTTTCCATCTTGAAATGCACTTTAAGGATAACATATTCGTTGCCCCTAAGGAGCAAGACAAATCTAAATATTGTGGAAAGCTTATGAAGTCAGGATACGATGGAACACCTCTGTCTCACTTAATCAGTCGGATCTAAGCAATACCATGCTTCAGGTGAATAGGTTTGATCCCTGAAATAGTGTCTTTCTCTTAGTAATGTTCTGCCGAGCAGGTGACTGTCATATGCCTAAAACTAGAGGAAGAGATCTGTCCTTCTTCTCCACCACATTCAAGAATGTGTCCATTGCTAAGAAATTGATTTCTCTCAATTCTTTACGTGCTAAAACATATACGGCCACATGAATCAATGTTCCCGTTTGCGAATTCTTAATTGAGAAAATTAAGGAATCGCAATTAAGAATTTGCAAACGTTTATGCATTAAGAAATCGCAATTTTTTTTGCGATTTCTTAATTTTCCTTAATTGCGATTCACAATTTGCGAATCACAATTAAGGAATCCCTTTTCATTGATCCCTATGGGCCTAGAGGCCCATAGGAATGAATGTGAAGGCATTCTCATTTTGCGATTAACAATGGACCCCCCCCTGCACCCCTGAAATGTACCTTTAAGTACTTTTTACACACACACATGCACCAAGGGCATGTGTGTGTGTAAAATGAAATTTTCAAAAATGCACTTTTGTGCATTTTTGAAAGTTATCGCAAATTACCATGAAGTTTAACTTCATGTTAATTTACCACTTCCTATTTGCGATTTAGCAATTTAAAAAAATCATGCATTGCATTTTAGAAATCTCAAAATTGCGATTTCTTAAATGCAATCACAATTTAAGAAATTTCAAATAAATTGCGATTTCTTAAATTGCGAAAAAAGCAAAAAAGCTTAATGCATCCCAAATCAACGAATTGCATTCGCAAACGGACGAATTTTGTGATTCGCACCGTTTGCGAATGCAATTCAGTTTGATGCATGTGGGCATTAACTTCTAATTGGAATCTCTTCTTACCTTGTGTATTTCTTTATGTTTAGCATTCTCAAGAGTACTGTGTCTTTTGTAGGGAAAGAGAAATGGCTGTGTTTTCATTGTTCCATGACTGATATTCCCCCAAGGAAGTATCCTTTAGTTGTGGCTGGAGGACTAATGCATCTTTTGACGTGTTGCTCACAAACAACACAATGTTTGTGCCCCTATCCCCCAAATAGGATTGCATTCTTTCTATCACTCAATGCTTTAGTTACCAATTTAAGTGCCTGAGAACAGGAGCTACTTGATAAAGGAAGCACAATACAGTGTTTTTTCTCTTCTTCTGCAGTCCAACAGCTTTTCAGTCACCCATCCACAGATGTCCTGTTGTTGCCTTTGCTACTGCTAGAGCCACTGATAATACTCTGAGTATATACAAGGGAAACTATGATATAAATATTGCATGGATCTTCATAATTGACAGTGATTTGTCACAGGCCTTTTCTTTCTTGGAAGAGCATGGATGAATGAATGAATGAATGATGAAGATATTTGTAGAGCGCACGTACACCAGCGGCTTCTTGGCGCTTCGGGACAGGCAAGGGCTAACTGCAAAACGGCGAGATCTTAATCAAATGCTTGAGAAAACAGCAACGTCTTGAGAGCTTTCCTAAATGACTGATAAGATGAAATGAGACGGAGGTCAAGCGGGAGGGAATTCCAAAGGTGGGGGGCTTGCGACACAAATCTTAGGCCCCCAAGCCTCTTCCTCTTGAAAGGACATAAGGACAGCAAAATAAGGTCCGCCGAGCGGAGTGCTCGGGAAGGATTATAACGGCGGAGGAGAGAGGCAATGAACGATGGGCCTTGGTCGCTAATGGATCCTTACAGGGGCTATTGAGGTATATATTGTGTAAATGCCAGTCCTAAAGCTCAAATATATTCCTTAATATTTTTCCCAGAAAACCTTACATTCCTTTTGACCAAGCATTACAGGACAATGTCCATGGCAGCCAAGGTATTACCAGCAGATTGGCCAATATCCATGGACATGCAGCTTATGTGGAAATCATATTCTTCTCCTCTCAAGGCTTAGCAAAGCTCGGCATATGTGTTATGAGCTATGGGGCTAAAATCTTCTAATAATAGCATCATACAGGAAGAGCTCTACAGTTACCTTGGGAACAATCCCCTCCTAAGAAAAGTCCACACTCTTAAGGATAGGTTGTAAGACTTGTGGAAACTGCACCTTGTAGACATAACTCTCGTAAGTGTCAATGTCTAGGTACTTCTTTTCCCCAGAGAAGGAACTTGATAAACCGATTTAGGAGTCATCTATTTTATGAGAATATTTTCCTTGTTAGATCTGTAGCTTCAGTTTCTCCTACATAAATTCCTCCAAGTTCTCTTTAATATGGACATTCTAAGACAACATGGCTGCCATTTCAGCTGCAGAAGAGATGTCTTCTTGTTGTATTTGATCCTGTATCCTTCTCCTGGCCCATGAGCCCATTGTGACTTGTATACACGATTTAAAGAGATTCCAAATAGACTTAGGAGTTCTTGCTTAAGAAGTGATGGGAGTCATGATAACCCCATTTAAAATTCATTCTTCCATTCGTATAACAATCCTCACCATTATTCCAAGATTGAAAGCTTAGCTTGGATGGCTCTAAATATATACTCCATTGACCCCTTGACTGTTCCAGTTCTTCAGGGCTTCTGAGTCAAAGGGACTATCCTTGTAACAAGTATTGGTAGCTTCCTCTGTAATCGCAATAACTAGAAACTACGTGAAGGGCTCTCACTGAATTGTTAAGTACAACCCTTTCAGCTGTTAATTCAGTGGGTATCAAGGTAAACATGTAAGTCAAAAGACCCTGCTACTCGGGTCAGATTTCTAAAGCAAAATGCCAATTGAAAAAGAATTTCATAAGATGCTCACAGAATTATGTAACCCAGAATCTACCACAGCCAGGATTTCTTGATTACAAGTCCTCTCCTACACACATTTCAAAAGACAAAATCATGGAACACTTTCTCAGAAGTAGGTCGTTCACTAGTCTCCATCGTCTGGTCATCAAACCCTAAACTCAAAAGTTTGCTCGCTGACCGTTAGCCACTTGTGGCTACCTTGAAATAACTTAGCCTACAGAAGTTACTTGAATTTGATTGGCAATCAGCCCTACTTAATCTCCTTCTTCCCGTAAGTATTCAAGAGCACCTACTGCCGCTGTTTCTTTCAGAACCATTGCCAACAGCTCCCTAACCACAGGCAGCTATCCTAGTGACCTCAAAATATTCTATATCAAGCAAATCATGAAGAAACAAAACATTCATCTAACAGACTCACCACCTGCCAACCAATCTCCAACTGCCCAATCCTTGGCAATCACATCAAAACAACAGGCTCCAGCCAGCTCTCAATTTTTTGGAAGAAAATTGCCTATTTTCTAATCACCAAACAGGCTTCAGTGCTGGCATATGAATGGATTTCATTTCCTTCTCCATCTGGGATGAATGCAGACCATAGTTTACAGAAATGGAGTTGCCATACTATGGCTATTTGATCTCTCAGCCTCCTTCGATGCAGTCCATTCACCATGCTACTTCAGATAAGGGAGGACTTTGGCACTCCAGTAAGCACATTCGTCTGGATCTCCTTTTACCACTCGGACATAGCCAACATATCCTCTTTCCCACCATATTCTTCAACCCCTTTCTGCATCAATTCTGGAACCATGAGAAGTTCCATACTCTTTTCACTCCTCCTTAATGCATTCCTCAGCATAATATGGAATATCACTAAATCTTTCTTACATGTTGCCACTATGCACATGACAGACAGATCATCCCGTAGCTCGAAAACCCAAAAGACTTAGATGCCGCTAGCCTATACTATTACTTCCAATCCATGAACCAATGATCGCCAATCATTTGTGGAAACCCGGTCAAGAATCACGATAGCACCATCTAGCCTCAGGAACTTGGACCATCAATGATGATATCAATGCAACTATGACA
The DNA here is from genome assembly GCF_964263255.1 of Lissotriton vulgaris. Classification (NCBI taxonomy): domain Eukaryota; kingdom Metazoa; phylum Chordata; class Amphibia; order Caudata; family Salamandridae; genus Lissotriton; species Lissotriton vulgaris. The sequence continues at coordinate 573,432,546 of NC_141694.1, forward strand.
TTTGGGAGTAATCATTGACCGTGACCGATGCTTTGCACTCAAGTTAATCAAGTTACAGGAATTCTGGATCAGAAGTAAATTACAGACCCTTACAAGAAGGGGGAAAGACCTGTTCTAGGTTTTTTAGGAAATAATTTTAAAGTTTGAGGCAGCAAAGTTTCGTCCTCTCACAGGTTAGACACATCCTAATGTAAAAGGGTTGAGAAGAGTAATCTTGTGAGATTCAGTAAAAAAAACAGTTTTTGAAAATTAGAGGGCCTGATTAGGATCGTGGTGGATCAGATACTCCGTTGCCAACGTGATGGATATCCTGTCCACCATAATATAAGTTTCATAGGATATAATAGAACTTGTAATGCAGCGGATGGAATATCCATTATTTTTGTGACGGAGTATCCCATCCACCAAGATCGCTATCAGGCCCATAGTGACTTCTTGTGTATTTCCAGTTCATCAGATATGCTGTCTCCATAAAGAGACTCAGTTAGAAGTGACAGATATGTCATTGGACTCTCGGGACTCATTTATGAAACAGTGAAGCATCACTTTTCAGGGCGCCCTCCTTGCTACACGATGAATGCACCATATTTACTGTGCGGCGCTCCATGTCGAAAGGATTTACAGATACGTCAGTATTCCTGATGTATCTGTAGGCGCAAAAGTGGTGCATTGCTGGGGTGTGTCTGAAAGCAGATGCAAGCCCCATGTGAAAAGGCCTTTGTCAGTCTTACGCCTGCTGTGAGGCAGGCATAACGAATTGACACAGTGGCGTCCCAGAAGTGGGCAGTGAAATCTCATAGATTTCACTGCAACACTTCTATGACCCTTTTTTGCAGGGGAGCGCCCACCCTGCATACATTATACCTGACACCTATATAATGTAGCGCAGGGGTTTACAAACTGGTGCGGTCTTGCTGTGATGGGAAATGGTTTTTTATATCTATTGATGCCTGTGTGTACATTATGACTGGACATGTGTTGAATGTACACATATGCATGACATAAGTGGAAAAATATCACCTACCCATTGCCATAGTCAAGCCCAATCGTGGCCAGTCCAGGCAATGGCTATATGGTACAAAATGGGCTTTCCTGTATTTTGCCGCAAACAGTGTTGTATTCTTCATGGAGAAGATGCAGTTAGGAAGGGGGGACCTAGAGCAAGGGATCCACGTCAAACTCTACAGGTGAAACAGGAGAGGAGTGAGCATGTACCCCAAATCCTTAGTTTCTGCCAACTCAAAATTGGCAGTCCCAAGCCGTGGTCAGCTAGTCAGAACGCCAACTTGTTATTCGGACGGCAAAGAAACTTCTCTGTGCCATCTTGTGGCAGCTGCTTTTCCCCCACCTAGACCTCAGTGGTCTGCAGTATTCTGGCACTGTCGGCGGTTCAGTCGCAGCCTTTGAAATAGTCCATCTCGTAATACAGCAGTTGGACCACCGAGCTCACGTTGTTTTTAATATTTTTTCTTTTACTGATTAAGTCAGACAATTCACAATAATTGTGTGCAGTATCTCCTGCTTCAGATTTAGCATGAATGGCTCTCTGGGCCATTTGAATTTCATGTCCAAATTCATGATTTCATCTTTGCTCAATCAATTTTTTGCCATTGTATGCAGCCAAAGGCATTACAAGATTTACATGAGTACCCAATAATATTATACAAGGTCAGATTTTGTTTTTGTGTTTTTTATCAGACATGGGTAGATTAAATGATTTGCCCAGAATCCCAGGATGTTGAGTCAATGATGCAACTCGAACCTGGATTCCCCGTTTTAAAGTGGGCAACTATGGCCTTTAAGTCACCTGTTCTCAAATGTAATCTAGAAAGCCTTTTTATGGCAGCTGGACAGCTGGGCAGGCACCTATGAAGAAGTGGATACGAACACTATCAATGGCTGTGACTGCGGAATAGGAAAAGTTTGAGAACGTTGGAAGGTTATAAATGCTTTGCCGAGTGCAGAGATGTTATCAGTGATGTCATCAGTGATGTCACTGACCATGTCATGAATGATGTAATATGTGACATCATCAGCAGTGGATTGCGGGCGTGCAAGTTATAGTTAGTACAACTAACTATAACGGGGGGAATTTCAATGGTTTTGTACGAGTGAAATGTCCAACTAACTATAACACTCCTGAAATCTGTGTTTTTTTTTTTATTGGATTGGCATGGGGTGGGGTTGATTGGAGTGGAGTGAGGTGAATTGGATTGGGGTGGATTGGATTGAGGTGAATTGGATAGGGGTGGGGTGAATTGGAGTGGGGTAGATTGGAATTGCCTGCATTGGATTGGATTGGATTGGGGTGAGGCAGATTGGAGTGAGGTAGACTGGATTAGGGTGAGGTGGGTTGGATTGTAGGTGGTTGATTGTATTGGAGTGAGGCAGATTGTTTTGGGTTGGAATGGGCAGATTGTTTTGGGTTGGAGTGGAGCAGACTGGAGTAGTGCAGATTGGAGCGGGCAGATTCTTTGGGTTGGAGCTGAATTGAGTAGGGCATAATGTTTTGCATTGGAGCTGATTGGAGTGGGGCACATTGCTTTGGATTGGAGTGGGACAGATTGTTTTGGATTAGATTGGATTAGATTGGCATGGATTGGCTTGCAGTTGAGTGGATTGGGGAGGGGCTGGGTTGGTGGGATTGCATTGGGGTGAGGTGGATTGGAGTGGAGTAAATTTGGAAAGAGTGGGTGGACTGGGGTGAGATAGATTGGATTGGAGTAGAATGGGGAAAATTGGAGCGGGTAAATTGTTTTGGATTGAAGTGGAACAGATTGATTTGGAATGCAGTGGAAAAGATTGTTTTGGATTGGAGTGAGGCAGATTTCTTTGGATTGGGGTGGGGTAAATTGATATGGAGTAAGGCAAGGCAGTGTGAATTGATGTGTTGCCTTACTCTGCATTAGGGAGGCGTTCTTTGGGCATTTCAGCCAGTGTTCCCATGCAACACCCATGAATTTTGATGCTTTCTCCTGGTGGAGAAGTAGCTGAAGAAGCAGGTGATGGAAAGTTACCTAACACTGGTAGGAGTTGCTTGTATTCAGGGATTGCTTTTGTATTAAAGTAGATTAGCAGTCCCCTTTATGTAGTATAGGGATAGATAAGGAACTGAAGGGTTTCTGGGAGAATCTGGATGCAATCGAATTGACATTTTTGTCTTTTAATTTAATATGTAGCAATAACCAAGTTAGTTCTTTTCTTTGTGTTATATAGGTGGATCGGTTTCGGAGATTTGGCTTTATCCTATTTTCTCTATAATGTTTACAATACTATGTTAAGATTTATATATCTGAACCTGTTTCAAAACTTACAATAAACTTGACTAGTGACAATCTGGTTCCTGGGAATTGCTTTAAATATCTAATCCAAATCTGCAACCATTCGTTCCAAGCAGTGTGAAAAAGTGTGTGATATCCAGAGAGGCTGTTTTCTCTGGATCACTGACATAATATGGAGGGACATAATATCGACTACCTAAAATATCGGCGACAAAATATCGACAGACAGAATATCGAGTTTGTATCTACAAACAGGTAAGTACAAACATATCGAGTAAAAAATATCGTTTACTAAAATATAGAAATATCGACTTTAGTAAAAACAATGTTAAATTAAATAAATATTAAAAATTATTTACTAAAATATACTTAAAAATACTTAAATTAACTTATAATAATTAAATAAATAAATAAAGTTATAAAAAAAATTAGAATTATATTTGTTAAAACATATATATATATATATAGTAACATAATATAATTAAAAAAATATCCAATATTATTATCGTAGGATAGCGGGAGTGTAAAATTACTATTCCCACTCCAAAGAATGCAACAGTAGATAAGGCGTTGGATACCCCAGATGTAAAAATTACTATTCCCACTCCAGAGAGTGCAACAGTAGGGAAAGGGTTGGATAGCGTAGGGGTAAAAATTACTATTCCCACTCCAGAGAGTGCAACAGTATTGAAAGCGTTGGATAGCGTAGGGGTAAAAATTACTATTCCCACTCCAGAGAGTGCAACAGTAGGGAAAGCGTTGGATAGCGTAGGGGTAAAAATTACTATTCCCACTCCAGAGAGTGCAACAGTAGGGAAAGCGTTGGATAGCGTAGGGGTAAAAATTACTATTCCCACTCCAGAGAGTACAATAGTAGGGAAACCGTTGGAAAGCGTAGAGGTTAAAATTAATATTCCCACTCCAGAGAGTGCAACAGTAGGGAAAGCGTTGGATAGCGTAGAGGTACAAATTACTATTCCCACTCCAGAGATTGCAACAGTAGGGAAAGGGTTGGATAGCGTAGGGGTAAAAATTACTATTACCAAACACCAAGCGAAACCACTTGACCTAATGCGCACTATTACAATTCCCGCTGGAGTGCTTCTGTTCAATTTATCAACATAAATCTTATCAAATATTAAATAACAGAACCATTACGTAATCCACACACTCATTACATAGTTTTTTCCATTGTTGTTTACTTGTTTCTTTTTCAAAAAGTAAATCACACTTTATAACCAATTGTAAGTTTCATTGGATTACAATTTTACTTTGGGGAAGATGGACTCTAACATCTAATGGGAAGACACTTACCTTACACTAGTCCGAAAACTCCGCGTAACTCCGCTGCAAGATGCTGGAGTTCGTGCTGACCTCTTGGTAAATAGTCACGCATGCGTGTGCGGTGCACTTCATGCTGATACTAAAAACGGACTATGAATAGTACTGCGGGGCTCATGTGTGTATATGGCTGCCATTTGTGAGTAGGCAGGCTGACTTCAGAAGTGGTGCGTAATTGCAAAGATATAGATAGTAAGAAATGATAACAAGGGGCTATGTGCTTTATGTGGTGGCTTACATGAATTACAAATAAACTTACAATACCATGCATGAAAATGCTTTAGAACGAATGGCATGTCAACAATGTTCACATTTGCACATAGAACACAGGTCGCACGCAGGCGACGATAGAGCAATAATTACAGATAGCATCCTAAATCTACTCGATCGTTGATCCCTTTCGGATCTTAAGATTCTAACTTCCTTATCCAAAATATTTCCCTTTGCAGTAATGATCTAGTCAAATCCTTGCCTGGGGTGGAATTAACTACCTCGAGCACCTGGAATTTAAGCTGTGCTATAGTGTGCCTGTTATTGGTCCAATGTACTGCTAAACTGCTATTAGGGTTATTGTTGCGTATAGTACTCTTATGTTCTGATATACGTGTTTTTATCTTCCGTTCAGTTTGATATTTCTTTTGCCTCGCCTGGTTTTCCTTTTGTTTTGCCCGGTGGTTGGCTTGTATCCCCGTCCTGTTGGGAAAAAGACGTTTTGCCGCCTGATGCTCCTCCTGTACTGGGTTCTCCTATAACAAATAGTATGAATTATTTTTGATTTTTTTTCTAGATACAGCCCCTGAGGAAGGGCCAAAGGGCCCGAAATGCATAGGGCATCGAAAGCAAGCATAAAAATGTTTATGTCAGAACTGGGAATGTAAAATTGTAATCCAATGAAACGTACAATTGGTTATAAAGTGTGATTTACTTTTTGAAAAAGAAACAAGTAAACAACAATGGAAAAAACTATGTAATGAGTGCGTGGATTACGTAATGGTTCTGTTATTTAATATTTGATAAGATTTATGTTGATAAATTGAACAGAAGCACTCCAGCGGGAAGTGTAACAGTGCGCATTAGGTCAAGTGGTTTCGCTTGGTGTTTGTTAGTATTATTGATAAGCACAAATTGGACATTGTGCTAACCTAAGCAGCACGCATAACTAGAACGGTGTAATTAAGGTACATAAATTTAAGATAAGGTGTGCCCAGCCTATACTTCATTTTTTGTAAAAATTACTATTTCCACTCCAGAGAGTGCAACAGTAGGGAAAGCGTTGGATAGCGTGGGGTAAACATTACTATTCCTATTCCAGAGATTGCAACAGTAGGGAAAGCGTTGGATAGCGTAGGGGTAAAAATTACTATTCCAACTCCAAAGAGTGCAACAGTAGGGAAAGGGTTGGATAGCGTAGGGGTAAAAATTACTATTCCCACTCCAGAGAATGCAACAGTAGGGAAAGCCTTGGATTGCATAGGGGTAAAAATTACTATTCCCACTCCAAAGAGTGCAACAGTAGGGAAAGGGTTGGATAGCGTAGGGGTAAAAATTACTATTCCCACTCTAGAGAGTGCAACAGTAGGGAAAGCGTTGGATAGCGTAGGGGTAAAAATTACTATTCCCACTCCAAAGAGTGCCACAAATACCAATAAATAAAGTTACATATTTTATTAATTATAAATAAATTACTTCCCACCCTACTCCCCTATAAACCCACAACCCGCCTCAAAAATACAATTAATTAAATTAACATAATTATCAATTAATCAATTAAATAAAATTAATTGGCAATTAAAATGTAATTAATTACAAAATAAAAATCAATTAACAATTAATTATGAACAAATACCAATAAATAAATGTATAGATTTAATTAATTTAATTAAATTACTTCCCACCCTATTCCCCTATAAACCCACAACCCGCTACAGAATTAAATTACACAAAATTTAAATAACATTAAATTCTTTAATTAAAATATATTATAACAAAAATAAACACTTTTAACACATAAAATACACTATAAAAAATTCGATATTATTAAATTTTCGATATTTTTAATAACCTATATTATGTACTTCGATATTTTGACTATCTATATTTAAAATTTCGATATTACATTACTTACCTTCAAAACGATATTTTTGATGTCTATATTCTGTCCATTCGATATTCTGTCCAGCCTATATTTTGAACTCGATATTATGTCCATTCGATATTTTGTAGTCGATATTTTGTCTGTTTACCGTTTTCTCCCTTACACCATTCCATTTCCCCCACTTCTACTCTTTGTCTTACATGATATTGTGTGTGTTTGGAGTGGTTGTGGCGATAGACAGAAGAGTGAATCGCTCCCATTGGATACAGAGTTCAACTCAGTGCTTTTCTGACATGCACCCAGGGAGGTGAATGCAGCTGAAGGGTCTGGACCAAGATATCAAACCCAGGGCACTGCCACACTGACTACTTATGTGGCTGCTGTTTCTCATACCTACTGCATGACTGACTTCATGCTAATGCCAAAAGTTTACAGAATTAAGATGTTAGCAGTTTTATTCACAATTTAGCCTGACATCTATCTGTGTTTTATTAAAGACAATGGGACCATGAAGACTGTGCACCAAATGGGATTGTCAACTTCAGTGAATAAACCTTTAAGTATGCATTTGGGTGGCACCCCTACACTCAACAACGGAAAAGAGTGGCACATGCTACACACAGAGCAGCCATCACCCTTAACCACCAGGCACAAACAGACATCCAATTGATTTTACATTCATACTCTCTGATAGCTTCCACTTCCACAACGCACCTGCCTCACATTCACCTATCAATTCATATTCAACGTATGCCACATATTCACCCACCTACTCACAGTCAGCCTCATATTCACCAACTCACCCCTCCATTCAAGCACATATTCACCCATCATTTAAAAAGTACTCCCACTGACAAAAGCCAGACCTTTGACTTTTTAATTGTTAGACAAGCATAAGAGAAGCGTTGGTATCTACAGCTACCCCTCCCCCATTCGCCAGTGACTCTTGTCTGTAATATGGGCCTCTATCCATAGCCGAGGATGAAGAGAGATGTGCATTTCTTAAGATTGGAAGACCAGGAAGACACAAGACACAATTTCTGGTAGTTTAAGCTTTGATGGTACTGGGAAAGTGATGATTAGAATGCTGTACGATGAGCAAGTTTGAAGTGCCATAGAGGCATTAAAGAACGATACAAGCTCCTGTGTAGACTGGGATACAAAAAAAAGTGCCACACAGTGCCTTACAGAAATATTGAACTCCTCAGCTAGGAACTTAGGTTCTGATTACAATGACAGTGGGACCGCCACCATCAGGCCGTCTGTGGCGGTCCCACAGCCATCCAGCCCATTGGTCCAATCACTCGGCTGTCGGGGGAAAGACAGCAGCGTCCGAGAGAAAGCGAGACAGGCAAATCGTCATGTGAAGTTTCAGTGAGATGCAGACTGGCACGTAAAAGTTACAGTAAAAATTTACTTTTTGGGTTGTGTATTATTGTTGCTGTCCCAATCCTATGTTTTGATTTGTTCTGCATTCTGTCCATCAATTGTATGTCTTTTGCTTTCTCGCCATAAGTGTGCAAGGTATGCCCAGACGTGGGTCCTGGGCTCACTGTGCCACTTGAATCAAGCTATCCTGGCTGAAGAGGGGTGAAACCCCGAAACTGGCCCTAGGAGGCTTATTTCTGGTCCAATGAGGACCTGGCTTGGCAGATCGGGCTGGACTGTTCCCATGAGGCACAGGGTCAAGACTGATTTGCATATGACCAGCTTTAAACTTGGGTGGCATGGTGAGCAAAAGAACGATGGATTTAACCCAGATCTTTTGACTGGGGGTGAATGTTTTGATTTGTTATGCATTCAGTCCATCTATTGTGTGTCTTTTGCTGTCCCACTCCTATGGGTAGTCATCACAGCCAGGCGTGGACGGCACATAAAAGAGCGGTGGGCGGTGGGCGGTGGGGCAAGGGAGGGAGTCGACAGATGATGGGTTAGGTAAAATGAAATACAAAAATAAATAAAACCACTTACCTTGTGCTTGCCGCATCGCTGATTCGGCGACTCAGTGAGATCAAGGTCAGTGGTTTTATTTATTAACAAAAAAATATTCATTGAAAATTGCTTTTTTTGCAATTTACAAGTGGGATAGAGGTACTTTTACAGGCTCTCCGGGAATTTGACCACTCACTCCTCACATTCAGAAATGCAGATCCCCAACAGGACAGAGCTTGTCTTCCCACTGCCCTCCATTCCGCCACTCCCACCTCTACTATACTCATAGACGTCTGATGAATCTAAGGAATCAGATATTAGACTTGGGCATGTCCACTTGTAAGAACGGCCCATTATGGTATGAATTGGAGGAATGTTACAATCTACTAAATGAATGACAGGAGAAAACCGGTGATTCAAAGTTAGAATTTTATCTCATCTTGGAGGACTGGGAAATATTGTTTGTCAAAGATGTTAGGTTGTTTATATTGCTTTAAGAGCTTGTGCATAGAATGTAGGAATGTTGGTACTGTTTTGTTCTATTGAATGAGTCAGTTGTGAAGCTGTCTTAGGATTGAATACATCGCTTCCCTGGCTCTCACCTGTTGTTTAATTTTTTCCTTATTTAACAATTAAAATACCTTTATATATATATATATATACACCTTTTCTGGCTGGATTTCTACACTACAATTTGGCAACGAGGGAAATTGGACATTTGAAGGAAGTTTAATACAAAATTGGATTCGACGTGGAGAATTGAAAACGAGAAATCCTTCTTTTAAGGAAACGAGCAGAAGGGAAAATTTCGTCAGTGAGTTATTTTACTTGCTTGTAACATTTTGATTTTTTTTGTTGATCGTTTTGGACAACGTGAAGGGCATTTTGATCGTGTCCTACCTGAAGAGGTTCTTGATAACCGTTGGAGTGTGCGCCCCGGCTGCATTTTTAAAGCAGCGATATCATTCTGACTCGGTGTGCGTGAAGCAGGCACGGGGAAGGCTGTATGCGTCACAACGCATGCGCAGAAGCACGGTGGAAGCGTGGTGACGTCAGACGCGAGGTCGCGGAGCCTCACCCTGCATGACGGCCATTTTGTGTGCCAAAATTAATTATTCACGAAGAAACGAACAGCGTGAATACGGAAGGCGCAAACGAGTCAACATCGGGGCAGTTATCAAGTATAATTTCCAGTTATCAGGAATAAAAATCAAGCTATTTACATCGTCAGTTATAACAGGTGAGGAAGTCGGGAGAAGGATAAATATTATTTTATTTTTGGTTGGTTTTCAAGTTGATATAGCGCTTGATGGTGCATGGAAGAAGGTGATTGCACTGTGAACACTGCTAGTAGTAGAGACAGAGACATGGGACAACAACATTTCTCTATAAGCCCTCCTGAACCATTTTGGGTTAAGGCCACTCAACCCAATATAAAGTGGATAGAATGGAAGGAGTATTTTATAAATTATATAGAACCAGTGGATGAGACAAAAAAGATGAAATCAGAACAAAAGAAGAGAATTATGCTACATTCTCTTGGACCAATTGGTTTAAAAACGTTTTCAAGGATCAGTAAGTCTGAAGCACTAATTTGGATGAGTTTGAGAATGCAATTAAGGACATGGATAAATATTTTGCACCTAAAGTGTGCAAAGGCGTCATAAGGCATACATTTTTTCAAAGGAAGAAGACAAAAGAGGAAACTGTGGATGAATGGATTGATGATTTAAAAAAACTTGCCATTGATTGTAAATTTGATAACTTGCATGACAACCTTATACGTGATCAATTAGTGATGCATAACAACAACTCTGCTCTACAAGATCGTCTTTGGGTCAATGGAGACGCGCCTTTAGACGATGTGGTAGCCATTATGAGGAAACCAGAAATGTCTGGAAGGTGCGCTACCATGGTGAAAGAAACTGATAAGGATATGTCTAAAACATCCGGAACTGTTTGCAAAATTCAGGGTCCTGTGAAGAATTATCGTCAACAACAACAAGGAAGATGGACTAGTCAACAAATGAAGTTTCAGAGCAGGGGTATAGAGGAAAGGAAGTGTTACAGATGTGATAGCAAGGAGCATCTAGCTTTTAGTAAATTCTGTCCTGCATTAAGAAAACAATGTGGCATATGTGGACTATTAGGCCATTTTAGTAAAATGTGTCGTAGGCTAGCAATGTAAAATATGTGTATGATGAGGAAGTAGAGGTGATGGACGAAGTTGAAACGGAGGATGAATGTGTAAAGAATTTTAGAGGGAATTATGTTATTAATATTTCAGAGAATTCCTTAAAAGGTAAACCCATTTGTGAGATATCCTTGGGTGAATTAATTGTTAGTGTTTATGCGGATTCCGGTTCACCGTATACGATTGTGAATGAAGAAATCTGGAGAAAAAAAATTGTGGGTAAGATTGGTGAACAGTTGAATACACCTGATGTTTGCCCGATCAGTTACACAGGAGAAAATATTGGCATGGTTGCTTTTAGATGGCTTACATTTCTATTCAAAGGGAGGTCCACAAGAGGAAAGTTATATGTGGCAAAAGTAGGACCATCAGTTTTGGGATGGTTTGATCAGAAAAATTTGAACATTTTGGACCCAAACAGCAAAGAAAAAGTCCTGATTATGGATGATTGCAGTAAAATGGGGGAGGTACTATCTGAGAGCTTTCCAAAAGTTTTTGGCAATGAATTGGGTGCTTTAAAGGGGTTTGAGCACACAATTATTTTGAAAACTGATGCACAACCGAGAGTACACAAGGTAAGACCTATACCCATATTGATCAGAGAGGAGGTTAAAAAGGAGATTCAGGGGTTGCTAGCAAAAGGCATAATAGAAGGGATCGAAACATCTGAGTGGATTTCTCCGATTGTGGTTGCCCGGAAACCCAATGGGAAAATTTGTTTATATATTGACTTACGCCACCTGAACAATAACATCGTAATTGAGAAATTTCCCCTACCAAAAATCAACGAAATGGCATCTTCTTTTAAGGGTGCAACGTGGTTTTCTAAAATTGATCTCTCTGCCGCATATCATCAGGTGGAATTAGACCCTGACTCTAGGAGACTTACGGCGTTTATGACGCTGTTTGGTTGTTACCAATTCAGGCGTATGCCTTTTGGTTTGGCTTCAGCCGCTGCTGTCTTTCAGCGGCTGATGCATAAACTTTTTGGGGATATGGACATGGTTTCTTTTTTTCAGGATGACATTCTTGTGGCGGCAAGCGATAAATCTGGTCATGTTTTAAAACTGAAACAAGTTTTGGAAACTTTACAATCAGCAGGTTGACGGTGGAATTATCCAAGTGCAAATTTAGCCAGAGGAGTATTTCTTTTTTGGGGCACATTATTAGCGAAGAAGGTGTCAAACCCAAACCTGCATTAGTAGAAAACATTGTAAAGTTTCCTGCGCCTGTTTCTAAGAATGAAGTAAGAGCGTTCCTCGGCATGGCTGAATATTGTGCAAAATTTATAAAGAATTGTGCTGCAAAAGTTTTTAATATACGTGCACTTCTAAAGAAAAACACAACATTTTTATGGAATGAATTGTGTGAGGAAGAATTCAACATGATCAAGGTTGATTTACAGAATGTGAATGCACTTTCTAGTTTTAACCCTAATGTTGATTGTTTGTTAACTACAGACGCAAGTGACAAAGGCCTGGGTGCAGTGTTGTCACAAAATGATTTGGATGGGAAGGAAAGGATAATTTTGTTTGCCTCTATAGCTCTTTCTCCTGCCGAGAGTAGACACCCCATTATTGAGAGGGAAGCTCGAGCGTGCGCATGGGCTTTAGAGCATTTTCGAGCATTTGTGTGGGGCAAACCTGTGGTCATTCGAACTGACCACAAACCATTGATTCGCATCTTGTCATGTGAAGGTATTTCGGGCGCGTCAGCGAGGTTGGCTAGATTGTCTATGCATATGAAGGAGTATATTTATAGAATGGTCTACCCACCTGGAAGAGATAATCGCATTGCTGATTGCTTATCTAGACTCCCACCTCCTCTAGAAGAGTGTGATGATGATCCTTGGAGTGAATACTGTGTGGCGTTAGTACATGATTATGGTGCACCCGCCATAAATAAGACTGAATGGATGTTTGAACAAGGAAAATACATTGTGCTGAAGAGTGTGATGGAATACATATGTAAAGGTTGGCCCAAGAAAAGAGATATTCCTGGTTTGGATGCATTTTGGCAAATCCGCATGGAGTTGTCTTGTGGTAATGGTATGCTTTTTAGAGGTGACAGGATTATTCCACCAGTGACTTTAAGAAGGAAGGTATTACAACTATGCCATGAAGGACATTTTGGGATTGTAAGGACCAAATCTGTTGTTAAAGGAATGTTTTGGTGGCCAGGTATTGATGGTGCGGTCGAGGACTTTGTGAGGAAATGTGGAGTTTGTCATTCCGCTGACAAGACGCTTCGAACTTTGAAACCGGAAATGAGTGATGGTTTGATACCTGATATTCCATGGGATACCGTTGCGGTTGATATTATTGGACCAATAGGGGACTCTTAGGAATTTGTTTTGGTAGCTATTGATCTTTTTTCGAAATGGCCGATTGTCAAGTTTGTTGACAAAATTGATACTCAAACTGTTCTTAAGTTTTTGAATAAGGTTTTCATTATGGAGGGTTTACCTGTTTGTATTCTGACGGATAATGGTGTCCAATTTATGTCCAGGCTGGCTAAATAGTATTTTGAAAGGTGTGGCATTAAACATAAAACCACTGCGTTATATAATCCCAGTGGAAATGGCACAGTTGAGAGATTCAACAGGGTAATTAAGGGCATTATTCAGGCTTCTGTGTACAAAAAGTTAGACTGAAAAATACAAGTACAAAAGGCTGTTTGGTCTTATAGGATTACTGTTCAAAACAACACTGGTGTGTCCCTGTTCATTATGAGGAGAGGTAGAACAGCCAGATGTAAATTCAACTCTGGATGGCTTTTTGACGGAAAAATAGCAAATTGGTCTCCGGTGGAAGTTAAGAATAGGCTAGAATCTACCTATGCTAAAAGTAAAGATTTTTATGATAGACATCACAACACTAAGAATGTGTTAGTTAAGAAAGGTGATTGGGTTAGAGTTAAGAAACCTTTCAAGGTACCTAAAGGTGAAAGTTGTTTTGAACCACCAAGGAGAGTTGCTGAGGTGTTGAAAAATTCTGTAAGACTTGACGATGGAAGAGTATGGAATCTTAAAAGCATTGCCATGAATCCAGAACAAGATTATGTGGAGGAGTGTTCTGATCCTAAGGATAATGATTTTGATTGGATTGAGGATCATTTTGAAAATAGTCCTCTGCAATCTCAACCAGCTAGTGATTTTGTTTCAGGGTCTGAACAACACGATTTTATGCAACCTAAGTTGGATGCTCTTCCTTGTGATGAGGGGGGAATGGTTGGGGGTTGCAGTACAGATAATCAAACAACTACTCAAATGGAAATGCGTGATACTTTTCAGAATATTGTTGTTGACGTCTTGCCAGATAAAAGAACAACAGCCTGATTCATCATACTCCCGTTTTGCGAGCCCCTAATAGCGATTCATAGCGAATCGCTATTAAGGACTCGCAAAACGGGATTCATGTAGAAATTGCATAAAGAAATGCGATTCCTACATATTCCTTATTTGCGATTAGCAAATTGCTAATCGCAAATAAGGAATAACTCGCCATTCATTCCTATGGGCCAAAAGGCCCATAGGAATGAATGGGGAGTATTCCTTATTTGCGATTAGCAATTTGCTAATCGCAAATGAGATAGCGATTTGAAGGGTGCCAGGGGTGTCCAAAGGACACCCTGTAGCACCCTTCAAATGAAATTTTACACAGGTGTTGCACACACACATGTCCAAAGGACATGTGTGTGTGTAACATGCAACTCAGAAAAATGCATTTAAATGGAAATGCGTGATACTTTTCAGAATATTGTGGTTGACGTCTTGCCAGATAAAAGAACAACAGCCTGATTCATCATACTCCCGTTTTGCGAGCCCCTAATAGCGATTCATAGCGAATCGCTATTAAGGACTCGCAAAACGGGATTCATGTAGAAATTGCATAAAGAAATGCGATTCCTACATATTCCTTATTTGCGATTAGCAAATTGCTAATCGCAAATAAGGAATAACTCGCCATTCATTCCTATGGGCCAAAAGGCCCATAGGAATGAATGGGGAGTATTCCTTATTTGCGATTAGCAATTTGCTAATCGCAAATGAGATAGCGATTTGAAGGGTGCCAGGGGTGTCCAAAGGACACCCTGTAGCACCCTTCAAATGAAATTTTACACAGGTGTTGCACACACACATGTCCAAAGGACATGTGTGTGTGTAACATGCAACTCAGAAAAATGCATTTAAATGCATTTTTCTGAGTTTTCGCAATTTACCACGAGGTCTGACCTCGTGGTAAATTGTGGGCAGAAATTGCGAATTCGCAAAAAAATTTGGATGATGAATTGCATTTAAGGAATCTCAAATAGAGATTCCTTAAATGTAATTCCTCGCAAAATTGCGAGATCGCAATTAGCGATTTTTGCATTTGGGATGCTGAATCCCAAATGCAAAAATCGCACTCGCAAAGGGCCAGATTCTCAGAATCTGGCCCTTTGCGAACCGATTTCGGCATGATGAATCAGGCCGCAAGAGTTTTGCCAAGTTGGTTAAAAGGATTTGTTATGTAAATTATTATTTATTTTATTTTATTTTATTTTATTTTTTTGTTTGGAATTCATGTTTGTATCATATGTTTCTCTTATTGTATGGGGGGATGTGTTATGTTGTTTATATTTCTTTAAGAGCTTGTGCATAGAATGTAGGAATGTTGGTACTGTTTTGTTCTATTGAATGAGTCAGTTGTGAAGCTGTTTTAGGATTGAATACATCGCTTCCCTGGCTCTCACCTGTTGTATGATTTTTTCCTTATTTAACAATTAAAATACCTTTATATACATACACCTTTTCGGGTTGGATTTCTACACTACAAAAGAGAGTAGGTATATTGATGAACAGTTTCCACAGTATACGTGGTAATTATTTTCTCTTAGTCAACAGACTGCAGGTTTGTTTGGCTGGTGACTGATTAGGCCTAGCAGTCGGCGGGTCCTGCGGTGTATTGTTTCAAATACTAGGACCTTGAGCACAGAGTGATGCACAGTCACATTATTGGACTCTTAAGGAATTAAGCTGAAAACCGAGTGAGAAAAGTCCGTTTTCAAGTCTGCCAAAAGATCCAGGCACACACGATTATACTATTTCTGCCCTGACCCTCCTAGGGGCTACACATAGCGTCAGATCTTCTGGAAACAACATTATGTGATGTGACTGGGACGATTATGGGCCACTCATTTACTTCGGTTTCTGCAGGCAAAGAATTTAAGATTTTGGATTATATGGACCATGGCGTTGTTGGGTGAAAATATTACCTGGACATTTGGTCGGCCACAACTGTGCAAGCTTGCGCTGACGAGATGGATATTATGAGTGCATTTGCAATGCTGAACAACGGGAGGGCCACTTCTACCAAGGACAAATCAGGATCACACATGGATGCGACATAGGTTCTCTTCTAATACATGTATCCTATATGTTCTAACTACAAGGCAAAAAAGTATTTTTTATATATTGCTTTTATTGGGTTCAGCAGCTAAGCAACATTACAATGCAATTGCATTTCCAGCTCTTTCCTGCACAAAACAAATCCTGTCTACAACACAGACAACCTTGCACCATGGTGCAAGGGTGCCTGAATTGTCACCAGGCTGCAGCAATGGTGCCAGTGCAGAGGGAAAGGGCAGGAATGAATAATCTTGCTCAAATACAGTGCGTTCATAATTTTTCCAGTGACACAGGGCAGCGTAGCAAGGTGACTTAGTGCTCTCCCCTGCACCATTATTTTCATAAAAGTCCCCCTTAGTAGGACCTTCATGAAGAAAGTGGGGCAAAAATAAGCAGATTTGTTGAACTGTGATGCTAATATCTACGTGCAAATCGCATAAAGTAATGTGTTGATGCCAAATTGTAGAGCACTGGGGTTACGGACCTGCATCTCCCACAGGGCACAAAGAAACAGTAATAACAAGCAGGGCGGAAGATCCTGGACCCCCACCTTTGTGTACACCTGCATTAGACAGACCAAAAATGACTGAGACAATCACTTTTTGGTCTTCAAGAGGCTGTAGTTTAATATCTTTCATCTACGAATCATTAAGAACTCAAAGTTATTTTGTGTAAAGACCTTGCAGTTATCACACTCTAAAACACTGCAGATGAGAAAGAAAATACATAAGGCAAAACATGCCACCATAATTAGAGAAATATCACATAAAACACATGAGCAGACAGAAATCACTTCTCAGTCTAATCCTGGCACAGTTTAAAAAAAGTAAACGGATCTATGAACATTTATATACAAATTTGAATACTACACATCCTTCAATGCCAATTCTCGCATTGGTAGATTTGGATATTTACAGATACTGAACCCAAAATCACAGAAGGGTCAAGGTCCTGTGGCTGAGCCCAGCCACACTTTCCCACCCCAGCTAGAGTACCACTTCAGATAGATGCCAGAAACCCTGGAGAGCTAAACCGCCTTCAGTCCCGCCTATCACTCCAGCCAGCCCTGAACCCACAACAAAGGTTTGACCAATGCAGACTAAAGACCAAATGGGGCGCCTTTAAGATTAGTCCAGCCAAACCCCAAAACAAAATATAAAAGATGCAGGGTGGGTAGGAAATCATTTGTTCATGCAGAAAAAAAAATGGCTGGCAGGGAGGAGAAAGACACCTAGTCCAGGATACCTTTGGTACATATAAAACCTGCTGCCACTCCTCTCACTGAGACCAGTCCTCCTTCCCCAGGTGACCCCTGACCCCACCCCCGGAGGAGTCGTGACGCCCTGTGATGGCAGGCAGAGAAAAACAAAAGTACAGAGATGGGGTCAAGAAGGCCAACCCTATGAAGTCAGTGAGTGATATCTAAAACCCCTTGGGAAACCAGTGGCTTTGGCTACTTGATGTCACCTAAGAATATCTGTGTCCATTCAGCCTGTCCAGTTCTGCATTCTTACAAAAGTTTTCCCTGCTGACAGGTGTGCGGAGGGAGTCTAGAAGTGCTGACTCATCTGTAAAGGAGGGATGACAGGAGTTTTGAGATTTCTAGACTGCTCCAGACGTAGGCTGCAATGATGCAATCTGTTCCAATTTCAACAGGTCAGTGACATTTGTCCTGCATTACCTAACATTTTAACTAAATACAACTAAATGCAAAAGCAAGGAATATAAGGAAAATCCTCAAATCTACAAGCCCTGAAATGCAGCCCAGACACTCACAACAGGGAGACTCCAACATGTGCCAGCCCTTAATCGATTCCCATTTCTTTGAGCTAGTGGCACTAAGGTTTCCTTGAGTTTCATCCATCTCATGCAGATCAGATCCAGATCCCAACAGCAGCATGCTCAGTGCACAGGATTACACTATTACATTATTATTATTTTTTGCAATATACATCTAGGCAGTTTGCTCCACCCATCTAAGAACTCAAACATAGAGGGGATAAGCACAATTCATAGAAACCCATTTCTAAAACAAATCTATTTTTTCCAATCATAAAGTAGAAATCCAATTTCTACTTTATGATTACTCCAAACCCTGTACAGGGTCCAGAATGAGTTTTCGTGATGACACTAGCCAATAGCAATCAGGGCTGGCATTTTCGAGCATTTGTGTGGGGCAAACCTGTGGTCATTCGAACTGACCACAAACCATTGATTCGCATCTTGTCATGTGAAGGTATTTCGGGCGCGTCAGCGAGGTTGGCTAGATTGTCTATGCATATGAAGGAGTATATTTATAGAATGGTCTACCCACCTGGAAGAGATAATCGCATTGCTGATTGCTTATCTAGACTCCCACCTCCTCTAGAAGAGTGTGATGATGATCCTTGGAGTGAATACTGTGTGGCGTTAGTACATGATTATGGTGCACCCGCCATAAATAAGACTGAATGGATGTTTGAACAAGGAAAATACATTGTGCTGAAGAGTGTGATGGAATACATATGTAAAGGTTGGCCCAAGAAAAGAGATATTCCTGGTTTGGATGCATTTTGGCAAATCCGCATGGAGTTGTCTTGTGGTAATGGTATGCTTTTTAGAGGTGACAGGATTATTCCACCAGTGACTTTAAGAAGGAAGGTATTACAACTATGCCATGAAGGACATTTTGGGATTGTAAGGACCAAATCTGTTGTTAAAGGAATGTTTTGGTGGCCAGGTATTGATGGTGCGGTCGAGGACTTTGTGAGGAAATGTGGAGTTTGTCATTCCGCTGACAAGACGCTTCGAACTTTGAAACCGGAAATGAGTGATGGTTTGATACCTGATATTCCATGGGATACCGTTGCGGTTGATATTATTGGACCAATAGGGGACTCTTAGGAATTTGTTTTGGTAGCTATTGATCTTTTTTCGAAATGGCCGATTGTCAAGTTTGTTGACAAAATTGATACTCAAACTGTTCTTAAGTTTTTGAATAAGGTTTTCATTATGGAGGGTTTACCTGTTTGTATTCTGACGGATAATGGTGTCCAATTTATGTCCAGGCTGGCTAAATAGTATTTTGAAAGGTGTGGCATTAAACATAAAACCACTGCGTTATATAATCCCAGTGGAAATGGCACAGTTGAGAGATTCAACAGGGTAATTAAGGGCATTATTCAGGCTTCTGTGTACAAAAAGTTAGACTGAAAAATACAAGTACAAAAGGCTGTTTGGTCTTATAGGATTACTGTTCAAAACAACACTGGTGTGTCCCTGTTCATTATGAGGAGAGGTAGAACAGCCAGATGTAAATTCAACTCTGGATGGCTTTTTGACGGAAAAATAGCAAATTGGTCTCCGGTGGAAGTTAAGAATAGGCTAGAATCTACCTATGCTAAAAGTAAAGATTTTTATGATAGACATCACAACACTAAGAATGTGTTAGTTAAGAAAGGTGATTGGGTTAGAGTTAAGAAACCTTTCAAGGTACCTAAAGGTGAAAGTTGTTTTGAACCACCAAGGAGAGTTGCTGAGGTGTTGAAAAATTCTGTAAGACTTGACGATGGAAGAGTATGGAATCTTAAAAGCATTGCCATGAATCCAGAACAAGATTATGTGGAGGAGTGTTCTGATCCTAAGGATAATGATTTTGATTGGATTGAGGATCATTTTGAAAATAGTCCTCTGCAATCTCAACCAGCTAGTGATTTTGTTTCAGGGTCTGAACAACACGATTTTATGCAACCTAAGTTGGATGCTCTTCCTTGTGATGAGGGGGGAATGGTTGGGGGTTGCAGTACAGATAATCAAACAACTACTCAAATGGAAATGCGTGATACTTTTCAGAATATTGTTGTTGACGTCTTGCCAGATAAAAGAACAACAGCCTGATTCATCATACTCCCGTTTTGCGAGCCCCTAATAGCGATTCATAGCGAATCGCTATTAAGGACTCGCAAAACGGGATTCATGTAGAAATTGCATAAAGAAATGCGATTCCTACATATTCCTTATTTGCGATTAGCAAATTGCTAATCGCAAATAAGGAATAACTCGCCATTCATTCCTATGGGCCAAAAGGCCCATAGGAATGAATGGGGAGTATTCCTTATTTGCGATTAGCAATTTGCTAATCGCAAATGAGATAGCGATTTGAAGGGTGCCAGGGGTGTCCAAAGGACACCCTGTAGCACCCTTCAAATGAAATTTTACACAGGTGTTGCACACACACATGTCCAAAGGACATGTGTGTGTGTAACATGCAACTCAGAAAAATGCATTTAAATGGAAATGCGTGATACTTTTCAGAATATTGTGGTTGACGTCTTGCCAGATAAAAGAACAACAGCCTGATTCATCATACTCCCGTTTTGCGAGCCCCTAATAGCGATTCATAGCGAATCGCTATTAAGGACTCGCAAAACGGGATTCATGTAGAAATTGCATAAAGAAATGCGATTCCTACATATTCCTTATTTGCGATTAGCAAATTGCTAATCGCAAATAAGGAATAACTCGCCATTCATTCCTATGGGCCAAAAGGCCCATAGGAATGAATGGGGAGTATTCCTTATTTGCGATTAGCAATTTGCTAATCGCAAATGAGATAGCGATTTGAAGGGTGCCAGGGGTGTCCAAAGGACACCCTGTAGCACCCTTCAAATGAAATTTTACACAGGTGTTGCACACACACATGTCCAAAGGACATGTGTGTGTGTAACATGCAACTCAGAAAAATGCATTTAAATGCATTTTTCTGAGTTTTCGCAATTTACCACGAGGTCTGACCTCGTGGTAAATTGTGGGCAGAAATTGCGAATTCGCAAAAAAATTTGGATGATGAATTGCATTTAAGGAATCTCAAATAGAGATTCCTTAAATGTAATTCCTCGCAAAATTGCGAGATCGCAATTAGCGATTTTTGCATTTGGGATGCTGAATCCCAAATGCAAAAATCGCACTCGCAAAGGGCCAGATTCTCAGAATCTGGCCCTTTGCGAACCGATTTCGGCATGATGAATCAGGCCGCAAGAGTTTTGCCAAGTTGGTTAAAAGGATTTGTTATGTAAATTATTATTTATTTTATTTTATTTTATTTTATTTTTTTGTTTGGAATTCATGTTTGTATCATATGTTTCTCTTATTGTATGGGGGGATGTGTTATGTTGTTTATATTTCTTTAAGAGCTTGTGCATAGAATGTAGGAATGTTGGTACTGTTTTGTTCTATTGAATGAGTCAGTTGTGAAGCTGTTTTAGGATTGAATACATCGCTTCCCTGGCTCTCACCTGTTGTATGATTTTTTCCTTATTTAACAATTAAAATACCTTTATATACATACACCTTTTCGGGTTGGATTTCTACACTACAAAAGAGAGTAGGTATATTGATGAACAGTTTCCACAGTATACGTGGTAATTATTTTCTCTTAGTCAACAGACTGCAGGTTTGTTTGGCTGGTGACTGATTAGGCCTAGCAGTCGGCGGGTCCTGCGGTGTATTGTTTCAAATACTAGGACCTTGAGCACAGAGTGATGCACAGTCACATTATTGGACTCTTAAGGAATTAAGCTGAAAACCGAGTGAGAAAAGTCCGTTTTCAAGTCTGCCAAAAGATCCAGGCACACACGATTATACTATTTCTGCCCTGACCCTCCTAGGGGCTACACATAGCGTCAGATCTTCTGGAAACAACATTATGTGATGTGACTGGGACGATTATGGGCCACTCATTTACTTCGGTTTCTGCAGGCAAAGAATTTAAGATTTTGGATTATATGGACCATGGCGTTGTTGGGTGAAAATATTACCTGGACATTTGGTCGGCCACAACTGTGCAAGCTTGCGCTGACGAGATGGATATTATGAGTGCATTTGCAATGCTGAACAACGGGAGGGCCACTTCTACCAAGGACAAATCAGGATCACACATGGATGCGACATAGGTTCTCTTCTAATACATGTATCCTATATGTTCTAACTACAAGGCAAAAAAGTATTTTTTATATATTGCTTTTATTGGGTTCAGCAGCTAAGCAACATTACAATGCAATTGCATTTCCAGCTCTTTCCTGCACAAAACAAATCCTGTCTACAACACAGACAACCTTGCACCATGGTGCAAGGGTGCCTGAATTGTCACCAGGCTGCAGCAATGGTGCCAGTGCAGAGGGAAAGGGCAGGAATGAATAATCTTGCTCAAATACAGTGCGTTCATAATTTTTCCAGTGACACAGGGCAGCGTAGCAAGGTGACTTAGTGCTCTCCCCTGCACCATTATTTTCATAAAAGTCCCCCTTAGTAGGACCTTCATGAAGAAAGTGGGGCAAAAATAAGCAGATTTGTTGAACTGTGATGCTAATATCTACGTGCAAATCGCATAAAGTAATGTGTTGATGCCAAATTGTAGAGCACTGGGGTTACGGACCTGCATCTCCCACAGGGCACAAAGAAACAGTAATAACAAGCAGGGCGGAAGATCCTGGACCCCCACCTTTGTGTACACCTGCATTAGACAGACCAAAAATGACTGAGACAATCACTTTTTGGTCTTCAAGAGGCTGTAGTTTAATATCTTTCATCTACGAATCATTAAGAACTCAAAGTTATTTTGTGTAAAGACCTTGCAGTTATCACACTCTAAAACACTGCAGATGAGAAAGAAAATACATAAGGCAAAACATGCCACCATAATTAGAGAAATATCACATAAAACACATGAGCAGACAGAAATCACTTCTCAGTCTAATCCTGGCACAGTTTAAAAAAAGTAAACGGATCTATGAACATTTATATACAAATTTGAATACTACACATCCTTCAATGCCAATTCTCGCATTGGTAGATTTGGATATTTACAGATACTGAACCCAAAATCACAGAAGGGTCAAGGTCCTGTGGCTGAGCCCAGCCACACTTTCCCACCCCAGCTAGAGTACCACTTCAGATAGATGCCAGAAACCCTGGAGAGCTAAACCGCCTTCAGTCCCGCCTATCACTCCAGCCAGCCCTGAACCCACAACAAAGGTTTGACCAATGCAGACTAAAGACCAAATGGGGCGCCTTTAAGATTAGTCCAGCCAAACCCCAAAACAAAATATAAAAGATGCAGGGTGGGTAGGAAATCATTTGTTCATGCAGAAAAAAAAATGGCTGGCAGGGAGGAGAAAGACACCTAGTCCAGGATACCTTTGGTACATATAAAACCTGCTGCCACTCCTCTCACTGAGACCAGTCCTCCTTCCCCAGGTGACCCCTGACCCCACCCCCGGAGGAGTCGTGACGCCCTGTGATGGCAGGCAGAGAAAAACAAAAGTACAGAGATGGGGTCAAGAAGGCCAACCCTATGAAGTCAGTGAGTGATATCTAAAACCCCTTGGGAAACCAGTGGCTTTGGCTACTTGATGTCACCTAAGAATATCTGTGTCCATTCAGCCTGTCCAGTTCTGCATTCTTACAAAAGTTTTCCCTGCTGACAGGTGTGCGGAGGGAGTCTAGAAGTGCTGACTCATCTGTAAAGGAGGGATGACAGGAGTTTTGAGATTTCTAGACTGCTCCAGACGTAGGCTGCAATGATGCAATCTGTTCCAATTTCAACAGGTCAGTGACATTTGTCCTGCATTACCTAACATTTTAACTAAATACAACTAAATGCAAAAGCAAGGAATATAAGGAAAATCCTCAAATCTACAAGCCCTGAAATGCAGCCCAGACACTCACAACAGGGAGACTCCAACATGTGCCAGCCCTTAATCGATTCCCATTTCTTTGAGCTAGTGGCACTAAGGTTTCCTTGAGTTTCATCCATCTCATGCAGATCAGATCCAGATCCCAACAGCAGCATGCTCAGTGCACAGGATTACACTATTACATTATTATTATTTTTTGCAATATACATCTAGGCAGTTTGCTCCACCCATCTAAGAACTCAAACATAGAGGGGATAAGCACAATTCATAGAAACCCATTTCTAAAACAAATCTATTTTTTCCAATCATAAAGTAGAAATCCAATTTCTACTTTATGATTACTCCAAACCCTGTACAGGGTCCAGAATGAGTTTTCGTGATGACACTAGCCAATAGCAATCAGGGCTGGCTTTAGGGCAATGCATCTGCTGCAGCCTCAACTGGCCCTGAACTGGGGTGCTTAGTCTAGAATTTATTTATGGGTTTAAAGGCATCTGCTGCTGATTTTTCTGTGTCCAGCAGTGTTCAGGCACCAATAAAAATGTCAAGATAATTCTGGTGAACAATGTTCCTGCTGGAGACAGATTGGGGTTTTGTCTATTGGCAGTTTCATCATAAAGTAGCACAAAGGGTAAAAATGTCTGTTGCAAAGAATGTGTACCCACTTAGATTACTGTACTGTATTTTATGTTGGTGCCTCAGTGGGTTACTGTTTTTGTCGCAAAGATCTTTTTTTTTAATTGAGTTCATAAGTTAAAATTCTAATATAGAACAGTGACCTATTGTGAGGAAGGGGCATGTATTATATGGTGTTTTTGTGAGAACTCACTGTGTTAACGATAATTGTGTTTTTTTTTACTGGCAGAACATGTTAAACACACATACCACTTTTTAATATGCTACACCTTGCCTTAGGACTCAACAAGCCTGCTGTAGGAGTGACTTACATATATTCAAAAAGTGTGTTGGGGTCTTGCTTGTTTAAAATGGCAAAAACGAGTTAGCAGTTTTACATTGATCTACCATCCTGCTGTGGCAGGCTGAGATTTGTTTTACTTTGGCATACTCATGGTGGCACAACTAGTACTGCAGTTTAAGAGTGACACTTTAACTTACAGACCCCCGGTTCCACCCGACACCCACAGACCATGCAAAAAACCTAAGCATCATCCTGTACTCCTCACTCACCATGAACTGCCAGATCAATGCCGTCTCATCATCCTACTTCCACGTGCTACGCCTGCTCCGAAAGATCTTCAAATGGATACCCACTGAGTCCAGAAAAACGCTCACGCCTGCACTGATCAGCAACAGACTAGACTACAGCAACACACTCTACGCCGGTACCACCCAGAAACAATTAAAAAGACTGCAGAACATTCAGAACGCCTCAGCCAGACTCTTCCTCAATCTCTCCTGCCACAGCCACATCACTGGCCATCTGGGAGACATCCACTGGCTCCCAGCCAACAAAAGAATCACCTTCAAGCTCCTCACACATGCCTGCAAAGGGCTACATGACGCTGGACCTGCGTATCTCAACCACTGCCTTGCATTCCACCCCCCCAACAGAGACCCCTACTCTGCCCAGCTGGCCCTGGCCACTGTGCCACATATCCGCAAGACCATGGCCAGAGGCAGATCCTTCTCCTTCCTCGCAGCAGAGACCTGGAACACCCTGCCTCTCCACCTCAGAGAATCATGTCACTGCCTCAATTCAGGAAGGACCTCAAGACCTGGCTCTTCAATTGAACCACAGTGTCTACGATATATCAGCATTCCCGACCCTCTCCCCAGCACCTTGAGACCCTTACGGGTGAGTAGTCCTGCTTTATAAGTAAGGCTCCCTGTTTTCCATTTTACAGATTTTTATAGATAAATGCAGACAAAAACACTTATATTTTTGTCTTTTATTTATTTTTAAATGTGGATAAAAATTGAAATTGGGGTGCTTTTTGAGTAATTCTAAACACTGTTTAGCATGACTGCCAGGCCATTAGATGTGTGGACTGATAGAAAAGGGGGTTAAAAAAGAAAGGAATTTTAGTAAAGAGGCTTTAACAGCAGTAGATTTACACAAGGTTGATACTGAAATTCACATATTTTCATATAATGCACTGATTTATCTTCTGCGGGTGTTCACAGCACTGAAACCTGGCAGACATTCAAGCATGAGCGCATATTTATCGGTTAAATAAATGTGGAAATATACTTATTTCAGCGTAATTTTTCCAAGAACCCGAAAATAAATATGGATATATACAGATAAAATTAGCAAAAATAAATATGGATAAATACAGGCGGAAATGGCAAAAAATATATACCATAAAACCGGAAGCCCTATTTATAAGTAACTTGATTGCTTGATTGGTCCCCTGGTACCATATGCTAAGGGCTTACAAGAAAGTTAAGCTTCACCGTTTGGGTATAAGCCAATCAACCTTGTACCTATTTAAGGGTCAACGCACATGCACTGAGTCATGATTAGCAGGTCTCAAGGCAGTACAGAGCTATTACAACCAGTGCAGTGTAGTCAACATTGGGGCAAAAAGTAGAGTGAAACCTGCAAAAAGCCTTTTTCCTCACGCCCATGAACTGTCATCAAAGAACTGCATGCAAACTGAAAGGTATGGGTTAGAACCTTTTTTTTTTTTTTTGCTCAGTCTTTCATTAGCCTAATATTGCTTAAAAGGGTTCTTTTGGGAAGAAATACATTCTTATTAGTAAAGGCAACGACTGTGATACATTTTAAATCCTGATTTTGTACTTATTTAGACCAAACACTCCTAAAATATAATGCCTACTATTAAGGAATATTTACAACAAGGGGTGGTGATGGACAGAGTCTCTGAATTAAACAGAATACTCTCACCCCGTCAAGAGATCAGGGCTAGATCCAACACAACTATTAAGGAAGACATGTGACTCCTACACCTTGTAATCCTTATTGTCTTATGTAACATTTCCTATAGACTGCTTTACCCATGTGTGGTTGATTGTCTCCGTATAATGTGTGTGTTATGTAAAGTGTTATGACACCCTACACTGGTATGAGTAGCACAATAAAACAGATGAAATACATGAGAGATGAGGGGTACTGTTTGAGGGTCGTACTTATTTATTTATTTATTTTATTTTTGAGATTTTTATTGCGCAAACAATTACCCTGGGGTGTCTAGGCGCATGTGTGAACTAGCAGGACCACAATAGTAGAGTTCACTGGTCAAACAGCCATGTCTTTACGAGCCTCCGGAAGCTCATCAGGTTGGGGGCCTTTTTGATATTTAGTGGAAGAAGGTTCCAGAGTTTTGGTGCAGCCACTAAAAAGCGACGGTCTCCCCAAGTTGCCGTTCTAGTGCGAGGTACAGGTAGATGGCAAGTGTTAGCAGATCTCAGCAGTCTTTTGGGGGTGTACAGCTGGAGTGCCTCAGTCAAGAATTTGGGTCCTATGCCATGCACTGCCTTGTAGGCAATGCAGAGGGCCTTGAACTTAATACGGCTCTCTACTCTGAGCCAATGAAGCTGGCGGATGGCAAGGGTAGTAGGCTGGCGGCGAGGAATGTTTAAGAGAATTCTGGCAGCCGCGTTCTGTACAGACTGTAGCTTTGACAGCACAAGTTTCTGGGTGTTGAGGAAGAGGGCATTTCCATAATCAATTTTGGAGAATACCAGAGTGGCAACTAAGGTCTTCCCAGCAGAGGAGGGGAGATAAGGCAGCAATTTCTTTATTTTCTTTAAAGTGAAGAAAGCAGAGGAGACAACCTTGTTGACATGAAGGTTGAAAGTCAGTTTGCTATCGAAGACGACTCCCAAGTTCCTCGCTTTTACCACTGGGACGGGTGGAGAGCCCAGTTGGTTGGGCCACCAGATGGAGGACCATTCTGGGGTGAGGTTGCCAAAGGTCAAAACCTCGGTTTTATCCGAGTTAAGCCTTAGGCAATTGGAGGACATCCACATACTGACAGCAAGCATGGCCTCCTGAAAATTGGCTGCCACTGCTGTGCCGTTCTTGTGGATCGCCAGCACCAGTTGGGTATCGTCTGCGTAGGAAGTTAATCGCACCCCATAGGCCTTTATTACCCTCGCTAAGTCCGCTACGTAGATGTTAAATAACGTGGGACTTAGCGAGGAGCCTTGTGGTACTCCACATGGTAGTGCAGAGACGGGAGAGTAGAAATTACCCAACTTGACTGTCTGGGTGCGGTCGGCCAGGAAGGATGAGATGAGGTCTCTAGCTGAACCGTCTATCCCCAGAGCTGTGACACGGTCGACCAAAATTCGACCGTGTCGAATGCTGCGGACAGATCCAGAAGAATTAGGATGGCCACTCCTCCCTGATGCATGATGGTTCTAATTTCATCAGAGGCTTTTATTAGAGCGGTCTCCGTCCATTGTCCCTTCCTGAAGCCAAACTGCGTTTCGTCTAAGAGTTGGTGCGTATCGACGAACTCTGAGAGCTGTATGTTCATCAGAGCTTCGCAAATTTTGGCCGGGAAGGAGAGACAGGCAATGGGTCTATAGCTGACCAAGGCGGAGGGATCCAGGGAGGGCTTCTTCAGAAGAGGCTTAATCACTGCCTTCTTCCACGGGGCTGGATAACAGCCGGTTTGAAAGGCAGTGTTGCAGATTTCCATAAGTGGGTGAGAAATCACCTCACTTAAATTAGCCATCACTGAGGGGGGGCATGGGTCCAAAGGGGATCCAGACTTGGTGATGGAAATGAGTCTGCTAATTTGGTCTTCTGAGGTGTCAGCAAATGAAGAGAGAGGGTCATGGTTAATATGGGGAATTTCCTTACTGCTGGCAGTGGATCTGGCCCCTGCATCTCCACCAAAGGATGCATAGATATCTGCCACTTTAGTAGTAAAGAAAGTGGACAGTGCGTTACAGAACAGTTGGGAGGGTTCTACCCCGAAACCCGACGGAGGTGTAGATAGGGAGTTGACCACTGAAAACAGTTCTCTGGCCGAATTCCTAGCATTGTCTATTTGGGTCGAGAGAAAAGTCATTTTCCGAGTAGTGATGGCCTTTTTATATATGGTTAAGGCATCTTTGTAGGATTGCTTAGCTATGGGGCAATAGGATTTCCTCCAGCGTCTTTCTAAATTCCGACAATGTTGTCGGTGAAGTCTAAGCTCTTCTGTGTACCATGCCGCCGATGGCGACCTTCTATTAGGTTGGATGGACTTTTCCGGGGCGACCTGATCAGCAGCGTTCCTAATCCAATCGTGGAAATCAGAAGCTGAGGGGACAGGATTAGACCCTATAGTAGGGGAGGATAATGTCAGGATATTTGCCATCTGAGGGATGTCAGCATTCTTCCAGGCACAAATTGCTGCCCTTCTAGGTGGTCTAGAAGCGGGGAGGTTAACTGGGCGAGTGTCAATACCAAATATAATGGCCCTATGGTTAGTCCAGGTAAGGGGTAAAGTGTCTAATATCGTGATGAAAGAGTTATTGGTGAACACACCGTCTAGTGTGTGTCCCGCCTGGTGAGTAGATCCCTTTACCAATTGTTGAAGTCCTAGAGTAAGGAAATCAGCAGTAAGTTGGGAGGTGTCGTGATTTCCCTGTTCTTCCAAAGGGAAGTTGAAATCTCCCAATATTGTATAATCAGTGGAGCCTATAGTGTAGTCATTTAGCTCAGAGAGGGACCCAAGAAAGGAGTTCCGAGGTCCGGGAGGTCGGTAAAGCAAAATGCCTTTAAAAGTTTGTTTGCAGTTAATGTTGATTGCAAAAGTTGCAGCTTCACAGTTGGTGGATGAAATGGGGTCAAGCGTAGTATGGTACTGATTCTTATAAATTATAGCGAGTCCTCCGCCTCTTCCTATTTGTCTGTCATGTCTCATGTCATGTACTGAGGAAATCCGTGGAGAAGGAGGGCATGGAGGAACACCAAAACAGACTGCCACACCTGGTGATACCAGAGCTACAGCCAGCCCTGATAGTAATCTAAATGATTGCTGTAAGAGCTAATGCCTCCGTTCTAATTAAGCATGGCAGCTAACACTGGCATTGCCCATCCTAGATGAACCCAAATCCTTCTTCTATGGCATAAACTCTGGCACAGGGCTAAAGCAGTCTCTAGCCAGAGCTGAAAATAGGTCACGAGAAGTAACATTTTTCTTTTTTTTGGGTGACCAAGTAATATAAGGCATATGCTGAGTAATGAGTTATTATTGCAGCTGCATGCAATTACCTTTTATCGGGTAGTGGGCGCCTAATCCGGCTTCCCAGGCACTCCACACACCCCCTGTAACATCCCAATTTCTGAACGTGCAAATGTGAGCATGCTTCCCTTCTATCTGTTGTCAACTTCTTCTCACAGTCGCAAACTGTGGTTAAAAATCCTCAGAATAAGCTTGCGGCATTGTGCAGCTGCTGCTTCACTGTTTCCACGCTCATTTAATGCAAAAGACCCGCAGCCCTACTTGTGATTTACTGGGTTATTGGATATGAAGTCTACGTTTATTTATTTGATCGATTTATTCAGCCTGCTGAGGGAGAAAAGGGCAGGAATGAATCGAAGTGAATTGCTGTCCATTTTTGGCTGAAAGGAAAAAGCTTCACAAGACAAAACAGAAGATCTGAAGCAGGAAGAACTAATCGATAAATGCTCAATGCCACAGACCTTGTGCGGAGCGCGGAAGGGGACCGTACTGTAATCTTCATTTGCCATGCGGTTTGGGAAATTCTTTTTTTTAACGCAGAAGTGACAACGTGTGGCAATGAGAACAGAAAAATATTTGAAGAGATGCATGTGCACGAGATGACTGAATTACATATATAGGGCCTATTGCAATTTGCAACCACAACTGCGGAATATTGCATTGCTTAGATTGCACTGTTGCTGGTGCTAGTCTGCATAGGCGTTACAGCACCTAGTGCCAAAATCAGGCGGTCGAGCAGTCCAATTCAGAAATATTTGAGTTTCTGGACAAAGCTCGGGGATCTTAACCCCTTCGCCGCGGGGCTAATTCCCCCGTGTTGCTGGGGAGGGGGTCCGGGCGCGGCGGTGCTCATGACGAGCTCGGCTCGTCATGCAGCACGGTGGCGCTGTGCGACCACGCCCGTTTTTGTAGAACGCTCAGCACTGCAGGGGATTTTTCCCCGCGTGGGAGCGTAGCGGCGGTTATGACGAGCTCAGCTCGAGCACCGAAGGTGTTAACTTTGCAAGTCCAAGTCAATTCTCCCTGCTAAGAAGCTACAAAAAATAGCTCATATTTCTAGCTATTTCTCATTTTAAGAAATTAAAAATAACGAGGCGAAAATGGTAAGGCGAAACAGAAAGAAGACTTGCACAGCTGTGAAAGGAGAAGAACAATTACAGAATGGTAACAATGTGGCCCCATTCCGGTCTTTGAATCAGTTGAGATGATGGATCACAAATTCCTCATTAACCCTTCGCATGCTGGTGACGAACCCCAGCCGTCACGCTCCGCGGTGCTCATGTGCTGATGACGGCTGGGGTTCGTCACGGCCCCGCCCTGTTAGTTTGTTTACCGCACAGCGGCAAAAACGGGCCAGCAGTGAAGGGGTTAAAATCCACAAATGGACAGGGCAAATATTGAAAACAACTAGGAAAGCCCCTTGCGCCGCCGGTGCGTCACTTTTTGGGGAGCCTGCTTCATATTTACCAGACGGTCCTAAGTAACCCTGGGTGCAAGACAATGCTCCGCCCACGGAGTGTACGTAATGGTGCTTACTTTGCATTTTGCTAAATACCTAATTAAAGCTAAATATACTACAAAAGTAAATTAAAGGCACTTACCTGGTCCACGGCGTCCCGTGGGCTCCCTCTTCTCTTTCGCGCCGCTGTCTTTGATCCCAATGCGCATGCGCGGCCGCCCGCGCATGCGCATTTCTCACGAGAAATGTGCATGTGCGGGCGCCCACGCATGCACATTGGGATGGAAGATGCGGCGGCGCGAAAGAGAAGAGGGAGCCCCGTGACGCCGCGGACCAGGTAAGTGCCTTTAATTTTCTTTTGTAGTATATTTAGCTTTCATTAGGTATTTAGGAGAGGGCGGGAGGGAGGCGGGCGGCGCTTAGTGGGGCCCCACTACGCATACTACGCCCACCCTTAGTACTAAGCCACTTTTTTTGGCTTAATGCTGCCAAATATCGGTCCCTTTGACACAGTTTTTGCATTAAAGGGGCATGCAATGGGTGTTACCGGGGGGCGTACCCAGCAACTTCCATGACTTTTTGACACTGCCCCAGATTTACGAAAAATCGTAACTCTGAGGAAGCGCCAAAAACGTAAGTGAGGCACAGCGAGGAGAAATATCTTTATTTCTTCTCATTTTTCCTTTTTAGCACACATAGAAAGAGGAAAAAGCCTACTGTGATTGTTTTTGTGCAGGAAGGTTTCCTTACTGCACAAAACTAATCATCTCCAAAACGCAGGCACCCTTGCACCATGGTTCAAATGTGCCTGTGTTCGCTCACGGCAGCCCACTGTGCGACAGTGCAGGGGAAAAAGGACAGGAATGTGATGTATCTGATAGGGTGCATTCCTGCCTTTTTCTTTTGCCAGAGGGCAGCACAGCTGCAAAGAATGCGGCACTGCCCTACGGAAAAAACTCATAAATAAGGCCATTAGGCTCGCATTGAAAACAATAGCGGACAAGTTGTGGAATGCGTAATGTTTGTTCTTTGGGCACATAAGAATCGTGCAAATATACACCATCATGATCTTCTAGAAAAATATGTACAGTCATGCAATTGAGTGACATATACGTCATAGGATATTTTACGCTGATATCCTTGGCTGTACCAACATCGACAGCCTTAGCAGTGACTCCATGGATCCAAACTTTACATTTACGTATTAAGCATAATAAAATGTCTCTGTACAGGGCCGGCCTTAGGCATGTGCAAGCTGTGCACCTGCACAGGGCCACCAAACCCCAGGGGCCATCACGCCAATATATATCCTTAATATATTAATCCTCTGAGGATGGATACATATTTGCGTGGCAGTCCCTGGCAGGGATTAGGCGGCCTACGGCTCTGTTCCACTTCCAAACACCCTGACCCTCCCCTCATCAATGGCCTCCGCGCTCCGCCACGCCCTGACCCCCTCTTCCGGGGCCCCCTACCTATGCTCCCTGCCCAGGGCCACCATGAGCCTAGAGCCGCCCCTGCTCTGTAGTTGTAGTTTGTGTAAGCTTTGGCAACTTTACAGCAATATAAATTGTCTGATCTCCACCAGCTTTGTTTTGAGCATTACCCGCCCATCCCCCACACTACGCCTGCTCATTGGCAGTCAATACTATTACACGAGCCTCTGCTTCAGCACCTGGAACATTCAGTGAGAGCTTCTCCGAAAAGGGCCTTCTTAGGGATTATTACCTACTCTGTCTTTGGGCCATCCACATGTATAATTGTCCTGATAATTGACTTTAACAAAAAACATTATCATACCCTTGGCTTTTTGGATAGAGAAGCCATTTTCTGACTATTCATCACATGTGTCAAGAGGGTTCAAGAAGCTTCGGACGTACATTAATTATCCCTGCTTCTTCACATCAAGGGATGCATTTTCCAATTAGTAGAGGGGAAACATCTACAAAACGCGCCAGTATAATGAATACATGCTGTTTTGGACGGTTTTTAATGCGTGGAATAAAGGAATAGGAATTCCAAGTACATATAATTTCCTGCTCACTAGCGATGTTCAAGGATGGTTTAATTCAGGTCCCAGGCTTAGAAAAGATGTAAGCAAGCTATCGAATATACCCTGAATTAATACTTGCATCCTACTTGAACATTTTTAACTCTCTGTTCCCTGCCGTGTGCATGTTTTCCCAATAACATGTTCGTTGGTGTGAGATGTTGAACGTGGAATGGCCCATTCTGACTACAATCTAGTGTGTATGTTAACGGCGCCCCCTGTAGGTGCAAGGAAATGGCTGAATTAGGCTCCTGCTTATTCTTGTATTTGGTACATATTCTGTAATATATCACTAATTCTTTCAGCATAGGACAGTGGAACAGCTGAGGGATGCTCTTTTGTGCTGCATATGTTTTTGGGCGGCATTATTTGGCCGCGAGGTTCGTGTACCCATGCTGGTTGCACTGGTTCGGGAGTCAAGCTACTGTTCTAATGGGGTGCAGTGTGGTTGGCACTAGGACTGCTGGGTCCTCCTCATGCGCGTCCTTTTCTTGACAAGGAAGGCCACAGTGAGGCTCTAGGACCTTGAGGCAGTGATTTTTTAGGTTTCGCCTGGCGTTCGCTGCGCAGCAGCGTTCGCGCAGGCGAAGTCTTATGTTAGAACAGTACGGGGGCTATGTCCGGCCTGCTCTTCCATTGGCTAGCTCCATAAATGGAGGCTAGCCATTGAAAGACATGGTTGTCCATCACGCTTTCCCCCGTCACAACGCGATTCGGGGGCGTTTTTGGGTCTTTTTTTAAGTCCCGCCCTCTCCCCTTCCCATTGGCTCAAATTTTACCTTCCAGCCAATGGGAAGGGGAGAGCACGAAAAACACGCCCACAGCCCCGTCCCTCCCTCCCCCCATCGTCTTGCTTGACTTTCTTTCTCTCAGTGACGTCAGTCAAAAACGCGCCCCCCACTGCCTGCAATAGATGCGCTGCGGCCACCATTTTGAAAGATAGCAGCTCGGCGGTCACCTCTCCACCGCCAGCGGCATGTCACAGCAGCCTCCGAGCCCCGCGCCTCCCTCTCATTGTGTCCGTGATGCCGCCACTCTCCGCTTGTTTTGTTTTTTTGTGGACCTCATTTGACCTTATAAATTGCTGTTAATGTTTTAGCGTAACGAATTAGTCTATCATCACGGAGCCAGGCTCGGAATGGAAAGAGCCCCCAAAGGCCATCTCTCTGAAATTGGGGTCATTCTCATTTGCATAGCAGGAGCCCGCGCGCCATAATGCAGGGAAATGTATTCAAAGGCAGCGGCCGGTGTGATTACGCTCTTTGTAATGATAGCTCAGAGAGATTCCTCGCATCCCCGGGCCTCCCTCCTGGA
Source organism: Lissotriton vulgaris (assembly GCF_964263255.1). NCBI lineage: Eukaryota > Metazoa > Chordata > Amphibia > Caudata > Salamandridae > Lissotriton > Lissotriton vulgaris. Next base: position 573,467,444 of record NC_141694.1, read on the forward strand.
TTAGCGAGGCAGTCGGAAAAATACACAGCATTTAATTAGAGGCAAATTAAAATTGGTAATGAAATCAGGGCAGCATCAAACCGCGGTGTGAAAAGGAGGAAGAATTGTGCCCCCCTTGGACAGGGCTGCCTGTCTGTCCTTTTCTCCAGTGTGCCCTACGGCACTGCTGCCTGTCTGCCCTTCTCTCCCGTGATTCCGAGGGCATGGCAGTCTGTCCGCCCGTCCTCTCTCCGGTGCTCTTCTTTCCAGTGACTCACAGGTAACAACTGCTGCCTGCCCTCTCTTTTGCACGGCTGTCTGTCCGTCCGTCCCTCTCTCCGGTGTTCTTCTTTCCAGTGACTCACAGGGCACAACTGCTGCCTGCCCTCTCTTTTGCACGGCTGTCTGTCCGTCCGTTCCTCTCTCCGGTGTTCTTCTTTCCAGTGACTCACAGAGCACAACTGCTGCCTGTCCTCTCTTTTGCACGGCTGTCCGTCCGTCCCTCTCTCCGGTGTTCTTCTTTCCAGTGACTCACAAGGCACTCCTGCTGCGTGTCCTCTCTTTACACGGCTGCCTGTCTGTCCGTCCCTCTCTCCAGTCTTCTTCTTTCCAGTGACTCACAGGGCATTCCTGCTGCCTGTCCTCACTCTTTGCACGGCTGGCTGTCCATTTCTCCAGTGCCTGTCAGAGCACGGCTCTCTCTGGCGCCTCCCAGTGCAGTGATGCCTCTCTCCTTCTCTGCACGTGAGTCTGACTGCCTCAAATACCCTGTGCAGGGAGCAAAGGGTCTGAGAAACCCTTGTATCTGTATCTCTCCCCTGCCTCCTAGGACACTTTGGTATCTGCCCATCTGTTGCCTACCCCTCGGGTTACTAAAGATGCCATCTATCATATGCATCTCAGGAACTGTTGTCTGTATTTCTATGCCCCACTGCTATCTCCCAAGGCACTCATGTTTAACCATGTTGTCTGTATCTTGGCAATGTTGATTTATTTACATGGTGTCTGAAGGCACTGCTGCTGACTACATATATCCCTGGTCAGGATGCCTTTCTATTTCTCGGATGTCTTCTAGAGCACTGCTGTGTGGCGAACGCTCCTGTAGCTGACACTGCCTTCCACATCACTGCTTGTCCATCTGCTCTGTCTGTCCCAATGCCCGGATGTCTGTCCATCCCTGTGGAGTCTCTCTATCTGCAGAGTTCTCTGCTGCCTTCTAGGTCACTTTCACCCCTCCAACTCTACTCTGGCACCTATGGCACTGCTGTCCTTCTCACACTCCAGTGTCTCCTAGGGCTCCTGCGAGGGCGCAAGGGAAGGGGGGACGTAACGTAAGCTGAGCTAGTGGTTTGTTTTGTCTTCAAGAGCAAAATCATGAGCGAAGGCATCAGAACAGGTAAATCAAGCAACATATATGATAATGACTTTAAACTTTAATAAAAATCATTTTCAACATTTCTCTGAGTTGCAATAAAGTACATATGGTACTGTCACGGAATTCTAGATTTGTAAAACATACTGTCTTCATGTTGTCGTCTTATGTTATGTACCTTCTTACCTGTTATTATTCTTTATGTATGTTTACAACCAGTGCTGCAGCTGTTAAACGTCCTGCTCATGACGGCAGAGCTGTCATTGTTTTCGCGAGTGTGTATATCTGGAGAAGCGACTGCTGCCGTCGCTTTGTTCTGCAGTAACACATACAATTCATAAAATATTATTAACAGTCGTAGTATAGTGTTACTGTCACTCGACTCAATGATACATATTTTACTGACATCGGAAGGAGTATTGTTGAGTTAGAACTAAGACAATAATGTGCAGGCGATAAACCTGGCCCTGCCTTTAAGTTGTTTAATTAGGCAGCTGTGTGTGTGTGTGGGTGGCTGTGTGTGTGTGTGTGTGTGTGGGTGGCTCTGTGCGTGTGTGGGTGGCTCTGTGCGTGTGTGGGTGGCTCTGTGAAAGTGTGGGTGGCCTGTGCATGTGTGGGTGGCTCTGTGCGTGTGGCTCTGTGTGAATGACTGTGTGGGTGGCTTTGTGTGTGTGTGGCTCTGTGTGGGTGCACAACTTGACAGCAATGTTAATGGCATGGTGTCAGAGATTGTGAAGATGGTGTGCCCCACCACCACCACCACATCCACCACATCCACCACCACATCCACCACCACATCCACCACCACATCCACAACCACCACATCCACAACCACCACATCCACCACCACTACATCCACCACCATATCCACCAGCACCACATCCACCATCACCACATACACCACCACCACAACCACCACATCCACCACCACATCCACCACATCCAACACCATCACCACATCCAACACCACCACATCCACCTCATCTATCAGATCCAACACCACCACATCTATGTGTGTGTGGGGGTTTAAATGTAATAGGTCCCACATTTGCGAGAGATTAAGCTATTGGCATTGTAAATAAAAATGCCATTTATTTATCTGTTTTCAAAACCAACACATAAATAAAAAATGTGTCATTTACAATGCCAATAGCTCTAACTTTTGCAAATTCGAGACCGTTGCATTGTAAATGCTAGTTTTGTCCGTCTCCAGTGCTCTCTCCAGGTCTTTCAAGTCTGCGGAGGACATCATAATAGCAGGCAGAGAAATAGTTACTGCTGCTCCCACCCCACCAGGGGAGGGGGCATATTTACAAGGGGATATCGCCACCAGAACATCACTTTTAGTGATGCTCTCCTTATTTACTAAGTGGTGTTAAATCACTTAATGTGACTTAGTGCCGCCTTGTAAATAAGTCCCCTTTTCATGTTTCACTTAGCGTAAAAGGGGCATGCAACGGGTGTTGCAGTGGGCATTCCACAGCAACACCTATTGCTTTTTGATGCTGCCCCATATTTACAAGGATAGAGCAACACCAAAAAAACTAAGGCCAGGTAAAACCTGGTGTTAGGATGGTGATACGTGGAGAAATTATACATTTCTCCTCGTATTTTGCTCTCTCTATGTGTGCTGCATCCTGCAGCACACATAGAAACAGCAAATTACCTCTAAAGATTGTTTATGTGCAGGAAGGGACATCTTCCTGGGCATAAACAATGACCCCTGCAGTTCAGGCACCCTTGGAAAATCTTGCACATGTGTCTGCACTGTCGCTAGGCAGCTTTTTTAGCACCAGGGCTAGTGGAAACACAGGGGTGCACCGTATTTTTGTAAAAATGGTGCTTCCCTGCGTTTAAACAATGTCCGGGGGGGGGGGGGGTGTGGCCAAGATGGCGGCGGAGTAGGACGTGTATCTGAGTCCCTCCGGCGCCACGACGACTAATGCTTTGTCCAGCATCCTCCCTGGGCCATCACCCACCCGTGGCGGCTCACCTGTGTGCTTCCCGTTGTGGCGGCCGGCCGACTGGCGGTTTCACCTGGCTCACCGAGTCGGGAATCACCGAGATCTGTGGCGCGGCCTGCGGAGCTGTCAAAGGGCCTGGAGGCGGATGGGCCTGCTGTGGAGAGAGCGGACCGGCATAGATACCCCCCGGGCCGGGGCTGACGCTCCGTGTGCTGCGACAGGCTGGGGCTGGTGACGGATTGAGTCGGGCACCTCGGGGGTTGCGTGCTGCTGACCGCCCGTGTCTAATTGGAGGGCGAGACTCGCTGGTGCCGGCTGCCGGCCCCGGGAGCGCGGAGGCGCGGCAGTGCTGACTAGGTGAGGCCAGGGCTTCGGGGCCTTGTGGGCCTACCCTCGCGGACCGGGCCGCTGCACGTCGCCTCAAGGATCTCTACTGTGACTTGCCAGTTGGGCCCCTACACCCGGTTGGCGGGTGGACATCGGCGGACAGGGGTTCACGGTGCAGCACCCCTGACTCGCCCGGCGTGATCGCTGGCTGTGAGTGATCAGCACAGGCCGCCAAGCAGCGTTGGACCTGCCCTGCATGGCCCACAATCTGGCAGAGCCTGCGGACGGAGGGAGACGATCCTAAGCGGCCTGCCTGGAGTGTACTTTGGAGGTGAGAGGAAGAGGAAGGCGGCGGACCTGCTATCCATGGGGCAGAGCAGTGGTTGGCTGGTGGTCAGCGCGCTAGAGACGGCTAGTGACAGGAGCGGCCCGAAGCTTTGTGTGGTGGTCTCAACTAGAGGTCCGGCATAATACCTCGCCCATACGCGAGCCCTGCCTCAACGGCCTGGAGTGCGGCGTCTATTGGAAGAGCGGAGTGGTGAGTCGGTGCTGAGGCTCGGTGTACACGTGGCGCACAGAGGACTAGGGCGGCTAGAGCTGGGACCCCCTGCTGGTGCTAGCCAGGCGACAGCGCTCCCCTGTCTCGCGGAGGACTCACCCCACTCCCTTCCCTCCAGAGTGTCTTGATAGGGGAAGGTGAAGGGGGTCAGCATGGCGACGGCCAGATTGAAAAAAGACAAGCTGGGGAAGGACGGACCGACAAAGAGTACGGCGCAAACTGCGTCGCCGTTGGCCGATAAATCGCCGCAACAGGGATTGGCAGAGGAACCCGCAACCAAGGCCTTTATGGTTGAACTCTTCACGGCAATTAAGGAAGACATTGCGGAACTCCGCTCCCAGCTAGTGTCGGACCTGCGGGAGGTCCGGAGAGATGTCGACGGAGTGGGGGAACGTGTTGCAATGCTAGAGGAGCACGACTTGGGGGCAGCGGAGGACATACACCAGCTCCAACAGGATGTCATACGGCTGGTGGAACAGAATCTGGATCTTCAAGCCCATGCCGAGGACTTAGAAAATCGATCCAGCCGGAAAAAATATAAGGATTCGTGCAGTGCCGTGGGAAGGCGAGCGGTCGGACTTACGGGAATACGTAGAGGCCCTGTTTAAGCATGTGCTGGGCGATGAGGAGGTGCAAGAGATCTGCATGGACAGAGTACACTGCATTGGATTGCCGCCGGTGCCGAAAGCCCAGCCACCTGAAATCCTCGTATGCGTGCATGATTTTCAATTGAAAGAGCGAATCCTCCAGAAGGCCCGTGACGTGACGCCCCTGCAGTTCCGAGATCATCATCCCTTGCTGTACCAGCATTTGGCAGCATTGACTTTGCAGAAACTGAGGGAATTCAGGCCTGTCGCCGCTCACCTGAGGGAACATAACATTGCATATGCCTGGGGGCACCCGTTCCGGCTCATCTTTAGATGGCAGAACAAACTGGTCCAAGTTCGCTCGCTCACAACTGCCATGGAGCACTTGGGCATAGACCAGCCGGGGCCCGAGAAGGAGGGAGCGAGTGTGGCTCCTAGACAGCGGCAACGTTCTTCGGAGTGGCATACATTGGGCAAGTCTGTGCCGTCGAGGGGGCCGGACCCCTCGGAGCGCCTCCGGGAGAGGGAAGCTGCGGTGGCCTCTGTGGCCCTCGTGAAGCAGGGGCGGACGATCACACAGAGGTGCAGTGAGGTCCTGGGATGGTGGATTGTTGGCGTTGGAGGGAGTCTTGAACTTTATGTCCTGCTGCGTGAGCGAGTCCCGTATCGGGATGCGGATGGTTGTCGACTGGTGCCACCCTCCCTTGCCTTTGAGGCCTGTATTACGAACTTTCGTATGTTGTTTTCCCCTTTTCTTCTTCTGTTTTGTGTCGTTGGGTTTGGGTTCTGACTGTGTGGGGGGGGGGGTTCTGGGTGGGAGGGGGAGTGGGTGAGGGAGCTCCGCATCAGACGCTGGGGGATCCTGGAGGAGACTACTCTGGAATGTCCATTGTTGGCGGCGGGAGGGTGCCTGGCTGGATGGTTGGGGGTTTGCTGCACGTCCCGGATGGGGCCTGAGGTGTAGCGTGCCTATCTTGCTTGTGGGGTGATGACTAGGGAACTGAAGGTGGTGAGCCTCAATGTTCGTGGGCTCAACAATCCAGTGAAGCGCTCAGCAGTTCTATCCCTACTTGAGAATGCGGGAGGGGATGTATGCCTTCTGCAAGAAACCCACCTCCTCCATAAGGATGAACGGTGCATGCGTGACAGGCGTTACCCGTTGCAGCTGTGGTCCTCGGGCCCTGCCAAGAAAAATGGGGTAGCCTTGCTGTTTAGCTCGTGGGTAAGATGCAAAGTATTGGCGCAGCTGGTGGATATCAGAGGGAGGTTTCTGGCATTGCGGGTGCAGTGGGGAGACACGATTTTTACCATTGGGTCTCTGTACGTCCCGAATACTCAGCAGGAGTTGTTCCTGCGCATGGCCTTGGCGCAATTACTTGCCTCCCCTGATGCGCTCCTTTTGATAGGGCGGATTTTAATCTTATGATGAAGGAGGGGCTGGACAGATCTGAACATAGGGCGTATCACTCCGGTGCTTGATCCCGAGAGGGGAAGCAATGGCTGGCAGACGGTGGGCTCCATGATGTGTGGTGAGTGCAACATCCCCAAGTGCGCGACTACACTTACTACTCCGCTGCGCACAAGTCGTATGCATGCCTTGACCACTTAATGGCCACGTCGGCTCTTCTGCCACACCTATCTGAAGTTGACATTGCGCCCCGCTCTCTCTCCGACCATGCGCCTCTATCGGTAAAGGTTTCCTTGAGCTGCCTGCGCCCTCCCTCGACGGGTTGGCGATTTCAAGACTCCATGCTGCACGCTGACTCCGTAGTTACAAAGATTAGGGACACTATCACTCACTATCTAGCTGAAAACATGGTTGAGGACACAGCGGTGGCGTCAATATGGGAAGCACTAAAGCTAGTGGTCAGGGGGGACTTCATTGCGCTTGCGGCCACGTATGCTAAATTGTGTAGGGAAAAAAGAGGGGAGCTAGAGGGTGAAGTGCGGGGACTAGAGGCTATACATAAGAGGACGGGGGCGCGTAGGGTTTGGAGGGAACTCTCGGCAAAGTGGCGCATGCTCAAGCATCTGGATCTAGATAGGGAAGAACATGCGCTGTTGCGCTTGCGCCACAAATTCTATCTGAGTGGGGATAAAGGAGGCAGGATGCTGGCGCATCGCTTGCGCGCGCGGGCCCAAGCCTATTCTATCACCGAGATCAGGGATCGCCAGGGGGCGTCTCACACTAACGACGCCGCGATCGTTGACTCTTTTCGCCATTTTTACCAGATGTTGTACACTAGTGAGGAGACGTCGCCAACAGGTATAACCCAATATCTTGAGGCGGCTGGCATCACACCCCTGTTCCCTAATGCGGTGGAGGAGCTGGAAGCGGAGATCCACCAACACGTCACCCCGATGCTAAAAACTCTACACTGGCTCCTGGTTGCGCAACGTTGCATCTTTAAATTGGGATGTACCATTTTCAAATCTCTCTTTGCCTCTGCTCCTGTCTTTATTTCTCTCTGCTTGCACCCCTATGTTCCCTCTCGACACCTCAGATCCTCTGCTCACAATCTTCTGATTACTCCTAGGTTCAATCGCAAGAAGCACGGTGGTGCCTGTTTCTCTTTTCTTGCTCCGTCCACTTGGAACTCCTTTCCTCTCTCAATCCGTCTCACTCCTGACTATTCTACTTTCCGTAGATTCTTGAAAACATATATGTTCTGACTTGCTCATGGCTAGCTGCACTCACTCCCCTGTGTCCTTCCACTGGTCTCCGAGCGCCAAGAAACCAATTGGTGTATGTGCGCGGTACTAAATTCCTTTAACATAACATAACATAACATAACATCCCTGTAGAGGAGGTCATCTCTCGGCATCAGCTGGCCGAATCTCCCGGGCCCGATGGCTTCTCTGCCATATTTTATAAAACTTTTTGTAGGGAATTAGCGCCATTCTTAACCCGGCTCTTTAATTCTTTTCTCGACACTGGCTCGGTCACCCCTTCTATGTCTGAGGCGGCCATCACAGTAATTCTTAAGCCTGGCAAGGACCCCACCGAATGTTGCTACTATAGGCCAATCTGGTCCTTAACATAGATGCTATACTGTTCGCGGGAATCCTTGCTGCGCAGCTTAGCCCCCTCATGGATGGAGTGATTGACCCTGACAAATCGGGCTTCATTCCCACCCGGCAAGGTGGTGATAACTCCAGGAGGCTGTTACATTTGTTGGACGTAGTGCACCGATCGAAGGCACTGGCTTTTCTACTGTCCATTGATGCGGAGAAAGCCTTCGATCGAGTGAGCTGGAGTTTCCTCTTCCAGGTGCTAAGGGCGTACGGGTTTGGTAACAACTTCTTACGTTGGGTTCAGTGTCTCTATGCGGCCCCCAAAGCAGTGGTTCGAGTTAACGGCTGTAAGTCGCCGCCCTTTCCCATCGCCAGGGGGATGCAGCAGGGGTGCCCCCTCTCGCCGCTCCTCTTTGCATTCTATATGGAGCCATTTGCCCAGCGAGTCAGGTCACATCCCGATATCACCGGTATCCGCTTTAGGGCGGATGAGCATAAAATCAGTCTGTATGCAGACAATGTTATCTTGGCGCTACAACATCCCTCCTCCTCCTTACGACACCTATCGGTGGAGATCCAAGCCTTCCACAGAGCCACTGGGTTTAAAGTTAACTTCTCTAAATCTCAAATTCTGAATATATCTGTTCCGCTTCCTGAGGTGGAAGATTTGCAGAGAGACTTCGACTTTCGTTGGACTCAGTCTTACATTACGTATTTGGGCATCCGTCTGGCCTCGACATTGACTAAAACGCTCTCTCTGAATTATAACAGGCTGATTGAGCAGACCTCCAAATCCATATCTGAATGGTCTCGCCTCAACTTAGCCTGGTTTGGTAGGTTAGTGGCCATTAAGATGACCCTCCCTCCTAGAATTCTTTACATATTCCAAATGCTTCCCCTGTCGCCGCAGAAGGGTGAGCTGAAGAAGCTTCAGGGTTTGCTGAACAAGTTCTTCTGGGACAATAAACATCCCTGAGCCATGTTCACAGTGACTACATCCCCGAAGACGGCAGGTGGCTTAGGCTTCCCGCAACTCTTAGCTTACTTTCAGGCTTCCTGCCTACGGTACTTAATGGAGTGGAATAGACCCATGTCCAGTAAACACTGGCTTTTTATGGATCAAACGGTGGCAGGATGCAACATATGGAGAGAGCTTTGGTTGCTGCGTAAAGATAGATCATGGGGGCTGTACTCCTCACCGGTGACAGCACCGACGCTAAAGGCCTGGGACCAGTTAGCTCTGCGTAAAGGGTAGACCTCTTTCCCCTCGCCAATAACGCCGATCGTCGACAACCCTTTTTTGCTGTACCAAAAATCCATTGTCTGAGCAATGACCCAACAGCAGCAAGCTTTACAATTAGACAGTAAACATATTCAAATGAACATGTCTCTGCAGTGCCCTTTGTGAAGCTTCAGCAAGTCTTGTTCACTCACGTCGCCACCCACATTCATCTAATCTTTACAGGCTTTGTTTTGAGTCTTACCTGCCCATCCCCCGAAATACCCCTGTAGGCTGGTTGAAGAAGCCAGAGAGGTCAAAGCACCAGTGTACACCTGTGTATCACTAGAATCATGATTGGCTGCATTCCAGACTGGGGGAGCTTTTCTCACCCATGCAGTTAAAAGGACCCTGGCAGCCAGTGGTAGCTGCTACTTGGAAGCAGCAGTGGGGTGGAGTGGGGGGAAGGGGTAGGGTGTGGGGGTTGAATTAAAAGATAATCACTTACATCCCAGCTCTCCTACATCCTCTTCCTGGCTTTTTGAGGGAGACAGGAAGCACCAGGGATCCCTGTCTCCCGCGCAGCCAATCACAATGCTGCAATGCAGCGTTGTGATTGGTCTGAGGGCCATGACACGGCTCTCATCCTGAGGCTGGAGGGGTGCGCATGTTCTCCATGCACGCTGTAATGCAGCCTGCATGTAGATCACAGTATGTGCGCATGACTGATTTGGGCGGTCTGAAAGGGCCAGCCAAACACTCATGCTCACATAGGGAGTGCAAACCACTCCTCTCCCTGCTCTGAGGCCAGCCCGCCCCACAAAGACGCTGCAAGGGGGAAATCTAAAATGATAATAACCTCGAGTTATTATCATTTTATTTTCCCTTTTTTTTTACACTGCAAAAAAGCAGTGGGCGACAATCCTTTGCTTTAGCGGAGGAGCCAGTGGAAAGTAGAAGGGACAGTTTGCTGTGTGTTATTTCGATTGTCGCATGACCCTGCATGCATCATGTGGAAACTGCAGTGGAGGGAGGGCGAGACCCTTCCTGATTGTGGAACCCATTATCTCGGCCTGCCCTTCTTCCTTAGGCCTCGTCAATTTCCCAATTGTAATTTTAGGAATTGGAGAGGAGAAGGGTCACTTGGACCAGGGACACCAGCTCAGTCTGTGGGAACTTCCAAAGGAAGAGGTTATGTTGTTGACTTCCTTTTCCTACAAATTTCTTTTGGGAACGTTTAAAACATCTGTGTTTCTCATCCGTGCTTAATTGCTTATTGCCATTAAGTGTTATTGTTCTTAGATGTATGTTACAGGTCTGAAAGGCGGTCTGAAAAGGCAGTATGTCCACGTAATATAAAATGCACGAACTCCAAGGGAAACGATCACAGAAAGAAATAGCGAGACCCTTGTATCATACGATATGTTTTGTACTATAATCACAAAAGAAAACTTTAGCATAATGGAAAAATTCAGTCTGTAATATGTGCATAAATTACAGAATGATATGCACTGTGTAGCAAAATTAATTCTCTGTGTGTTTTAGCTGTACATTCTACACGTTAATTAAATAAAAGAGCATCTGTTTGACAAAAGAAATTAATAGAATGGTTCATATCGAAGTATTTTTCAGCAAAACAGGCCATTTTGTGATTAGAAAGTGGGCCGTTTAAAAAGCTTAAATTCAACACAAGCACAAATCTGCTTTTTGCATTTCGTCGGCATCTCGTACTATTGAAACTCATCATGTATGTAACGACAGGCACAGTTCCAAAATAGAACATGATGCGCAAAGTACTGTCAGGGATTTGTTGTTGTACATTGGCATTCTATTGGATATCCGCTTCTATATGTCATACACACCAGGGACTCAGGGCCATATGTATCAAGACCAAATGGGTTCGCAAACGCTGAAATTCACAGAATTTCTGCGTTTGCGAACTCATTTTCACAAAATGGTATGCGTGAAAGGATTTAGGTGCAAAATAAGGAATCGCAAAATTTGCGATTCCTTATTTTGCGATTGCATTTAAGGAATCGCAGATTTTGAGATTCCTTAAATGCAATGTATTAAGCAAAAAAAAATTCCAAAATGCCCTTAAGGAATCGCAAATTACCACCAACTTTTAGTTGGTGGTACGTTGCGTTTTCCTTGAAAAATGCACATTTCAGCATTTTTCAAAGTGCCATGTGTCGCACATACATGCCCTTGGAGCATGTATGTGCACCACATGTGCACCTATACTTATTTCAGGGGTGCAACAGGGTGTCCTTTGGACACCCCTGCACCCTTGAAATTATTCTCAATTTGCGATTAGCAAATTGCGAATCGCAAATTGAGAATAAATTCCCATTCCTTCTAATGGGCCAGGATGCCCATAGAAATGAATGGGAAAGTATTCCTTAATTGCGAATTCGCAATTTGCGAATTCGCAATTAATCAATATCAAGAAATCGCTAAAAAATTGCGATATTCTTGATACATACGAATTAGCGATTCTGAAATAGCGATTTCTTAAAAATAGCTATTACAGAATCACTAATTGGTATCTTGATACATATGGCCCTCATTCTATAAAACATTGTAAGATCAGTTTGCATGTTAGCCTAATCTTCCATATTGTTTGAGCCGGACAACAAGGGTCTCAAAGCTTCTCTCTACAAAACAGGTCAATTAGCTTAAAATGGCCTGGGTCCTCGAGCAACAAAGAAAGTACCAAAGAAAGGTTCCAGATTGACTGAAGAATGTGCTGGCATTTTCTTGGTGGTCTGAAGAGAGTCCCATGACTTACAATCACATGCTCATACTGAATGTTAATTTTAGTTGAAAATAAAAGTTACAATGTTATATTTTAAACTAAAAAAACTGTGACATTCACTAGTTATGGCTAACTGAATTAACTGTAACTGATGCCCCTGCCATGCACAGTGTTGTAATCGATGACGTCATTTCAGATGTTGCATTAATGTTATCAATAATGACAAAGAACACATCATGAGTGATGTAATTTGTGAGGTCCTGAGCAGTGCATGGCAAGACTGCGTTATAGATACTTTGGTTCAGGTTGCAGTGGGAGAGCTATCCCCCTTTAGACTTTCTCATTCAGGGGTGGCTTCTCCTAAATGACACAGGAGTGTCGCCGTGCCTGCTGTGAGCAAAGCAGGTAAAAACTAATAAATAAAATGGCATAATAATACCATTTTATTTTGCCACCAGCTCGCGCTGTATACAGCACGAGTATGAGGCAGAGCTGAATCCTGCTATTGCAGGATTACTGCTGCTTTTTTCAGTGCACATATCAGCTTGGCCAGCAGGCTACCTACGGCCAGACCGACATGCGCACTGTAGACCCAGCAATCCCTGGGCTGTGAAATAGCTGGAGGATTGCTGGCACAGGCTCCCAACCTCAAACTATGCACTGGGTTAGACTGCTCCCACCAATCCCGGAGCTGCTCTCATGCTGAAAACAGCATGAGAGCAGCTCCAGGATTAGCCAGGATTCGTGTTCCACTGGGCAGGAAAGGCAGTCATTCCCTTTCCTGCTCGAAAGGCAGTCATTCCCTTTCCTGCTCGAAAGGCAGTCATTCCCTTTCCTGCTCGAAAGGCAGACATTCCCTTTCCTGTTCGTGGACATCACCATCACAGAGAGAGCCGTGCAGCACCGGGCGGGGGCATCATTTGTGGTAAGTTGGGCGCATCACGCCCCCAGCATATTTATGTATTGCCAGCCCCCACTGTTCTTATTCCATTGCCCTTCAACAAAATACACACTCCGTAAACTGTTGCCATTCATTATTTATTTTACTGTGTGACACAGTGTGAATGTCCTAATCTCCCACAACGTGTTTTGCCCTTGCGACCCCTAGCCTAATAGGGGCAAAGGAACATGAGCATTCGCTGTGCAAAATGCTCCAGAGGCTCTGTGCCAAGGTTCCTCAAGGCTGTAACAGTTGCAACTTGCAAAAGTTACAATTCTGATTGATTCAGCTGAAGTGTAGCCTAGAAACATATTTAAAAGCCCCAAGCAGGGCTGGAGGCTTTCAATATTAACGTGCCACCCCAGATTGAACAGCACCGGAGAAGAAGCTGTCTGTACATTTAGCCCACCTTTGCTGTTCTAATAATCAAACTTTAGAGATTGCGCACATTTCTGAAGAATTACAATAAGTGTTTTTATTTTGCAATTTTCATTCATACTTTTTTATTCATACCAGTTCACGTTTAGATTTACTGCAGTACTATATTTTAAAAGCATTTTATTTCAGGTATTTATTTTCTTTTGCTTTTTCATTCAAGTTTTTCTTAGAGCGAAAGCGAGTTTTCACAGACCAGCAGCACTTGAGTGAGGGCTGCAGAACAAGTGTGATGTATATGTATTGAGTAGCATATATGGGATACTACAGCAGCTCTGCCAAGTGTCATACATATGAGGTTATAATTGCATATTTCTCTACAATCTCTGCATCACAGCTCAGACTGGAGATTGTCACACAATCAGCTGAGCAAATAAGCTGAGTGGTGTATTTCTCTCCTTCATGGTCAGCTGGAGCAGATTCATTTGCTTTCAACTAAGCTCTAGCCAGAACCAGTTACACTAGGGCCGTGGTTGCTGCAGCCAATCACCCCCGTGAGCTTAGGCTTCACCCTTATTGAACTTTTCAGTGGTTGCCCAGGTAACTGGACTGGTTTCCATTGGCTAACTTACAGCCTCACACGTGGTACATTCTCAACACAACCCGCCCAAGTCTGCCACATTTTTGTCCAACTACTCCCAGGCACATGTATTTCAAAATTGGGTGCAGAGCCACTTAAAGAAAAGAAGCCAATGGCGATGTGAGAGGGTATGGAACAGGTAGTGACAGTCCTGCTTAGATGATTATCCTGAAGTGTGACATGTTCCGCTACCCCTGGTATTTTGGTGAATCGACGACCATGCTGTGAAGGTGCGTCATATCCGGATACTCCTCCCACTTGATGGGAGTTGTAGTCTTTATATCTAATGACAACCAACGTGCAATGTTGCGAAATTCATAGAGGCAGATTTACAAGCCCCTTGCGCTTCCTTGTGCCGCCATTTCGTCACTTTTCTTGATGCGACGGCGGCCCAAACATTGCAACCAATTTACAAGGTGATGCATCTAGGCAGATGTGTTGCGTTGTAAAGCCCTGCTTTAAATATAAACTGCGTCAGGTATAATGTATGCAGGGTGGGCGTTCCCAGGAATAAATGGCATGTAGAACTGACGCAGTGAAATTTACAACATTTCACTGCGTCACTTGACACCTTTACTGCGTCAAAATCCCTACACCAGCTCAGACCAGGTGTAAGGAATGACGCAAGGCTTTTTAAATAGGACTCACCCATCTGTGGTGGGGCATTGCTGAAGTTGCATCACTTTCATGAGCAACTCCAGCACTACGTCACTTTTGGGTCAACAGATGCGTCAGAATTTCTGACACTTCTGTCAATCCTTACACCATGGTGCACCGTATTGTAAATACGGTGCATCAATGGTGGTGCAAGGGTTTCTCAGGGTGGCGCAAGGGAAAGTGATGCATCTCTGCAGATGCATCACTTTTTTGTAAATGTGCCCCATCATTTTTTAATACAGTCTTTAAAAATAAAATGAAATGCCTGCATCAATAAATAATTGTTGCTAGTTTTGTTGTAAAAAAAGTTCAGTATTTTCACCATTTATTCTTTTTTATACATCATGTTACCCTTTTTTTGTTGGAATTTGTCAATGAGTCCCGTTTCATGTATCTCCTGATTACATGTGGATCTCTGGAAAAGTTGTCAAACCATGACGCTGTGAGAGTTCAGCCTCCCCATTTAGTTGCTTCTTGCACGTCCTTGTACACCACGAGGTTTCCTTTCTATTACCTCTTGTACCACTGTGTTGTGGGTATTATAGCTACCTGCGCTGTATGGGCTTATTCTACAATACTGCCGCTATATGATGGCCGTTGTAATTTCCACAACCAGTGGGCATTAAGGTTAAGGTATCCTTAGGTGGCTCCTCTACATTGGCATGGTGACTTCTATCCTCTGCATGCTATCAGAGTGCACAATGGCTCTTGCTGTTGTTTACTGAGCTCAGCAGCTCCAGGCTGCTGACATAAATTGACAACATCAAAGTGTGAGTAAACGTGGTGTATTGCATCATGTGGTTGTGTGGCCTCACTTTAATACAATCATCAACCCCTTTATGACCAGTAGGTTTTGTTTGTAAAACCCTCTAGCTCAACCCTGGGTAACTGTGGCTTTGAGCAGTTAGGCTTACACAAAGGAACAAGTGTAAAGCATTTAAACTGCACCAAAACAATTGAAGAAGAAATACATGAGACACTCAAGAAATCCAACACCAATTTATAAAAACAGACTGAATTTTTATGTATTTTTTGACACCAAAGAGATCCACTAGAGTGTTTCGGAGATATAGATTTTACAATGTATTGTAAATATGCCCTTTTTCACTTAACTGTGAACAAGATTTGGCAAATTCAACAAATTTGCCACTTAGAAACTTTTTCAAGAAAACTTTGTGCAAGTACCAATGAAGTTACTTAGACTCCAGCAGGGAGTCTGTCAGGAGTATCAGCAAGGTCCTCAGAAGTAGGCATGGGTGGAACTCCCAAAGTTTCACTCCGCTAGAACAGTTGACTTCGAAGATGGGGAACTGGGTTTTAGTGTCGGCAGGGATGCTCAATATCCTGTGATTCTGGGCAAATCACTTAATCTCCCTTTGGCTAGCAAAATGAATGTGTCCATCTGTAATGCGGAGTTCCACGAACAGGCATATTTAGACACTTTGCGCTGCTCCTTCAAATTTTTTGTGCCAGAAGCTCATCCCATGGTGAAAAATCAGCCAGAGGGCACTGCTTCTCAAGTTGATTTTGCTGACGGTTCAGTAGATTTTTAACTCAAGTGGCAGCTTTCTCACCGCAAACGCTTGAGACTGCCTGCGTTGGTGTAATTACACTAGGCGATGCCAAATCTTGCTGACCAACTTACCTCCTCGATCCACAGTGGGGAAGAGGCGGTTTCAGTCAAGAGGCTGATGTCCCTCAAAGTCCTCTGTGTCCTGGCAAACATCTGGTGAAAAATGCTGCACACTGTTTTAGGGCTCAGCAGGCCTGCCATAGGGGTGGCTCACCCATATTGCAGAAGGGGGGTTTATCTTTGCCATTGCTTTATATGGCCAACTTATGTTAGCAGTTTAAAACTGCTCTTCCTGTCTGCATTGGCAGACTGGGACGCTTGTTATATTTGTGTCAACCCCAGTGTGGCACAACCAATGGTGCAATCTCTAGCAATCTCTAGGGTGGCCTTCTAACTTACATGAACTGGGTATCCTGGGTAACATATAACAGGGACCAATAATTAAGTTAGCCTATGCCAGTTGGGTATAGATAATGTAACATACATGTTTTGGGGTCAGTGCACTGGTACTGATGTCTGGCAGCAGGCCTCAGTCCACTCAGAGTCTTAAAAAACCAGCAGCATCAGTCCAAAAACGTGTGGGTGACCACACCCAAAAGAGGCATTTCCTTACATAAATGTTGTGGCTTGTAAATCATAATGTGAACCAGACCAATTGGCACAATGCTGACTCAGTGAAGCTGGTAGTTTACTCTGTTTAGGATGACAAAAATGTTGTTTATATATGATACATGTATTTTTAAGATTACCGCCACGAAAATGCAAATCCCTAACACATAGGAATAATAGTATATCTACTGTGTTTCAAAGTAGCAAGTTTAAACATCAAGATACAAATCATTAGCTGATAAATCCACCAATTACGTGGGTGCTTTCAGACAATCCACTTGTTTCAGAAAGTCAGCAATGTGTAGGTATTAGGGGTACTTCTATCTTTTATTTATCTAGGGCTCAGGAGGAGCATATAAATACAGAAGGATATGTCTCAGAGAAATCTGCAGAGTGAGCTGTATTTAAAGATGTTATAAAGCCATTAAAATGAAGAAGGTAGATCTAAGGGCCTGGGGGACAATATTAGAGAAGTTGTGGAGGGAATTAGGGGGGGCTTGATCTTTATCCACAGTTTAGGGGATACCAGAAAGTAAAACGATTTTAAATTCAAGTGACTAGGCATGTTGACCAAGCAAGAGACCTGAAAGAAAAACTGCTGGAAGCTGGAGTCCTGAGCAGAAGTTCTGGCGTGCAGCTTCAACCTCCAGAGAGGGCAGTGCTGTTGTCGCACAGCAGCCAACACAAGAAAAAACAGCAACAACACCAGCAGCAGAAGAATTGAACCCCACCTCTGCAATGGGTTCATTTCAAGTGGCAAGGCTTAAGTCAATATATACGGGTACTTCTAACAAACTCCCATCACACAGGCAGTCCCCTGATGCTACAAGAGGTGTATAAAAGGTTATAATGGGCACATATAGGAAAAGAAAACAATTGCGAGGTGTTGCTGAAGGGTTAAACATAAATAGGAATACATTGAGGTTGTGTTTCATCTCCCCTTTAAAGGTCGCTTCTCCTGGGACAGACAGGCTGTCGAATTAGAGACAAGAAGAAGACAGGGACAGCTCTAAAAGCAAAAGCAATGGAGGAAAATCTTAACCTGTGAAGTCCTAGGGGCATATTTACAATAACTGGTGCATCCCTGCAAATCAGCAGGGATGCGCCAGTTATTGTGCGCCAGGGCTCCACCACCGTTGATTCGCCGCATTTAAAATGACGTGACGCATCTGTGCCGTAAAGGCGGTGCATTGCTGGTGTTGCTTCGCAAGCGTGACGCAGCCCCAGCAATGCTCTGGGGGGGGGGGGGGGGGGGGGGGGGGGTGGGGGGGAGGGGAGGGGCCTACTCTTCCAATGTTGCGTCAATCCTTACGCCTGCTTCAAGCAGGCGCAGGGTTTTGATGCAGCATGGGCCTAAAGGTGACTGAGTGAAATCTTGTAGATTTCACTCAGCCACTATTAGGAGGCGTTCCTGCACAGGAACGCCCCCACCCCGTGCCGGAACACCTACATGTGGTGCAGGGCTTTACAACGTGATGCATCTCCCAGATACGTCACGTTGTTAGTACCCCGCACCATGGCGCAGGATTTGCACCACCCCTGCATCACAAAAGTGACGCAACGGCGGCATAAATGAGGCTAAAGGGGCTAGTAAATCTGCCCCCAAGTTAGTAGCCACATAATAATCATTAAATGATTCTGTTCTACAGAACACTCTGGTTTGGTGTCATTTTTGGCTTTACTTCCACACTTTATTTGCGAGGGTGGGGAAAATCTAGGCTAGTTTCCAGTCCACTAGTAAAGAGGGCCTATGTACTGTTTTATAGACTATAGGTTTTTTAAAACAGAAGTTGTCTGAAGATGAGGCCCGAAAAGTTTTTTTTCTGCATCAAATGACATTGGGAAGTGGCTTTCGTATGCTAGGAGCAGCTCAAGAAAATACTAGACGAGAATATGAAATATATAAACTTCATAATCTCCAGCCTGAGTTGGACCTTGCTATGGGTTACTCTGCTGCCCACAGAGAGTGCAGTTTATTAGCCCACCTCATATGTTTCCCCAGTGTAAGTGCCTTTAAGATAATGCATGGCAGCTTTAAATCGAGAATAAAAGTGGCGAAGAAGTTAATGAAGAGAGTAGGAATGATATCGTTACCTTTTTAGCTTTCACCATCACTGTCATTGACACTAAACCCATAAAAAGTGCATTGCTGCCATCCATTGTGGAGGAGAAGTCTGTCAGTGGAGGAAATGCCTTATTTTGGCATAGAAAAGGCAAATGGAAAATACAAGGCTGAGGCAATTTTAGTGACGTAATTTAGGAGTACAGTCTACTTTAAAACCGAAGAATTGTGCGAAAGATAATAATGTGACTTAATAACTGTTCTGAAAGGGGAAACGGGCAGAAAGCAATCCAACCGAGAAATGAGCAGACATTTTATTTCTGAAGGATTAAGCTTTAAAGAAAGAGCTGGCATTGAGAATTCAGTGGCACCAGCTCAACCCCCCAACTGGTGGGAGTTTGCCAGTGGCTTTTATCGTCAGATAAAATAAGGTGTCATCAACATTCTGGTTGTGGGGGGTGTCTTCAGCATCCCTCTGAGGCTACATAAAGCTTTAGCTTTAAAATAAAACGAAGATGAAATTGAGTCCGGGGCCAACGTGCCTCGATTAGAAGATGGGGAGAGGGTCAAACTGAGTGGCATTCCGAACACAGCCAATGGATCCCTGGAATCTCATTGTCAACTGCTAAGGTTAAAAGATGACTCTCTTGGGTAAACAACCTTTAGTGTGCAGCTGCTACTGCGCATAACATTACTTTGCATGCGTTACTACGCTTGCGATGTTACAACGCGTACCATTAGTATGCAAGTTGTTACATCGCAAGCGTTGTAACTACGCATGCAAAGTACTCACAATGACGTGCAACGCCCATCGAAGATGACGTGAGGAAGGTCCCAAGAGGAGAGATGAACCACGAGGAGAGTGAGGTAAGGGCGATGTAGTGTGTTTTTGTAGTGTAGGGGGTCATGCTGGGGGTACAGTTTAAGGGTTGGGTGTAGTGGTGTATGTGTAGTGTAGGGAGTCGTACTGGGGTTAGTGTTTTAGGGTTGAGGGTAGTGTTAAGGTGTATGTGTAGTGTTTAAGGTTTGATTGTCCTGTTGTGGTGTATGTGTAGAGTAGGGGGTCGTGCTGTGAGTAGTGTTTTAGGGTTTAGGGTAGTGTTGTGGTGTTTGTGTAGAGTAGGGGGTCGTGCTGGGGGTAGTGTGTTAGGATTTAGGGTAGTGTTGTGGTGTATGTGTAGTGTAGGTTAGTGTTTCAGGGTTTAGGGTAGTGTAGGTGGGTCGTGCTGGGTAGTGTTGGAGTGTATGTAGAGGAGTGGGGGTCGGGGGTCATACTGGGTTGGAGTATTAAGGTTTAGGGGTTTAGGGCAGTGTTTTGGTTTATATGTAGTGTAGGGGTCGTGCTGGGAGTAGTGTATTAGGGTTCAGGGTAGTGTTGTGTTTTTGTAGTGAAGGGGGTTGTGCTGGGAGTAGTGTTATGGTTCAGGCTAGTGTTGTGTTTTTGTAGTGTAGGGGGTTGTGCTGGGGATAGTGAGTTAGGGTTCAGGGTACAGTATGAGTTGTGCTGGGAGTAGTGTATTAGGGTTCAGGGTAGTGTTGTATTTTTGCGGTATAGGGAGTTATGCTGGGAGTAGTGTCAGGGTTCAGGGTAGTGTTGTGTTTTTGTGGGGTGGGGTGGGGGGTTGTGCTGGGGGTAGTGAGTTAGGTTTAGGGTAGAGTAATGGTGTGTAGTGTTCAAGGTTTCAGTGTAGTGTCGTCTTGTATGTGTAGTGTAGGGGCATGTACGCATGGTAGTGGTTTGCGAAGTAATGGTCTGCGCATTAAAATACATTTGTTATATTTTTAATGCTTTTGAGAAGTAATGGTAAGCGGAGTAATATTATGCGTACTAATGCCATTTGCGATGTAAAAACATTGCACTAAAAGCATGCATAGTAATGGCATGCTATGTATCGTCATACATTCATCTCTTGGGCTTGCAGTGTTCAAAGTCGCTGATTGGTAACGAAGCACCAACATACAGGCCACATCACCACCCTCATGTCATGCCCACCACCTGAATGGTCACCGTGTTGGTGCCGTATATGGGAAAGAAGTTACCTTTTTAAGGATGAATAAATAAAAGAAAAGACAGACAAGTAAGATTGAGAGGTATTTACCTGGGCAAGACAGGTTAGTTATAGGACTATATTTTCCCTGGGCTCCCGGGTACAAAAAGGAGTATCTAATAAGAGACAAGCATTTACAATGCAACGGTTTCACCTTTGTAAAAGTTTAAGCTATTGGCATTGTAAATGACACATTTTATATTTATGTGTTGGTTTTGAAAGCAGATAAATAAATGGCATTGTCATTTACAATGCCAATAACTTAATCTCTCACAAATGCGAGACCTATTGCATTTGCACACACACACACAGCACAAACACACACACAGAGCCACAAACAGACAGAGCCACACACAGACAGAGCCACACACACAGACAGAGCCACACACACAGACAGAGCAACACACACAGACAGAGCAACACATTATGCAAAAAAATGGATTTAGCATAGAAGCAATTTTCTAGCAATAGCCACGTTAGTGATATCTAGCAATCAGATAGGATAATTGACATGCTATTACCTCAAATGCCACTCTGCAAAGTTTATTTTGCCCATTTGCTTCAAAAGTCCGTATTTGCCTTATGGTGCAGATCGAGGTCATTTCAAAGGGATTTCCTAAAATTGTGCATGAAGTGGTGTGTGATATGGATTCTACTTGGTAAGAGCAAGTAACAACCTCATGATGTGGGATGGTAAGTGGGAAAAATGATCGTGTATCTGTAGTAGAAAGTAGACACTACTCCTCAAGTCATCTGCACACCATACAGACCCCCCAACCTTCACGCTCCTTCAGACCTGATTTGGGAAGTTTATCCCAGGATCAAAGCACAGGCAGAGCGGTGAGGATGTCAATTCACAGCTGGGAGCTAATTGAAAGGGTTCTTAGAAATCTTACTGCACAATTTAATACATAAAATGTTTTATGTTATCTGGCACTTTTATGCCACATAACTGCCTCTTCTTTTTTAGCCAGAGGCGGACAGTCGAGAGTCCGCTTCAAGCAGCCATGGGAGATGCGAACTCGCAACAAGTACTACAAGAACTAGAGAAGTCTACTATAGTTAACCTTTCAAATAAACAACTAACGAAAGATCAAGAAATGCTTTTGAGCCTGGGCCTCAAGTTCGTTCCAAGCAAAAGAACGGATTTTACCAAACTCAAGCTAGAGGCATTAGATTTTTGCCGGAAAATAAGGTTGAAGGCCTTCTTCGCGGGCGCTGAAGTGATGTCAAGTCAGGAAAATCCTGGACTTAGGGTCAAATCGAGGTTCACTCCCACACAAATCATTCCAAACCCAAATTGTTGCCTTCGAGCAAGCGGTCTTATCATCTCTTACCAAACTAGAAAAGACAAAAGGTTTTGTGCAGAATAACATCAGTAGAGGCCTAAAAGCTGCCATTCGTGATCTCAAAGCAGATACATCTATTTTAATAAAAACAGGCTGACAAGGGTGGGGCAGTGGTGCTATGGCCCGAACCATGTATCTTGATGAAGGCAAATCACATGTAAACAATCAAGAGTGGTACAGGCCAGTGAAGGAGGACCCTATGCACGCTATCCAAGACAAGATTGCAAGAATTACTAAGACAGGACTAGATGAAGGCTTTTTAGGCCCCAAGGAATTTAAATACTTGAACAAAAAATCGCCAAGAACTCCAGTTCTTTATTTCCTGCCAAAAATTCATAAAAATGATCGGGTACCACCAGGCAGACTAATTGTGTCGGGCTGTGACTCTGCATTGGAGCCAGTCTGTAAATATATAGATTTTTTCTTAAAACCATTCATATTGCAGGTCAAATCGTACCTCAGGGACATTACTGATTTCATTACTAAAACAGAAGGGCAGTCATTCAATGAGGGAGCACAGGCGATGGTGACACTTGATGTCGCCTCGCTCTATACCCAAATCCCTCTGGACGAGGCATTACAGGTGATAGAACTATACGTAGACCAACGTGACAGACCCCACAAGGTACCTACCTCATTCATTTTATCATTGGCGGAAATAACTCTACGCAGTAATTATTTCAAGTTTGAAAATGACTTTTTTGTTCAAATCAAAGGCACCGCCATGGGTTGCCCTTATGCGTCGGAGATGGCATTGCTATATATGGCACAATATGAAGAAAGATTCATATACAACAATAACCCATTCTCAGGCAACATAAATCAATGGCTAAGGTACATTGACGACGTCTGGCTCCTGTGGCAGGGGAGCCAGACCGAGCTCGATCATTTCCATGAATGGCTAAACTCCAGGCATAATGACTATGGAATCCAGCAAATGCAAAATGACTTTCCTGGACGTCACAGTAGGCGCTTGCGAAGACACGCTGACAACCACTATACACAAAAAATAAACAGTCAGAAATACCATTCTTCATTACAGAAGCTCACACCCACAGTGCTTGAAAGAGAACCTCCCTTATGGACAACTATTGAGGATAAGATGCAACTGCACAAATGTGGCAGATTTTGAGTCTCATGCAACAGCGTTCTGTACCGAAATGGCTAAAAGAGGTCATCCCAAAAAACTATTAAAACACTCCAAGAAACGGGCCAGATTCATCCCAAGAGAAAACCTCCTTCAGATAAAAGAAAAGGGTGAGCTAGACAAATTGGTTTGTGTAACGACATTTTGGTTCGCACACAAATCAATTTAAATGCATCATTTTGAAAAATTGGCATTTATTGGAAACACTGGAACATCCCTTACAAAAAACGATTTTTGCTATGCGCAAAAACACAAGCATAATAAGAGCGGATAGTTAGATCCCCAAACAGAAGAGTGATCTGTTAGCACAGTGGAAGCTAAAACCTGTATGTGGGCACCACAAATGTGGTAATTGCGTGTCCTGTTCAACGACACTAGAAGGCAATGTTTTTGACCATGACGGGGTGAAATGGAAACACGACATGTTTACGAATTGCAAGACCAAGAATGTGGTATATGCTGTTGTATGTCCATGCAATAGAGTATATATTGGAAAGACTTGTCAATCCATTAATGTAAGGATTACACAACATCGCTCGAGAATAAAGAAAAAGTTTCATCTGCACCGCTGGTTGAACACTTTTTGAGCAATAACCATGGTGAAAACGACTTTAAGTGGACAGTATTATCTTAGATTGACCCTAAACATCAATCGCCAAGCGTCGAGACTGCATTACTGAGCAAAGAGGCGTACCTCATCATGAAATTCGACAGTGTCAATAAAGAACTAAATTGTTTGAGTGAAGTAAATAGTGCATAAAAGTCATGCACGTTTTAGAAATATGAAGACACTTGCATGGTATTTTGATATATGTGTAGGGCATTGTTATCACTACAATTCCCATAACACATTGCAAACAACTGTAGTGGCCCAGACGTTTTGATTGGCCAGACTAGCACCACGTGACCGGGACTTGAATATTGATTGTGACCGCGCATGCAAGGGTCCTGCTGCTTGCACGAACCCGTGGCTGAGAGAAACTGACAACGCGGAAAGTTGTACATCCATACGGTGAGACTTCTAAGCTGTTCTAGAGGCTATGTTTATTTCTAAATGACTGACCAGCAAAGTGACCTGTCCTCTGTCTTTCACAGGACACGACTGTCTTGAATCAATAGCGGCATTCATTTCCGCTCCCTTGACGTTTTCTGACGAGTAAGTCCAGCGCTATTTTCCGCTTTTTAATGGGTTCAAAAAGGTTTTCTCCTCCACAATACATTCATGTGTCGCCTTGCATTCTTGCAGAAATGTAATCTAAATCTGGCAATAGGAGCACATGTAGACGGCTGTATAGCACGCCGCCAGAGCATGACGACTAAAGGTAATATAAACGTTGTGCCCCCGTTGCCTATTTAAGCAAGGTGCTGCCCACACTGGGAATAATTTTCCCTGACTCGTATTTTACTCTATTGCAGTGTGACATCCACGGCACTGACGACATTTTAAAGGCCAGCGCAACCTTGGTTAAAAAGGTATGCCGCATCTTTTGATGCAATTCATTTCGAGGTATTTCTGAATGGATTGAGGATTGATTTCTAAAAATTCTCCCCCCTCTCCTTTTTTATAAACAGTTCCCACGGATTGGACTCATCCTGCCCTGATGAGAGTCCTGTGATTCAGACAGTGGGACTCGAAACGCGTCAGCATTTATTCGTTAAAGAGATTAATGCCAACGGCATCTGTTTGTCATATGGCATTTATCCCCTGATCAAAATTAATAAGAGTATAGTGATACTTCAACAGGGGCAGAGGTGGTAACAAAAAAGTTCCTTTCACCCTTGGGAATTGATTAGATAACTGTAGTTCTTTTCATTGTTTCTTGGTAACTGTATACCGATTTGTTTAGAAATTTGTGAGCACATCTGTTTTGTATCTGAATACATTTGTTCAGTTTCGTGTCTTTTTCACTGTAAATGTTTATGATTTGTGTTTCACCATTTTGTAAATTGTATGGCAACATGTGAAGTTGATGATATTCTTTTTCTGGCTAGATATAAAACAAGTTCTATAATCAATCAAAAAGAAAAAATGACATAAATCAAGTGTCAGGATAAACTAATAAATTTTGGTTCATCCTTATTCATGCATCAATTGTTTGAATTAACATTAGAGGCATAGGTAAACTCCCTTTTTTGCACATAACTGCCTTTAGCATGGCAATGTGGCACTTTAACTGTCCAGATAGATTACACGTGGAAATGTGCACTGCGCTGCCTGTGCTCAGGTAAAGTTCTGAGAGAGGAAGTCATGCAGCTCAGTCCCTACATATTTGGAAGTCAATCTCATTTCAGCTTTCAAGTCATGTTCAAAATATGTCATAGTGAATTAAAAAATAACAATATTAAAAATTCTTTTTGCATTAATAAAGACAATATATTTTTGTTACTGGACTATCATTCTAACTGTTGATAGGGAAAGAGCCACAGTTCTAGTTTTGCAGCCAACTTCACCGCCTATTCCCTAGAGATTAAAATTTGTAGAACACAAAAATGCTGCCTGCCTATCGGGCTATTTAATTTAGCATTATAACCTTTACTGTGGCTACTGGGCACATAAATGATGGAGTTAAAATAAGTGTGAATGAAATAAATGTTTTCTAATTGCAGATGATGGGCTTCTCATAACATCTTCAACGATAAGTACATTCTCTAACCTTCTCTAGATATAACGAAATATACCCACTCAGTACAGTTCATTTTAGGGGCGCTGAGTGAGGGTATAATAGCAAGTTGTACAAATTAGAGTGGAATTATATCAACATGATGTTGGTGGCTTTATCCAAATTGATGAACAGCCAGTAAAATGAATGAAAACATCTAGTTGAACGGTTGCTAGTGATAATAATTATAGCACCAGTAAAAAAGGGAACTTTTTTAAAATCAAAATACAAAACTTGGTGTGGGGAGTATGACAATAAAATGTTCCATGAGCTCTAGGCCAGAATGCCACTGATAACAAATCAAGCAACAACTGCCTCCCGGGTGGGCCTGACCGACTTGAATACATTTCTGCTGGGAACTGTATATATTTGTGAAGGTTGATAAAGCCAGTGTTTACCTGTGGCAGTCCTTGGCCATCAGTCAAATGTTTTTTTTTTCAAAACCATTTTTATTACGAGTTCAAGCAAAGTTTAATACAGCCCTCCACAGTCAGGAGGAGACTGTCAACGGTAGATATGAAAGACACAGCATTGACATAGCATTGAACCCAGCGTTACAAACAATATATTCCTAACTACCCCGACCCACCCAGCCCCAAAAGTACTACCCAACCCCTCCCTCAGCTACCCACCCCTTATCCCACCCTAACCCAGTGCACGTGATCACAGTTCAGCAACATGAGATGACAAACAAAAGGTGGTGCTGGCCAGCAGCCTAGGGTACGGGATCCACATCTAGAGGCAGTGCATCATCAATGTCCATGGGGGGATCGAGGGTCAGGCCCCTGTAGTCCGCCCACCGTTTCCAAATTTTATAATGTTTGCGGGGACACCCCCGGGCTTCGAAAACAGGCTGCTCCAGACCCATGAGGAAGTCCAGGCCCGCCTTCCAGGCACCGAGTGGGGGGGCACGCTCGCTCTTCCAGGCCTGTGCCAGATCCCTCTTTGCCACCACAAGCCCCAGCAACAACAGATGACGTTTGTAAATGTTACCCCCAACATTTTCCAAAACATGAAGGAGGCCCAGACTAGGGGTACGAGGCAGGTCCCACCCCAACACCTCCGATAAGCAGTCCCAAACCCCTGCCCAGAACCGGGTCAGTCTCTCACAGGACCACACAGTATGGAAAAGCGTCCCCCTTTCAGTACCACACCTCAGGCATTCCGGGGCTGCTATAAGGCCCGCCCGCCATAGACGGTCCCTAGTGTAATAAGCCCGGTGAAGGTATTTGAACTGGATGAAGCGGAGGCGGATAGCTATGGCAGCACCACGGGGAGATTCAAGGGCCTCACGCCAGTCGTCTTCATCTAGGGGACCAACATCATTATCTCAGGAGGCCTTCAATGTCGAGAGGGAAGGGGAGCAGCGCGTGACCAGGGAGCGGTATAGCTGAGAGACCTTCTTGTCGCCCAAGTCTTCCATAAATAGTTTCGCCTCGATGGGGCTGAAGTCAGGGAGTTGCTCCAGGCCCACCAGGCTAGGGGTAAGAGCATGGCGAAATTGGAGGTAGCGGAAGAACTGGGACCTGGGCATGCTAAATTCAGAACTGAGGTCCTGAAAGGACTTAAGGGTAGTGCCAGAGAGAACATGGCCGAGGGATGAGATCCTGATCGCGTCCCAGCCGTCGAACCCAGACAAGGACGCCAGCGCCGGTAGTAGGCCATTACGCCATAACGGAGTCTCGGCCGTCAGTCTACCCCACCAACCCATACGGTGCAGGGCCCGCCGCCAGACCGCAAACACCACCTGAGTAACCTGCGGAAGCAGCTGCCTCCGCCTGGCCGAGTACAGCAAGGTGTGGAGGGAAGCGCCGCCCATCAAAGAATGCTCCAGAGCATAAGCCGGATCGCTACGGTCCCCATACCACCACTCGTTAAGCACAAGAAGATGGGAGGCCTGATAATAGGACAAGATATCTGCGGTCGCTAAGCCGCCGCAGTATGTAGAGAGAAAGCATGTGCGCAGCGCCACCCTGGAGGCGCCCCCGGCCCACAGAAAACGGCCTAGCACAGAGTCAACACTCCGGAACCACTGCGGGTCAATCTTGAATGGATGATTTTGTAGTTGGTATAGGAGACAAGGCAGGGCCACCATCTTAAAGATGGCCGACCGGCCGTAGATGTTAAGAGGCATACGCGTCCACGTCTTGACGTCCATCTGGACCTGATCCCACACCGGCTGGACGTTCCGGTCCCACGCCACCGTGGGCGAGGCAGAGAGGAAAACAGCCAGGTACTTCACACCCTCCACAGCCACCTGAAGGGATGTAGCCCAAGGACAGGTCACCGCGCCGCCCCCCAACACCCACAGAGTCGACTTGCGCGGGTTAAGGAAGAGCCCGGACGCCCGGCCAAACTCTTGCATCAGTTCCAGGACACGGGGGCCCGTACGCTGCAGGTCGGTCATGAAAAAGAGCACGTCATCGGCATATAGGGCTATGCGGTCCGAATGATCCGCACCCCACACGAAACCCCGATAAAGCGCATCAAGACGTACCCTGGCGGCCAATGGCTCCATGGCCAACGCGAAAAGGTAGGGGGAGAGCGGACACCCCTGACGCGTGCCCCTGGTCACCGGGAACCGAGCTGAAGTCGCCCCTGAGACACGCACCGAGGCAGTGACCTCAGTATAGAGCAACTTGACATAAGAGATGAAGACTGGGCCGAAGTTCAGTAGCGGTAAAAGAGTAAAGAGAAAGGTCCAGCTGACCGAATCAAAGGCACTGTCAATATCAGCCAACAGCAGCGCCGCCTGATCCTTCGAAGATCGGATTGCGTCGATCGCAGCCTGCGCCCTCCGAATGTTGTGCCTTGTCGCCCGGTGCGGCATAAAGCCTGCCTGATCCGGATGAACGAGGGCCGAGATGTGTGGAAGCAGGCGGTTCGCGAGTGCCTTGGCTAGGAGCTAGGCTTCGAAGTTAATGAGGGATATGGGGCGATAATATTCATGGCGATCAGCGGGCCGACCCGGCTTCTGGAAAACCACGATTTCGGCATGGCGCCAATCCGGTGGGAGGCGGCCATGTCTTCGCGCCTGCTCCAGGGCCCGAATGTAATGCGGCCCGAGCTGCAGATGAAATTTCTTATAGAATTCACTGGGGAATCCGCTCGGCCCCGGTGCCTTGCCCACATTTAGTTGACCCAACGCGTCGCCCAGCTCCTCGGCCGTCAGGGGAAGATCCAGGGCATCGCGTACCTCATCTGACACAGCAAGTGGGGGGACTGTCGCGAGATAACCCGCTATGTCGGCAGGGGAGAGAGTCTCCCGGGAGGCGTACTGGCGCCCATAATAGCGCGCAAAGCTCATTGCGAGAGTGGCCGGGTCCACGATCGTCACCCCGGCGTCATCAACAAGTCCTGGCAGGGTGAGGGGCTGTAAAGTCTGTTGGCAAAGCCTGTGGAGCATAGTGCAAGACTTGTCGCCCCACTGGTACTGGCGAGCCTCGTCTAATAAGACCGAGGAGTAGGACTGCTGCGCCTGTAGGAGCAGCCGCAATGCGACATCATCGGCCGCCTCCCTGTGTCGAGCCTCCAGTTCCTCCACCCGCACCGCAGCAGCAACAATACTTTCTTGCCGAGTCCGGCGAGCAGAAGCACACCAAGCAATATCTATACCCCTCAGGGTGGGCTTCATGGCCTCCCAGACAGTCACTGCGTCCACCTCCCCGGTAAGGTTGTCCTGCCAATAGCGGGCAATCGCGCCACGGAGATGCTGGGAGTAGTCAGGGCGCTGCAGATGCCACGTGGACATCCGCCATCTAAACGGTTGGCGCACTTTGCATAAACCAATTTGGACAGCCACCGGGGAATGATCAGACAGCCCACGAGGCCGGATCGCTGCCCCCTTCACCCTATCGAGGAAGGCCCCCGGCACAAACACACAATCGAGGCACGAGAGGGAGCCATGAACAGCCAAAACATAAGTGTACTCTCGCCGCTCGGCATGCAGGTGCCTCCACACATCCAACCATCCAAGACCATCAATCATAGCCCCCAACCGTGTAGGGGAGGGCACAGTTGCCACCCCGGCCTCCTCTGTCTGTCTAATGCCACGTCCACCACATCGTTCCAGTCGCCACCAATGACAGCCAAGGAGCGGGGGAGCTCAGTCCAAAGAGCAAACAATCGTTCGGCCAAGGCCCATTGCAGGGGGGGGGCATACACACTACCAAACACCACAGGTTCCGCACCAATCTTCCCTTGAACAAATACAAAACGACCCTGAGGGTCGAGCCACTGACGCTCGTGTGTGTACGCCAGCCGTCTATGGACAAGAATGGCCACCCCCCTGGAGCCTCTAGTAAACCCGGCATGAAACACCTCATGAAAGCCAAAGAGCTGCAGACTCAAGGCCTTGGTACCCAGCATGTGCGTTTCTTGGAGAAGGAGCACATCCGCCAGGTCCCTTTTCGCCCAGCGAAGCACTGCCCCCCACTTAATCTTATCGAGAAGTCCCCGAACATTCCAGCTAAGAACATGCATGGAGGCGTCAGAGGACGCCAAATGCGGTACATCAACCATCATCACAATGCTCCCAACCCCACAAACCCCGGCTCCCGGCCCAGGCCCCCAACACCATAGCTGCAAAAATCACAAAGATCACGTGCACCCAACAAAACAGGACCCCAAAACCCACAACCCCCGAAGAACAGACCCCCCCAACTAGCCTCCCAACAGCCCAGGTCCCCCCTCCCCCACCCCAATACCTCAAGAAACAATGAAGTATCTGTCGCGGCATACGGTACTTCAGGCCCAAAACGTAGCGCCGAAAGTCAGACATGCCAAAGGATCCCAAACAGCCCCCCTACCACCAACCAGGCACACACCCAATACCACCCCCCCAGTCCCAACGGGAGGAGGCAGCCCTTAGAATATGCCCCAACCCCCCCCAGCATAAAGCACATCCAAAAGCAGTGCATGACATAGAACATCAGCCCACATGAATCCCAAGCATAAGCCAAAGAGCTAAGTAATACTGCACCAAGTCATGACTGTACCGACGACCGGCAGGCGGCCGCCGCAGTTGACGGCCAAGGAAGAAAAGCAGGGAGCAAAAAGCACAGTAGGCAGGGCCCCCTGCCAGAATGATCGGTCTCCGGCTGTGTGTCCCCCAAAAGGGGGTCTCGGGACAAGGACCTCCGCCTCGATCGAGACTTGCGATGCCGCTTCCCTTTATTTGGTTGGTTGCCCCGTTCCTGGGAAGAGCTGCGTGAGGAACCAGAACGCAACCCCGGCTGACCATGTGGTCGAAGCCTGACTGTCTCGTCGGTCCAGGTGAAGACGGCCTCCGGGGAATCGAAAAAGTGGGTCTTCGAGTTGTAGATCACACGGAGGCGGGCCGGGTAGAGCAACGAGTACTGAATCTTCAGGCCTCGCAGCTTGGCCTTGGCCGCCAGGAAGGAATGCCGCTGCTGCTGTACCAGCCTGGTATAGTCCGGGAAGATCATAATTTTGCAGTTATCAAACAGCAGAGTGTCTTTGAGCCGGGCCTCCCGGAGGATAGCGTCCCTTACATGGTAGTTGAGGATCCGGGCAATGATCGGGCGAGGCCGCTCCCCAGCCGGCGGCTTTTGTGTAAAGGCGCGGTGGGCGCGCTCCACTACGAAGCAACGTGACAGGGTGTACGGTGGTAGCCAGCTCTCCAGCCACCGGGATAGAAAAACATCCATAGGCCCTTTCTCGCAGTCCTCCGGAAAGCCGACAAAGCGCAGGTTGTTCCGCCGCGCCCGTCCTTCAGCGTCCTCCACGCGGAGCGCTAGGCCCCGCTGTGTCTGCTCCAGGTCGGCGACCCTCTTCTTCAGGTCACCGACGTCGCCCTCCATCGATGTGACCCTGGTTTCCGTTTCAGTGATGCGAGCGACCGCATTGCGAAGGTCCTGGCGCAGCAGCATCACATCGGCACCCACCGCACCGATCTTCGCATCCAGCATATCACGAGATTGCGTGATGGCCGTCAGCAGCGCTGCATTGTCCGGCCCAGCAGGCTGCCCCCCCCCCGGCCGCCCCGGCACCACCTCCGGAGCCGGTGAACTTGTCAATGGGCCCCTTCTTGGCGGCGGGATTGCCACCCCCGCCTTTAGTCATGGCTGTAGCAGAGGCGGTCCGGTGAGATGCACCTTCAACGGGGTCACCCCGTGAGGACAGCCAACAAGCAGGACCCGGGGCGTCCACAGCACGCCAAGCCTCCGAGACACAGGCCAGAGCCCAAGGGAAAGTCACTCCACCAAAGCGCAGGTTTCACCAGGCAGAGGTCCAGGGCGGGACCGCCGGAATGGCGCCTCCGGTTTATCCGTCACGGTCAGTGCGGTAGGCCCTTCGAGCCCGTCAGGGGAGTCCGATCAGGACGGACCGATTCGTGTAGCCGAGTCGTCAGGACCCCACTCCGCAGGTTGCGGCCGACGGTCCCCTCGTCCTACAGCTCTGGTGACTCCGCTCCAGCCTCGCAGGCCAAGACGTGTGACGCCCGGCCGGCGTCCAGGGTTATCTGGCGGGCGGGACAAAAATTGAGGTCCCGGCTTGCCACGCGGCAAGTAGGCCCAGCGGGCACCTTCTCCAACAGCCGCGTCGGCGGAGGTCCGAAGCTCCAACGACCACACCACCGTGTTCCGCTGGCCACCAGCAATCGTCTGCACAGTTAGAGACGAGGGAAGAGGGTTTAGGGCAAGGATAAATCAGCGGATAAGGATCGGGCTGGCAGGAGCTCTACAGAGCCGTGTCCGCCATCTTCGCCCTCGAAGCCACGCCCCCCCAGTCAAATGTTTTTTAACAAAAACTTAACACGTTTTCTATGTGGATACACAAGCAACTAGGACAAAGTGGTTGGTGTGTTTTTAGTGATCATTTGAATTTTATTTTTTGTGATAGAAGTCTTGAATTGACTGAGGGATTGACTTAGAAGTCTGAGTGACTGATCAAATAGGGAATGATATTTTGAGAAGAATGGGATTTTCCAATCACAGTAACCTTCCACCGGGTACATTCTAATTACCTGTGGAGAGACAGCACCGACTGCAAACAATAACCCACATCGGTGACCATGGATGGGCACAAAGCAAGGTTACATCAACCAGTCCGTCCCACTTTAGCATCTTTCTACCCAGCTATAACACTTCTTAAGTGAGGTGCGGGTTTAGGGATGCTGAACCCCTCCTCCCAGCCATCCAGCATCACCGGGCAGTGCTGAAAACACCTGCCGCTGCTGTGATGTTTGTCACGAGAGCGCCATGTTTGCACAGAGCTCGGAGCCCAACTACGAGCAGGTGACACGGGACGCCGAGGCGGCGATCTCACACACATCGGTGGTGCGAGCTATAAAACAACCCAAAAAAAGTAATGCTGTGAAAGGTCAATCGTACAAAAACACAGACGACACAAACCACTAGGGGAATTGTGTATTCCATATTGTGCTTGTTGTGCTGTCCGCTCGACTCATTTTTTCTGCACCAAGCAACCTTAGTATTCGAATGTGTAAATGCAATAATGATAACATATCTATTCGGGTGGCATTGAAAGCAACAGTTTTTTTTTTTTTTTAAATAGTGCGAACCAGACCTGAAAGTGTCGGAAAGCTTTACATGAGCTCCATTGCACATGGTCATATTCAAGGGTTTTAGGCACGTAGTGATTAAGATCACTTAATTACTAAGTGATCAGCCCAGAATCACAAAATGCTGAACCAACGCCGAGACTGGAACCTGCTTCTCCAGTTCCAAAATCTGCAGCTCTGGTCGTAGGGACACATACTTTCCTATGATTTTCTTCTTTCTTTTGCAGTTTTTATATAGATCAAACTCAACCCTAAGGTATTAGAGCGCTTTATTGAAGCACCATTTACATTAGGCAAGAACACATTTGTTTTTGGTAGGCACGCGGAAATCAAGTAATGTGCCCAGAATCACAGGATGTTGAGCCAACGCCGAGACACGAACCTGGT
The DNA here is from genome assembly GCF_964263255.1 of Lissotriton vulgaris. Lineage (NCBI taxonomy): Eukaryota > Metazoa > Chordata > Amphibia > Caudata > Salamandridae > Lissotriton > Lissotriton vulgaris. Next base: position 573,501,217 of record NC_141694.1, read on the forward strand.
ACTATAGGTCCAGAGACAGCAGTTCTCTGGCAGTTACGCCACATCCTATTCCTGAGAAGTGATGTTGGGGTTGAGCCGCAGACCCTCCTTGTGGACATATTTGAATTCTGTCCTGGACACGTCTGCTCAGCTGCCTCGGGTCCACGTAGCGTTCCTTGGTCTGGGTGGCACCGGGGTGCAGAATGTGCCAGGGTCTGTAAAGGCTCTCTGTTTGCAGGGCACACGTGGGTGCCAGATTCCAACGTCCGGACGGCCCAGCCCTAGCGGTGCAGACAGTGTTTGGGTTCATGCCGGGGTGGGGCACCAGGTGCGGTCCGATCTGCCGTGGGATGCGCAGTCTGCGCGCAGAGAGAGGCGTCAGGCTTTTTAGGAAGAGTAATGCGACCTGTCAGAGCCGCAGAACGAGCTCGCAGGCGGGAGGATGGCATGGGGTAGCGTCACCAAGTGCCAGCCACAAGGGAGGGGGCGCTGTAGTGGGGGCTTGAAGGGATGGGGGTGCTGTCCTGGGAAGGTGTGAGGAGGCTGCCGGAGATCAATGCTTCTGAAAAGATGGAATGTGTTCAGAAACTCTAGATTTGGCTTCGGGGTGACCCACCTGCCCGCGAACGGCCATAAATCACCTCCACTGTGTCAGACAATGCCCTCGCTCATTCAAGGGCTGCCCCCGCAATATGGCAAAGCTTTGTAGGCAACCAATTCACGGGAATCTGAGACAATTTTAAACTCCAGAACAGAGAATTACTCGTAAAAGACGTGCCTGCTTACAAAGTTCCCAATTATCCTTGTGTTTCCCTCAATTGGGGTTTGTTGTAACCAAGCACTAGAAAAGTCTTGTGTGCCTCTAGCTATGAAACCTCTCTGAGAAGCGCTTCTCCTGATGATGCTAAGTAAATTAAGATATATACATAAAACGACTTTTAAAGGCAGCGACCTGCTTTGGGGACACTGTCTCTCTCAACAAATTAACTTAAAACAAAGTCAAAACAGTCTCTACCTGTTGATTGTACAGGCGCCTCGAGTCCGGCCACATATTGCGATGTTAAATTAAAGCGGTTTCTCCACTTGAAGTGCTTACAATAAATCGAGTGAGACGGGGACACGGTCCTCGGGGGCTCAGGGGGAGGCAGTCCGGAAATTGGTCACCCTTCTCTCCATGAGGGTGCAGATTACAGCAAATAAAACCCTGAATCCAGAAGGGGGAGAGAGGATGTGCCGGGGCGCGCCTCGACCCCACACGGCGGACAGTCCTCTCTAAAAACACAAGCGCCGCAGATCCCAGGTGGAAAACATACATGGAAACCCAAAATCCAATATTCAGGGAAAAGTGCGTCAGGCTCGGCCGGGAAGTCTCCTCCGGGAGGACGCTACAGCACGGTGAAACGGAAGAACCATTCATTCATCTTGCAGAATAATTTTGAGGGGACTGAATCGCCCGCTGCTGGGTGATTAAAACTGCACAACAAGAATTTACAAGTAGTGCCGGAGACACGGACAGCGGGAGGGGGGGCGAGAACGGGCACACGGACAGCAGGAGGCGGGGCGCGAAGGGGGACACGGACAGCGGGAGGGGGGGGCGGGAAGGGGGACACGGACAGCGGGAGGGGGGTGAGAACGGGCACACGGACAGCGGGAGGCGGGCGCAAAGGGGGACACGGACAGCGGGAGGGGGGCGGGAAGGGGGACACGGACAGCGGGAGGGGAGGGGAGCACTCACCTGGACTTCTTCCGGCGGCGGTCGGCCTGGAGGAATGACAAAAAAAAAACCTTGGAAGAAAAAATAAATAAACAACCGCCCACCCCCGCATGACGTTTTAAAAGGGGCGGAGAGGGAAAAAATGTACCGAATGCCCACGAATCGCCTCGGACAATGGCGGACAGATCTCTCTTCCACTGGCTAGCCTCCATTTATGGAGCTAGCCAATGGAAGAGAGAGGCGGGACAAAGCCACATACTGTTCTAACATAAGATTTCGCCTGCGCGAACGCTGCTGCGCAGCGGACGCCAGGCGAAACCTAAAAAACGAGCAAGATTTAGAAAAGAAAATGAAAGGGACCAAATTATAATAATGGATTAATCAGGGGGAACCGAAAAGAAGACAAAGCATATATCGGATACATTTGAGGAGAAAAGCAGCCATCACATCATTTGTGAAAGTTGTAGGTTTCATTGATATAAATGGGTACATGAATGTTTCTCCAGAAACCAGAGGGTATATACCACATTTAGGGAGACACCAGAGCACTAGAATGAGAACTGCGCCAAGGCAATTCATTTGGTGATTTGGTCTGTACCCCTCTGTAAATTGTTGAAAAGTGTCCTGCAAAGAAAAGAAAATATTATTGTTCTGTTTTGATACCGACTAGAAAACCGAAGAGAGTGGGTAAACCATAACTTTGACTTACAGGGTGTTTTAGAGGTGGTGCTGAATAGTACTCAACTCCCGCTAACTCTTTCACTGTCCTTCAACAATATGAGTGAATGAGAAATTATTCACTTACATCCTAGTAGTTGTGGGGCTTTTAGGTGATGCTGTGAACCCCTGAAACTCTAAAGAGTAAAAAAGTGCTCAAACAGAATACTGCTGCTAACCCATTACTCGACGATGCAATGGCATATTATACTAATGTGATGAAGCACAGCAGTATAATGTATACGGTGCGAATATCTGAAACTACACAAACACAAGCTGAGAGTCTCTGTAAATCGTGCGGATAAAATGTGCTGAATGTTGTAGCTGTAAAGAGCAACTGTAATGTATTCGCTTCAATAGGCTGAAATTTTCTTTAGGGCTTGCAGTATTTATGCTTCTTCACTAGAAGGCATAGCAGATTTCTGCAGTAAGTACTAACGTTGTACGACCTTGCCTGCGCATGCAGACTACTCCGAATTTTATGAGAGAAGATGTAGTCAAAATCAGATCAGTGTAGAAGTAGGGACGCAATGGCTGGTCGGCCTACCTAAGACAGAGGTACATTAAAAAAGAAAACTATTAGTAAACACTCAAAGGGTTTCCATTAGAACGAACCTGTACATGATGCAATCGATACAAATGTGCATTCCTTTGGGACCTATCGAGATGATCAAAACTAAAAGATGGGCGCCAAAGAATAAAACTGACAATCAACACAAGAAATGCAGTGAAGTTGGTGGGAAACTTCTACCATTATGACTACTAAATTAGAAAGAAAGACCCTCATCTTGATCTTAGTATTCACAGTTTAACAAGGAATTTATCATATTGCAACATCAGGGAACCCAATGTAGTGAAAATCCTTGTTGTCAAATGAGTTTTTGAACTCCAAACAATGAAATAGTAATAAAAATTGTATCCAACATTTTAGACATAGACATGCTTGTCTGCACTTCATACAGGGACTACTTGCTCTGATGGCAGTGAAATCAGCAGATTTTGATTTTGTGAGCTTGGACACCTCTTCTACAGAAGCGTAAGAAGGGAACTGGGTTTAGCAGAGTGATGTTTTCCTGTATTTTCTGAATACGAACATTTGGAAAACCTTATGCTGTCCAATAACTAACATGTATGTACTTCTCTCTATTATCCAAGTTCCTTCCTGTGCCCCCCTGTTTTTAAATCATGTTTTTATTAAACATTCATCGACATATGATATACAATACAGAGGAATCAGGTATAATACAATCAGTGAAGGCAATAATAGATAATCTTCTATGCCAGAGCTCTGTGGGTATAGACTATGGGTCAATGCTAAGTGGAGGGTTGCAAATATGACCTCGATAAGAGTTCCAGGGATTCCATATTTTGGACCACTTTTTTGGGGCAGCCTTGGGCTGAATATATTGTCTTTTCTCTATACATACACCAGTCTAGGTCTTCTTTTCAGGCTTCTACTTTGGGTGGCTGTGCCACTCCCCACAGATGTGCTATGTTCCTCTTTGCCAGCATGAGTCCTAGTGTGACCCATTGTGTATGGTGACTATTCAAATCAGTGGGTTCCCATATGTTTAGGAGGCATCTACATGCATCTGGGTGTATAAAAATTGTGAGCACTTTGCTTAATACGTTGTGGATACTGCACCAGTATGATTGTATGTAATCGCACTCCCATATTATGTGTAAAAATGTTCCTTCCTGACCACATTGTCTCCTACAATCCCCTCTGTCAGCCCTTGCTTACTAGACTAGGCCCTGTGACATATACTCTGTGGAGAATTTTTAATTGGACTAGCCGGAGTCTGGCAGAGATTGCTACTACTTTTGGTGAGGACACTCCTTCCTGCCAGTCTTCGTCATCTGATTGGATGCCATCCCTCACCCATTTCTCACATAGTGGCCCAAGGGGGTCTGCCATATTGTTGATCAGTTTTTTATAGGTCAATGAGATGGTTTTCTCGGGTATGTGTCCGTCTAACAACCTATCTTCCAGTGGAGAGGGATCTGGAGGGGAGGAGCCTTTCGGGAAGCAGGTTTTAGTGCCTGACGGATTTGAATGTATCCAAAGCGTTCTGAGTCAGCCAACTCGTGTTGCTGCTGTGCAAAGAAAAAAGAAGCAAATGGTTTTACTTCGCCTTTCTCCCACATGTCTCTGACCTGTCAGTTCCCAATGAGGTCCCACTTATCGAATCTCTTTGATTTCCATAGGCCGCCCAGTTGTTCAGAGTCACAAAGGGGATGTCAGAGTATGTTTTCACTCCCAGCCCAGAGTTTTGTTAACGGCGTGCCAAATTCAGACCGAGTGGTTAGTTGATCCAGTCAAAGGGTATCGTTTGGCTTTGGAATAAAGTGCCCTATTGTAATTCCCTTCCGGTAGAATCCATCTGTCCATGTAATATCCGGGATCGTCCGGTCGAGGGAAACAACCTTTACAACGCAGTCATTATATCGCACTACCTTTATATAGCAGTCATAACATCGCAACATCCTTTACATCGCATGTCATTACAATGCAGCCATTACATTGCATGTCACTACAAAGCATGTCATTAATATGCATGTCATTACAACACCGGCATTACATCGCAAGTCATTATAACGCATACCATTACAACGCATAGTACCCTAACACTATCCAACACTTACCCCACTGTTGCACTCACTGGAGTTAGAATAGTAATTTTTACCCCTACACTTTCCAACACTTACCCTACTGCTGCACTCACTGGAGTTGGAATAGTAATTATTACCCCTATACTATCCAACATTTACCTTAAATGCCATGTAATGGTATGCATTGTAATGGAATGCGTTGTAAAGGTAGTTTCTGAAAATGCGATGTAATAATATGCTTTGTAAAAGATGCGTTCGATAGGATGTTGCGATGTAAAAACTGCATTATAAAGGCATGCATTGTAAATGTATGTCGTAGCATCATACATTCTCTGGTCGACCATAGGTGCCCTGATTAATGGCTGCAAGGTGTGCTGCCCAGTAATATCTTTTGATATCTGGGAGGCTAATCCCCCCTTCGTACCAATCGGTGTAGGTCCTCAACCTCTTTGAAGTATTGTGCTGGAACAGGGTCCAGGGTGTTCTGCAAAGCGTACAGAAAACGGGGCAGCGACATCATCTTGAAGAGGGCCACTTTGCCCAGTAGTGGGAGCGAAAGGGTTTTCCAGCTGGCTATGTCACGATTAAGCCTTTGCATTGGTGGGAGAAGGTTTTGAGTAAAGCGAAGTTTGTGGTCCAATGTAATGTAAATACCTAAATACTTGAAGCCCACCATCTTAATTTGGATTGGGCAGCCAATTGGTAGGGTGGGTGGGTCACCATTGAGGATATATAAGAGAGATTTATTCAAGTTGATGGAGAATCCCGAATATCTACCAAAGGTTGATATGATGTCCAAGACACACACCAATGACTTCCTCGGTGAGGCTAGGATTAAAAGGATGTCGTCGGCGTAGAGAGAGATACGATCCTCCCATTCAGGGGACCAACACAGACCTCGTATTTCTGGGTCTTAATGAATCCATGCCGCGAGTGGTTTGAGGGCGAACAGACGAGGGCAGAGGGGGCATCCCTGTCATGTACCCTGACTCAGAGTGAATTTGTCTGACTTCATGTTATTGACTACAACCTGTGCTTGGGTCTCCGAATATAAAATCTGCACCCACTGGATGAATTCTGGGCCAAATCCCAACTTCGCAAGAATTGCAAATAGATAAAGCCATTCAATGGTGTCAAACGCCATGGTTGCGTCCAACAATACAACCATGGCGTCTTCTCGGATTGTAGCTACTCTCCCCAGCACTCCATGCAATCTGCATAGGTTCAGCACAGTATTGTGGTACGGCATAAAACCTGAATGATCAGGTTGGACTAGACCTCCAATTACTTTGACCAGACGGTTCACAAGAAATTTGGCCAGGATTTTGGGCTCTGCGTTTAGAAGGGAGATCGGTCTGAACGAGGCACAGCCGGTTTTGGGTTTACCCTCTTTGTGGATAGTGATCAATATGGCTCAATGGTTAGGTGCCCCCAATTTTGCTGTGTCTGCCACGGGGTGCAGGGATTAACACCACCCTGCATTTCCCTATAGGAGCAGGGACTATGGCCGGTTTATGGTCGTAACACATGCTCCAGTAGGGAAATGTCAAAATGCGACCGCACTTAATGAGGCGGTCAGGACTGCCGACCGGAGGTTGGTCGGTCCCGTTTCCGAGATGGTGTCGGGCAGACGCAAGTCCACCCGATATCGTAAATAGGCCCCTTATTGTTTGCAATACATATTATTTATTATATACTTAATGTGGCTTTTGGGTTAGCCCCTTTGCTCATTTTATTATATATGCTGTCTTTGTATGTGGACCTCCATGGAGTTACAAATCATGAAATAAAGAACATGAACTTGTCAGCTCATGCTCATTATTCAATGGCTTTCTTATCTATCTCTTGTGTCTGCTCTTGAGTCAGTGGCATAACTTCCTATTCTTGTATTTGCACCACTTAGGAACAATTAGGTCTTACTCTCTTCTGATTGGATAAGTTGTATTATTTTGCTGCTGCCTTGAAGGGGCTCTTTTTTCCTTGATCTGTCAGCACTCAATGGGTGTCCATGTGTTCTCCTGCTTCTTTCTGCACTCAGTGGAAATGCATCTGTTTCCTTGACCCACCCCAGCACTCTTTCTTTGTAATCTCTTTTTGTGCCTCGCATGACCTCCCATCCCACTTTCCATTTTAATTATTTATTTATTTTTCTGAATGCCCCTCAGCTGGAAAGTGCTACAGCGCTACTCATTTCACTCTTTTACATTTGGGGCCACTTTTTTTCAGTTTATTTTACTTCTAATTACCATTCTAACATCGGCATGCTCTATGATAAAATGGCAAATTAAATATGTTTGCCATACTTCACATCTCATCTGCGTGAGTTTGTTACGATGCATATGTGCACTTGCGCCACAACACACGCATCAGCGGCCATCTTTGAATATCTTTTCTTTAATAGAAAACCTAATGCTAGCCATGCATGTGTCATGATGCTAGGATTCACTTGTGAATGCCAATCAATAAGCCATTGGCAGAGCCAATTGCAAGGCCTTTAACAGCAGAGACCTATTAAGTTTGCCAATGTTGACTTCCAATTTCTTAAGTCTAATCTTCTTAGAATGCCATGTTTATAACTGTATGTATGCTCCATGGCAATTGGAGGAGTATCACGCAGCTGTGTAGAATTGTTTGCATCCTTATGTGGCCCTCTGTTCCTTTTTAGGTAAGGCTACAGGTAGGTTTACCAAAGTTCATCCCATTAACACAAACAAATGTACATAAAATGGGCTTTAAGTCAGTCACCATTATACAGTGACATGTTCAAGTCAGCCCTTTGCTCACGTGCTATGTCTAATTAATTTAATATCAGCACCCAGGTAAATTTGTATTTGTAAATGATCAAAAAGGATTCACTCTCATTTGTGGCCCGCCCTCTTCTAAAAGAATGATGCCGCAACCATCTTAGATGAGGGGATTTAGCTGGTCGGTCTTTCAGAGAAACGTTCCCCTGGTTTAACATGCACCCTTCCAAAGGTATGGCCCTGGTGGCATATATGTGTTGTTAGTTTTAGCAATAAAGTGATCACTCCACTTTTATCAAGCACCCAAACTAGAGGAAATATTTATAAAGTGGTGATAGCATTACTAAATCACTGCTGAGCAAAAGAGCACCTCTTTCTGTTAAAGTGACTTCTGATCTAGTAAAATGTTATTGGAAATTAAATTGGTGTAAACTGCATTACATTGGAAGAAGAAATTACTTGGAATGGCAAATTGTCCTTTGTTTTCAAGTCACCGTTTTAAATCATCCCATGATGGCATTCCACCAATTAGCCGAGGTGATTTGTACATTAAGTAACATGTACAAAGACTGTCCCCTGTGCAAGAAGGATTGTTTCACCCGTATATATTTTGGCAAAAAGTAGTTTATTAAAAAATGCTTTTAATACCTTGATTTGGTGTATCATATTTGTTTAACGTGTTTTAAATGCCATAATTTAATGTAGGGAGGTGTGAGTGAACAATCTAAAAGCACACGCACCTGGTGACTTTAGAGGGTCGTGTATCAACAACTTGAGGGGCACAATCCTTCTACTGACTTTAGAGAGGAATCTTGTAACCACGCTAGGCAATACATTCTGTTTGCTAACTTCTGTGGACCTTTATTAGTGACATAAAGGGGCCGATTCCAATTCGGTAAAATCCTGTCAGAATCGTTGTATGGAGCCTGTTTCCCATACGAATCGTACGGAGAACCCTACCCATACGTACGATGTAGTACGATGTGTACCCAATGCAGTTCTCCGTACGATTCCTACCCACAACCGTACGACTCAATGATATGTACGAATCGTATTCGGAACACGCAGTACGCAACGTCCATACGGTTCGAAGCAGCTTTTTCTGACCCAGTAAGTACGATTCGTGTCGACAGCACTCCGTACGACTCTTTTGCTACGGGAGTTTACAACGCCCGGAAAACCAGATTTCGGCTCAAAATGCGTACGAATAGACCCCCCCGTGTACAGTGCATACACCCCATCATTGCAGGGGTATGGTGCATCGGGGTATGGTGCGTACACCCCTGGATTACAGGGGTACAGTGCGTATGTCCCCGTGCGTGCCCCCATGAATATAGGTGTACGGTGCGTAGGGGTACGGTCCGTACCCCCCAAGGTTGTACATGTACAGTGCGTACACCCCCTGTGTACTCCCCTTGAATTTAGGGGTACAGTGCTTATGCAATAGTGTAGCTCTCCATACGAATTGCTCATACCCGATGTATCTGTACAAATCGCGTCCCCATTCCCCGGTCCGGATCGTACTTGGCAGGTCGTTCGGCATGTTTACGATTCGTACGGTTTACTGTGCGGGTCTATGTCGTACGGACTCACCCTTGACTTTCGTACGGTTCGCGATGATTGGTACGTATTTCGAGCCAACGGATCGTACTACGCGATTCGGACGGATTACTACAAATCGGACAGAAACTGCTACGAATACGAATCGTCGTACGGATTTGTTTCCCAAATCGGAATAGACCCCAAAGTGTTGCACCCTTTGTGGTTACTTCCTAGGGACAGCTGGTAACGAAGTTAATTACTTCACCCCTTTGTTGGCTTTGCCACCTCAACCATTTAACTCTGTTTGGACGAGCATGAGTGAAGACTAATACATTTATGTATCCCATCATCTTGAACATCATTACATGAGGTCACACTTTGTATATGGTAATTCTATGTTGCGCCTGCCTTGCTTAGCAGGCTTGGTTTCAAAGATGTTTAAATTTGGTACCAAAAAGTAAAATAAATGAAACTGTCAGGTGGCAAGCCCAATCATAATTGAGTTCTGACTGCACAAATGGGGGTTTTCATCTCAAAAAACCCAATCCAGAAACTATTTTGGGAAGGTGATTTTACGTACAAAGACCAGTAGGTATTGAAAATATGTTTATTTCAAAATTGACAGTGTTGGAATTAGGGCTAAGGAGCGTTGCCCCACTGCTCTCAGAGCAGGAGAAAGAAAAAATAAAATGATAATAACCTCTTTATTATCATTTTATTTTATACTACAGGGCTGGGTTAGGGCAGGGCAGAGGTGGTGGCAGAGGGGGAGGAGTGGTTTGCACACTCCAAGTGTGCATGACTGCTTGTCCGTCAGTAATGGCCTGGCAAAACAGTCATGCGCACTTTGCATGTTCCCCACCAGGCTGCATTACACAGCCTGATGAGGAACATGCGCAGGCTCTCTGTCCCCATCTGAGCGCTGAACCACAGCGTGCAAACCAATCACAATGCTGCATTGTAGCATTGTAATTGGCTTAGGGGAGAGAGCCTGGGTGCTGCCTGTTTCCGCAACTGAAGCTGAGGAGAGGCAGTGGCATCAGAAGAGACAGAAGATGAGGAGAGACGGCGGCTGGCAAAAGATAAGTGTTATTTTATTTTTATTTCCTCCTGCCCTGCCATCCCCGTTCCCCACCAGCCGCCACTGCCCTACGTGAAAGAGCTAGGAATAGTATTTGACCCGAAAAATAGTGAGGTTCTTACACAATATGCTGCCCTTCCTGCTGAGAAAATTCACTAATTGTACTCCTGCCATTGACTTGTTTCTTGAACATTTGAGGGAAGATGTTAGATGTCATCTTGATTTCAAACATTGTATCGACGTAAAGAGGAATGCCAAACCATATGTTACACAATGAGAGGATTCAGAGAGCAAGGGCCATATTTACAAGGAGCTAGCACCGCTGCAGCATCATTTATTTTGACACTGCGGTGGCACAATCAGTACTCCACACCACTCTATATTTACAAATGGACACATTGGGCCCAATGCATACGTTTGTAGAGGCCTGCATCACTTTATACCTGCTCCAGGTATAATGTATGCAAGATAGGCGTTCCCATGTTTAAAGCCACATAGAACTGATGCAGTGAACCCTACAAATTTTCACTGTGACTTGACTGCAACAAAATCCCTACGCCTTCTCAAACCAGGTGTAAAGATTGATGCAGGGCTTTTAACATGGGACTAGCTTCTGTGTTCTGACGCATTACTGGAGTTGCATCAGTTTTACAACCAACTCCAGCAATGCTTCACTTTAGCGCCACAAGATGTGTCAGAATTCCAAGGAGCACTGTATTGTAAATTTAGTACATCCATGGCGTTATTACGACATTTGCGGCAGCCACAAGAAATCGGACTCATCGATGCTGATGCAACAGTTCTTGTAACTATGCCCCAAGTGTCTAAAGAATTATAGAGATTCATTGATGAGGCACTAATAGAAAGAGCTGAGTCATCAAAGTGGATTTCTTTTTCTCTTCTGATGTTTGTTACAAATACTCCCCGTCTCCTCTCTAACTGGAAGCCATTGAATCGCAGCCTGGCCCTCTGTGTGCCTCTACCCATTTAAGCCCCAATGTACAAGCTGCTTTGCCCCTGCTGGCTCACTGTGTGCCTTCAACACCTGCTGCTCCTCTGTTTGATCCTCTCTCCCTTGTATGAGCCTCCAATCCCCTACAGCCACTCTATGTGCTTCTGTCCCCCAGAATAATTCTTTTGCCCCCTTTTCAGGTTTCGTCTGGCGTCCGCTGCGCAGCAGCGTTCGCGCAGGCGAAATCTAATGTTAGAAACAGTACTGGCTTTGGTCCCGCCTTCTCTTCCATTGGCTAGCTCCATAAATGGAGGCTAGCCATTGGAAGAGCGATCTGTCCGTCATTGCCGGAGCAGATTTGTGGGCGTTCCGGCCATTTTTACTCATCCCGCCCCTTTGCGATCGTCATGCGGCAGTGGGCGGGTTGTTTTTTTTTTTTTTTTTTAGGTTTGTTTTGTTTCATTCCAGGCCGACCGTCGCCGGAAGAAGTCCAGGTGAGTGCCCGTTCCCACCCCCCCTCCCGCTGTCCGTGCCTTTCCCGCCCCCCCTCCCACTGTCCGTGCCTTTCCTGCCCCCCTGTAGTCTTTGTTGACCCCCCCTCCCGCTCTCCGTGTGCCCGTTCCCGCACCACTTGTAAATGCTTGTTTTGCTTTACAGACCTCTTTGTGAAGCCTTCTTCGTGCGGCCCTTGCTGGCGGCTTTACCTCCTGCTTCTCAGGGACGCGGGCCCGCATGTGTGACATCCGTCAGCGGCCACATCCTCAGTGGCCAGACCCGGTGTCAGGGGCTTGCTCACACTTCAAGAAGGGGCGAGCAAAGCATTTCCGCCCTCTCGCTCTGTCTGCAGTTTGGCACAGACTTCAGAAGACTGCCTGAGGCGCAGACGGCTGAATCCCCCAGAGGTAAAACGAATGAATATTGTATGAGTGAATGAGGGCTACAGAAACACCTTAAGGCGCTTGGTACTGGAGGGGTACGTTAGGTACTTGTGAAAGGAGCAGGGTATAGCGCTGGGGCATAAAGATCACCACAACAGTGCGCATTTCTGACCAGCTCACTGGGAGATGTGTTGAAATTTGGTGCGGTAATACGGTAATACCGCAGCCGGTGTATACCGGTCCGTGTGATGCTGTATTTATCAGCTGCAACAACATTGAGATGTCATTTCTAACTTAGGGATGGGCATCACACAGAGAAGGCATGTTTCGCCTTGTTCTGGGCTGCACGAACGCAGAATAGGTGTTTTTGTCTACAAACATTCCATCTGTTTTACCTCCGGAAATGGTGGGGGCAAAAACATGGGTCTGCGTGCAGTAATTACCCCTAATACACGGGTTCCAGATTCGGGTACACTCATAATGACGGCTGGAGTCAGCCCACTAACGCGCCTTGCATCTTCCCAGGCCGGTGACATGAAAGATGCGACCCCGGTCACGGTGTGAATGCGGGCAGTTTATAGTTGCGTATGTTAACCTCCCTCGGAACCCAAGGAAAAAAGGAAATATGAACATATACAAAAGAGTTGTCACATATTCAAGATGGTTGTGTGGTGCTCATGATAATTGAAGACTGAAAGAGGGACAGGTCACACCAACATCAGATCAATCTGTGATGCGAATAACTCCCTAATCTAGCTATAGGATACAAGGTAACAACTATGGCCTGTTATCTAGAAATGGCGAATTTTTGTCAGCAAAAGGTTATTGTCACGTAAGCAAATAATTACACATATCAGGCGCAGGCTTGAGAACTAACTGGCTGTACCTGGACACCTCAGATACAATGGGAGTCACAGTGCTGCCTCATGACTTAGGTGTCTAAAATAGCAAAAGATAACCCACACCCTGTCCCCCATAGATGAACGACTATTGATAAACCGCACCCTGTACCCCATAGATGAACGACTATTGATAACCCGCACCCTGTACCCCATAGATGAACGAAAGCAGCATTTTTTAATACTTTTGTTTTTATCCCGTTCCCGACCCCCCTCCCTCTCTCCGTGTGCCCGTTCCCGCCCCTGCCCCCCTCCCGCTCTCCGTGTGCCAGTTCCCGCACCACTTGTAAATGCTTGTTGATGTTGTCTCCCTCGGTTATGTGGTGACATTTTCCGTTCATGCACTCTAGGGCTCATGGCATTCTTGGCACCACTGACCTCGTACACAGTAATTCTTTCCACTTCTGGGACCTTGCTCGGGGAGTTTGCACCATAGCCCCGGGGGCGGCTGCTGGATTCTTTCCATCTGGTGAAGCAGCACACACTGGTCAAGCCGGATGAGAGGATGACTACTCCCTGCTGAAATGTGGTGTGCAGGCGGCTGTACTCGTTCTCTCTCACGCATGATGTTAATTTTCGTTGCTCTATCGCCCCAGGCCGTCATCTCTGATGCCTATGCTCCGATCCTCTTATCGTATCTTGTCAGTCAGGTCATCTCAGATGGGATCTGAGCCAGTTCTTCTGCCCCCACAGGCTCTCTGAGCGAGGGAGAGGGGGGAAGCGTCCCTCCTCAGAAGGCTCAGACACCGGCCCGGCAGTCCCCATTCCACAGGCTCTGCGGGGCCTGAATCAAACGCCGGTCTCCATATATTTAAAATTAAAGTGCAAGTAATTTCTTTGCAAAGTGGTTCCAGTATGAATACTGGTGACTTAAATTTTTCGGACGAATTGCCTGCACTTTAAGGTAAATGCTTTGCTATTCATTGTGATTAATTCTTGGAAATGTGTGCATGGACCAGGCATGGTAATGACCTGCCAGTGGTCAGGAGCAGGTGGTGCAGTCAGGGACTGAGGGGAAAGACCAGAGCGCAGCAGGCACGTTGCCTCTAGGCAGTTGCAAGGCAATGAGAGAACCTCAGGAGAAGAGTCTAAGTCAGCAGTCTTCATGCAAGTTGAAATATTCACCCAGCAGCTGGACTGTGGTTTATTGGGGAGGGGAGGGTGAGATCCTGGATGCCCAAGAAATCTCAGGGTCTCTTGGTCAGTAGAGCTGAGGAGGTGTCGTGGGTAAGTGATGGGCAACTAATGAATTGGGAGCACCAGGAAAATGTGCCTGGTGTTTTCCTGCACACGGGGGCACAGGGATGGAGAAGAGTGTTGCACAGAGGCTGTGGCCCGTACCGTAGGGGTTGATTATTTCAATGTGCTTTTCCAGTGGTATGGTGTTCGGAATATTGTTGCCGGGGGTGTGGCAGTCATGCGGGTGCTGGCCATGGTTGTGGGGGAAGGTGGGTAGTGTCTGAGGTGGGGGCACACTGCATTAGCCATGCACTACACCAGCAAAGTCTGCGGCACACCAATGGGGTGAGAAACAATGGCGGGCATAGCTTTGCGGAGCTGCTCATGTGACGTTAGTGCCATAGTGTAAATAGGCGCTGTGTCTAGGGGATGTCACTGCTCTATCTCCGGTATGAGGACACATAGTCTACCTGTTTTAGTTCGCTACATATGTCTGACCCCGTTTTTTCTGTTGGTTATAGGTTTTTGGCCACTTTACCACTACTGATCAGTGCTAATAGTGCATCTGCCCTGTGTGAATTGTGACAATATTTGGTTTACCATGAATAGCATATGGGATTTGTTGTTTTGCCCCAGATTTTTATGACCCTATTTCTGTTGGCTATAGGTTTTTTGGCCACTTACCTCAATTGATCAGTGCTAATAGGGCATATGTCCTCTGTATGAATTGCGACACTGTTTGGTTTACCAGGAGTAACACGTCTGCAGGAGCAGTCCGACGAGGAATCCCTGTGGCTTTGGGTGTGTGTGTGTGTGGCTCTGGCTGTGTGTGTGTGTGTGGCTCTGGGTGTGTGGCTCTGGGTGTGTGTGTGTGTGTGTTTGTGGCTCTGGGTGTGTGTGTGTGTGTGTGTGGCTCTGTGTGTGTGTGTGTGGCTCTGGGTGTGTGTGTGTGTGTGTGTGTGGCTCTGGGTGTGTGTGTGTGTGTGTGTGGCTCTGGGTGTGTGTGTGTGTGGCTCTGGGTGTGTATGTGTGGTAGTAATTGCTGTCTGCTGAGCTCGTCCATAGGGTACAATAGGTCTCACATTTGCGAGAGATTAAGCTAATGGCAATGTAAATGACAATGCCATTTATTTATCTATTTTCAAAACCAACACATAAATAATAATTTTGTCATTTACAATGCCAATAGCTCAAACTTTTCTAAAGGCGAAACCATTGCATTGTAAATGCTTGTTTCTAGGGCAAGGAGGTTATATTATATCACATCTCTTCACGCCAAATAGTCAAACACCCTCTTTTTCCAAGGCTCAAGTTTGTTTTAAGTCTCTCCCAATGTCTTGAACATTGAGAAAGATAAAAAAAAGTTTCAAAGAAGATCGTTTAATCTCCGGGGGCGGGGGGCGGAGGATGGGGGGGGGGTTAGGGTTTTCAGCGACCTAGCCCAGCTTGGTACAGACTGAGAGATACTAATTAATTTCTTCCTTTCCCCTTCCCAAGGGTGGGGGTAGCATCTGGTGCCCCTGCCACTTGCCTTGTGCAAGGTCAGAGTCTGGCAAATCATTCTCTCCCCTATTGCCTAACCTAAGGGCACAGGAGTCTTATGTCTAAGACCCCAATGGGGCTCCGAAATCTATTGGACTAGTTTTTAGTATTGTGTGGTAAATTTGGGTTAATAAAATGTCACTAAAAATATATTTATGCTGTTTAACTTCAAAGGTAAGGTTACACTGGACCACACCTTTGTGGAACAGGTCAGACAGTTTGACTACTTCGAGGTTAGAGTCATTAACCCATATTTGCTTGGATCTTGGTCTCAAAAATATAGCTCATGTGGCTGCATTTAGACCTCTGGCCCATTGGATACGAGTTTGGTCTAACAGTTCACCAATCTCCCTTAGATAATCGCTACTCGATGTGATTCCACTGGATACCGCAGGGAGTATACCATGGCTTATATATGTTACGTAATGGCTGTTCAGAATGGCTATGAGCGAGTTATGGATTAACCCCGATCGCATTAAAAAAATATCTTGCCATGCCTTAATAAGAGATACTGGCACCATATATAGGGCCAATATCTGAACCTCATTACTATTGGGCGCTAACAGGATGTTCCTGGTACATAATATGCGTTGTGAGGAATTTCTAAATTGTATTGAGCCCCTAGTAGAGAAGTCACTTTAACTGACATTTAGATACAGCTTTCTGCTAGTTACTGGTTTCTGCAGTAGATGAAATGATTGTAACGTACCCCCAAATTGCCCATCGTGCTTAGTTCTGAAACAGAGGAAAATGTTTTATTCTTCTGTCTCAGATACACTGCAATTAGGAGGAATTGGCTGATTTCATTATGGGCCATATGTATCAAGCCTTTTTTGATTCGCAAAGGCCGAAATTCGCCGAATTTCGGCCTTTGCGAATCGCAAAAGGCTCACAGCCTGATTCATCAAGGTGAGTATTTGCTATTCCTTAATAGCGATTATTAAGGAATCGCTATTAAGGAATAGCAAAATGCTATTCACCAAGAAATCGCTAAATAAAATGCGATTTCTAATTATTCCTTAATTGCGATTAGCAAATTGCTAATCGCAATTAAGGAATATCTCCCCATTCATTCCTATGGGCCCAAAGGCCCATAGGAATGAATGGGAAGACATTTCAATGTGCGAATCGCAATTAGCGATTCGCATATTGAAATTGCGATTTCAAGGGTGCAGGTGTGTCCAAAGGACACCCTGTAGCACCACTGAAATGTATGCTACATTGGTGTTGCGCACACACACATGTCCCAAGGACATGTGTGTGTGTAACATGAAACTTAGAAAAATGCATTTAAATGCATTTTTCTAAGTTTCCGCTATTTACCACCAGGTTTGACCTCGCGGTAAATAGCGGGAAATTTTTGAGAATTCGCAATTTAAAAATGTTTCAAGAATAGCATTTAAGGAATCTCTAATAGAGATTCCTTAAATGCTATCAGCCTGATTCATCATTGTTAAATCCGGTCGCAAAGGGCCAGATTCTGAGAATCTGGCCCTTTGAGAGCGGTATTTTTGCATTTGGGATTCATCATCCCAAATGCAAAAATCGCTATTTAAGAATTCGCATATTTGCGAGGCATAGCATTTAAGGAATCTCTATTAGAGATTCCTTAAATGCTATTCTTGAAACATTTTTAAATTGCGAATTCGCAAAAATTTCCCGCTATTTACCGCGAGGTCAAACCTGGTGGTAAATAGCGGAAACTTAGAAAAATGCATTTAAATGCATTTTTCTAAGTTTCATGTTACACACACACATGTCCTTGGGACATGTGTGCGCGCAACACCAATGTAGCATACATTTCAGTGGTGCTACAGGGTGTCCTTTGGACACCCCTGCACCCTTGAAATCGCAATTTCAATATGCGAATCGCTAATTGCGATTCGCACATTGAAATGTCTTCCCATTCATTCCTATGGGCCTTTGGGCCCATAGGAATGAATGGGGAGATATTCCTTAATTGCAATTAGCAATTTGCTAATCGCAATTAAGGAATAATTAGAAATCGCAATTTATTTAGCGATTTCTTGGTGAATAGCATTTTGCTATTCCTTAATAGCGATTCCTTAATAATCGCTATTAAGGAATAGCAAATACTCATCTTGATGAATCAGGCTGTATGCCTTGCAAATATGCTAATTCTTAAATAGCGATTTTTGCATTTGGGATGATGAATCCCAAATGCAAAAATACCGCTCGCAAAGGGCCAGATTCTCAGAATCTGGCCCTTTGCGACCGGATTTAACAATGATGAATCAGGCTGTAATTAGCATGATTTGAAATGTATCAAACAATCGCATCTTAAAGAATCGCAAATACATGCGATTCCTTAATCTGCCATAGCATTTAAGGAATCGCAATTTTGCGATTCCTTAAATGCTATGAATGAAGCATTTTACTGTTGCGAATTCAGCTTAAGGAATCGCAATTTACCACCAACTTCCAGTTGGTGGTAAATTGAGATTTCTGTTCAAAATACACTAATTTGTATTTTTGATTGTGGCATATGACGCACATACATGCCCATAGGGCATGTATGTGCGCCATATGCACACACATGTAATTTACAGGGGTGCAGCAGGGTGTCCTTGAGACACCCCTGCACCCTTGCAATAATTCTCAAATTGCGATTAGCAAATTGCGAATTCGCAATTTGAGAATTATTTGGAAATCATTCCTATGGGCCTCCTGGCCCTTAGGAATGCATTAGAAATTATTCCTTAATTGCGAATTCGCAAAATGCGAATTCGCAATTAAGGAAGATTAAGGAATCGCTAATTAAAAGCGAATTTCTTCATACATACCATTTTGCGATTCCTAAATAGCGATTCATAAAAATCGCTATTTAGGAATCGCAAAACGGAACTATGATACATATGGCCCTATGTCACACAATATCCACGAACCACTTGAGGGATGTTATTAGAATCCTGAGGAGTTACTGTTCTGAGTGGTTAATCTTTACATTATCAAGATATTTGCTATATGCCTGACAAGTGAGAAATAGAGTTGTGAAATCATGTTAAGCCAGGAATTTGATTATTTGTAGTAACAGGATTTTATTTAAAGGAATTTTAATGTATATTATGTATTTTTAGTTTTTGTTCTTGCTAATCTGTTTTCAGTTATTTCTTAATGTGGATGACCTTAGCTATATTCTGGAGTAATAATCACCAAATGGTCTTAGGAAGTTTAGAGTACGTCCATATAAACCTCGAATGATGCTCTTAATGAAGCACGATGCAACTGACACTTCAATAGCGCTCATCAGTTTGGGAAATGGAATCGGCACCTATTGTATACAAGCTGTTGTTCCAGAGCCATAAGAGCTACACAGCACGACAGCACTTTATATTTATTACTATAGGATATCTGTGTACGGACCAGCAGAAATTATGTAGAACCTATGCTTTAAATTCGGTTATCGGAGTAAATCCGAAATGTCAAACCACATGGGTGTTCCATGTGCTCAGTTGTAACTATTATTTTATTGTGAAAATGTGGTTGCTTTTTTGGTTGTCAAAGGACACCTAATTAATTCTTTTACTACTGTATAAATTCATTTAAGTTAAACACTGCAATCATGAATCGAGGGCAAGACAAAAGAAGGGATCAAGTCGTGAACCTCAAAAATCTTTTTTTATCTTTGTTGTCTGTATGATGAAATGGCAACTCATAGCAAGAGCATCACAAAAGTCCAGTCTCTAAAAGGAAAGCTAGGTGGTGCTTAACGTAAAAGATACATTGTTTTCCTTAAAGACTTCAAGCTTCCTTTCTCAAAAAATCTTTTACAATAATTGAGCGTTTTTCTAAAGAAAAAACTGCATCATTAAAATATTTTGACGCTGTGAGCAATTCACTAAACCATGCTGTGAATAGATAATTAAGGGGATATTTAACTTGACGGTACAACATTTGCAGCGATTTCAGTGTAGCATTGATTTTTCAGCCAGTGCCTACCCCCTGCAATTGTTACATATGAAATTTAGATTTATAATCACCTTCCTTCCTCAGAGAAATGAAAAAGCACTTTCAATGCAATTTCAGTCTGTTGACAGATGGTGTCTTCTATGGGCCTCATTTAGGAAAAGTGACGCATCACTGCGTGAAAACAGCGATGCGTCACTTTTCACTGCGCACTCCTTACGACATTCCTGATGCGTCATATTTAATGTATGCCGCACCATGTCGCAAGGAGTTACAGATACGTCAGTATTTCTGACGTATCTGTAAGCGCAAAAGTGGCGCATTGCTGGAGTGTGTCACAAAAGGGACGCAACTCCAGCAATGCGTCCTTTCACATGGGGAAAGCCCCATGTGAAAGGGCTTGCGTCAGTCTTACGCCTGCTGTGAGGCAGGCGCAAGATTTTGACGCAACAGCGTCCTAAAAGTGACGCAGTGAAATCTCATAGATTTCACTGCTTCACTATTACGAGGCTTTTTGCGGGGGAACGCACCCTCTGCATATATTATACCTGACGCAGGTATAATGTGGCGCAGGGGTTTAAAAAGTTAAGCATCTACCTAAATGCGTCACTTTTTAAATATGGCGCAACGAGGCGCATTTTTTACACCGCTGGTGCGTCAAAAAGTGACGCACCGGCGGCGCAAAACTGACGCAAGGCCTTCATAAATGAGGTCCTATGTATTTGCCTTTGGCTAACCTCGTCTTCTTGAAATTATTTTCATCTTAAAAAGTAAAAATACCTTATTTTACATCTGCTTTACACTAGGCTGGGTGAAATGTTGGTTATGGCGTTGTAATCTTACGTAGTTTTTCTGGCATATGACCTAACTCTTTTTACATAAAAATCCCCCAAATTATGTCATCACACCACTTTGCTTAACTTTCAATACGCTCAGAGAAAAATCCTGTCACAGAGCACAGAAACAATGTGAGCAAACATAACGCGATAACAACCAGATAGTTCAGATTAATATAACTGTTGCAAATATCTGCATGTGACAGGTAAATTACATGATACATTACCCAATAGCATAGAAGGGTAATGTGCTAATCACAGCAGTATGCCTGTAGCCGGCAGGTCACAGGTTTGAATCACAGCAAGGCATACTCAGATTTGCGGCTGTTGTTCTCATCATGAGTGCCGTTGAATAGGCGTAAGAAATTGGGTTACTGGTTGAGGGGGGGTGAAACCCTACTCAAGCAACAACCACAATCCTTGTCAGGTAGAAGCCACAGCAGACCCCAAATTAACCTGTGCTGAACCTTCTGGTAGCTTGGCACTGAGCAGTCAGGCTTAACTTAGAAACACTGTCTAAAGTTTTTGTGTAGCACTTCAAACTGTAATGAAGTGAAAACACAACAGATGAAAAATTCCACCCCAAATAAGACATATAGAGTACATTTTAATAAATAAATAAAAAGAGTCCAATCAGTAGAACCTAAGATTTGTAAGTTTAACCCTTTAAATGAGGGCAAAATTTTCCCGCAGTGCTGGAAAATGTAATGCGTCTGCAAATTAGACGGCTCCCGACTGTCCGACGCACACGCCACCCGTAATGTTGGATGGACGGGGGTCGTCCAACGCATCCAAAGGGTTAAAGGTTTCAGTGAAAACAGCGCAGAAAAAGCACAAAAGGACAGCAACAAAGACCCACTTAGATGCACTGAACACAGTACCTTAATCCTGGTTCAGAAGAGATGTGGAGTCCCATATTGAGGATATGTCATGCAGAAAAGGTGATTTGAGGTCTGGCGGGAATATGCGTCACAAAGTGGTGGTTTGGTTGAGCTGGGTAGTGCAATACAAAGTCCTTACGAGGAGATGGGTAGTGCAGGAGTGGTTCCAATGGGTTGCTTTGGGCAAGGATATGTCATTGCGCAGAAATGTGTTGCGAAGTGGCAGTTCTGATGGGCTGTGATGGTAACACAAAGTCCTTGCGTCAGGGAGGTCCATGCAGCAGAGGTGATGTATCGGTTCCAATGGAGATGCTTTGAGCAGCAGAGGTGATGCGCCAGTTCTGAGGAATATACACTGCACCATAGAAGTGATTCCATCAGTTCTGCTGAATCCACAGATGAGCTGGCAGAGTGCCTGCAGACCCACTTCCAAGAGTCCAGGACTGCGGTGGCACCATTTGGGGAAGCAGGACTCATAAACGGTAGAGTCAAAGTGATGGGTTCAAGACAGTTGGAAGCCTATTCTGTCCCTGTGGCTTCTGATCAGGAAGCACATCAACTAGCCTTTAGAATCATTCTGGGGTCCTGGGTATAGAGAAGCTGGTTCAGTACTTTTTACCCAGGCAACAGTCCAGCATAGCAGCAAGTCAGCACAGCAGGGAAACAGTCCAGCAGCATGGTTGTCATTTCAGCAGCACAGCAGTCTGTCTTCCTGGAAACGTACACAGGTCTAAAAGTGTACTAACAAGTTGGGTCTAAGAATCCAATATTTATAGCTGGTGTCCAATTTAAAATAGAGAATGCTTCTAGAGGTTTCCACCCCTCTAATCCAGCTTGTCTGGTGGTCACAAAATACCAATGTCAAACCCTTTGTGAGAGTGACTCAGACAGAGTCTTTGTGATGTGCAAGCCTGGAAGGTAAAAGCCCCTCTCAGCTTTAACTCAGAGTGGACCATCCTGCCAACATGTATCTTACCTTTGCCTCACTATCTAAGAGCAATACATAAAAGACCAACTGCCAGCTAGACCTAGTCATGTGACCCAGTATCAAGCTGCAGGCATCAAATAGTTAGGACATGAACAGGGCAATTTTCTAAAAGTGGTGTTTTCAGAATTGTGACCAAAAATCTGACTTTACCATTAAAGAGGGCTTTGAATTGCAACTCTTTAGACACCAAACTTGACATGTGTTCCTTCTACCATTTGGAAGTTATAGCTTATTATTATGGGGGAAGCCTTGCAGTAAAGAAAAACGGAATGTGGAGTTTTTCACTCCAGGACATATAAATCTCAAATGTACATGTCCAACTTTTTAAATACACTGCACCCTGCACTCTGGATAGTTCTGGGCCTAACCTAGGGGTGATGTATATGTATTGAAAAAGAAGGTCTGGGCCTGGCAAAAGGTTTATTTTGCCACGTCAACATGGCAATCTAAAACTGAACACAAACTGACTGAAATGGCAGGACTTAGACAGGAGTCTGCAAGTGGTACAGAATGCGGCTATGAGACTTTTGTTGAAGATTCCCAACCACATCTCTGTTAGGGAAGCACTTAAACAGCTCCACTGGCTACCTATTGAGACTAGAGTAAAGTTTAAAATGCTTTGCATAGCTCGTAAAGCTATTAACAACTCTGGGCCGTAAAACTTAGGAACCTTATCTCCAAGTGCATCCCTTCCAGGCATCTTAGATCCGCCCACCAACAGCTCCTTAAGACTATTAGAGTTAAAAGAGCCAGATGGGGAGGCAGATCTTTTGCCCATCTGATACCTAGGCTGTGGAATGTCCTCTCAAGGAAATTCGGGCTGCCCCAAACAAATCGGCTTTCGAAAAAAATCTGAAAACCTGGCTTTTCCCACATTAATTAGGCGCTGGCTCAGCTCGTCACTGTCGGAATTCCTTTTAGTGCTGCGAAGCCCTTGGGCAGCCATGCGCTCTATGAATTCAATATATTCAAATTCAAATTCTGCTGTGTCTGTGACCTTATCTGACAGGATGGATTTTTAGCTGGCAAATCTGGAGAGCTACACAGTGGTCCAGCTCGAGGGATTTAGAAGAAGTTGTTCACTAAGGGGAGTGCCAAGAAGCAAAGCTCCAAACAGCGTTAAGGGCACCAGGAGAAGCCCGTTTGACCAAACCAGATGATGACGAGGAACGGTTAGAGTCTGAGGTGGAATTGGAAAAGGAACTGTCATGAGGTTTTGTCATGCGGCTTGTTGAGGAGAGGGGTAACATCCTCCCAGGACTGGAAGTCCATCCAAGAGCAGGTTGCAGTGTGTCTTCTAGAACCCTGTCCCCAGAGGAACAGGAGCACAGGCCGGAGGAAAGAAAGCGAAATCTAGGGCTTGCCAATTTGAAGATGGAGAAAGAGCAGGCTCTAAAAGAGAAAAGGCTGACCATGGAGGAAAGGAGGACGGCCCATTAGCTGAGCCAGAGAGTGCTAGATATAAGAACCATGCATGTGGAGTCCTGTAGTAGCGGTGGCAGCATACCTATAGTGCCTGCTGCAGAAGGGAAAGTTTGCATTCCAAAGGGTTTTTTACACAGTTTTGTTGTGGGGGATGACATACAAAGTGGTTCTCCACGTATGAGGTGGCTCTAAGGGTGCACAAGGTACCTGGGGAGTCCTCTAGGTTTTGTCCATGAATATACATGCTCACGATGGGGAGGGAAACACTCCTGACAGAGGTCGAGGATCAAACACAGTACATCCAGACAAAGGCCATACTTGTTAGTAAATCTGGGTTTACCCCTGAGAGGTATAGACAGAGGTTCAGTGGCAGCCAGAAACTGTCTACACAAACATGGGTTGACTTTCTTGATTATTCCAGCAAGGCACTGATGGGCTGGGTAAGGGACAGCAAGGTTGATGATTATACTGAGCTGAAGAACCTAATGTTGAGGTTAAGTGCTACACAAATGGGGTCCACAGGTGAGGAGAAGGATTTATCCATGGGTTAGCTTAGTGGCCCTAAGAATATGGGAGGAGTGGTCCAACTGGGTTCAGAAAGGCATAGAATTGGCAAGTGCCCATACAGAAGTGGTCCATTATCCATGTTCTATTGTCCTAAACAGGACATTCCATCAAGGTATAGATTAGTCTACACTGGCTTTGGGCTGGAGGGAGGTTATGTTAGAAAATGACCTTCTCCTAAGGGTCACCTAAAACTTTTTGCCTTCCTCCTCCTCTTTTTCTGACCTCATTTTTGTTGACTTAAAGACTCTGAGCACTTTACCACTGCTAGCTAGTGCAAATGTGCATGTGCTCTCTCCTCTAAACAAGGTAACATTGGTTCAAACCCAATTTGCCTATTTAATTTACTTGTAAGTCTCTAATAAAGAGCACTACATGTGCCAGGGGCTTTAAAATAAAAGCTACCAATGGGCTTACAGCACTGATGGTGCAACACACTTAAGTAGCCCCTTAATGTGTCTCAGGACTGCCACTGCAGGGCCTGTGTGTGCAGTTTACACTGCCATGTCAACTTGTCTTTTAAAACCCGTTGACAAGCCTTAGCCTTCCCTTTTATTACATATAAGTCACCTTTAATGCAGACCCTAGTTTGTCCACAGTAAGGACATATACTTTAAGGTTTTGCATGTCCTGGTAGTGAAAAACACCCAAATTTGTTCTTTACTACTGCGAGGTCTACCCTTGTCATAGGCTAACTTTGGGAATTCCTTATTAGTCTTGTAAACTGTAAATCCTGAGTAGCTCTTTTACTTAAATAACATTATAATGGTTATGATAAATCCTCTTTGCTAGCAAAGATGTATTTAACATTACTTTTTTAGAAATATCACTTTCAGAAAGATGGCATGTATCTGCTCTTAAGCTCTGTGTGCCTTCAGCCTGTCTCAAATGCACGTCTGGATTTGGGTGACAGCAGGACTTTGTGCATTCCCTCTAGACCATCTGCATCCTGATGGGTAATTCTGGGCAGGATGGAAGGGCGGAGCTGACACTTGCACCTGAATGGCCACCGTCCTTTTCCCACACAAAGGGTTGCATACCTCCCTGCAGTGAGTCTGGAGCCCTGGCTGGGAAGGGAGGACCTCACTGTATTTCAAAGTCCCTCTTTGAAGTCACCTCAATGTCAAAGGCATCATTGGGTATAAATACTGGGTTTCTGACCCTACCAATTCAGACACTTCTGGACCTGTAAAGAAACACTACCAGGAAGAAAGGCTGCTGTGCTGCTACAAAGACTGCCACTCTATGCACTGCTGCTCTGGAAGACCTGCTTTTCTACTGTGCAGACCTGTTGCTTGCTACCCTCTGCCTCTACTGAGGCAGAACTGGACTCTTGCTTGACCATAACTATTGCCTGGTATCACCCTCCAATGGCTGAAAATTAAGGGTGGGCGGAGCTTGCGGAGTTGCACTATGCAGAATTCCGTGGAGTAGCATAAAACTCGGTGGTGTTTCGTGAGCTGACGGAGTTGCCTCACTCCACCCCTTCTTTCAATTTGGCATCTTTAATGAATCCTAAACGTATTCACATGAAGAGGCAAACCTTTAAAAGATGTATTGGTGTGAAATGCAGAACTGTCATGTTAAACATTTTACATGTTTGCTGTCTGTTTTGTTCCATGCCGTTAGGCTGTAATAAAATTTGATTTGTGCACAGAACAAACAACTTTTTAACCAATCTAGGGTCTCATTTATGAGAAATGACGCATTGCTGAGTGAAAGCAGCGATGCGTCACTTCTCAGTGCCCACTCCTTGCGAAATAACTGATGCATCATATTTGTAAATGTAAATGTATTAATGTATAGTGGCCGAATCACCCCATATGGGGTCTCTCCGACGCTGGTACAAATACCGCTGTGGAACCCTTCCTGGCTTTTTCCCTGTGCGGCGCCCACTCCTGGGCACCCCCAAGGTGCAGCCAGGCATCCTAGCGCTGTTGGGGCCGTTGTGGAGATTAAGCAAGTTATTGCCCAGAGTTGCAGAGTGGGGCCCATGATTAGAATAGGCACTGAGGTGAGAATTATCAGGTCCGAGGAAATTGAGCCCAAGACCCGCCGAGGCGGGAATTGAACCCTGGTCCTGGGCCAGACCTCTGCATCAGGGTCTGCCGCTCTCACCATTGAGCCACACTTCTCCACAATATTTACTGTATGACGCATCCTGTTGCAAGGAGTTACAGATACGTCAGTATTTCTGACGTATCTGTATGGCGCAAAAGTGACGCATTGCTGGAGTGTGCCACAAAAGTGATGCAACTCCAGCAATGCGTCCTTTCACATGGGGCAAGCCCCATGTGAAAGGGCCTACGTCAGTCT
The DNA here is from genome assembly GCF_964263255.1 of Lissotriton vulgaris. Classification (NCBI taxonomy): domain Eukaryota; kingdom Metazoa; phylum Chordata; class Amphibia; order Caudata; family Salamandridae; genus Lissotriton; species Lissotriton vulgaris. The sequence continues at coordinate 573,527,994 of NC_141694.1, forward strand.
TACGCCTGCTGTGAAGCAGGCGTAAGATTTTGACGCAACAGCGTCCTAGAAGTGATGCAGTGAAATCTCATAGATTTCACTGCATAACTTCTACAAAGCTTTTTGCGGGGGAACAACCCCAACCCCTGCATACATCATACCTGACGCAGGTATAATGTAGCGCAGGGGTTCACAAAGCGACGCATCTGCTTAGATGCGTCACTTTGTAAATAGTGCGCAACAGGAGGCATGTTTTACGCCGCCAATGCGTCACAAAAAGTGACTCATCGGAAGCGCAAAACTGACGCAAGGCCTCATAAAAGAGGCCCATAGTGTCTTTATTCTGTACTTTACTCATAAAGGGCGGGGGTCATTGTATTTCACAACTACCAATAACGGCAGAGATTCCTTTGAAATACCAAACCATCCGTGAGCATCCGTTCTGCTGTTTTGTGAATTTCAAGTTATTTTTTTTCCCTCTCAAGTTCTGGTTTTTGTTTGATGTTCATCCCATCATTTCCATAAAATACTTTCCTTCTTCTCTGTCCTTGCCAAATGTAATCTTGCAATCTGGCCACAGGCATCCAAATAAACAATACTGTTAGAACTGGGGGTCTCTAGTTGGCAGAGGTAAGTACCTTAGACCAAGTAGGGACCCTTGCTTCTAGTCAGGGTGAAGGAATACACACAGTAGATAGCCTCCGCTCTCCCTCTAGGTAGCTTGGCGCGAGCAGGCAGGCTTATCCCCAAGGCAATGTGTATAATAATTGCACTCAACACAACAATAATCCCCAATCCACCACAAACTGAGACCACACAGGTAAGTATATTTTTATAAAAATATATAACTTTATCTAGTTTCAGGCAGTAAAAAGCAGTAATACTATAATCACTTTTTCAGGAGAAGGTTGCACTTAATCTTAATGGTTGCAAGTAATTTCTTATATCATCAAATGTCCCAAGTCCCTTCAACCAGCTATTAAAAATAATGCCACTGGTTGAGGAATGATGCGCTCTAAAAACGAGCAGTCCAAACAATGCCACTGTTAAAAATAGGCCACTGATTTCGTAAATATGCCCCAATGATCCCCTGGCCTCAGGCGCTGTAAACAATGTCACCTCTTAAACTGCCAAAGGAATCAGCCCCTAGCGTCAGGGGCCCTATGCGCTACACACGCGCCTCACCGGAATGCTGGGGGGACTCCCTTCCCCTCGTCCGGTACGTTGTCAGGCCTCAGACAGCTCTCCGCCCGCTCTCCGTCCTTCAGTGAGCAGCGGGGAGCAGAGACGGCAGGCCGGGGCTGAGAGCACTCGCTGGATTCCCTCGGCGAGGTCGGCAGTCTTTCCCGGTCCCGGCGAGGATGAGGCGGCGCTCGAAGGGGTCCCGATGGCAGGGACCAATCCTGTCGCGGCACATGGGGCGAGCCTCCAGCAGCACCCGGGAGTCAGCCAATGGCAGTGCGGCTCCCGGGAAGGTAAACAATGACGCTCCGCTCCGTGGGCCAATCACGGCCCAGCACGCTGATGACGCTGCGCCGCACGGGCCAATCCCATCGCGGCGTTAGTGAGGGGGCTCGTTTCCAGCAACCAATGGGAGCGCGGCGGCTCCGATCTTCGCCGCTGCAGCTCCTGGACCCCGGGCAACTCGTAGAGGGTGTTTCTGGCCCCGGGCCGCGACGGTGATTTGGCGGCAAGAGATTTTTGGGGCCGCAGATCACGGTCAGCCGGATTCCCCACCAGTAGATCAACAAGGGGAATGTAGGGCGCAGGACAACACTCCGGGTCCTTCCTCACCCCCTGAATCTGTGCCGAAGAGCACAGCGATCGATCCTCACAGCTGGCAAGTAATAATCACACGTTGGAGCCGGCCACCACACGATCTCTCCACAGTTTTTGGCAAAGCTTTAGGAACCTTTATCCCTGGGTTCCAAACAGGAGGCCAGCTCTTCTCAGGCCCTTGGAGATTCAGTAAAGACACAGCACACAGCAAAGTCGTGGTTCAAGCAGGCAGGGTCACAGCACTCAGCAAAGTCCCTTTCTCCTCTTCAGCTTTCAGTTGCAACAGCAGAACAGGTCAGCCCTTAGAGCACACAGCAAGGCAATCTTCCTTTAGTTCTTCAGCTGTCCTTCTTCCAGCAGAGGTTCCTTCTTGCTTGTAGAATTTTAGAATCTCATCTTCTGTAGTAAGGGGTCCTTCCCTTATACCCCTGAACGCCTTTGAAGTCCCTTGTGCAAGGGGATCCTTGGCTCTGGAATGTTTCTGGTGTTCTTCTTCCTGACAGCCTCAGGGCCAGAGGTGACAGTGGGCCGGCAGGGGAGTTAGCCAGCACGGTGGTCAGGCAGGCACAGCCCAGCACTATCAGGCGCTTCTCTCTCCCCTTCCTCGGGCAACAGATGTCGCCTTTCACCCCTGGGCTGACTCCAACCCCCTCCGGGGCCCTGCAGCTCTTGTCACGCAGGCATTCCACACACACAGGCCCAAGCACACAGAAAGGTTTATACAAAAGAACAGCCACTTTCTAAAAGTGCTATTCTCAACCCCAGGATCCAAAAACAACCTTCACTAAAAGATGTGTCATTTAATTCTGAGTTCAGGGATATCTTTCATTGATGTTCCATCTTGTTCCTATAGGGAGATAGGCTGGGGTCCAATGGGACCAGCCTCCCCATGTTACCCTAGGGAGCCTTACAGCCCTACAGCAGTGAGCACACAAAGTGGCTGCTGCTCTCCACCAGAGCATGTTACCTGCACTAGTACATGCTCTACCCTATCCATACACTGCACCCTGCCCAGGGGGGTACCTGGAGCCTTCCATAGGGGTGGCTGATGTGCACAGACAGGGGAGGGTTCAGCCCAGCCAGTGGGGACACTGGCCAGGCGGACATGGCAGTCCACTGACTGCACACAGGCCCTGCGCTGGCAGGCCTGAGACACCATTTTAGAGCTACTCATGTGGGTGGCGCAATCTGCGCTGCAGGCCCACTAGTAGCATCTGTCATCACCAGCCCTGGCACACACAGTGCACTTTACTAGGGGCTTCATGGTGATACAGATATGCCAATCAGGTATACCCAATCAATATGACAATTTACAGAGGGAGCACTTACCCTCTGACACTGTTCAGCAGTGGCAGAGGGTCCAAAGCATCTAAATCAGCAAAAACGAAATCCAGCACAGCATCAAAAATACATGAGTCAGAGGCAAAAAGATGGGGAAAAACCACGCCAAGGATGTCAGGTCTAACAAATACCATATGTAGTGCGGCACAAAATTTACACATTTACATTTATTAAATGTACAAAAACTTAAAAATCTAACTGGTTCCTGTATAATGTTGCATTTTTATCAGTTATCTTTGACATGTATCCACTGCGGTGTGGCATGATCCTGCTGTACACAGTGCACACTATGCTAAGAAGCATGAGGTGGGCCCAGACTAAGCATGGGCGAATTTTGCGGATCTCGCGTTCGCGAATTTTGCGGATTTGCGAACTCGCAATCCGCAAAATCTGCGAATTCTTGCGAATTTGCGGATTTTTTTTTTTTTTTGTGTTCGCAAGGATTTCTGCCAGTTCGCGAGGGTTTCGTACCAGTTCGCAATTGCAAACTTACATTTCGTCGCGCAACGGTCGCGAATTATGTTGTTTCTACGTCTGGTTCATCATCACAGGTTCCCAGCACCCTCTGTTTCACCACTGCAACCCTCTGTTACATCAATGCCACCCTCTGGTTCATCATTACTGTAGATTATGGGGGGGAAAAGCAAGCACACCATCCCTGCTTCAACTCAGATGAATTAATTTGGGGTTAGTTTATTAATGTGTCACTGTTTTAAAATTCCAGTCTGGCACCTGCTTCCTTATCTGTAATTTTGCTTTCTGTTGCAGTGCATTTTTTTTCCCCAGGACCTTCTTTGTGGCCTACTTGTAGCTATTGTATGAGCCTGCTGTGAGGGTCAGAGCAGGGTCATACAATTGTTGCAACTAGCAACTGAATTCTGGAGGGGCCCCAGTCAGGAAGCACTACCGGGAATTGTTACTAATGATGAGTTTGAACTCTTGCCCCTGCCGAGTGCTTTCACTTTTGAAAAACTCGTTTTTCTGCAATTTCGCGGGGTTCGCGGGGTGCGAACACGCGCAAGATCGGATTCGGAAGCCGCAAATTCGTGCGAATATGCAATTTGTTTTTTTTGCGGCGTGTTAGTTGGCAAGGTTTTGTGCGTTTTTGCGAGCCGCTCGTAGCGCAAGACGCGAAGTTACCCTCGCGGTCGTTCAAGGGCGCAGCCATCTTGTTTGCCTGACGTATTTCCGTTTCCGGGCGCGAAGTGTAATCTCGCAAAGTCCGCGGCTTGCCAGTACAGTCTCGCGCGTGTTCGCAAGGGAAATCTCGCGCGAACTTACCCGCGCGGTCGTGAACGGGCGCGGCCACCTTGTTTCTCATTCATTGCTATGGTTCTGGGCATGGTCTTTGTATCCTCTGTCAATCTCTGCCATCCTTTGCTTGTTTGAAGTTTTTTTTTATCTATTTTACTTATTATCTATCCCTCTATTTTTCTAGCCCTATATTTTTGTGTTTACTGCTACTTTTGGTTAATTTTAAACTACTTTTGTAAACTCTTTTCTTTTCTTCTCTTCCCTATTCTATTTTCTTTATTCCTTTCCGCCCAGACCATGGTGAAGGGAGCCGGGAAGCATCCCGAGAAGGGGAAGGGTCCCGCACCCCGTGTCCGGCTCCCGTGCGGGCGTTTGAGGGGGGAGCTAGTGATGCCACGGGAGATCTTTACCCCGGAGGAGGTGGCCCAACTCATTTTTTATGTTCAGCGCCGCCTCCCCAGGACCATCATGGGAGGCCGCAAGATCAGTGCCGGGTACGGGGCCCGGGAGCGCCGGAAGCGGTGGGAGAAGGTGTGCCAGGCCATTTACCACCACTCTCGGGTCTGGCGCACCTACAACCAGGCCACCCACCGCTGGACGGATGTCCTGACCCGTGAGCGAGATCTGCTCGACCTCCTTGGCCTTGAGATCCCCGGGCTTGGTGAGTAGTAGTAGCTATGTATTTACTACTATGTTTTCTCCTGCTGTGTTATTATATTGCAAATTTTTGTTTTTTACCAAGAGCAATAATGCTGCTCATTACATTGTAGGTACATTTTATTTCAAAATCTTCTGTGCATTTCAGGTACACTGCTCTCCTTCTCAGTAGTGTTGCTACTATGCTTATTTGTTTTAGATTTTGTGTTCATTTCATTGGCCTGTGAAATTATGTATGAGTGTAGTTGAAAGAACTGCGCAATGCTACACACTAAGGTTCAGATTTTTAATTACCGGCGCATCCCTGCAAAGTTGCAGGGATGCGCCAGTAATTGTGCGTCACGCCACCATCACCCATGGTGCGCCGTATTACAATGCGGCGCGCCATGGGCCCAAAACGTCACCAAAGCGTTACGCATCTGTGCCGTAAAGGTGGCGCATTGCTGGAGTTGCGTCGCAACGATGGTGCAGCTCCATCAATTCTCTGGGGTGCCCTATCTCCCCAATGCTGCGTCAAGCCGTACGTCTGCTTCAAGCAGGCGCAGGGTTTGAGTCACGCATCATTGTCCTCAAAGTGACTGATTGAAATCTTGTAGATTTCCCTCAGCCACTTTTAGGATGCGTTCCTGCGCAGGAACGCCCTCCCTTGTGCCGGAACACCCCTATTGGCGCAGGGCTTTACAACGTGATGCATCTCCCAGATGCGTCACGTTGTTAATATACTCCGCACCATTGCGCCTCTTTTGTGCTGTCGCTGCGTCACAAAAGTCACGCAACAATGGAGCAAAAGAGCCGCAAGGGCCTTATAAATCAGCCCCTACAGACTCAAGTCCAGTCCTTCCTTTGTACACATGGCGATAAGAAGAAATAGTGGTGGTGGATTAATAGTTTGAGTATTTTAATGACTGGTGAATGTAGTAGGAAACTTTAGTGTTGTCGCTGATCTTCAATCACGATGGACTTTGGCTGTCACTTTGCGTGCTGCGGACTGCTGCCTGCCAATCCTAGGCAAACCTTTTTAGTACTTTGTTTAGTGAGTTACATAGGGTAGTTTCCAATTCGACGGTCGGCAAATCAAGCAATACTAAAGTAATGACGTAGTCGACCACATGTGATTGGTCAATAATATATCCCGTGGAGTCGTTCCCTATTTGCTATTTCGCAAAAATATTTTGTTACTTTGTTAGTTCTTTTTTAAATGTTTGATTTGGTTGAGAAATAAATATCATCCATGTTTTCTGTTTTTCTTTCTTTCATGTTGTACATCAGCTTCCCCCAGGGGCAAGAGGAGGACACAGGAGGAGGAGGAGGAGGGTGCTGTTGTCGATGCAGGCCAGGACCGGGCAGTCGAGGGCTCCTTTGCTGGCCCCAGTAAGTTTTAATTTTAATATAGAGTACTTATTTTTTCCTAGCGTTCCTCATTCGATTTTTTCTAAATCGTCTTTGATCTTCTTGTAGACAGGATCTAAATTCTTATCCCTATGACTCCGTGTGGTATTACTAGATTATTCTTATTAGTCTGTCTGTGTAGCTAACTAAGATTGCACATTTGGCATTTCCATTGGACTCCCATTCTAGTCAGCAATAGCTCTATGCACTGAGTGTAGTCCTCTGGGATTGTCCATAATGTCTTTTCAAGTATTCTAAATGTTTATGCTTTGACCATTGCCAACAATAAAAAGGTGAATGACCACCACCAAGAAATAATAAGATCCTACTTTACTTTTGGTTTGGATAGGACAATCCATTCTACTACTGTTGCAGGGACAAATCTGCACAAACAGAACTATGGACACTAAATAATGCATCGCTTAGCTTATCAATTATAATAGGTGCTGTAACTGTTAGACTTTCCACATACCTCAGTGATAACAGACTTTGTAGTTGAACCCCCAATCTCCTTACTGACTAGATAGTGTGGCAGAGTCATTTAGCTCCCAAAGTCACCGATGGCAGAGGCACGGACTCATGCTTGCAAAAATTCGAAAACCTTTAGCTCATCCACTCTAGTCTGGAGGACCAAAAACCACAGAGTCTATTTAAGTTTAAAAGCTTTATTAAAAGTAAACACATTTATTAAATTCAAGTTTGTCATAAAAGTGAACGTGTAACTGAAAATGGAAAAGTGCTTAGTGCTGACGATTAATTGGACACATTTCTTGTGGTCGAGCCGAGCTCTCACCTGGTTTGAACTTGATCCTGCTCGTGTTCTTAGAAGTCAAGGTTCTGTCTGTTAGGAGAAAAAGTGGTGCGTGTTAAAAAGTAAAAAGCAAACATTCATCAGTTGTGCCAAAAAGTGCAGCAAGACAACAGCCTTCCCTGGAAAAAGGGACATTTTTACTCTAGAGTACACAGTCAAAAATTATTAAATTGTACACTTTTTTTCACATTTCTTTCTTCCTCCTAGACCAAATATTATATAGTAGTGAGTGGTGTATTCTAACATTATTAAATGTACTTTGTAGGTGGAACATCTGGAGACGGGGCCAGCGCGGAGGTGGTGGCATTGGACGAGGAGGACAACTCTGGGGAGGAGGCGGTGCAAGTGCCGGAAAAGGACATGCCTGTGAGGGTTCACACGGTGGTGGCGGGCAGAGGTAAGCTATACATTCCTTAGTCATTGAGATTGAAGACTGCAGAGTGTGCTTTCTGCACGGGTGTATTATAAAAAAAAGCAGGTAGTAGCCTCCTCTAAATGTACTTCGACTTAGCTGTGAAGTTTTTGGCGAGAAGAATCCCAATCAGATCTGAGGTGAACTTGATGGATGGGATGAACGAAAAGCGAAAGAAGGGTGTAAGTAAGTGTGGAAGCACGAGAAATGTAATGATGACTGGCAAAGAAGAATGATATGTGTTTGCTTGGTCCCCGAGGTGGCTGGGAAGGTAAGAAAATGGTATGGTGCATGGCTGGGTGAATGATGAAGCAAGGATGGGTGGAAGGAGAACAGCCTGGGTGGGTGAGACAGAAACTGTATGTGTGCAATATACTTTGAATGGATGGATGCCTGGATCATTCATGGTACTATCTGACTCTTAGATAGCATATGTGAATCTAGAGAGAGTAGACGGTCACTGGATGAACTAAGTGTTACTTTGAAGAGCATGTAACACCGCACCCGCACGTCCGTTCCAGTGTAGGAAAGGCAAGGAAAAGAAGTTGTAACGTTGTCCAAAGACTACCATGAATAGTAGCAGTAGTTTGTATTGCAACTGCAAGCACAGCATATATCCAGTTATTATGGTGGGCACTCCCTACCTCCCTTAATAACTTTAGTTTAGTAGTAGTACGTCATTCATGTGTGGGGGTATCACTGTTCACTCAATAATAAGCAAAGCACCTAAAGTCATCCCATATGTCATCAAATACATCCCATGTGAAGTGATAGATAATCAGATAATTTAGCTTCTTCATTTTCCTTTTCTAATACTCATTTGCACTGTAGGGTGAAAGCTAAATTAATTAAGCAGTAGCCCTTTTAACAGAGTATTCTCAGTGCCACCCGTAATAGAAAAGTAAGAGCTTCACCACTTGCATGTACTGGACCGGTACAGTAACGCAAGTCTGTCTCACTCACCATGGTGTGCGTCTGTTTTTCTCGGGTGCAAGTTCACTGCGCTGGCATTATGCCGGCTTGCATAAGATAACGTACCAATTTTCCTAAACAAGAGAGAAGAAGAAGAATAAGAGTGGTGTACTGTCATAGTCGACTGTAATAGAAGTCCATAGTGCTCGTAGAATTTGTTCCTTAAACTCCCACTAATGTTAGAGCAAGGATGAAGAAGTCGGAGGTTACATAGATACTGTCCTCAATAGTTATGCACTGTGCTTTCAATTTGCTACTTGTACTGTGACAACTTTCTGCTCAATCATTTTGTGTTAATCTTAAGGAGCATTGGTTACAGACTATGTCTTTCTTTTTTCATGTAGTTGCTCCTTCCAAATCCAAGACACCATCAAGGAGGAAGGAGCTGGCTCGAATGGCCCGGCAACGGAGGCTGGATGCCACTGTTGCTGAATATCGGCGGCTGGTGGCCCTGGAGGAGGAGGAGACGCAGTCTGGAACAACAACAACGTCCACTGGGACAGCTGCCTCCTCCTCCGTGCGGGCTGCCAGCCAGCGCAGTGCTCCAGCGGTACGGAGCCGGGCTACCAAAGCCAAACGCCACCGCCCAGCAGCAAAGAAAGCAGCTGCCCCTCACAGGATTTGCAAGGCACACCGGCGCCGCTTATCCCTCAGACTGTCCTACCTGGAGCAGGAGGTCCATAATTATAAGAACGTGGTGGAGGGCCTCCGCTTCGAACTTGCCACCCTCCGCAAGGAGCATGATGCCCTGGCTGCTAATTCCAACAGCACCCTGCCATAGTGTCCCTTGCCCCTTTTTTAGAGACTTTTGGGGGGTGGGAATTGGGAGTTGTGATTTTTGGGGACTTTTGAAGGACAATCGTTGGGGTTAGGGAGGGTCTTGCGGGAGATTCTTTTGTTAGGGCTATAAAAATATACTTTTTGAAACTTTATCTGACCATACCTGTTTTTTACTGCTTTTGAGTCTGGTGGGTGGGGGTTTAACATAACAGTAAGTTTGTTTTCCTGAATAGTCCTAGGACTTTAGTAGTACTACCGTCAATCAAATCTCTCGTCTCTCCTAATACTCCATTATACTACCTCCAACCAAACGCCTATCTTACCTGTAATTTCTGTTTGCAAGTAGGGCTAGGCCCAGGGCTGGCTCCACGGGAAACAGCAAATAAGGTTGGCAATCCTGGGCGGATAAAATTTCCTCATAGCGGTGGTACTAGTGGTGTGACACAGTGGCAGTTGCTTGCCTATGAAAAAAAGAAAATGAAATCTGGTTTGTCCTCCTGAGCAATACAAAGGTACAATACAGAATATAGCAGGTGACAGAAGTACACTAGAACAGTGCCACGTTGTAGCCTAACAAATGTTAAAGTATAACTAATTCGGTTGAAGTTCTTTGACATTAGCCATGGGTCTTTGTCAAGCAGAGTAAGAATATATCCTCGGATTTCTTCACCAGCCTGTTGCTATCACCTTATCCTCCCCAGCAAGTGTGTGGATTTATTGCTGTAATTTAGTCACACATCAATCAAAACCACACAGCCCGGGGGAAGAGGGTTAGGGTTTGAAAAATGGATGGGTACGGGGGTTTTTGGGAAAGGTTTTGGGAGACAAGAAAAAGTAGCACAGCATGGACGAACAATTGTGAACATAAACAAATCTTTGGGTACAAACCTATCCATCAATCTTTGAAAGTGCATACACTACTGTAACTGCATGCATGTCAGTTAAAAGTAAGTAGTACTTTCGACAACTGTGGAAGAAAGAATGCGACAGTACAGGGCGTGGGTGGAAATATTGATAACTATATTCAACATAAGGTCTCTGTAGCCAGATACCTGAGAGCCTTGCTGGTCACTATAAATCCATTCACAACAACACTCAATGGGGTTGGTCTGGAAGGTGTCAGGTTTACTCCCCGTGATCCAGTCGATGCAAATATGGTTCCACCTCCAAATGTCACCAACACCCAGAAGTGTAAACACAGGGTGTTCGAGGCATTAGGCGGGGGAGAAAAATAACAAACTAAAATAAAAAATGTGGGATGGGTAAAGGTAGGGTCAGCAGGGAAAGGATACCTGTAACAGAAGACAAGACAGGCATCAGTGAAGTGCTGTCCTAACATACAAGGGTACTCTCATATAGTCTCACTAAATAGTCTGCAAGTCTCCCGCCTACTCATGGGAAATGTAGTTTCATAGTACGGTAGGCGCTTAGGGGCTGCGTAACCTGACAGAAGGTATAGTAGATAGAAAAGGAGAAATTGCTTTTTTTCTAGGTGTCCCCTCACTCACCAGGGTTGCCCCTTGGTGACATGCTTCATCATTGGGGCCATCCCAGTCCTCTACGGCCTGGGGCGTGCTGCGACTTGCGAATTACGTAGGAGCACTTACAAATGACTATGTGTGGTGCAGATGTGATAGTGGAGTGGACTAAGTGATGTGTTAAGGGATCAATGTAGAAGCAGAGAGAGAGCCAAGAAATGCAGTCACAGTCAGAGAAAAAGGCAAGGGATACTGTATCTATGTGGTTGTAGTGGTCCTGTTGGAAGTGGTAAGTAAGTTGCCCGCAGAAAAAAAATCCTCCTATTAGCGGCATTCCTCCATTGCAGCCGACGCTTCGTCCATCGATGTTGGTCACCAGAAGACACCCTGTCCACTGCCTGCCTGATGCTGAATTGTGGCTCGCTACTGTGAAGCCTGACTCCATCCTTTTTTCCCCATTGCAGAGACTGAAACCCGGCCTGTAATTATTCAACGAAAAACAGGAAGTGATATAATATTACAACACCACTGATAAATAAATATAAGGTATGTAGGCTGTGGAGTGCAAAAAGTGACAATTTGTTTTTCCTAGTAGACAGTACAATGTTTTCGAAAGTGCGTACTCTGAGTCACCTTTTGAAGGATAAATAAGTATGGGCAAATTAATGTATCGGATCTTGCCCCTCAAAACAAGGCCTAGCAGAAAACTGGTGACAAAACTTACTTTGAAAGTAAAAGTAGGCCGAAGTACCCTAATTACCCATTACCCACCGTGGATTGCATTCAAACCACTTGCAAGCAACCAAGCAAAAGTAGCCATAGCCAGCATCGCTCCAAGACTCGAAATCCCCCCCACTCAAACACATGCAATAGAAATACTGCTAACCCTAACGAACCCTAAGTTAAGAATAGTGGCAAAGGCTTTCTTTAACTATGCCAAATCCCCCCTTTCCCACCATGGATTTTCTTTAAATGACTTGCAACCAAAATTACACATTCTCACGAGTGCTCTAAGACCCCAGAACTCAGTTTGAAAAATCTAGAACACCCCGAAACACATGCAATCCTGCTGCTAGGGCTAACCCTAACGAACCCTAAGTTACAAAAAGTGCCAAAACTAAAGGCTTTTCCGCGCGGATTTTGTCCCAACCACTTCTACCCGGTATTAGACCTTCCCAGGAATGCCCCAAGACCCGGCAACCCACCCGCCAAGAAGCGTAACACCCCCAAACAGGCCAAAAGCAAAATCTCATACTTGCAATATTTCTGGGCCTTCGGTCCAAACGCGCTGCGTAGCTAGGCCATAAGTCGGGGTTGGCACGACGGATTTCCTGAAAAGCAAATGCAATCAAGATTAGAGTGTCCCAGCAGTGCTCCCAGACCACGAAACTCACCCGCAAACAGACGGAACCCCCCCTAAGAGCACCTCAAAGGCAAGCAAGTCATCAAAAACACAAAAAAAATTCCGCCTGGGATTTGGTCCAAAACACTTTTATCCGGTATTAGAGCTTCCCAGCAATGGCCCCAGAGCCGTCAACCCAGGAGAAAACGAGTAGAAGACCCCCAAACAGCCAAAGAGCAAAAGTACAAAAATGGGGACTTAGTCACTTTTTCACAAATTTCCCAAATCACTCTGCGCGCGCTCTGCAGCTAGGCCCTAAGTCCCCTCTGCCACCATGGATTTGCTTCAAACCTCTTGCAAAGTAAAGTATATATAGCCAGCAGTGCTCCCAGACCACGAAACTCACCCACAAACACCAGGAAGCCCCCCAAACAGGCCCCCTAAAACGCTACATAGAGCAAAATGTCAGAAATAGCCAAAAAAAAAATCGGCCTGGATTTTGTCCCAACCACTTCTACCCGGTATTAGACCTTCCCAGGAATGCCCCAAGACCCGGCAACCCACCCGCCAAGAAGCGTAACACCCCCAAACAGGCCAAAAGCAAAATCTCATACTTGCAATATTTCTGGGCCTTCGGTCCAAACGCGCTGCTTAGCTAGGCCATAAGTCGGGGTTGGCACGACGGATTTCCTGAAAAGCAAATGCAATCAAGATTAGAGTGTCCCAGCAGTGCTCCCAGACCACGAAACTCACACACAAACACCAGGAAGCCCCCCAAACAGGCCCCCGAAAACGCTACATAGAGCAAAATGTCAGAAATAGCCAAAAAAAAAATCGGCCTGGATTTTGTCCCAACCACTTCTACCCGGTATTAGACCTTCCCAGGAATGCCCCAAGACCCGGCAACCCACCCGCCAAGAAGCGTAACACCCCCAAACAGGCCAAAAGCAAAATCTCATACTTGCAATATTTCTGGGCCTTCGGTCCAAACGCGCTGCGTAGCTAGGCCATAAGTCGGGGTTGGCACGACGGATTTCCTGAAAAGCAAATGCAATCAAGATTAGAGTGTCCCAGCAGTGCTCCCAGACCACGAAACTCACCCACAAACACCAGGAAGCCCCCCAAACAGGCCCCCGAAAACGCTACATAGAGCAAAATGTCAGAAATAGCCAAAAAAAAAATCGGCCTGGATTTTGTCCCAACCACTTCTACCCGGTATTAGACCTTCCCAGGAATGCCCCAAGACCCGGCAACCCACCCGCCAAGAAGCGTAACACCCCCAAACAGGCCAAAAGCAAAATCTCATACTTGCAATATTTCTGGGCCTTCGGTCCAAACCCGCTGCTTAGCTAGGCCATAATTCGGGGTTGGCACGACGGATTTCCTGAAAAGCAAATGCAATCAAGATTAGAGTGTCCCAGCAGTGCTCCCAGACCACGAAACTCACCCACAAACACCAGGAAGCCCCCCAAACAGGCCCCCGAAAACGCTACATAGAGCAAAATGTCAGAAATAGCCAAAAAAAAAATCGGCCTGGATTTTGTCCCAACCACTTCTACCCGGTATTAGACCTTCCCAGGAATGCCCCAAGACCCGGCAACCCACCCGCCAAGAAGCGTAACACCCCCAAACAGGCCAAAAGCAAAATCTCATACTTGCAATATTTCTGGGCCTTCGGTCCAAACGCGCTGCGTAGCTAGGCCATAAGTCGGGGTTGGCACGACGGATTTCCTGAAAAGCAAATGCAATCAAGATTAGAGTGTCCCAGCAATGCTCTCAGACCACGAAACTCACCCACAAACAGACGGAACCCCCCCTAAGAGCACCTCAAAGGCAAGCAAGTCATCAAAAACACAAAAAAATTTCCGCCTCGGATTTGGTCCAAACCACTTTTAGTGCTTCCCAGCAATGGCCCCAGACCCGTCAACTCACCTGCAAAGAGGTAGAACAACACCCCCACAAGTGCTGAGTCTTTCTTCATTGGGCGTAAACCAGCCCTCTGCTTTGATGGAAATAGGAGTCTGGAGGAGGAGGATAGAGGAGCATGTTCTTCTGAACTTGTGAACCTGAGGAATGCAGACTGCGGCACCTTCAAATAAATTAGCAAACAAGTGAAGACAGTTCTGCTGATGGGCTTGTTTTTGTGATTATCTGATTAAAGTTTGAATTATATTAACTGTGCACAACAAAGAAAGACAGACACACAGGAATAAAAGTGAATAAGGATGAAAAAGAAAGTTATTGATTCGTTGTCTCATTTTCAGGGCTCGAAGTCGGTATCACGGTCCAGGAATAAGAATAAGGCTTCGTCATCATACTCTGCGAATTCAGCCAGGGTGAGGTCAGTGCCACCTGACAGAGTAGAAATTCCCTCATCTATGTTGCTGCCGGCCACCTCCTCTTCATCCGGCACGCTCTCTCGTACTCTTATATCTGGTGGTATGAGGTGCTGATTCATCTTGATCATTGTTAACCTCTCCACATTTTTGGGCGAGAGGCGGCTCCGTTTGGGAGTTACAATCCCACCAGCCGCACTGAAAACCCGTTCAGAAGACACACTTGCGAGTGGGCAAGACAAGTAGTTTATAGCCAGGTTGGTGAGCTGTGGCCACAATTCTTTTTTCCCATGCCAATACGCCAATGGGTCAGAATTAACATAGACCTCTGTGGAGTCATTCAGATAGTCCTTCACCATCGACTCAAGGTCCTCCTCCAAGGTTCCTCCACTTTGCGTAGCTCTTGCTGTGCCTCTGACCTTTTGAGAACCAAACCCACGCAGAGCTAGCCAATCCTCTTCAGCCTCCAATGTTTCTGTTGTCTTTCGTGCAGATGATCCGGTTGCCGGTGTCTTTAACGGCTGAGAGGTCACTTGTGCCACAGCCACAGGTGCAGAAGTGGATTGTTTTGACTGGGGATGGCCTGCTGATGTACTGCCATTTCCTTCAATTTCCAGCCGTTCTGTTTCAAACTTCTTGGCTGACAAGGCTAGCCAACGTTTGTACTTTGTAACATCTTCATCACCAAAAGGAAAGAATGCTCTGCCTGCCAGCGCCTTTTTGTAGCGTGGATCCAGAATAGTAGCACAAATGTAATGCTGTTCTGAGTGGATCTTTTTAAGACGTTCATCACCTTGTAGGAGCTCTAATAATTGCTCAGCCAGAAGCAAAGAGTCTTTCTTTTTGTCATCTTTTCGAAACACAGAACACACCTCCTTCAGTTGGTCCTCCAGCATGTACAACAATGGGATAGCTTTTCCCAAATTAGAGTCCTCCTTGCTGACTGCACGCGTGAAGACCTCAAAAGGACGAAGCATGCGTGTTAGGCTTTCAACTATGTTCCATTGCGGCCCACCCATCCTCAGCTCCTCTATACCCTCTTTCAAGAAATATTGATCGAGTTGCGTATACTGCTCATACAGACGCTCAAGCATGTAGAAGGTTGAGTTCCAACGTGTTACCACCTCCTGGATGAGTGCTTTCACTGGCATTTGACATTGATATAGCATGCTCCTCAGCTGCTTCCGGGCCTTAAAAGAATGCCTGAAATGCTTGCAAATTTTTCGGCAGTTCTCCAATACACTGTACGCTGCACTGCGTTTATTACCCAAGAATTTTTGGACAACCAGGTTTATACAGTGCGCCAAACACGGCACTCTGAAATAGTAACCGTCCCTCATGGCCTTAACTATATTGGAGCCATTGTCCGTGGAAACATAACCAACCTTGCGTTTTAGTGGGGACAGACAGTTAAGGACCTTTGTGTTAAAGACATCCAAAATGTTTTCTGCTGTGTGACGTTTCTCCAAACCAAACATGGCTAGTGTTGCATGTTTCCGAGCACCTTTAAAAACAATGTTAGTGTCAACACCTGAGTTTAGCTTTGCTTTAGCCCCTGAAAAAGAGACCCAGTGTGCAGTGATGCACATGTAATCAGCGCCTGCGCCACTGGTCCACATGTCTGTTGTCAGATGTATAGTGTGAACAGCACTCTTCTGCAAAGCTGCCCCAATCACCTTCAGAACATCTTCATGTAGTGCTGGAACCGCAACTCGGGCAAAATGGAACCGGCTAGGAACCTTCCATTTAGGGCAGAGCGCTGTCACTAATTCTAGAAAACCAACCCCTTCTACAAAAGAAAAAGGGAGAAGGTCCAGAGCTAGCATTTTAGCCAGCTTAGTGTTATACAGACGGGTCATTGGGTGGTTGCGTTCATATTGCGCTTCTGTAAACAACATCTTTTTAATGTTGCCCTGGACCAATGATTTACGGGATGATGATGATCTCTTCGACCCAGTTACGCTCGCTGATGAACTTTTCCGCATTGATGTCTCACTCTCTCCCACACTCTTAGTGTGGCTCCCATGGGGTGTGCTGCTGACATGGGAACTGGGTGTAAGTGAAGTGTTTGAATCGTCTTCTTCTACCTCCTCGTCATCAGCAGATGACAAATCAACGTTTTCATTACGTGCAATTCCGGCTTTCTTGACCGCCTCTAGGTGCGGAAACCATTCGACAGCGTGCCTTCTCTCAAGATGACCTCTCTGGCCTCCGGTACCATAGTTAGAACCAAGCTTACCACGACTAAATCGAAGCTTACAAAGGCTACAAATGGCTACGTTTTCCTTTTTTGGGCAAACACTAAAGAAGTCCCAAACTGGAGACTTGAAATGTCTTCGGGGGCCGGAGGAGGCGGCGATACTGGTGGTGGTGGTCCTGCTGCTAATGACAGATGAAGTGGAGGATGTGGATTGCCAAACTTCAGTACGTTTTGCACTTTCACCACCACGAATTGAGGTCGAGGACGAGGTGGGTACCTTCTTGCGAAGAAATATGGAAGCGGTAGGTTTTGGTGTACTACTTAACTCCAAATCTAATGATTCCATTTCCATTGCCTCCTCGCCGACATCATCATCACGCTCAGCAGCTTCTCGGGATAGGGTCAAAATGTCTCTTTGCTGCATGCCCGGTGGGGCTGCAGTGACCTTTGTGATGACTGGCTCGTCGTCATCGTGAGAGGCTTCATCACCAGCAGTATCTGTCACTTCTTGTTGAGCCTCATCACACTCCATAGGTTTGAGTTTTTGGACGACCTTCCTTTTACGCTTAGGTGCCGGTGTCAGATCATGGTGTGCCTCTGCCTCACTGTCAGACCGCAGTTGTGGTTCCCAAGACAGATCACTTGCACCAGAACGAGGTGGGCTTGAAGAAGATGTAGACACCCCCCTTGATCTTTTCCTTGCTAGGGATGTGGAAGACAATGAATGATCATCAGGAGGAGTGGCTTCCAATGATACCTCAGCTTCAATGTCGATTTCCAAATGTGCCCCTACTTCGGGAGGAACAACTATTGTGGGCACTTGTGAACCTCCATGCACCTTTGCTTGCGCATCTCCTTTTGCTGCCTCTCCTTCCACATGTACTTGGGCGTGTACTTGCACATGGTGTTGTTGCGGCTGTGGTTGTTCAACACTTGTCAGATGAGTTACAACAACCTGTGTTGATTCAGGGACATTGCTGCTACTTTCTTGCGATGAGCCAACATCACTGGTCGATGGTGATTGGAGAAGTACACTGACTGCCTCTGAAGCACTCAAGGGCTTTGACTTAAGTTGCCTTGGTGGTGGAGGCACTGAACCCAATGGAGCAGGGGTGCTGCTCTCAGGTTGGTCCCCAGCAGATCCTGCTGCTGCAGGCGTACTTTTTTTTTTGCTCCCAAAAAAAGTGGCGGGTGGCACACCAGCCTCCTTGGTAACTTGCTTCTTCTGCTCCTTACTAGCAACTTTCTTGCTAGAGGAGCTACGGAGAACTTTCTTTGGGGGCGGGGCCATCTTCTTCAGAGCAGGTCAGACAGCAGGCCGCAGTTGCACGAATTGTAGAGTTGTCTGAGGCCAGACGTGACGTCGCGTGACGTTATGCGGCACACACACACCGCTGCAGGACTTCTTCCTGGCACTGGTGGTTCTCTTGAGTCTTGTGCACCTAAAAAAAATGGAAGACAGAGGAACATCAGTTCAGTTATAGAGCACAAAAAAATCGAAAAACACTGCAAAATCAGCACAATCCCAATCCATCCATGCCCTCCATAATGTTTAAATTCAAGACAACCCACAGAAAGACTAGGCCCATGCAAGACTCACTACCCCTGGGCATAAATAAAGGTTGAAAAGTAGGCAAAATGGTTGGAGGCCTAACAACAAAGCCTGCATTCAAAATGGCCACTTGCCTGCCAGCACATGGCCAGTGCCTGTAGCTGCACTCAAAATGGCCACCAGCCACATGGCATGTCCCTCCCCATGAACACCCCCAAAAATCGAAAAACACTGCAAAATCAGCACAATCCCATTCAATCCATGGCCTCCATGATGTTTAAATTCAAGACAACCCACAGAAAGACTAGGCCCATGCTAGACTCAAATACCCCTGGTGAAAAGGCCACAAGTACAGGCCCAAAAATCGAAAAACACTGCAAAATCAGCACAATCCTATTCCATCCATGGCCTCCATGATGTTTAAATTCAAGACAGCCCACAGAAAGACTAGGCCCATGCTAGACTCAAATACCCCTGGTGAAAAGGCCACAAGTACAGGCCCAAAAATCGAAAAACACTGCAAAATCAGCACAATCCCATTCAATCCATGGCCTCCATGATGTTTAAATTCAAGACAACCCACAGAAATACTAGGCCCATGCAAGACTCACTACCCCTGGGCATAAATAAAGGTTGAAAAGTAGGCAAAATGGTTGGAGCCCTAACAACAAAGCCTGCATTCAAAATGGCCACTTGCCTGCCAGCACATGGCCAGTGCCTGTAGCTGCACTCAAAATGGCCACCAGCCACATGGCATGTCCCTCCCCATGAACACCCCCAAAAATCGAAAAACACTGCAAAATCAGCACAATCCCATTCAATCCATGGCCTCCATGATGTTTAAATTCAAGACAACCCACAGAAAGACTAGGCCCATGCTAGACTCAAATACCCCTGGTGAAAAGGCCACAAGTACAGGCCCAAAAATCGAAAAACACTGCAAAATCAGCACAATCCTATTCCATCCATGGCCTCCATGATGTTTAAATTCAAGACAGCCCACAGAAAGACTAGGCCCATGCTAGACTCAAATACCCCTGGTGAAAAGGCCACAAGTACAGGCCCAAAAATCGAAAAACACTGCAAAATCAGCACAATCCCATTCAATCCATGGCCTCCATGATGTTTAAATTCAAGACAACCCACAGAAATACTAGGCCCATGCAAGACTCACTACCCCTGGGCATAAATAAAGGTTGAAAAGTAGGCAAAATGGTTGGAGGCCTAACAACAAAGCCTGCATTCAAAATGGCCACTTGCCTGCCAGCACATGGCCAGTGCCTGTAGCTGCACTCAAAATGGCCACCAGCCACATGGCATGTCCCTCCCCATGAACACCCCCAAAAATCGAAAAACACTGCAAAATCAGCACAATCCCATTCAATCCATGGCCTCCATGATGTTTAAATTCAAGACAACCCACAGAAAGACTAGGCCCATGCTAGACTCAAATACCCCTGGTGAAAAGGCCACAAGTACAGGCCCAAAAATCGAAAAACACTGCAAAATCAGCACAATCCTATTCCATCCATGGCCTCCATGATGTTTAAATTCAAGACAGCCCACAGAAAGACTAGGCCCATGCTAGACTCAAATACCCCTGGTGAAAAGGCCACAAGTACAGGCCCAAAAATCGAAAAACACTGCAAAATCAGCACAATCCCATTCAATCCATGGCCTCCATGATGTTTAAATTCAAGACAACCCACAGAAATACTAGGCCCATGCAAGACTCACTACCCCTGGGCATAAATAAAGGTTGAAAAGTAGGCAAAATGGTTGGAGGCCTAACAACAAAGCCTGCATTCAAAATGGCCACTTGCCTGCCAGCACATGGCCAGTGCCTGTAGCTGCACTCAAAATGGCCACCAGCCACATGGCATGTCCCTCCCCATGAACACCCCCAAAAATCGAAAAACACTGCAAAATCAGCACAATCCCATTCAATCCATGGCCTCCATGATGTTTAAATTCAAGACAACCCACAGAAAGACTAGGCCCATGCTAGACTCAAATACCCCTGGTGAAAAGGCCACAAGTACAGGCCCAAAAATCGAAAAACACTGCAAAATCAGCACAATCCTATTCCATCCATGGCCTCCATGATGTTTAAATTCAAGACAGCCCACAGAAAGACTAGGCCCATGCTAGACTCAAATACCCCTGGTGAAAAGGCCACAAGTACAGGCCCAAAAATCGAAAAACACTGCAAAATCAGCACAATCCCATTCAATCCATGGCCTCCATGATGTTTAAATTCAAGACAACCCACAGAAATACTAGGCCCATGCAAGACTCACTACCCCTGGGCATAAATAAAGGTTGAAAAGTAGGCAAAATGGTTGGAGGCCTAACAACAAAGCCTGCATTCAAAATGGCCACTTGCCTGCCAGCACATGGCCAGTGCCTGTAGCTGCACTCAAAATGGCCACCAGCCACATGGCATGTCCCTCCCCATGAACACCCCCAAAAATCGAAAAACACTGCAAAATCAGCACAATCCCATTCAATCCATGGCCTCCATGATGTTTAAATTCAAGACAACCCACAGAAAGACTAGGCCCATGCTAGACTCAAATACCCCTGGTGAAAAGGCCACAAGTACAGGCCCAAAAATCGAAAAACACTGCAAAATCAGCACAATCCTATTCCATCCATGGCCTCCATGATGTTTAAATTCAAGACAGCCCACAGAAAGACTAGGCCCATGCTAGACTCAAATACCCCTGGTGAAAAGGCCACAAGTACAGGCCCAAAAATCGAAAAACACTGCAAAATCAGCACAATCCCATTCAATCCATGGCCTCCATGATGTTTAAATTCAAGACAACCCACAGAAATACTAGGCCCATGCAAGACTCACTACCCCTGGGCATAAATAAAGGTTGAAAAGTAGGCAAAATGGTTGGAGGCCTAACAACAAAGCCTGCATTCAAAATGGCCACTTGCCTGCCAGCACATGGCCAGTGCCTGTAGCTGCACTCAAAATGGCCACCAGCCACATGGCATGTCCCTCCCCATGAACACCCCCAAAAATCGAAAAACACTGCAAAATCAGCACAATCCCATTCCATCCATGGCCTCCATGATGTTTAAATTCAAGACAGCCCACAGAAAGACTAGGCCCATGCTAGACTCAAATACCCCTGGTGAAAAGGCCACAAGTACAGGCCCAAAAATCGAAAAACACTGCAAAATCAGCACAATCCCATTCCATCCATGGCCTCCATGATGTTTAAATTCAAGACAGCCCACAGAAAGACTAGGCCCATGCACCACTCACTACCCCTGGTCAAGGCCCCAACAACAGGTCAAAAATCGAAAAACACAAAATTTTACAAAAAAAAAAAATCGAAAAACACAGAAAAATCAGCACAATCCCAATTCATCTATGGCCTCCATGATGTTTAAGTTCAAGACAACCCACAGAAAGAATCAGTCCACCCACCACTGAGTACCCCTGGGCAAAAGGCCCCAAAACAGCCCAAAAATCGAAAATCCCAAAATTTTAGTTGCAGCAACTGTAATGCCCCAAACAAACTTACTTGTAAAATTTCTAATCCAACAGTGATCCAAACAAAGTCAAAAAGGCCTCAAATCCAAAGATCCAGCAGCATCCACAAAAAGTAATCCTTCCAGGTCCACATCCAAATGAAAAGTGACCAGGAGATGGACAAAGCACTGGGAGGAGCCTGCTGAACAGGAACAGGAAGTTGAAGACTATGGGGCACTTCCTTCCTCCCACCCCCCTGCCCCCTCCCCAAAATGGACTCCTCGCTAAAAAAGTGCAGGCAAATGTCAAACTAAGGAGTTATTCACATAAAAATCATCATTTCTAGAAGGTTTATGCTGCTTGCTGGTGGATTTCTTGTGCAGAATTGCAAATTTATATTTTCGCTCGCCGCATCTCAAATCTCGCAATTGCGAAGTACCGCGAGACGTGATCTCGCCGTACTCGCGTTGACAAACTCTCGCTGTGCAAGTTGGCAAGCCGCGATGACGTAATCGCGCTCGCCAAATTCCCGCGGGATCACACAGCAAGATCCAAAATGGCGCAGCACTCGCAAAATATCGAGAAAAACAACTCGGCAAACGATGATAAACGCCGCGCGCCGCAAAAATTGTATCACCAACGCCGCGCGCCGCCAAAAAAATCCGCTCTGTGCGAATTTGCGGATTTTGCGGGAAATCCGCAAATCTCGCGGATTGCGGATTTCCCGAAAATCCGCAAAATCCGCGAGCGGAACGGATTTTCCGCCCACGCTTAGCCCAGACCCAGCCCGCTCAGATTTCACAGGGAAGTGCAGCTAACCCCGACCGAAAGAACTGCTCATGTCAAACTGTGCGACGGCCAAGCCTGTCCCAAGGAGAATCCATGATAGGGTCAGGCCTCTTGCCGTCGGGGGTTAGCTGCACTTCCATGAGAAATCCCAGCAGACCGGGCCACCTTACGCTTCTTAGCGTAGTGTGCACTGTGTGCAGCAGGATCATGCCGCGCCCCTCCTTGGATACACATGAAGGTAAGTTAACCAGAGCCGTCCTGGAAACCCATCACTCTAGCAGCTCACTTTACAGATTGGTTCCAAGTTCCATGTCAGTGAGTGAGGCACTATTTTATATATTAAAAGAAGACCACAGAACTGGTAAACTCCGCTCCGGTGCTGAGTTTTTGCCACACTTCGCGTTCCAAGTGGAGTACTGAGTTGTAAAAACTCCTCAAACTCCGCTGGAGAAGTGGAGTTAACTTCCCACACTTACTGACAATACCCCAATCTTGCCAAAACTTACTAAACATTGACAGGAACAGGTTTCTGGTTCTAACAAAAATTTAGTAATGTTTAATTATGCTTCTTTAACAACCAAACTCTCTGATGTCTGTAAAATATACCAAGGTGGGAAATGATTTCCGGTTTGGTAGGCAGGAGTAGTGGTCCTTCATTGGAGCGGTTCCCTGAATTTTGTTTTCCAAACTAACTGTGGATATCCAGTTTATTTATGTGCTCTCCAACATTCTGCTGTTATTGCTTGCCCTTTCCCTCTCACCCCTTGTATTCCATTGTTCCTTGCCCACATCCCTCCATACCATCACACATTCTGTTGTTGTAGCTTGCCCTGTCATGCCTACCTCCTCCATTTCCATTGTTGCCCCCATCCCCACCTACTTCCGTTGTTGTTGTTTGCCCCTGTCCCTCTGACACACTTCTGCATTCTGTTGTGGCTTGCCCCCCCTTCCATCATTGTGTTGCTTGCCCTGCCCCTGGCGCCAGAAAAAAGTGCTTGATGTGGCCAATGCTGACTGCATCATAGTGATTTCTTTCGTAGCTTTCAGCCTTGTAAATGGGATCTGTTGGCTTTATCAATGCGTATTCTTTTATTGACAGTGTGTTAAGTCTTTAAGAAATAGAAAATTCTTTTGTCGACATTCTTGTTTTGTTTGGACTCAAGTGGGGGATATCAATTCAAGGCCAGTTTACTGCTGGCTACAAGGGAAGAACCATGCTCGGGTCATGCATGCTATAAACCTGAGATAACCTACACAGGACCATCATCATCGCCATACCTATCTTTGCTGCTATCTAGCCATTATCATGATAGCCATACCTAGCTTTGCTACTATCTAGTTTCCTCCCATGCATTCTGTTACATGTTAAATCAAGGACCTGTTCTTGCTTCCCTTGAAGCATACCAACTACTTCATTTCCAAACAAACCTTCATAGTAAATAAAAACCAAAAATCCTTAAAAAATGAAATTGGAAATTGTACATAACTTAAATTTCTGAAACTTTTCAACAACCTGAGTGCCCCATGGCGAGTTTGGTGCAACAGTGGCCCTTATGGGTTTGCTGCTCTGCCAGACTATGAGTTTCTTGGTGTTTGTGTACCTGCAACTACTGGATGTGGGAACACCAGGCCCAAATCCACACCCTGTAAAACCACTAGGATCAGGAGGCTGTGGCAGTGAGCAAAGCCTGAGCCCGGCCCCCAACGACCTACTGCCAAAGACCGGGGAGTATGCAACCCACCCCCAGGCCTGACATACCATGATCTACCCTCTCCCTCCCTCCCTACCCCCCACCATGCTACCCTTTGTGGCCCACCCGCTATGTTATGCTATCTGTACAGAGCAGGTGGTAAATGCCAGCAAATGCATCCCTGGATACTGGAATAATGATTGGAAAGAGACTGGGTTTTCTCAGGTACATGGTTATTTCACATTCCGGGGACAGATACTTATAATTGTCCGATTTTGGTCGAGCTTTTCACTATCATAAACGAGAAATACTCATAATGTGACCCTCTTTAAAACCCTTCTTAGTACAAGGCAATTGCCTTTTACAGTTAATTCAGCATCTTACTGACAAAAGACTCAGGGGCATATTACCAACAACTAGCGATAATTATCGCTACGTTGGCTTAGCTGCAATATTTTTAGCGCCGAGCTGCGGCGATTTTTATCGCTTGGGAACCTTGCTATTATCAAGGTTTATCTCCTAAGCGATAAAAATTGGCCGAAATGCATGAATATCGCTGAAAAGTCAGCAATATTCACGCATTACCGAGCTAATGCTCTTAGCCATGTTATCCACCTACCATTGGATAACATGGCTAAGAACTGCTCAGGGGCAGGTGTTAGCTTTTGGAGATATTCTATCTCCAATAGTTGGTAATAGGAGATAGCGATATTAGCGACTGTTTCCAGTCGCTAACATCTTGGCACGCCCACTTTGCATGTCATTAGTGATAAATATCACTGACATGCAAAGCAGGGCCCAAGATGGTCGCTATCTCCTACTAGCTGTCGCTAACTGGTGTTAGCGACAGCTAGGTAATAGGGAGATCATTTTATCTCCGCTTTTTTGGCTTTTAAAGCCAAAAAAGCGGAGATAAACTCCCTTGATAATATGCCCCTCAATTGCATGATTTTGCTATCCAGGGCTCTCCAACCTTTTCTGTCAGAAGAGCTACTTTATTTCAATGCAAATCATCCCGAGCTAACAATATTATTAGAGTTGAAATAGTGACCACACCGGCCAAGATTACGTTAGTGGTCGCCATGTGCATGACTACTGGTAGTGATCACCTCAGTACATCAGGTAGGATTGCCAGTAGTAATGTAAAAAAATTATGTATTTATTTCTAGGGTCTCAACATGAGTATTACAAAGCAACGACAGCCACAATGCCCCTGGCACCAGGGTTATGAAATTAAAATAAGTCTGCCCAACGTCAACATTTATTACTCAAATAGCTGCTTTAAATTTGTATTGAAAAATCGAGCCAGTTTTTTCAAAACATCAGCTAATGAGTTCTCAAAATAAACACATTTTTATTTCATATATACATTTTCAATACTGGTACATTTGTACTAATTAAATCAAGTAAAGGGTCTAAGGGGCATATTACCAAGGCGGGCGATATGTGATTATCGCCGCTTTAGCGGCCGTTTTCGGCCACTAAGCGGTGATAATTCTATCGCCCTATTAGCAAGCTTTCGCTAACAACAGTTAGCAACAGCTTGTAGGCGATAGCGAGCGGTTTGGGGCCCACTTTGCATGTCAGCTATATTTATCGCTAATGACATGCAAAGTGGGCGCACCCAACCTTTTAGCGACTGAAAGCAGTCGCTTATTAGCAAGGCAGGCTTAGCAATGGAAATATTTGCGCTAAGCGCGAATATGTCCAAAAACTAACGCCTGCTCAGACCAGTTCTTTTCCATTATATCCAATGGGAGTTGGATGTTATGGCTAAGTCCTCATTAGCGATAATGCGTGAATATTGCTGGATTACCAGCGATATTCACGCATTATGCGCTAACACCGGATATTATATCGCTTTAGAGATAAACGTTGCTAATAGCACGTTATCTCTGCGATAATATCTGGCGATGCTTGGCGTTAAAAAAATACTCACTAAGCCCATTTAGCAATAAATATTGCTAGTTGTTGGTAATATGCCTCTAATTTTGTAGGCTGGGCGGCACACAAGAGAGCTACTCAGAGGTAGGTGGAGAAACACCAGTAGCTCACAAGCTACTCCTTGGAGAAGCCTAGATGGATGATAATTGAAAATGAGCTCAATATACTTCAGCAAAATCAATTGTGACACAATCTAAGGTGGTCACACACGAACTAACTACCTAGTATCATGCAAAAGCCCAATTCAAAATGGCCACTGGATTCTGTTTTCATGACATCCCAACCCACTCTGCCTGAGCTTGAATCGACAGCAGTCTAGCATCGGTGACCAGAAAATGAGGACTAACACTTGTGTCCTGGGGCAAGACATTTCGGGGCTAATTTATGAGCCCTTGCGTCACTTTTACGCTGCTGATGCGTCACGTTTGGTGACGCACCAGCAGGGTTAAAATAGCACCATGTTGCGTCATATTTACAAAGTGACGCATCAATGTAGATGCGTCACTTTGTAAACCCCTGCGCAACATTATACCTGCGCCAGGTATAATGTATGCAGGGTAGGCGTTCTGACGCAAGTAAGCCTAGTAGAAGTGACGCAGTGAAATCTATGAGATTTCACTGCGTCACTTCTAGGACGCAAATGCGTCAATATCTTACACCTACCTCACAGCAGGCGTGAGACTGACACAGGCACATTTTCAAATGGGACTTGCCCATGTGAAATAACCCATTGATGGAGTTGCATCACTATCATGACACACTCCAGCAATGCGTCATTTATGCACCTACAGATACGTCAGAAATAATGACGTATCTGTAACTCCGTGCGACATGATGTGTCATACTGTAAATATGACGCATCCAGCATGTCGCAAGGAGGGCGCAATCAAAAGTGACGCATCGCTGTTTTCACGCAGCGATGCGTCAATTTTCATAAATGAGGCCCTTCTTTTCTACTGGGCGATGTGCAGAATGCCTCCACTATCCATATTCACATATTGGTAATCATTTATAGAATCAGTTGAAGGATCTAGATAGTCCATCAGTATGTGTGCGTGTGCGCCTACTCGGAGTGTGAAGCATGAAGCGATGGGAATGTCACTCACACTTCACCATGCAGCAAAGGGTACAGAGCAGGACAAACCAGTTAAATGGTTGCGGGGCATCAATAAATAAAACATCTTCCTGAAAAAGGGAGCAAAACGACCAACAAAACTTGTCACACGCACATGCCAACTAACGATTCATTTATGTATCTGTAATTCAGACATTCTTTTAAAATAATGTTAAAGAATGCTGACAATAATCTACACTTACCTGATTTCGGAAACAAAATATAAAAAAAGTTTTAAATGGGCAGCCGTTTCTCAACTTAAATTATATCAGTCTTTTTCTATGAAACTTTACCACTATACAGTAAATGTGTACCATAATTAATCATTTGCTTTTGATGATACAGGAATACAAGAGACAGAAACGGATAATGTCTACCGTTTCATAAGAAGTGTTAGAAAGTCTAAGTTGAAATTGTCACATTCTTTAACTCTTGGTTGAGAATAAAATGCAAGACTAAATAAATATATACAATTCTCTAAATCACTATCAGCTAACAAATAAGCACACATAATTTGTGTATGTGTTTATAACACTGCTCTGATATAGCCTCCAGAGCTAAATGTGTTTTCTATTGTTAGGTGCTAGCAAAAACAGGAAACCACCCTAGCCAAGAATGGGTCACAGTTAAGGGTTTTAGGGCATGTCTGTTTTTGTGCAATATTTGCATCGTGCAAAATATTATTTTGTACTTGAACATACATGTATAGACTGATTTACTGCTCTTGCCTTTTAACTGACTTTCCACAGATGTATATAAGTGTGTTTCCAGACTAATGTTAACTAGGCATCAATTAGAGCCTGGGAGCCATCTTATCCAAGATGGATGTCATTCTTGTTCTCCCCCTGCACTTTACCCTGCTAAACATTTCTACAGCACACATTCATTATTTTCATTGTTATTGTTTATGCTATTCTCGGTGAATCTTCCACAGCTCAGTCACAAAACTGTAACTGTCTCAAGGACTTTTCCCTAGTTCACTGTACCCTATTCATTCATATTATTCAGCGGTTTATTTATTTATTTATTTATTATAAAGTTTTGTATAGCGCGAACAAGACCCGTGGGTATCAGAGCGCTTAACATGAAATAAGAAAAGGAAACAAGGTTAACATATGTATAAGCAGTTAGCAAGCAATCGCAGTGAGGTAGATGACATATATATTCGTAGCACACGTGACGTTAGCATAAGTAAATATGCTATGATTAAATAATAACAAAACATGTATATATAACAAATATGAGGTAGCACGGTATAGGTTCATGTATGAGGTAGCACGGTATAAGTTCATGCAAGATGCTGTTCTCCTGTTCAATCAAATCTCCATTCCTATTGGCCTTTGGGTTGTTCCCATATCATAGGATACGTATTCCATTATAGTATTGACTATGCCTCCCATTTTGATGGCGTACTTGATCTGTACTAAGGCAGTATTATAGCAGATCCATGATCAGTGATCTTCGCTAAGTAATGTATCTATTCATCAGCAGGCTCTTCACTTCCCGTTTGAATGTTACCAGATTCTGGATCTTCCTGATGTTTGGAGGGAGTGAGTTCCATATTCTGGGGGCCGCTCCTGAGAACGCTCTGTCATAGGTTTTTTTCTTTCGGAAGAAGGCTGGTCGTAGTAGCAGCTCCCCAGCACTCCTAGATGGTCTGTTGCCACCGGACAGCTGAATTTTCTTTGCAAGATATCTTGGGGTGTTGTCGTGTAATGCTTTATGTGTGATACATGCTATCTTTATTTGGATTCTTGCTTCATATGGTAGCCAGTTTAATGCTTTCAGGTGCGGGGATATATGGTCATATTTCCTAGTTCCGGTGATAAGTCTTGCTGCAGCGTTAAGGCATGCTTTCAATGGTGCTGTGGACATTTTTGGTAATCCAGCCAAGGTGGTGCACCCATATTCAATCCTCGAGATAACTAAGGATTGGATTGCCAATTTGAGGTCTGACTCTGTGATGAATGGTTTCAATTTTCTTAGGTAGTTCAAGTGAAAGCGGGCACTTTTCGCCATTGAGTTAATGTGGGCTTTCATGTCTAGGTTCTCATCTAAGATGATTCCTAGACATTTGGCTGAGTTGACAAGGGTTGGGGTGCAGTTTAGCGCAGTCAAGACTTTCATCCATTCCATTATTTCTGTATTCCTCTTTGGTGGAGAGATTAGTAGGAACTCTGTTTTATGTGCATTCAGCTTCAGGTGGTTTGCCGTTAACCATTGAAGTGTCATTTTTAGTGTCTCATTCATTAATTCCAATTCTTTTATGGATCCGATCTTTACGTAAATTTGCGTGTCGTCAGCATACATGTGATAGGATATTTGAGATTTTTGGAGAGTTTCTGTGAGTGGCTCGACGTATAGGTTAAACAGATCTGGGGATAATGTCGATCCTTGAGGGACTCCAATTGTGGTAGGGCAAGGAAGGGAGATTGATTGGTTAACCAGGAAGCGCTGTGTTCTGTTCTGTAAAAAGGACTCGAACCATTTCAGCACTATTCCCGATATTCCAATCCCGTAGCCTGGTCAGTAATGCTTCATGATTTACCGTATCAAATGCCGATGACAAGTCAAGGAGGATCAGTAAGCATGCTTGATTTTGGTCAAGGGCCTGTAATGCGTCATCGGTAATGTGGAGAATCGCTGTTTCAGTGCTGTGCCCTGCTCTGAATCCTGATTGGCATTCATCTAGCAAGGAGAATTTGGTGATGTGTTGGCTCAATTGGTTCTGCACACATTTCTCGGTCAACTTGGCCAGTAAAGGGATGTTACTAGTTTCTTCTACCACTCTGGATGACATTAGCATAGAACTTACAGAATCATTATCCATGTAAAGGGAGAGTGCTTAGGTGCTAAGGCAATCTGACATTGGATATAGTTGTACTTCGATTTCCTAAAGAAATTACACTTTTACTCACACCACAGTGATTCTGCAGTTCTGTTAATTTAATATGTGAAAATAGTTTATAAAAATCCTTGATTTTGGGTGTGAGCCACATGACTTTCCTGAAGACTGTGATGCTGCTAGGGAGTCTGTACATTGATCTCTTGATGTTGCTCCCCGCTTGGAGTAAATCTTTGGACTTTGGACCTCTTGGTATTGCCCTATTCCCTGAGAGCCTTTATGACATTGACTATTTTGAATCTTGTAATAAAACCCATTAACTGTTTCACTCACCTAGAATTCAAGTATTGAGTGGGCCTTTTTGGTTAATTAAATGTATTTTCTAATTTTGAATGTGTAGGGAGATGCCTTAATTCAGGCACAAATTGCCTCATGAAATTGACATTTAACGCCATCCCAGTTTAATAGAATTGTGGGCGTTCTGATTGAGGTAAATTCTGAGGTGTCAAAATTGCACGGTTCATTGCCCTCACATCATGTCAAATTTCATACCTAAGATGGCACATCTGAGTATACTCCAGAAATCATCAGCATCTTTCCTTCACATATTTCTATTCTATAAGCACCAGGAGTCAAATGATAGGACCTCATTAAAGGACACAAATCACAAATGGGGGAAAGACACTGCAGGCATTCCACACCCCGCCAAAAACTAGCAAAATCATACTCTAGCCCACTCCTCAGCCAGATAAAGTAGAACTAAAGTTGCACTGAACATTATATAAGCCTGACAACTCAATCGTTTAGCAGCTCCAGAAACCCCAAATGCAAAGTCAACCAGATAAAGTAAATTGATGTTCTCAATAGAGTTTAAGTTGAGGACGCATAGACAGAGAATAATGTATACTGTATTGTACTCCTTATTACAAGTGAACTCTTACCCTGCATGCAAGTCACAATATGCCTGTGAGGTGACCCAGGATGGAAGGAGAGAAGCATACTTTCAAGCACAAAAATAGAGAGAGGAGGGTCCAAGAAAGAATGTTTATAGACCTGCAAGGGAAAGACTCCTCTAAAAAGTAACCAATTCACATAAACAAATCCTTGGGTCTGAACACTACAATACTAGAACCGTACAGTGATGGACTGTAGTCTCCCATAATGCCTAGATGGGAGGAATCCCTTTCAGGACGAATACCCTCACCCACCAAAGGTGGCATGCTTCATAATCTGGGTATCTCCTCTTAATGAGAAAACCTAGTCCCACTAAGGGCTACAACCTCTTCACTGAGAAGAGGGAGCTCAGGGATGTTTTGAAGGAAACTACCCCATGGAAAATATACTAAATCCCATCGATGAGAGATGCTCGATGAGTAGTAGTGAGGACGCAGCCCAAATTAAATCTAAGAAGTGAGGTAGTGAAGTTAAAACTGTCTCGCATGGAATAAAAAAACAATTTAATAACTTGTTCTTACTGACAGGATTAAAAAGACAGTGCAAGACGCAGTATAGACTTGAACTGCTCTTTGTTGAAAAAGGTCTACATGTTTCAGCCCTATTTAATCCCAAAGTAATCAGAACGTTCGTCAGGACCTAAGGAAGATTACTGCTGCCTATGAAAACAAGTGTAAATATAATGATGATATCAAAGCAGTTATCCCTTCAGTTTCAGTTTCTCAGATATTACTGGTTGTATCCAAATTTCTTGGGCAAGCAGCCACACCTCAACCTGCCAGTCACAGTTCAGTACTGAGAAGGGGTACCAACAGATAGCGCGGGCCTCCTTCCCTGAGCTGTTGCCAGCTTGAGGTGTGACATCTTTTTTACTCCAATACCTGTTTAGGTCGAGCCTAGTGTTCCAGCGCATGCGCAGTATTCAATATAGCATGGAAGCTTTGTGGAAGCTCCGCTCACTCTCCACCCATCATTTTCATTGACTTGTGTCTTAAATGCTGCCTTCCGATTGGTTGTAGGCTTGTTAGTCCCTCCTTATGATGGCCATGTCATCATTAGTGTCCTTCCATGGCTACTGGCCCCTTTACTGCACAGACTACTTCTTCCTGCGCCCCCCTACCGCAGTCTGATGCCTTCTCACACGCCCCCTCCCATGCTGTAGTGCTCACTGAGTTCCGCATACCCAGGGTGCAGTATCTATCAGGTACACGAGGCACGCACACCTCTTCCCCATATGCGCAAAGGGAGGCTGCTGCTTCTTTCAGACCACAGGAACACAGCAAAGGCTGGCTCTGGCTCGCCGGCTCTGAGGTAGGTGCTGCCATCTGGTCCCAGGTTAATGCAGTAGTCACCTCTCGCGGACATAGCTCACAGCCCGCTGTTGCAGCACTGCTTCTCCCGCAGCCGGTGATCACTGGCGCCCCTCTCTCGGGCCCTGGAGACTGGGCTGTGCTGGGGTGGGAGTTGCCGGTGGTGTGTGTAGAGGCTAAAGTAAGAGTGGGGAGACCCCAGAGTGAGGCTGCGGGAGCAGCAGCTAAGTACAAAGAAGGGGTGGTCCGAGTTTAGATAATTAGTTTACAAGTTATTCTGTATTACTCCATACAGATACACCACATATACATTTCGCTAAATGTAACTGAGCAAAATGAAAAATAAAGTATGCAATATTCAAAGTCAGATTGCATTTATTCTTGCAGTCGTGTACTCTTGTAAATTTTTTCTACATAGAATTTCTTTTGAATCATAAACTTTTGTTCAATGTAATTTTGAAGTCATTACATAAAAAGTGCTCTCAGAGAGAAAGGGAAGGGAAGTGAAGAGTTTGTGAGGGACTGGGTAAAGGTGGTGTGACATTTATAACATCACATTAAAATCAAATACGCCTTTACAATCAAGGTAGTATACATGTTCCCGAATTACATCACACATAGGTTAGGTAATATCATTTCGTTAGATCCTATGGTGTGTTAGGTTGGCATAGTCTACGTTTCGACCCCCATGTACGCTTAAGGGTTATTCTTGCCTCATGTTGGGGTCTTCGTCAGGACAAAAATAGAGAGCCTACAAGACAATATAAAGGCTAGCATTAGTTGTCTGTGTGGTGAGCTGTCTTCATTATATGGACTGGATGTAGGAATTACCTACATGAAAACAACGGTCGACGTCTGTGCCGTCGTTTCTTGGGCCTGTACGTGCTCCTCAGAGTTCTATAACAAATAAAATAAAGGGAGAAGTCTCAAAGGACGGTATTGGGAATGTAGCCATATAGCAATGGATTGTATGGAAGGCAGACTTACTTGGACAATGCTCCTATTGGGTGAGAATACAATATCTTGTTGCGTTTATTCTCAGTAGTCACTTTGTAAGTTCAGTGCACAACTTGCACCGTTCTAAAAAATCAACAAAGTAGTCATAGTGAGAGTCGGTATGGCCTTAGAACACACTATTGGTCAAAGCTGGGCTGTATTAAACAAAAGGGCTCAATGGCTTAAGATAACTGAATGGGTAAAATCTTCAATCACGCATTAAGGCGAGGTGGTACAATAGCAATCAAGATGTTAGGCATCTGGTCCTGTTCGCCTAGGACTGACCCGCTAGTTGGTACTTCTTACATTAAGGTGCTCGGGGTCGTTTGTTTGGTAAGTTATAAAAGGTTTCGTGTCTCAAATATATCTAGAGGCTACTATCGCTGTGGAATAGTCAGGGAAAGCATACACGGACTCGCGTGTACTTTCCTACCTGATCGGCGTAAGGCTACAGCCGTCAGTGCACGTCGCTCCCTCGGTCAATCTGGGGTTGCTCGCGGTGCCGCCGCTAGATGCTAAGTAAAAGGGGCTCAGCTCGTCAAGACCAATCCCCGGCCTGCTGCATATTACGCCGTGTCAGAGGTAGACGAGCAATCAAGGGGGCGTCTAGAAAGATGCCTACTACTGCTAAGGGATACTTTTTCGTCGAGTTTATTCGGTCAACACTATCAAAAGAACGGGTTGTTTCATGGTCAGTATGTTAGTATATACATTTGTGACAATGTTATCTCAAAACAATTCTGACTCAATGTCAGTAATTCTTACATATTCACGATGTTAAAAAGTATTCAACATGGCAATCTGTAATGTAACGTGGATGGTTAATGTCCTTCGGAGTGAGCCAGGACAGTGTCACCTTATCATATTATACATGTGATTAAACAAACATACAAATGGGAAGATATGGTTAATGTACTTGGAATTAGACAGTGAGCCTGGACGGTATTACTTTACAAAGACCTTCTGACAATACTATGCATGTGTATCAACAGATCATAAGTTGTACCTACAGGTGGGACGGTGTTGAAAAAGTTCCCTCCAGTATCCCTGCTTTGCATAGCCGCCTGTGAGGTGTGTGAAGTCATAACTATGAAACAGTGTGCTTACTCTGGGTCTAGTCCTGCCATTTGTGCGAAATTAGCATCTAGTTCATTGAGACCTCTGTTAATAGTCTTGAATTTGTGCATCCATTTACACTCCCTGATGTTTAGAATAGAGTTCAGATTGCCTCCTCGAGGTCCCAGGGTAATCTTTTCGAGTATTACCCATCTCATAGATTCTGGGGTGTGTTTCTTGTCCATGTAATGTTCTACAAGTGGTGGCCCTGCTGTTTGACAGCGGATCCTGCTGCAGTCTTGGAAGATTTGGTTTTTGACTTTTTGTTTAGTTTGCCCAATGTACATAAGTTCGCATGGAATAGAGAATGGCGTAAATTACTCCACTACTGTTACAATTTGTAAAGGACCTGAGGTCTACAGTCAGGTTGTTGTGAGTCACTTGCTTGGTCTCCCAACATGTTGGGCATGCTTTGCACGTTGTACATCTAAAATGGCCTACCACCTCTGGTAAGTTCCAGAGTCCTTGAATGGTCGGTGCCTGCGGTGTGTCCAGCAGTGAACGGACAACATGGTCCCTTATGCTTTTTGCCTTTCTGAAAGCAAGCATTGGTGGCTCAGGGGTGTCTATAATGTCTGCAACCAAGCCCCAATGCTTGTTGACTATTCTCTGCTCCTTGGCAGTCCGTGCAGCAGGCAGAGCTGGGCTGGGAGGGGTTGTACCTCCCCCTCTACTGGTGCCAAGACGGACTGCGGGCAAAGAGAGCCCGGCGCTTAGCAGGAGCCTGTGTGTGTCGTAGATGCCTGTGTATGCAGGTGTCTGCCTTAACTACACGTGCCTACAAGAGTTTGTGTGTGTGCGCAAGCACAT
Organism: Lissotriton vulgaris; assembly: GCF_964263255.1. Lineage (NCBI taxonomy): Eukaryota > Metazoa > Chordata > Amphibia > Caudata > Salamandridae > Lissotriton > Lissotriton vulgaris. The sequence continues at coordinate 573,563,338 of NC_141694.1, forward strand.
GCAATAGCATGAACGTTTACCTGTGTCCATGTATGTGAACGCGTGTTAACAGGTGGCCATCTCTGTCTTTGCGATATTAGTGCATTTGTTACAGAAAAACTGGAGCGTCACGCCACGTTACTTTTTAACACTTTTAGTTACGTTGCCTTACTGTAAATCACTTTCATTAAGATTCAAACTGGCTATTATCACTCAACTGGCTGATTACAAAATTTCATATTCAGAGCGGAGCGCCCTCAACAGTATTGACCCTGTGGCCCTGTGAACCACTCACAGCTTTATTGAGACATGCTGAACTACTGAAGTAGTGGCCGTGAGGATATGGGACAAAAGAATACAATGTGTATAAGACGACTATCGTCATCTGCTCCATTCACAAAATCCAAAGTGCTTCGGAGCTGCTCTGGACAGATGTGCAGCAGGTGGAGAAGATGTGAGATCTAGTAGCTAAGCTGAATATGAGAATTAAAATACCCCCTGTAATTAATCATTTGATTCAGTACATGCCCAAATTGTGTGATCCTGCGCAAATCAATGTATTTGCACCAGTGCCTCTTATTAAAGAAGGCAGAGGTAATGAGACCTTTGTGAAATGCTTCAGCAATTATTGGCCTGAGTGAAAGAGACTTATATTGTGAATGTGCTCACTGGATTGCCTTAAGCCAAATGAACCTGCTCTTCCGCTTGCAGTCTTGACTTGTGTTCCCTGTGCTCAAGCACACACCAAGGGCTGGTTTTTGCCCCAATCAGAAGCCTTAGCACTCGGGACTTGAAGGTCACGGGCTCTAGACAGGCCTGGGTCCCCAGTAAAGCGCAGGCTAATGACTCAACCTGTCTGATTCAGAAGCTCTTCTAAGGAGACCTGCGATCCAGATGAGAGGGGAGATCATAGACACACAGCACTCCACTCACATGAAATGTCACCCTTTGCCATTGTTTCAAATAAATATTTCTACAATAACTGATTTTCCTTTATGTGAAAGTGTATGTGAAGTTGTCAACAGACTACTCACTCGACAATAAACTGTAAGGACGTTATGACTTTGTGCATATGTACTGATTCTGAGCCATTTTTAACCAGATTCCTTCAATTCTATTTGTGGCTTGGAGAGCAAGCAGGCAAATGCAATATGTCATTCAAGGTCCCAGAATGTAGTTTCTAACCACCCAATTTTGTATATATCTATTGTATGGTAATTTCTAGTATCTGCATACTGTAAGTTGTGAGGACACTTTGAGATACACTTTATTAGTCAGTTAGTTGTGTCTTAAATTTTAAATCATTACTGTGGTCATTTAATTAGATGTGATTTTGGCCGACTGTAAGCAATGACTTTATTTCATTTTCTCTTTAGGTATGGCTATGTATTCGCTCTATCCTGGCAGCGTATTACTTAGAGCGTTTTTAGCAGTTAAGTTGACTGCTTCTGTCCCTTTTAGGAATGTAGGTGACATTTTGAGATGCTCTTCATTAGCGACTAAAGGGTATATTAACAAGGAACAGGGAAAATTAACGCTAGGGGCGCTAAGGGCTCCTAGCGTTAATTTTGTTAACGTCCGCTATCAATGGATAATATTGCCTGGTTATCGCGTTATTAACAACGCTAACCACCTAGGCGATAAAAAATCCAGAGATAGCGGCATTTTGGGAGGTTATCACTGGTAATGCAGAGATAAACCTACAAGGATAGGGATATCCTTGTTGATTGCCCTAGGTGGACTTAGCCATGTAATCCACCTCCCATTGTATTACATGGCTAAGTCTGAAAATTAGCAGACGTAAAAAAGCAGCGTTAACCATGCCTAGCACTGCTTTTTTTGTCTTTACCAGGGTTAGCGTGAAGCTTGATAATAGCTATCCTAAAAATGTTAAACACAAAACATCAAAGTGGCGGAGACTGCGGTGGTGTACAGTGCAGTGACACAGAGTGGTGCAAAGTAGAGTAGAGTAGCATATAGTGCACTGGGGTAGAGTGCAGAGTAGAGTAGACTGGTGTACAGTGCAGTGGCATACAATAGAGTAGTGTAGAGTGCAGTTGTGTATTGCAGTGGCATAGAATAGAATATCGCAGAGTGAAGTGGCATAGAGTGTATTATTGTACAGTAGAGTGGTGCAAAGTAGAGTAGAGTGGCGCAGAGTGCAGTGGCATAGAGTTCAATGGTAAAGAGTGCAGTGGTATAGAGTACAGTGGCTTAAAGTGCAGTGGTGCAGAGAAGAGTTCAGTGGTGTACAGTGCAGAGACATATAGCAGAGTGATACAAAGTACAGTACCGTGTCATAGGGTAGAGTCGTGCAGAGTAGAGCAGAGTTTCATAGAGTTCAATGTCGTACAGTGGTGCAGAGGAGTAGAGTTCACTGGCATTGAGTGCAGTGGCATAGAGCCCAGTAGCATACAGTAGAGCAGTGCAGTGTAGATTAGAGCAGAGTGCAGTGGCGCAGAGTAGAGTGGCGCTAAGTAGAGTGCAGTGTCGTAGAGTAGTGTAGTGTGTTATATAACTCGCCCCTCTTAATATTTTCGAACATTTCAAAAGAACAACAGTACTTTCTTGATACTTTCAAGAAAGTAAAGTTTTACTACATAAACTCTGTAAAAAAATATATGAATCAATAAAAATAATTTTCTCTACCTCTATATATTTTGCTAAACTGCCTCATGTCTTTCCATACATTTCAGAAACACTAATAATCTAGAGTTTACATCAAAACCCAGAACAAAGACAAAGCATGGTCTAAACAATATGGCTGCTATTTTATTAGGTCAAGCATTTGAGACCTCTTGTATATATTTAGTATATACTTATATGTGTATGTACCTTGTGGGCTCTGGAGATCAGCCCTAGGACGTGTCTGCTTCCGCGTAGGGACTTTTTTTTCTGTTCAACTGCCTCTATTTAACTGTCTTGATAGAAAACGACAAGTAGAGTTCAGTAAAATACCAGAATTGCTTTCTGCTTAGGGACTTTCTTTTTTTATTTTTCAGGCAATTGCCTCTATTTAACTTTCTTGATAGAAAACGACCAGCAGAGGTCAGTAAAATACTAGAATCACTTTAGCATTCCACAGATTCCAGTCCATAGGAATTGTCTGCCAAGATCACCCATAGACAATAATATTTTTTTCAAATCTTGTATTTGTAGTGATATGACCACTGAAGGCCCTGATTTTATATTAAAAACAGAGCTTTGGACTCTACCATTTCCCGCTGAAAGGCAATATTTCTCTTCAAGTGTTCCCATACCTGGTGTGTCACGTAGTTTAGTGTTTACTTTCCCTCCATGTTAAAGAACAGTAGATGTTTCAGCACCCAGGCTAATTTGCTGCATAGCTAAATACATATATGGTCCCAAAGGCGAGACCGGTTGCATTGCAAATGCTTGTTTTTAATACAGTCACTTGTGCTTTACTACATGTTGGTTATGGTCATTTCACTGGAATCACATAAGTCACCTTTTTTCGAATTTTTCAATATTTGCGCAACCATTATCAATATATATTGTGATATGTGAGCAGTTGTTTTTATTTAGCTGTTTGCATTTATAAATAAAGGTTACTCACTTCAGCTAAAGCAAGTATTAACTAATACATCTTTAGGGCTACTTCATTAATAAAAATTAGGTAAATACAACAATGAGGAAATTAAATTAAAGTTCAAGATTGTAGTATTCCGTCTATAGGCTCATGAGAGAGTGATTGCAAAAAATCATATAATTGCAACAAGCGATAAACTTTTCTTTAAAATGAGTTCCTTGTCAACAATTGTTTCCAGCTGACTAGCTATTACACAGTTCACATGGACATATGGGTTGCTCTTGTGTTTCTGATATATGGTTTGTATATGTGGCTGGAAATAATTAATGTGCCTAAACTTTGATGTCAGTGCCTGCTAAACAAGTGACTAAGGCCTTGGTATCTGAATAGTACTCAAACCTGATGGATTTGTATTCATTACGCGTTATGATGTTTCAGTATTCAGTACCACACCGTTTGCTATATTTACTGAAAAGATTATACTAGAGAAGGCTGTTCTATTGTTGGTTGTTTGTTTTTGAGGGGATGAATATGCCCTAGACTAAGCCAAGGTTAGATTGAGCAAATCTAAAGCATTATCCTCTTCACATTTTAATGTATTATCTTTTTTTCTGGTTCACAAATTCTTTTGTTGTTGTTTGTACATCCTTATTTCTGCAGTTATTTTATTCATACAACTGCTCACAAAAAATAAACGTTTGAGTCTTGTTATTTCATGAAAACAATAGTATAAATATTTGCACATTTTGTGCCTCAATTATGAAAAGTCTCATCGCTAGTTGAAAACAGCAATGCAACATTTTTCACTGTGCGCACTCCTTGCGACACCAAGGATGCGCCTTATTAACAGTATGGAGTTCCATGTCGCAGGGGTTTGACCAGATACGTCAGGAATCCTGGCATATCTTGTGGCGCAGTAATGACGAATTAATAGAGTGTGTCGCAAAACAGATGCAACTACAGCAATGTGTCATTACACATGGATGAGTCCTATGTAAAGTGGCCTGTGTCAGACCTTACGCCTTTTGTGAAGCAGGCGTAAAGATTTGACGCAGTGAACTCGTAGAAGTGGGGCACTGAAATATCATAGATTTCACAGCGCCACTTAAGCAGGCCTTTTTTTTTTTTTTTTTTTTTTTTTTGGCCTTTTTTATGGGGGAACGCCTATCCTGAATACATTATACCTGACGCAGGTGTAATGCAGCACAGGGGTTTACAAAGTGACGCATCTGCCTTGATACGTCACTTTGTAAATATGGCGCAGTGTGGGGCAATGTTTACACCACTGCAGCGCCAATAAAGTGATGCAACAGTGGCATAAGGCCTCATAAATAAGGCAATTGTGCTGCACAGCAACCTCCTGGTTATCAGCCCTCACCTCCACCTTCAATTCAAAATTGCCTTAGTAGGCTCAACACTTGTCCTCTCTTGTTTAGACTATTGTAATGTTTTCTAATCAGGTATTCCAAAAAAGACATTTCAAAACTCCCAACAACCCAGACTGCCACTTCCTAGCTCAATTTCAGCCTAAACAGCAAGCCCACATCACATACTCCTTGAAAGATCTTGATTGGTTGCCATTTACAGAAAGCGTGAAATTCAAGGCTTTCTGCGTTGTCCACAAGGCATACATTTAGGAACTCCTGTGTACCTGTCCAAAGATTTCCTAATATACTTTACACTAGATCACCTGAACTTGGCATCCCAGAATTTACTGGCCATCTGCCATTACTGACAGAGACAATATATTTAAAGCTTGCTGGGTGGTGCAGTATTGAAACTACGCAACGATCTAAAGACTCACCTCTTGCACTTGATCCTCTCTTACTTTAGAGACCTGTCAGGCTCTATGGTGCCTTCACTGTAGTAGACCATTTGGATTCTTGCCTTCATTATGCTGTTTGTACCCCTAAATTCTGAAAATCTCCATAAGTCCTGTTGGACTGCAAGAACCCAATCATGTTTCTCACTACCAAGAAGTAACCATCTGTTGCCATTAATAAGGCGTTTAGCAATAATATGTATGCCTTATTGACCCAACATGGCGTTCTGTTCAATACCTATGCCAATATTCCATGTCTTTCCATGGCCCCTAAGTGCCCTGAGACAGTTCAAATCACTTTACCTTGCATTGTTTACAAAAATTGTATTTTCCTTTTAAGTTTTTTTATTTACTTCCTGATTATGAGCTGGGGAATTCATTTTGATTCCTCTAAAGGAGTTGGCACATAGATCAGAACTCTAAGTTGTGCAATATTTATTGCACCTCACGTTTTCCCCTGAAAGATTTCAACAGGTCCACCCTGCAGAAATTTATTGGAAGAAATGCCAAAAAGTAAGGCAAATGGAAAGTTTGCCAGGACCTGAATTATTTTGACGTTTTTAATTGACACTAGACCAAACTATTTCTTTCATTTGATCCGGTACTTTATTTACACCTTTTTATTCAACTTTTTGTTAGAATTCTTTGTTGCACATTTGTAGCAGAAAAAGACAATAAAGCCTATGTACAGAAAATTCGTATGTGCATATAATAAACCAAACATTAAACAAAAAAATCGTGTTCTGACTGCACAATCTAAAACAACGTTCTTGTGAAAAAATCATTAGTGTGAAAAATCTTCAATGAAACGCCTTATGTTGTCTGTTGCATCCAAGACACAAATCAATTTCACATATAGATATTATTTCATAAATATCCTACAATATTGTGTGAATCAAGGTTTCAATTGCGAAAGCATAGAAAAACACGGGGAAAGCATTAATGTCAAATACATGAGATTTTTCTTCCATATATAGACAAAAAAATAAATTCAAAATTCCTCCATGTTCATATCACAAGTCATAGTGAAGCCAACGCGTTTCGAGTCTCTGATATCTAATATGCGGACTCTCATCAGGACTCTTGAATTGAATGAAAAAACATATTTTAAAAGACTGAATAACTAGTGCTCTCTTTTTAACTTATAGCTTCCTCTTAAAATCTACAAACTGATTAGAGTACCTAGACAGTGGTGTATTTTTTGTCCGTTCAATACTTCTTTATCTGTGTAGGAAAATAAGCCATTTTTAAAAATTATTTATTACTGCCATTGTGATGTGTAAAGAGGACAAGGCTACATCATCCAACTTTTGTGTGCCTACCTTTTTCTTCAGCTGAAGCTGCTGAAAAGAGAAACTCTGTGTCTCTTTATGAATTTGAAGACCGGCTCTGTGTACAGATTGACAGACCATTAGTCATAGGGCCCGGACGCCCCAGCATGCTCCCCTGCCGCGCCGGCCAAGTCAGATGACACAACCCACAATCAAATTCATATATCAGAGAGAGAGTGGGTGTAAAACAGCCATGTTTAATTTCAGTATTCATAAACATGACTAAACAATACATATTCAAATTGATAAAATTAATAGCATATTTTTAATATTGACATTCAAAGTTTTTCTCAATTCTACTAGTTACTTTTCCCCCTACACTAAGGGGCCCTCTGGCTCGGATCTCCAAATCTGATCACCCCATGCAAGGTGCACCCCACCTGTGCCCTTGAGTGATGGGCCCCTGCCCTTTAGTCCTTGTCCGCCATATCCGGGGCCCACCCCTCGACCACCAGGCTGCCCAGAATCCCAGGAGGCTCGTAACCTGGTGCCCTTGCCTCCCCAGACAGTGGCCTCATTCTCCCCGCAGAGAGCCTACCGTCTCTCCCTTCAGTGCTGGCCTAGGGAGTACGCAAGGAGGACTCCGTTCACTTTGTAAGACCATGTAAATGTTCTCAGGCCTCTTTACTGCAAAAATGCAAAAATGCCCCCCCTCGAACTACTGATCTAAGGTATGGGTGGGTGGGAGTTTACAGCTTGAGGGGCGCAGTCCAGGGTCCGTCCGTCCGGTGCAGGTGAGGAAAGAGACCGGGACCACATCTCCCAGAGCCTAAATAGGCCTGAGTCTCCGCCTTTTCCTACACCAGACGTGCGTCACCCCTGAACCGGAAGTACTTCCCCGCCAGTCGCCCATAGGGCTATCCCGGCCGCCTAAGCTGTCCTGGGCGTGGAGAGGAGCCGGGGGGCCGGCCGCTAAGGGCGCGCACTTCAAGCTTCGTGCTTTTTCATAGGGCCCAAACTCCCCAGCATGCTCCCCTGCCCGCCCGCCAAGTCAGATGACACAACCCACAATCAAATACATACATCAGAGAGGGAGTGGGTGTAAAATGGCCATGTTTAATTTCAGTATTCATAAACATGACTAAACAATACATATTCAAATTAATAACTAATTTTTTATATTGACATTCAAAGTTTTTCTCAATTCTTTCACCCAGCACTAAGGTTCCCTCAGGCTCGCATCTCCAAATCTGATCCCCCCAAGCAAGGTTCAACCCACCTGCGCCCTTGAGTGATGGGCCCCTGCCCTCTAATATTTGTCCGCCATATCCGGGGCCCACCCCTCGACCACCAGGTTGCCCAGGATCCTAGGAGGCTCGTAACCTGGCACCCTTGCCTCCCCAGCCGGTGGCCTCATTCTCCCTGCGGAGAGCTTACCATCTCTCCCCTCAGTGATGGCCTAGGGAGTACGCAAGGAGGACTCCCGTTCACTCTGTAAGTCCATGTAAATGTTCTCAGGCCTCTTTACCGCCACAAGGGTGACCAGGGTCCCCAGGTCCATCACCCTTCCCACCGTCCAATAAGTTCTGCACAAAATACCATATTCCTCTGATCCATATGTCTGTGCCAAAGTCGGACAAATGCACGCCATCCTGATGAAACATCACATCTCCGGTGATCATCTGGTGTGGGATATGGCACAAGTGGCCCTTCACTGAGCACAACTTGGCCAACTCCCCATTGTCAGTCAGATATCTTTATTCGGTTATAATACACAATAACCATGAAAGTACAGTAAAATCACATCATCTATTAAACATCAGGTAAATATACAATACAGAATAAAAATCAAGGTATCCAACTTCATATAAGAAACATACAAATTACTCAATACGACTTAAATAGTTATTGATTTCCGTGAGATAAAAACATTCTTAAGAAAAGCCGAGAGAGATGAGACAGTAAAAATGTTATCTAACCTCTGAACTCCCCATTGAGCCGTCTGACTGACACGTTCAAGGCTCTTGATTGTTCTCTGGAACCCCATGACCGGCGTGGAATCATGCAAGACTAGGCTATCCGGGCCCAGGGAAAGGCCTGACCGAGCCACGCAAACTCCATCAGCAGGGCTTCCTTGACCGCAAGGCGTCCTCGATCAACCATGTTGTTGCCGCCCAAGTGAATGATGATTAACTCCGGGGACTTCTGTCCCTTGTGCGTTCTAATCTCCCCACCAGCCGCCGCAGGTGCCGAATCCGCATGCCCCTGATGCCCGCCATAGGAACTCTGTCCTATTCAAGCCCAGTGGTTTCTCCACTGACCGCTGCTGCAACCGCACCATGGCGCGCTGCACGAACGAATGCCCCAATACCCACACCACCTTTGCCGGCATACTAATGAACAGGAGAGAAATGGAAAAGTCAGGCATAGTCATGACCACCGGCCATCCCAAAGACAGTCCTGAATTGGTATTGTGACACGCAATCTCCTTGCTCATGTATGAACAGAGCCTGCCCCATCCCAGCGGGGCGAATGGCCAAATATGCCTGGATCAGAGCCACCGGGCAGAGTGTTACCCCGGGAGCTGGACCAAGATGGATTGTTGCCCCCCTCCCCATCTGGTCAGTTTTAGATTTCTTTAAGGTTACTACTAAACCCCCTAGTGTTACCTTGGTGTCACAGAATTGGAGGCCCCCCGCCTGGTCTGATCTGGAAGTCCCCACAATTTCCCCCAACCGGAACGCCCCATAAAAGGCCAGGGAAAAGACCGCCCCAAATAGTGTGCTCTCAAATGGCGAGCTGCAGACCCTAGGAAGGGACTCCAGAATGTCACCCAGTGTTCTAATGTCTAAGGGCCTCTGGCTATCCCTTTTGGGCCCTTCCAACTTGGCCCACCCAGACAAGGCTTTCCTGACCACAAAGGGTGCGCCCGGGTCGCGCTCGCCCACGAGCTTAGCGAAGAAACCCACTGCTGTCACATGAGCCCTAGCATAAGAGACTAACCTGCCCTGATCCCTCAGCATTTGCAAAAAACTGTATATCGCATTGGCAGAAAACAAGCCCGCTATACCCGCTTTCTGCAGAAACATCCTGTAAGTCATAAATTGCTGTTGGTATGATCTCCTAGTGCAATCACACAGTGAGGCACCTACCAGCCCCGCTAGTGCGGGGCTCCAATCCTCCACAGTGATGTTGGGAACCCTGTCATCTGGTCCTCCGCCTGCGGGTGATATCTCCGGGAATCCTGTAACTTGGAACGAAACAAAGCATCAGCAGCTTGATTGTCTACCCCTGGTATGTGCGCCGCCATGAACAACAGATTCAGCCTTAAGCAGACCAACACCAAGTGTTTCAATAATCTGAGAACATGTTTGCATGTAGCTCCCTGCCTGTTTATTGCTTCCACTACTGCCATGTTGTCCGACCAGAACACCTCTGACTTATCCTCAAAGCGTTCCGCCCACACAGTCACTGCCACTATAATTGGGAATAACTCCAGAAAGGCTATGTTTCTAGTCAAACCACTGTCATGCCGCTCTGCCGGCCAATCACCCCTGCACCAATGGGACCCCAAAATAGCACCAAAGCCAATGCTGCCTGCTAAGTCTGTGAGCAAGCCCAGCTCTGTACTTGACACCGGCGGCACTGGCCACAACACTTTCCCATTGAAGTCGCTCAAGAAGCTGCGCCACACCCTCAAATCGTCCTTCACCTCTGACTGTAAGCACACATGGTGATGCTGCTGGGTTAGTCCCACCACCATCGCCCTAGCTATGGACCTTGAGAAGGGGCGCCCCATTGGTATGATACAAAGGGCGAAATTGAGCTGGCCCACCAACACCTGCAATTAGTGCAGAGTAACTTTAGGCCCAGCCAATGCTGCATTAATTGCCAGGGAAAAAACCTGTACCTTGGCTAATGGCAGCCTGCATTCCCCCACCACTGTGTCATCTCGATTCTCAAAAAGGACATGCATGTGTCTGGGCCTACTGTCTTGCCCGGAGCCAACGGTACTTTAAATTCATGAAACATACCCACCAATTGCTCCAAAGTTAGTGCAAACGTGCCAGATGCTGCTGGCCCCATGACCATAAAATTGTCTAAGTAATGCACCACTGCTCCTGTCTTGAGTGTGAACAACCACTGTAACATGGAGCTAAATGCTTCAAAGTTTCTGCAAGACACCGCACACCCCATTGGCATGCGCATGTCATAATAGAACTGATGATTCAACTGGAAGCCCAGCAAATGATAATCTTCTGGGTGCACTGGCAGGAGGCGAAAAGCTGATTCAATATCTGTTTTAGCCATAATAGCGTTTGGCCCAAGATCCTGCAACTTCTGTAATACCACATCAAAGGAGGAGTAAGTCAGAACATAAGGACGGGTCAATGGCGTCCTTCACCGATGCCCCCTTTGGAGCTGACAAGTTGTGGATCATCCTGAATTGACCTAGCTCCTTCTTAGGAACCATGCCCAGCGGCGAACACATGTAACCTGGCAACGGGGGAGCAGGGAAGGGACCAGCAACCCAACCGAGCGATCGCTCCTTCTCAACTTTCTGCGACACTACCAGGGGATGAATGCGTGCTGATAGCAGTTTATTACAGCGATCTACTGGGAGGACGCCCTGTGCCGGGATGCGAAAACCCCCTAGAAAACCTCTGGTACAACATCCTGGCTGCTGACCTGTCTGGATACTGATTCAGCCAAAAAATCAGTTTCCCAATTCCTACTGGCGTGGGCAGTTTATGTCTGTGGGGTTTGTTCTCTCTGCCCCCTCCCTTTTACTTTGATTTTTTGATGCACTTGAACTCGGGGTGGGAAGGGTGACCACAGAATGAACAAGCGTGTTTGAATTTACATTGACCTGTAGGCCAGGTAAACACTTTTTTGTTAAACGCCCAGCAGGTTCCCCTCTTCTCCCCTGATCCCCCCTGTGAAGTCCGAAAGGGCCGCTTCTTGTGGTGTGATTAGCTATTAACATTCTCTAGTCATACATTGACCTCCACCTGATCCCATCCAATGTCTGGGTCCTCTACCTTTTCCCTTCAGAAATTCCTGTCATAGTCCAACCAAGCCGTCCCCCCATGTGTTGTGTGTGCTTTCAGGATCTTATTCATGTAATACACCAGGGTATTGCCAACTCCAGCTTTTTCTCCAACATTACCGTTGTGTACACCTGGAAACCAAACAGCCAATTCGTAATGGACTATTGGTCTCCCTTGGTCCCTTGGTCTCCTATCTCTGAAGGAACCTTCTTTCCCTTCTTTTTCTCTAAATTCCACCTCTCCCCTCTTAGACCTGATCAATGAGAAGATATCTACAAATTCTCCCTTCCAAATCATTTCTCTTGTGTCAAGAGCAACATGTGTTGCCAATTTCCCAGGTTTAGATAACAATGTATCATGACCCCCTTCCGCTTTAGGCCCACCAACTGAGTCCTTGTTAGAGGTCGCCACCATCTTATCTGCTGCAGGAACAGATGCCTCTGGTTAGGCGGGGGCCGTCTGACCCGCCGCCTGACTGGTGGTGCCTGTTTTCCTGTCCTGAATCTTGACAAGTAGCGCCACCTGTTTACTAATTTCGCTCAGCACGCTCTCAGCCACGGATTTCGGTGCCCATGGAGCAACTGCCCTGCTACTGTGCTGAGTTCCCCCTGCCGAGCTGCCAGTTGGCCCAAAAAAGTAGCTACCGAAGCTAGGATACTAGTTGTGGGATCCTGGGACCCTCCTGCTGTTGCCTCCGGTTGTGTAAGGGGTGTTGGTGCTATTATGGCCGGCAGTACTTCTGGTACTACAGGCTCTGAGGCACTGGGCCCTGGCACTAATGCCTTCAATGCTCCCCTGATTTCTGCTAAAATGGTCCCCACAACATTCACTGGGACCATTTGTGCAGGTGCTTGAATAATTGGGAGGGATAATGCAGAGGTGCTAGGGACAGGCTGCGCATCAGGCACTGGCTGAAGAGGCAGCCCCGGTAATGATGGTACTGAGGGTACTGTTAAGAGAAGGGGAGGGACCCCTGAATCTGGCAGCGGGGCCATTGCTGGTAGCGCGGTCTCCAGTACTACCGCCTGCCCTTCCTGACACCTGCCCTTCTTACTCTTGTTTGCCCAACTCTTTCCCTCACCCCTTCCTCTGTGCTGTTCTGTCCTAGGCTTCTTAAATAAGGGAGGGAAAGCTGCCTTGCGAGGAACCCCATTCCTACGGGGGCGGTCCCCAGGCCACTCTCTAATGGTTGATCCTCATCAGACACTGGGGCCTGTTCCCCCTGATCATCATCAATCCCCTCCTCATCCCTGCTAAGTTTTGCTAAGACCAATTTTTAGCAGCTGCGCAATTTCTGGATCCTTATCCTTTCTCTTGTGGCTGTGACCCCTAGCTGGCATGATGTCAACTGCAGAGCCCTATTAGTGCTTATAATGGCAGGCCAAGCATCCTGAATCTTCTATCCAAATCAGCAAATCTAATACCTTTGGGGCCGAAGAATACTCTCCCTTGGTGTGTCACCTCACTAACAGTGCCGCTCGCCTAGCTTTGCCATGCGCCTACGAGGCGCTGCCCCCATGGCGGGTCTCACTGTGGTTCCTGTGCGTGTGTAATCAAGCAACAATGCGCTTTGCTGTGTCCCCCTCAATATCCTGCCTACTCAATATATCACATTCCACAATGTTCTTGTATGCCCCTCGTTTGTACCAACATTGAAATAATCACTGGCCGTGCACTGTACTTTACTATTACTACAATGTTCTTGTATGGCCCTCGTTTGTACCAACTTCGAAATAATCACTGGCCGTGCACTGTACTTCACTATTACTTCAATGAGAGCCCCCCAACTCCACCAGCCACCCTTCACTCGATGTCCCACTCCTGCAAGCGCAACCGAATACCCTTGTTTCCCCGCCCGGAATCCAGGTCGGGAGTCAAGGCGCCGGTGCCCAATGCGCTAATCACCCACCACGGGACACAGTAGGCAGCCGCAGGGAAGCAGGAGAGACCCAAGCACAGCGCCTCCCAAGGCTGCCCAAGGCCCCCGGGATACCCAACACCTTACCTGCCGAGCCGGCTCCGCCAATGCTGATCGAAGGACGCTGATCGCCGGATGCTGCTGCTGCTTTCCGCTGCGTGGTCCGGACACGTAACTCCAGCTCCCTCGCTCGACTGCGACACCGCCGGAACACTGGAACAAAAAACAACTGCTCCTGTTAATCCCAGCGAGTTTACAGCTTGAGGGGTGCAGTCCAGGGTCAGTCCGTCCGGTGCAGGCAAGGAAAGAGACCGGGACCACATCTCCCAGAGCCTAAATGGGCCTGAGTCTCCGCCCTCAGACAAAAAATGCTGTTTACGACATAATTTGTCCATTTAAAAAAATGAATATAGGGAAAACCAACCAACAGGTCAATACAAGAATCACCCAGCACCAGTCAAGAATAAAGAAAAAAATTACAACCGCACCAATGGTTGAACATTTTGTTGAAAAAGGACACAAAGAAACCCAATTTAAATGGACAGTATTGGCCAGTTTCAAACCTTCAAAAATTTCCATGGATATAGAAAAGTTGCTACTACGTAAAGAAGCGTATTTAATCCTGAAATGTAATAGTGCAACAGTTGGCTTGAACAGTATGACAGAATTGACAAAAATATTTAAAAAAGTCAATGCCCAGAATGCACTGCGTTGTTACACCAAAAACCTGCTACCCACAATGCCTGTTAATGACGTCTAGAACCACAATACCCATGAACCCAAGCTAGAAGCCATTAATGTGATGTCTCCGAACGAAAGTGCAGCCACCTCACTTGAAAGAAGCAAAAGAGTAAGAATGTCAGACAAACATAACTAATAACCATCTGATAAGTCTGACCAAGAATCCAAATTCTGAGGCAGATTTATGTTGGACTTGCGCATTGTTTGCGTCACGCAACAGCGGCGTAAACCTGGCGCATCCCTGCGACCTATTTACAACGTGACGCATCTGCCTAGTTGTAAAGCCCTGCGCCACATGTGGGTGTTCCGGCGCAGGGTGGGCGTTCCGGAGCAGGTGCGCCTCGCAAAAGTGGCTGAGTGAAATCTACAAGATTTCACTCAGTCACTTTTAGGCCAATGCTACGTCAAAACCATGAGCCTGCTTGTAGCAGGCATAAGGCTTGACGCAGCATTGGACAGGTAGGGCACCCCGAAGCCTTGCTGGAGCTGCGTCGCGCTTGCGACGCAACTCCAGCAATGCGTCACCTTTGCGTTTGTAAATGCAGCGCACCATGGGTGGTGGAGCTTCAGCGCACAATAACTGGCGCATCCCTGGGGATACGCCAGTTATTAAAGAAGCTCATTTATAACTGAGGACCCCAAAACCAAGAGGAAAGATTAAAAGGTATGCCTTTATTTCACACACTAACATAACGCAGTTAGCAACCGCTTTCACAGTATGAGAAACGCGTTACCAAACTAAGCGTTATTGTTTTGTTTGATTTACAGCTTGGTAAATAGCCCCCGTGAAAATCAACAGCGCAAAGGATTTAATGTGCAAAGTAATCACCACGACCTTCAGGTATGCTAAAACTTGCTTATAGACATCAGTAAAAGCTTTTAAACATAACGAACGCTTAATTAAACTAAGCGTTTCGTTTTATTGACAGCTCGTTAAAAATCCCAGGGGAGCCCAAATACCATCAAAGAACACATCGCGCTTAATAGTGACTGCAGCACAGAGGTATGGTAAAAGCTTTTTCAATCACTCTCTAGTAAGTGAAAGCGTTCTGAATTCATTTGACAAACGGCCTGTCACTCTCTACACAGAGCCGGTCTTCAAATTCATAAAGAGATACAGAGGGGCATATTATCAAGAAGCAGTGTTAAAATTAACGTCGTTTTATCGGCAGGAAACTGCCGATAAAGCAGCGATAATGGGCTTGATAATACGCCCTTGTTAATTCCCATAGAAGCCCATGTTCTGATGTTAACATGGACTTCTATGGAAATTAACAAGGGCGTATTATCAAGCCCATTATCACCGTTTTATCAGCAGTTTTCTGCTGATAAAACGGCTATAATTTTAACACCGCTCCTTGATAATATGCCCCAGAGTTTCTCTTTTCAGCAGCTTAAGCTGAAGAAAAAGGTAGGCACACAAAAGCTGGATGATGTAGCCTTGTCCTCTTTACACATCACAATGGCAGTAACAAATCATTTTAAAACATGGCTTCTTTTCCTACACAGATAAAGAAGCATTGAACGGACAAAAAATACACCACTGTCCAGGTACTCTAATCAGTTTGCAGATTTTAAGAGGAAGCTCTAAGTTAAAAAGAGAGCATTAGTTATTCAGGGGCATATTACCAAGGGGGGCGATAGGCAATTATCGCCAATTTAGCGGCCGTTTTCGGGCGCTAAGCGGCGATAATTCTATCGCCCTATTAGCAAGCTCTCGCTAACTGATGTTAGCGACAGTTATTAGGCGAAAGCGAGCGGTTTGGGGCCCGCTTTGCATGTCAGCGATGTTTATCGCTAATGACATGCACAGTGGGCGTACCCAACCAGTTAGCGACTGAAAGCAGTCGCTAAAGTCGCTATCGCCTATTAGCAAAGCAGGCGTAGCGTTGGAAATATTTGCGCTAAGCGTGAATATCTCCAAATACTAACACCTCCCCAGACCAGTTCTTAGCCATGTTATCCAATGGGAGGTGGATAACATGGCTAAGAGCAATTCGTCACTAATGCGTGAATATCGCTGTATTCTCAGCGATAGGCAGCGATAAAAAAAATTGTCGCTAAGCCTATTTAGCGATAAATATCGCTACTTGTTGGTAATATGCCCCTCAGTCTTTTAAAATATGTTTTTTCATTCATCCTAATTTCAGAAACCCATATTGCTGCCTAAATTCAAGAGCCCTGATGAGAGTCCGCATATTAGATATCAGAGACTCGAAATGCGTTGACTTCACTATGATTTGTGATATGAACATGGAGGAATTATGAATTTATTTTTTTGTCTATATATGGAAGAAAAATCTCATGTATTTGACATTAATGCTTTCCACGTGTTTTTCTTTGCTTTCGCAATAGATAAGTTGATTCAGACAATATTGTAGGATATTTATGAAATATCTATATGTGAAATTGATTTGTGTCTTGGATGCAACAGACAACATAAGGCGTCTAAGATATTAAGATGTTTTATTGAAGATTTTTCACACTAATGATTTTTTCACAAGAACGTTGATTTAGATTGTGCAGTCAGAACACAATTTTTTTGTTTAATGTTTGGTTTATTATATGCACATAAGTATTTTCTGTACATAGGCTTTACTATCTTTTTCTGCTACAAATGTGCAACAAAGAATTCTAACAAAAAGTTGAATAAAAAGGTATAAATAAAGTACTGGATTAAATTAAAGAAATAGTTTGGTCTAGTGTCAATTAAAAACGTCAAAATAATTCAGGTCCTGGCAAACTTTCTTGTTACAGATTTATATACGGCCCAGCCAGAACCTGGCCCATTGGGCCTAGCTCCCCTTGTTATAGAAAAAGAAAGGCAGAGCATGTGGAATTCTGTATGGTAAACATCAATTCTGCATGTTATGCCTCATTAATCAGCTCACCCTTTTTCAAACTTTTCGGGTTGCTGTAAGACGTTCAAAACAGAGAAAACGTTTTGGGAAATTCATTCAAATGCAATCTTCATCTGTCTGATGTATACATCACTTTGCGTGCAAATCGTTTCACCGATGTGAAATAACTATTTATTTCTTAAATCTCTTGCAGATTCCATTGTTATCGGATTCTGGGTTGGCCTTGCAGTCTTCGTTATTTTCATGTTTTTTGTGCTGACCTTGCTGACCAAGACAGGCCCACCACACCAAGAGTGAGTCAAATCCAAGCTCGTTTTGCTCATTTCAACTCATATTCACCATATCAACTGCCCGTTAACCCCATTCGCCTATGAATGCCCGAGAAAATATATATTGCCCAACTGCTTAATTTTGCAATGATGCAAACTGACAAGTGGAAGGCAATTTGTGGATCGCTTGGCTGATGGAAATATAATTTTAAGCTGTTCTGTTGGTGCATGTTTGTTGACTGGGCTTGTAAAAACTTTGGGGCATATTATCAAGGGTGTTTATCTCCGCTTTTTTGGCTTTAAAAGCCAAGAAAGCGGAGATAAAATTATTTCCCTATTACCTAGCTGTCGCTAACACCAGTTAGCGACAGCTAGTAGGAGATAGCGACCATCTTGGGCCCCACTTTGCATGTCAGTGATATTTATCACTAATGACTGGCAAAGTGGGCGTGCCAAGATGTTAGCGACTGAAAACAGTTGCTAACATCGCTATCTCCTATTACCAACTTTTGGAGATATTCGCGCTAAGCGCGAATATCTCCAAAAGCTAACACCTGCCCTGAGCAGTTCTTAGCCATGTTATCCAATGGGAGGTGGATAACATGGCTAAGAGCATTAGCTCGGTAATGCATGAATATCGCTGATTGTTCAGCGATATTCATGCATTGCGGTGATTTTTATCGCATTTGCGATAAACCTTGGTAATACCAAGGTTTATTTGCTGTAAAAATCGCCGCAGCTCAGCAGTAAATTTTTCCCGCTAACCAAGCAATAGCGATAATTATCGCTATTGCTTGGTAATATGCCCCTTTGTTTAATCAGGCTACTGGTTAAGGGAAAAATTGTGGCAACATAATGTTTAATAATAGGTGCAATTCTGTAAGTGAGCTTAAGTGGCCTAGATGTCTGATCCACGCCTGGCTCCTACTACATTCAGTTACTAATCTTACTGTTAATTTATTAAAATAAATATACACTGGGTCGAATTCAAAATTCGGGCCCAGCATCATAAGCGAAAGAAACAGAAATATGAATACAAAGTTTGCTACTATACTTTGATGAAAATCAAAATAATACCTTAATCGAACATTGACTAAGCAAAATAATATTGTAATAATTACACTGATACAGAAAGCTGACTGTTTGAGGGACTCATTTTAATTTAAATGGATCACAAAAAAGTAACCACAGAAACATATATATAGTTATATGTAATATATATGTACACACACGCCAGTTGAAGCCGTAAGCTGAAACACGTTGACATCCTGTGTTGGGTGTTGCTGCATTTTAAAGACAATTAACTATAATTGAGCATTCTGGACAGCGCCTTATTCGTGGCATTGAAGGAAGTGGCCCGATTAGAGTCACCCGGGTCACTCGTGACCACCTCTTAACCTTCCACACAAATGAAGGGTCGGTCCGACAGTAGAGAATACAAACCAAAGATATTTCATTCAAGTACATTTGAATGGAGTCAGGTCTGACCAGCCTCCTTGGATTCCTGCAGAGGGACAGGCTTCAGCAAGCATGGCGATACATAATGTGCAATTCAGAACGAATAAAGACATCCCCAGACTGGAAATTTCCAGTTGGTAGCTGGTGAACAAAGGAGATAAAGAAGGATGGGTTTAGGTTCTGAGACCGGGTACATGCTATCTCAGCGCCAAGGTCACTCTGCCTGTGCCCGCCTCTCTAAGGGCAGGAGCAGGCCTATCTAATGGTAAAGGTATGTACTGACAAAAACAGTTCATTCATTAACACAGTGAGGCTGAACCTTGGGGAAACAAAAACTATTGCAGCTGCTTTCAGCTGAGGCAGAGAGAGAGAGAGAGAGAGTGAGACAAACGTCAGTTTCAATCATGGCTCAAAATGGCAGCTGAATAAAAAAATGGTGCAGCGAATACTAATTTAAGACATACAATGCATGGAAACAGGATATGGGGTGAGAGGACGGCTGAGTCATCTGAAATCAGAGGCTTTGAGTTGTAACACATATGTATATTCACAGAAAAAACCATAGGTTATAGTGGATATATAGTT
This sequence comes from Lissotriton vulgaris, assembly GCF_964263255.1. Lineage (NCBI taxonomy): Eukaryota > Metazoa > Chordata > Amphibia > Caudata > Salamandridae > Lissotriton > Lissotriton vulgaris. Next base: position 573,582,843 of record NC_141694.1, read on the forward strand.
AGAAATTTGCATTTAGAAAACCTTGAAAATTCAATGAAAAAACCATTGGTTTTAGGCCATATATAGTTAGGAATTAGCATTTAGAAAACCTTATTTTACTCGCATAAAACCATTGAAATTCCATATATAGTTAGTTGCGCTAACTATATATCGCGCACCCGCAATCCACTGCTGATGATGTCACATATTACATCATTCATGACATGGTCAGTGACATCACTGATGACATCACTGATGACATCTCAAATGACATCACTGATGACATCTCATTTGACATCACTGATGACATCTCATTTGACATCACTGATCACATCACTGATGACATCACTCATGTGATAATACAATGAACCTCTTCAGACTCTAATATAACCTTACATACACTCAGTATAAACAGACACTCACAGACTGTCACTCATCCATGGAGTTACTCACACACCTAGTCAGTCATGGAAAGAATCAATCACACTCCATTTCCTCAACTATACAGTTATACACACCTTACTTATTCAAACATATTCTTAGACATATTTACTCTCTTATACAATCCCTGATACAAGCTCACAGTGATCCATACAGCCACTCACACATTCACTGGCTGTTATCCACAGTTATTTATATATGTCATCTCTCACATGTATTGTGTTTTACATACGTATTTACTTGCACATGTAGCACTGAGATATCCATTCACTCACCAACACACCCATGCACAGTCAACCGCCCATATAGCTGTTTCCACATGCACTCTTGAACTCATACACCTAGTGAATCAACTGCTTACACATCTATGCACAGACTCACACACCTCCCAGCCACCCACACACACACTCAGTCTCCCATACAAATACTTGGGCAACCAATGAATATCCCATATAGTTACTCATATAGGTACTTATCAACACATGCAGCAGTTTACAGAACAACAGACATAATAATGCACAAATTAAGACAGTTTAGTCACTAACCCATGCACTCAGTGAGACACATTTAATCACTCACTCATACAGTCAGTCATGCACCTACTAAATCCTTCATCCAGACACTTATACATCCACTCATTCTTCAATATGTAAGACATATTTCAACTTTACAGAAACATACAGTCACTGGGTGTTGTCATCAGTGATGTCATCAGTGATGTCATTTGAGATGTCATCAGTGATGTCATCAGTGATGTCACTGACCATGTCATGAATGATGTAATATGTGACATCATCAGCAGTGGATTGCGGGTGCGCGATATATAGTTAGCGCAACTAACTATATATGGAATTTCAATGGTTTTATGCGAGTAAAATAAGGTTTTCTAAATGCTAATTCCTAACTATATATGGCCTAAAACCAATGGTTTTTTCATTGAATTTTCAAGGTTTTCTAAATGCAAATTTCTAACTATATATCCACTATAACCTATGGTTTTTTCTGTGAATTTCATTGGTTTTTTAATAGCAAATATGAAAAGCTTTAAAATGTCAAGTACGTGATAGATAAAAACATTTTCGTATTTATGCACGCTGATGTGCTTTGAACGCTGCACCCCCCCCCCCCTCCCCTCTTTTGTCTTAGTAGTACTCTTTCTTTGCAGATAGTGAAGGGTAGTTAACGCAGGCCTTTACCCCCGTTGTAATCCGTCGTGCCTCCTTGTCTCTCCATTTGATTGATTGTTGTCCAAGCATTTACTGTTTTAGAATTGGTTCTCTTTGGATCATTCTCTATTTACAAACAAGCACAAAGTCGCAATACTCTGTTTAGTCTTTGCAGATAGTGAAAAATCGTGTAAAATAATAAAAGTAATCGAGCAAAATCAGTAGGCCACTAATTAGATCTCTTTTTGACCTCGCTAAAATAGAAATATTAGGAACAACCCTTCATGAGAAATACGAAAATAGTGAGATGAACTGAGCTCCACACCATGAGGACTGCAAGACAGCTCGGCTCCATCACCCATACCGCACAAAATAACGACAAACCCTATGCAAATATTAAAAATATAGACAACACACCAGCAAAGAAACAGGGTAAAACATTTTATTAAAAAACTATTTACATAACGTTGTTTTATAAGATGATGTCAGTAGTGGACCGATGTGTGAATAGATCGAAAACAGCACAAGGCTCCAAGATCCAGATGGCAAGCTCCTGGATGTTGGGTGCCATAGTTTAGAGTTCTGAATTTCAGCCTTTTTCAATGCCTGTGCTTTGTTGAATCAAAATGGCGGCTTGACACAAAGCTGACTCAAGCGTTGCTACTGATGCTATGCAGACCAAAACTGGTTTTCAGTTTGTACATTTTTCTAGATTTTTCAATCCAAGTTTGGTTGACTTTGTAGAACGATGGCTTCAGATTTTCAACATACGGTGTGGTGGCGCTGACTGGGAGGGGGCGCTTCACTCCTGCCCCCTCCCCAAGTAAGATTTTCATACGTGAAAGTACGTTAATGGTTTTGGTCCCTGAGATGCTTCGATGTCACTACCATTCTCAAATAGCATAAGTTCTGGATGTTGGGTGCCATAGTTAAGAGTTCTGAGCACTGCTTGTAACACTGTCTGAAGCTTATTTCCACCTTCTGCAGCTTCACTATTCTCAAAGTAAGTGAGTGTCGTTTGTGGACCTGACTGCATTAGAAAACAATGTGATATGTTACCTTCCTAAACAGCTTGACGGAGGCCCCTGAGGGGCGGTGTGATGGCCATGGACTCGGAGAAGACGCTTGGCTCCGACACCCTCCCCAAGTCTTATAGCACTGGTGTAGCCTGAGATCGCCCCCGACATAGGCGGCCGGCTCCCGGGGTCCGGCTGAACTTTTTGCCTTTTGATGACTATTCAATTCTGGACCTTGTCCCACAATCCGTTTGACCTGAAGACAAGCTGTAGTGGGGCGCCCCTTTATCGTTTTAGTTGCCATTCCGCCCGCTTTTGCTACACTGTGCCTCTTCCGCCATTCAGCTGTTTACCGCCCGCTCTTGCGACTACAGCGTCTCGCTCACCATGTAGTTTAGATGCGCCCGCTCTTGCGGTGCAGCGATAGGCGGCTGCCACAGGACTCTCAAAATGGCGGCCGGCTCTTCGGTTTTGGGCCTGGTCCACTAAAATGGCCCTGGGACACCTTGGAACTCGGACGCTTGTCTGCTAGGGCTTGGGTCCCATTCTCGAAAAACGTCCCCTCAGCCGTGAAGATTCTACAAAAGTCTTGGGGGCCTCCGACTCCCGCAGGCTTCTGGTGGGGAGCGGCTGCCATGATTGCTCGTGGAATGGCGACGATGGAGCTACGAGATGGTAGTGGTCTCATGCTGACGCCAGCTTTAGTCTGAAACATCCAGAAACACTATAGACTACCAATTCGATCAGTTCCGGTAGCGCCCCAACATGACCCGGAAGAGAAGAACTTGCCCTCCCCTCTTTGACTGATGGTTCTTGTTGCCTGTCCCCTCTGTTGTCATTTAACAGAACTTTTTGGACTGCTGAAAGGGGTTGTGTTGTGAACGCTGGTTGGTGGAGACATTTTGACTATATTCTTGACCTACGTTGTCGCGTAATTCGTTTTATGACACGCCGCGTTAGCGCACCCGGAAGTGATCCGAGGCGCGGCGCGCAGCGCGTAACGTAAGCATAACAGGTCATGTGACTTGTTAATAAAACTTTTCATTGGTTCATTTTACTTTTGTTAATTTAATGATGAAAAGCTTGGTCATATGACCTAAAAATTACGCTTTTTATTATTTTCGAACAATATTTTTTTTTCAAACATATGTTATAATATGCCAGGCTAATGTACTTTCCCGGAAAATTTACAACTGTCTTGCAAGTAAAATATATTCCTTTTTCGAGAAAAAGGGCGTTTCTTCCTTCCATGACGGAGCCGTTGAGTAAAAGAGATTCGGCCTGCTGTCTTAGTCGCCGATACGCCTGATTATCAGATTCTTATCGATCACTTTATGTTGCAGGAGTGGAAAACACAACTGCCCTTGACCATTTATCTTTACTGCGTTCCTACATATTATACCTTTTTTCCGTCATGTAATTGGACTGCTTTATTTCACTTGCCTTTTACTGATTCGAAAACAGTCACTAAAAGTAAAAACTTTACAAATGAAAATACTACTACCGTGTTTTGTTTTAAAAACCTTTATTGTAAAAATGTCAGTATACAAATACGGGCCTACAACCACGTGGGCCGGCCACGGAGCAAACTGAAATCGTATATGATGAGGAGACATTTACACTGTAGAAGAACGTAATGAGCGGGCCATTAGGTTGCAATAACTAAGGTGTCTAACAGTTGCGGAATCGGTGGACGTACATTTTGTAATTAAAATACGACAGGGCCACTTACAATAACATTTTCTAGATATACATTTGCGGGCAAGGAGTTACGAGTCCCATTTATACCGGCGCCATTTTGGGCGAGGCCGGGCAGGTCCAAGATATAGTCAAAATGTCTCCACCAACCATCGGCCAGACCAGAACCCCTTTCGGCCCTTTATGCTACAAGATGGTGTCTTCCATTCAGAAAATATTGGTGGCAGCATTTTGAAAGGAAACAGAAACAGCCGTTCTCGAGTTTCACATTGTTACATTTAGGAAGAATGTTGAAGAGTAGTATGTGGTAAATCTGAAGCCATTTTTCTACAAACTCTCAATCAGACTTGAATGGAAAAAAAAAACCTGAAGAATGTACAAACTGAAAACCAAATTTTGTCTGTATAGCACCAACAGTAACGCTTGAGTCAGCTTTGTGTCAAGCCGCCATTTTCATTCAATCAATAGCGTCCCCCTGCACACATTCAGGGACCTGGTCGTGTCTTCAGATGAAACGCATTGTAGGAAAAGAAGCAGAAAAGAAAAGGCAAAAAGTTCCGCCGGACCTAGTGAAGCTGCAGCAGGTGCAAATAAGCTTCAGACAGTCTTCAACTTACTCTGATTCTTATAATAAACTTCAGATAGTCTTACAAGCACTACTCAGAACTCTCAACTGAGGCACTCAACATCCAGGACTTGCCATTCGGATCTTAGCGCCTTGTATTTTTGTTTTGTTCTTGATGGAGGGGAAACAACAAAAAACAGGCATTGAAAACGGCTCAACTGGAGCAAAAAAAAAATTACTTCTTGGGTGCATTAGGGCATTTATGATTTTCGAATGCCGTATTCATCAGGTTGATGCTCATGTTGCCATAGGACAGCATAGCATTCACCTTCTTTGATCCAGGAGGGATGGAGAAAAACTGCCAGATGAAACTTGAAACTTGGCCATCCAGATCTCGGCGCGTTCGACTCACTGTACCGCAACAGTGACCGCAACTCAGCTGGACACGCCGTCTTTCGGCGCAGCATTGTAGGATGGCCACACCAGTGCGGCAATTTGCTAGACACCACCTCGGTGCCATCCGGATCTCGGCGCGTTCGAGTCACTGTACCGCAACAGTGACCGCAATTCAGCTGGACACGCCGTCTTTCGGCGCAGCATTGTAGGATGGCCACACCAGTGCGGCAATTTGCTGGACACCACCTCGGTGCCATCCGGATCTCGGCGCGTTCGAGTCACTGTACCGCAACAGTGACCGCAACTCAGCTGGACACGCCGTCTTTCGGCGCAGCATTGTAGGATGGCCACACCAGTGCGGCAATTTGCTGGACACCACCTCGGTGCCATCCGGATCTCGGCGCGTTCGAGTCACTGTACCGCAACAGTGACCGCAACTCAGCTGGACACGCCGTCTTTCGGCGCAGCATTGTAGGATGGCCACACCAGTGCGGCAATTTGCTGGACACCACCTCGGTGCCATCCGGATCTCGACGCGTTGTGCTGCCTTCGGCCTATTCGCACATCGGTCCGCTACTGACAGTGACCGCAACTCAGCTGGACACGCCGTCTTTCGGCGCAGCATTGTAGGATGGCCACACCAGTGCGGCAATTTGCTGGACACCACCTCGGTGCCATCCGGATCTCGACGCGTTGTGCTGCCTTCGGCCTATTCGCACATCGGTCCGCTACTGACGCCGCCTCACGTGCCAACGGATTTTCTACGCTTTTTGTAGCCCTATGCCGCAGAACAGGTCATGTGACTTGTTTATAAAACTTTTCATTGGTTCATTTTACTTTTGGTTTCCTAAAGATGGAAGGCTTGGTCATATGACCTAAAAATAACACTTTTCATTGGTTTAGAACATTTTTTTTCCCAAACGATGAAAGCCCCACCTTGTTTCTGGATCATTCAGACTGAAGCTGGCGTCAGCATGAGAGCACCACCATCTCGTGGCTCCGTCGTGGTCATTCCGCGAGCAATCATGGCAGCCGCTCCCCACCGGAAGACTGCGGGAGTCGGGGGCCCCCAAGACTTTTATACAATCTTCACGGCTGAGGGGACGCTTTTCGAGAATGGAGCCCAAGCCCTAGCAGGCAAGCGTCCGAGTTCCAAGGTGTCCCAGGGCCATTTCAGTGGACCAGGCCCAAAACCGAGGAGCCGTCCGCCATTTTGACAGCCATGTGGCAGCCGCCTATCGCTGCACTGCAAGAGTGGGAGCAACTCCACAACATGGTGAGCGAGACGCTGTGGCCGCAAGAGCGAGCGCAACTCAGCTAGATGGCCGCCACCTGGGGAGGCCCGTTCACGCCGGCTCCCCCACGCCCCCCCCCGAGCCGCCGCACGCCAATTTTCGGAGCAGCATTGTAGGATACCAAAACCAGTGCGGCAGTTTACTGGACATCACCTGGGTGCCTGTCGTACATGTTGTGTCAGCCATGTGACACTGGACACAGACCGCTACTGACGAGGCCTCCCCCCGCACCACCCGGGACGCCCCACGCTGTTTTTCTGTGCTGCATTGTAGGATCCCTAAACCAGTGCGGCACCCAGGCGACATCACCTGGGTGCCGTCCAGAACTCTGCACGTTGTGCTGCCTTGGGACTATTCGCACAACAGACCGCTACTGACGAGGCCTCCCCTCGCCCCACCCGGGACGCCCCACGCCAATTTTCGGAGCAGCATTGTAGGATCCCTAAACCAGTGCGGCACCCAGGCGACATCACCTGGGTGCCGTCCAGAACTCTGCACGTTGTGCTGCCTTGGGACTATTCGCACAAAAGACCGCTTCTAACCATTGTTGCTTTTTATGTTCAGAAATGTTTAAATGTTTTTAGTTTTTGTTCCGTTTGTTAAAGTTAGTAGTTAATAAAGTTTTATAACCTTACTTTGTTGGAGTGTTATCTATTTTTTTAAAAACGGGTGAATGGGGCCTTGAATCGGGTTATTGTCATGTGTGGGCTTTGGAAGTGTGCTGCTGCAGGATCGGACATTTCAAACTCAAATGCACGTTCTTTTTCTTACCTTTCCGAAGCATGGAGCGCAATAGCAGGCAGAGAAAGGGTGATGCACGTGTTGAACACTACCTGACCTGGCAAGTTGCTGGCAGTGCCCACCCGCCCGCTCCTGAAAGAGGGCACACACACACCGCCGCCCCGAGTACTTCACAAATCTTTAAAAGACCATGCGCTTGTTCATGAGGCTTAAATGATTTATCACCTCTTCTACAACCCCTGCATCGACCCTCTGACGTTTCATGGAAAAATTACCATGTAACACAATACCAAGCCCTGTCGGCTGAAACCCCCAAGGAATCGTGGGGCATATTATCAAGGGGGTTTATCTCCGCTTTTTTTGGCTTTAAAAGCCATGAAAGCGGAGATAAAATTATCTCCCTATTACCAAGCTGTCGCTAACACCAGTTAGTGACAGCTAAAAGGAGATAGCGACCATCTTGGGCCCCGCTTTGCATGTCAGTGATATTTATCACTAATGACATGCAAAGTGGCGTGCCAAGATGTTAGCGACTGGAAACAGTCCCTAACATCGCTACCTTCTATTACCAACTTTTGGAGATATTCGCGCTAAGCGCGAATATCTCCAAAATCTAACACCTGCCCTGAGCAGTTCTTAGCCATGTTATCCAATGGGAGGTGGATAACATGGCTAAGAGCATTAGGTCGATAATACATGAATATCGCTGACTTTTCTGCGATAATAGCAAGGTTTATCTGCGATAAAAATCGCCGATGTGCGGCGATAATTTTTGTCTCTAAACAAGTTAGAGACAAAAATTATCGCTAGTTGTTCGTAATATGCCCCCGGGTTTTTGCTTGCAGAAATCGGGAGGCGGGAGACTAGCACTGAAATCAGTAGTCACACGCCTGAATCAGGAGGATTGGCATGTCTGAATTCTCTACAGCTGGGGCCATAAACTACATCCGAAGGGTTAGGTGATATCCTGGGACCAGCCTGGCATCTAAAATGGCTGCCGTGCACGACAAAATTGTGGCATTCGAAAAAAAGGCAAGATGGCGCAGCCGCTGGAAGAGATGTATCAACATATATCAGCCTCCTCAGCCACCCTCAGGAAACATAGGGGATTAGGATACCTCTCCCGCACCCCCTTATACCTAGTAATTTAATTAACGAAGCACAAAATGGCGAATTCCCGTTTCGCTACCAGTTTGCGGCCCAGTTCGCGGCCCGTGAAGCAAATGGCGAATTCCCGTTTCGCTACCAGTTCGCGGCCCAGTTCGCGGCCCGTGAAGCGCTTCTACCGTGAAAAATCATTTTTTTTTTATTTTCCCCACGGGACCCTTTAATAACCCCAACAACATTCCTAGGGGGTGAAGAGGGGGATACCTTGCCCCCTTTCATTAAATTCCCCCTTAGTTTTTCACCTTTTCTTCTCTCTCGATCCTACCGAGAGACAAGATGGCGGCCGCTCCGGACTGTCACGCAGCAAAAAAAAAAAAAAAGCTCACGCACAGCCGCTGGAAGAGATGTATCAACATATATCAGCCTCCTCAGCCACCCTCAGGAAACATAGGGGATTAGGATACGTCTCCCGCACCCACTTATAACTAGTAAGGGGATTAGGATACGTCTCCCGCACCCCCTTATACCTAGTAATTTAATTAAAGAAGCACAAAATGGCGAATTCCCGTTTCGCTACCAGTTTGCGGCCCAGTTCGCGGCCCGTGAAGCGCTTCTACCGTGAAAAATCATTTTTTTTTTTATTTTCCCCACGGGACCCTTTAATAACCCCAACAACATTCCTAGGGGGTCAAGAGGGGGATACCTTGCCCCCTTTCATTAAATTCCCCTTTCGTTTTCCACCTCTTCTTCTCTCTCGATCCTACCGAGAGACAAGATGGCGTCCGCTCCGGACTGTTTAGAATGTTGACAGACACCGGAGAGCCAATCAGCTTTCTGCGCGCAAAGTTCCGATAAGCGAAAAGTAAGCGGACCGGATCGCTGCCCAGAGCGCTGTTACAGATATATATCTTGGTTTGAACGTTAATTTCTCAAAAACTACTGGAGCACATATATTGAGACCTAGCAAAGGCACATCGGGCTAACAGTCCCTACAATTTTGCCAAGTTTCGTGCAAATCCATTCAGCCGTTCGAGCTAAAAGTGAGTCCAACCGCCCTATGGAAAACTCAATGCAAAAAACGCGTTTTGGGACCCCCCTTTTTTCTCGGCCCCCCCTTGACGAAACCCCCCCAAATTTTCAGGGGCTGCTCAGAATCAAAATGTGCCATTTTCCTGAAAATTTCAGCCGATTCCGTCCACAAACGCCAAAGTTATTAGACATAGAATTTTCAAAAGTCCCATAGAGAAAAAATTCTAACTATATATACCTACTGGCGATAGCCAGTAGGTAATATGTATATGTGTGTGTGTGTGTATTTATATATTGCAAACATCATAATTAACTACCTCTGCTATGAGAAGGGCCCGTGGAATAAGATAGCATCTTGTATATCGCTCAACATGCATTATTTATTTGAATTGGTGCTAAAGCTGTAAAAAACAATATGTAGGCTAAACAGTGAATGACCTGCATATAGGATTCAGTATCCACATATCAGCAATAATTATTAAGAAACTTGACTCGCCTGTAGCTATTCATTTAAACCTTGTGAACCCTTTAGTATCAGATTCGAAGATTTCTTCTTTGGAACATAAAAGAAGAACAAATGGACTCCTGAGAAACCTTCTAGATGCACTGGCTAGAATCATTTCATTGAAATTGAAAGAACATTACTGACAATACCAGCTGATTACTGCATATCTCAAGTGATCTTAGGACTGCCTTCATTCCACATTTCAGAATAAATCTTCACTCATCGTGCTTTTTGAAAAGCCAGCAGTGTAACTGTGCAGCCACTGAGCAAAAAAACTAGTACTACCTGAGTAAGGCAAAAGCCAAATGTTGAAAGTTGAAATACATTTTTGTTCTTTGGTGAGTCCATCTGTTCTTGAATGTGTGTGTGCGTGTGTGTGTGTGCGTGTGTGTGTGCATGTGTGTGTGTGTGTATGCATATATATTCCAGTAGAAATGTGACGCAGGGGGGCATAAGCCTCTCGGGTTGGGCCTGCTAGGGTGTGTCAGACACCAAATATTTCCAAACGAAAAACATGCACCAAGTCAGTGCCATGGAAACAGGCCCACCAGACGTGCTTCAGTGAGGCAAGATAAATAGCATTAAGCATTTCGACTCCTGAAAAGTCTTAATCATATGCAAACACTCATGGCAAACTCTCTTTCTCTTTTAAATGTAGCTCATAATAGGGAAGAAGGACTAGAATGTTCCTACATTGTTCACAATGTTTAAAGTGACAGTGAATCCGTTATTGCAAAGTTCTTACTAAGTATATTGCCTGAAAACAGAGAATGTTTTCATTGCTTCTTACGTAGGTCAGTCCTTCAAAAGTTTGTTATTTTGCATTCACAAAATCTCAATGCTATCTTCATTTTACAGACTTAGCACAGACGTAAGGACCACACTGCCATAATGCTAGAAATTCATCAGTTATAGTTACCTGAGCTAACTATAACTTATGCCCCCACACTGCACTGCTTATGGCCTCACATACTCCATCACTCATGACAAGGTCAGCCACATAACTGCTGACATCATCCAGGGAGTGTAAGTGTTTTCTAAGAGTTCATAAGTGTTAAACATATATAGTAAGCTGCTACAAAAGTAAAATTAGGATACTGGGTGTACTACTAAGGAGTGATACTACCTCTAACATATGTTATATGAGTGGCTTTGTGACTATGTGTATCCATGTGTGAGTGGGTGTCTGAGTGGCTATAAAGGTGTGTGAGTGGCTGTATGGATGTATAGGCAGGTGTGTGAGTAGCTATGTGGATGAGTGAGCTGCTGTATTTGTGATTGAGTGGGTGTGTCAGTGCCTGTATGGGTGAGTGGCTGGTTGTGTGAGTGGCTGCATGGGTGTGTGAGTGACTGTATGGGTGAGTGAGTGGGTGTTTGAATGGCTTTATGATTGAGTGACTGGTAGTGTAAGTGGGTGTATGGGTGAGTGAGTGGCTGGTTGACTGGGTGTTTGGTTAAGTTAATTGGTGTGTGAGTGACTGTATTGGCGAATGAGAGGCAGATTTACCATGTAATCACGCAGCACAGTGCAGTCGCCGCAAATGCTGCACTGCTCTACATGAAAAGGAGAGAGGAAGAGAGCACCATATTTACTGAACTATGATGCTCTCCTCCCCTTTCCCTAGCGCCGGCACTGAAATCAGCTGCTGGGTGCCACAGAGACATCCTTTTCCTATGGTGAAAGGATTTCTCTGTGAGTCTTGCATAGGTTTTGTACTGAAAGGGTACATTATCAGTACAAAATACTATGCATAGACTGGCTTCAACACGTTTCCCTCTTTGTATGTGTGATGTAAAGTACAGCACATGTACAGAGTTGGAAAAGGAAGGAGAAATGAAAGCATTTCTCCTTCCTTGTGCCTACTTCAAAAGTTTGCAGTTTTCTGACCCTAAACCCTGTCTACTTTATTTAGGAAATAGGGTTTAGCATCAGAAACCTTGGGTAGTTGCATGGGAACAGTGATGCTTCACCCATGGTATGCCCCCTTGGCACTAAGTAATGCAAAGCAATGCTTTGCGCTTCTTTGCATTACTTTCACATTATTTCCGGAAGTAAATAAAAAAAAATATTTTGTGCCAATTTGCAATACTTTTATGAAGCAAACACAGCGATAACATCCTAGTATATCTCCCCCTGAGTGACTCTATGGAAATATATTTCACCCTGTATGGGTGAGTGAGCCGATGTGTGAGTGCTTGCATTGATGTGTGAATGAGTATGTAAGTGGTTGTTTGGTCATGTTAGTGAGTGTGTGAGTGATTTAATGAGTGTGTGACTGTGCTTAGAGTCTGTATGGTTGAGTGAGTGTATGTGTGTGTGTGTGTGTGGCCGTATATGTGAATAAGTGGATGTGTGAGTTGCTTTATGAGTGAGTGTGTGGCTGTGTGAGTGGCTGTATGGATTAGTGAGTGGTTGTGTGAGTACTTGTATGAGACTGTGTATGGGTAGTTGACTGGTTGTATGAGTAGCTGAATGGGTGATTGAGTGTGTGAGAGGCTGTATGAGTGAGTGAGTGGGTGTGTGAATGGCTGTATGGATTAGTGAGTGGTTGTGTGAGTACTTGTATGAGTCTGTGAATGGGTATGTGAGTGGTTGTGTGGGTGTGTGAGTGGGTGTATGAGAGGTTGTATAGGTGTGTGAGTGGGTGTGTGAGTGTTCTGTGGATGATGTCATCAGTGATGTAATTTAATTACCATCACTGATGTCATCAATGATGTCACTGACCATGTCATAAGTAATGTAATATGTGAGGTGATGAGCAGTGCATTACGGGGTTTAAGTTATAGTTAGCTGGGGTTACTATAACTGCTGAATTTCTATGGTTTTACATGAGGAAAATCAGAGCCTAACTATAATGTCCCTATAACCTTTCATTTTTTAAGTTCATTTCTAAGGTTTTTTAAACTTTGTTTCCAAAGTGTAATCTATAAACTTCGAGAGTGAGTGTGTGAGTGTATGATTGGGTCTGTGAGTGGATGTGTGAGTATCTTAGTGGGTCTGTGAGTGCCTCCAATAGTGTGTGTCAGTGAATGAGTGCATAAGTGTCTGAGTGGGTCTGTAAGTGGGTGGGTGTGTCTCTGAGTAGGTCTTTGAGTGGATGTGTGATTGGCTGTATGGGTCTGTGAGTGGGTGCATGTGTCTGAGTGAGGGTCCGAGTGGGTCAGTGAGTGAGTGCATGAGTGTCTCAGTGGGTCTGTGAGTGGGTGGGTGTCTCTGAGCGGGTCTGTTAGCAGATGTGTGAGTGGCTGTATGGGTCTGTGAGTGGGTGCATGAGTGGCTGAGTGGGTCTGTGAGTGGGTGTACATGTCTAAATGGGTCTGTGAGTAGGTGCATGGGCATCTGAATGGGTCTGTGAGTGGCTGTGTGAGTGGCTATATGGTTTTGTGAGTGAATGAATGAGTGTCTAAGTGTGCCATTCAGTGGGTCTGAGAGTGGGTGTATCAGTAACTGTGCAAATGACTCAGCCATAAAAGAAGCTCACCTGCCCTTTTTTCCAACAACAGTCCACAGTTTGCACAAAAAGTATACTGAAGTGAAGTACTTTCCACTGGTTAATTAGTAAGGGCTACCTCCTTGGCCGAATGTCCATTACGTATTTTACACTACAGCTGTGTAATGGCGCATGACAAAAGGTCGCCACTGGCCTTGTGTGCAATTTGGCAATGTGATTGTTCCCGGTACATTTTTATCCAGAAATATGAGATAGCATAAATTTTCTATAGAGAAGACAGTGAGACTACAAAGAAGTAAATCTCCACAAAACAAGGGCTTTTCCTCTTAACTATATTAAGTAAGTGCGCCTTTGTTTGGTGAAGATGTCCTCATATTCCTCCGCTTCAAGAACTCCTCCCCAAACACAGTGGGAAACAAGCTAGGGGGCCACTTGTTTAGCTGTTCTTCATCCTGGCAAACAGCAGGAAGACCGTTGCATACTACTGAGCGGGGCGGGGTCAAACAGGTGAAGCTTGCAAATGATTTGCACATTTATATACTCGTAGTAATTTAAAGGTTAAACCATGGACTCTGCTCTCATCAGGAGAGGACACAAAATAACCCACATACAGTTTGCGCTCTAAATGATCAATGATACAGTCACCCCCACAAAGAATCTCAGATTGTCTTTCAATATGGAATTGCTGAGAAAACACACTCGCTTTGCCTTTGTCGATCCCAGGAGCTAGGATATTTTGTCCTTTACAGAAGTGGAGCTTTAACTGGGGCACCTGCTATGTTTATATTTGTAATGCCTCTTGTGGTGACTTAATTTCTGGAAATGAGCATTAGGACCAAAACGGCCCTGGCTAAACCTAATGGGTGAGGGGGCGTATGCTGCATCCTCCCTGGGCAGATTTTTGCTCCTGGGGAACCAATCCCCTGGGCTAAGCCAAGATTTAATGAGGGACAGAGGTCATGCAGCCCCCCTCCCTGGCCCAATTCCAAATCCGTGGATCCCATCCCACAGGGTCCGGACAAAATTCAATGGGGAAGGGGGTAGTGTGGTCCCCCAGGCTGATTTTGGCCTTGGGGTCTACATCCAATGGTGTCTGGACATGTTTCCCTGAGTACCCGGGTCCCACCCAGGTCATTCAGTGTGTTCTGGAACCGCAGGGGGACATCACGGCCCCTACAGTCCCAACCTCTCCCTGCCTCCTGCTTGAGCCAGCATTGCTCTTGCACACAGGGAGATGCTGGAAATGCAGCGCCCAGCATGCAAGAGCCATATTTTCATCTATTTCCCTGCCTAAATGTTTGCATGCAGGAAAGAGGATGAAAACTCTGCTTTCAGAAAGCTGGAGCAAATAGCTATGTCCTGGGGATGGGCACCCCTGAATATAGCAGGAGCCAACCCTCTAGGTGGTGGTCCCCATGGCCTTTAATGACTGCAGGTGGGGTACAGTAAGGCCACCTCCTTCTGTTTTCATTGGGTGACCCCCAGGAGGTGGTGTTGCCTGGGGACGTATTTGTATTTAATTGATGGCAAGGGGTGGTGGTGGTCCCCTCCTTTTTATCAGCCCCGCTTGATAGATCACCCGAAGCTTTACATGTACAACAAAACCCACCATGAGCAATTTTTTTTTATCAAATTAGTTTTATTGGGTTCAGCCAAGCAATACAATACAGTATGTAATACAACATTCCCTTTCTGTTGCAGCTCGTATACCCCGGAGTCCTGGGCTTTGGGGTCGGCTGTCTTGTGTCTATGCAAGCTCGTATGATGGTAACCTGAATAAACATTGCAAGCTAGAACCTCTATATCCATGTCCCTCCCTTGGCCCTCCCTAACCCCAACTGCCCCGATTCTCCCATTCCCATCCACCCCCACCCCCCTCCCCTCGGTGTGTCCAACCTTTGCCAGTGCCTGAGGGGACCCAGTCTAGGCCTTGTGTGTCTCCTCTTTTGTCTTATTGCGAAAGTCATCTGAGAGTCTGAGAACCCTTAGGTATTTAGGGCATGTAAGCTCTGTGAATTCTTGGGTGAGCAGGGTGAGTATAGGCTGACATATTTCTTTGAATGTGTCGGATGTTTGTGTGAGTGAAGCTTGGATCCTCTCCATCCCCATTATGTACCACAGTCGATGCAGCCACTCTGTGTGTGTGGGTTTCCTTGACGTTCCCCACAGGGAGAGGATGTGTTGTGTTGCAGCCCCTAATGCCAGTCCCATCTGCATTACTCTAATGGATTTGAGTGGGAACATGAGTCTGTTGGGGAGGCCGAGGATCATGTATGCCGGGAAACGGGGAAGTTCTGTCTCGAAATGTGCGTCTATGTCATTGAGTACACCCTCCCAGTATTCCTGCACTTCCAAGCATTCCCACAGTATGTGTATCATGGTCCCAGTTTGTCCGCACCCCCTCCAACATGTAGGATCTCTCCGCGGGTTACCTTGATGCCGGCGTTCCGGTGTCAGGTGCCAGTAATAGGCCACTTTCACCGCTGATTCTTTGCTGGCTGTGTTCCTAGCAGTATGGTGTGCCTGGTAATATATGTCCTGCCACTCCTTGTAGGAGAGTGTTCGTCCTAATTCCTTCTCCCACCTCTTCTGACCCGCTGATATCGTTGTAGGTGGAGGGGGGCTAGTAGTTTGTAAAGTTCTGTAATGGCCTTTGAGTCTTTGAATTTAGGGGCTCATTATGATTGCGGATTTTCCGCATCCTCCGGGCCGGCGGAAGCCACCGCCGGCCCGGAGGATGGGGAAAATCCGCAGCGGACCCACCAAAGACCCACCGCCACATTAGGATGGCTGGTGGGTCCTGGTTTCCGTCCGCAGCTTTTCCTCTGCGGTTGGCTTACAACCGAGGAGGAAAAGCACTAATCTGGTGACGGTGTCTCTCAGACACCGTCCGCCAGATTAGTATGTGCCTGCAAACATGCTTTTCCGTGGCGGCTTTTCTGCCGTGGAAAATCATGTGTAACTTCACTGCGGGGGCCCATTGCGGGCCCCCTAGGTGAAGGGGAGGGTGGGGGGTGCACATGGGGGGTACCTATGGTACCCCCCTGCATTTGTATGCAGAAAGCGGCAGGCACCGCGCGGTGCCTGCCTCTTTCTGCATGCAAATGCAATGCGTGCATTTTTACCATTGCCGCGGGTGCAGCTTGAAGCCGCACCCGCCGCAATGTTAAAAATAGAGGATGTGACTGCCACCCTGGCGGTCACATCCTAATCGCACAAGAGGGGACTCTGCAGCCCATGCGGACGTCCCCTCCTCCTCAATGATTGTGGACGGACGCAAGTCCGTCCGCGATCATAATCGGCCCCTTAGTGAGGAGCCACTTCTCATATGGGGTGAGGGGGCGACCTACTAGGGGTTCTACGTCTTTATGTGTGAGCCAGTGCCTCAACTGAAAGTACTGAAATCGGTGCGGCTTGTCAAGTCCACATGTCTCCTTCATCGTGTCCAATGTCATAAAGCCCTGCAGGTCGAATAAGTGGCCTGCGGAACAGCATTCAATTTGCCGCCATTGGGGAAAGGAGCCGGGGAGTACCCCAGGGGGAAACGCCGGGTTGTCCAGCAGGGGCGTCATTGGTGATGGAAAGGATGTCAGACCTTTAGGGACCGCTACCGCGTCCCATACCTGGAGAAGTGTTTTAGTACATGAGACGTTTTTTTTAAAAAAAAGTCATGAAGGTTCGTCAAACAGAAGCAAGGATATAGGCAAGTCAAAAAACACTTTTCCTATGGAATCTATGTCTTAACTATAACTAAATACTTGTAACTGCCAATAGGTTTTAGACCGTGTGATCAAGACCACGAGTGAGCTGTCGAAACACATCATGCTGGGCACTAGCCAGGTAGAGAGTGGTTGCTATGAATTTTGAATTCTGAATTAGAGACACTGCAATTTTGAAAGTCGGTGAGTCTGGATTGTGTGGCTTCATATGTATATATATATATATATATATATATATATATATATAAATATATATATATATGTGTATATATTGATTGTGCAGGTGTGTCCTGCCTTTCTTTGAACAAACTCCAACATTCTGAGGGATAGCATATTTCACATTTTATTTGTCATCAGTATTGTCACACATTATACATACATATATATAACCCTGGGTGAAGTACTACGCTATGCTCACGTAGTTTGCGAAGTTTGCACTACTTCGCACCACGCAAATTGCATGTAGCACAGTGCAAACACACGTAGCGGTCATTTTTTGCTCAACGTCAAGTTGGTGACCGTGAGCGAGCAAAGTGACATCCCAGCAAAACTTTTTCCTCATTTGCGATCAGCAACATCAAGTTGCCGATCGTGAGGGTAGAAAATCAACCTCCTGGCAAGATTCTCAATGCAGGGAGGTCAGGGTTCTCATTGCGAGTGGTCACGTTTGCTCGTGACCGCTCGCGTTGAGAAACTACCAGTCCGCATTGAGAAAGCTGCAGCTAGAGTAGAAATCAACTGAAGCGGCAGAAAACTACTGCTTGCACTGTGCAAGATGCGGTTTTTACTGATTGCACAGTGCGGACAAGCATCCCGCACTGTGCAATCAGTGCCAACAGCATTTTGCACAGTGCACTACGCAGTTTGCGTAGCTACGTGTAGTGCGAAGTGCACTTCACATAGCTACGTGTAGTGCTACTACGCAAACTGCGCCCAGGGTTACATATATACACATATATATGCAACCATGTACACGCCGCTTGGCACAGTGAGCCAGAATGAAGAAATTCTTTCCCCATCATATTGGATCCTACGAAGGAATTCAAGTATGTTTTATAAATACATTGGCGCATAACCCACTAAGGGTAATGAATTTGGTGCTCTTGGGACTATATTACCCAGAATGCAGCATTGAAGAGAAACGCACTGAGTCTATCAATTAAAGTTGCACTTAGCCAATAAAATCGTGCTGCACATTTGAAAAGAGTAAAGAGCACTCAATGCACCTTGTACATAAACTAACAGCCTTTGAGGAAGAGGCATGGCAGCCTCGAAACGCGTCAGGCTTTAATGTGTGCTGATATGCTGGGGGAAGCTGAAAAGGAAGACCCGAGTGGGAGGCAAGCTATCATGTGCAGTTCTAAGATCTGGGCATTTGGTGAAGAATGTTATACACGGCCGTCCTGCCGTGAGAACTGCACCATCTCAAGATTGAAGAGAGGCTGTGGTGCGCAATTGAAGAGAAACACACTGAGCCTATCAATTAAAGTTGCACTTAGCCAATAAAATTGTGCTGCACATTTGAAAATAGTAAAGAGCACTCAATATGCCTTGTACATGAACTAACAGCCTTTGAGGAAGAGGCATGGCAGCCTCGAAACGCGTCAGGCTTTAATGTGTGCTGATATGCTGGGGGAAGCTGAAAAGGAAGACCCGAGTGGGAGGCAAGCTGTCATGTGCAATTCTAAGATCTGGGCATTTGGTGAAGAACATATATATATATATATATATATATATATATATATATATATATATATATATATATATATATATATATATATATATATATATATATATATATATATATATATATATATATATTCACTGAAAAAACCATAGGTTATAGACCATATATAGTTAGGAATTAGCATTTACAAAACCTTGAAAATTCACTGAAAAAACCATAGGTTATAGACCATATATAGTTAGGAATTCGCATTTACAAAACCTTATTTTACTCACACAAAACCATTGAAATTCCATATATAGTTAGTTGCACTAACTATATATCGCGCACCCGCAATCCACTGCTGATGATGTCACATATTACATCATTCATGACATGGTCAGTGACATCACTGATGACATCTCAAATGACATCACTGATGACATCTCAAATGACATCACTGATGACATCTCAAATGACATCACTGATGACATCACTAATGACATCTCATTTGACATTACTGATCACATCACTGATGATATCATTCATGTGATAATACGATGAACCTCTTCAGACTCTAATATAACCTTAGATACAATCAGTGTAAACAGACACTCACAGACTGTCACTCATCCATGGAGTTACTCACACACCTAGTCAGTCATGCAAAGAATCAATCACACCTCCATTTCCTCAACTATACAGTTATACAAACTTTACTTATTCAAACATATACTAACACATATTTACTCTCTTATACAATCCCTGATACAAGTTCACAATGATCCATACAGCCACTCACACATTCACTGGCTCTTATGCACAGTTATTTATATATGTCAACTCTCACATGTACTGTGTTTTACATATGTACTTACTTTGACATGTAGCACTGAGATATCCATTCACTCACCAATACACTCATGCACACAGTCAACCGCCCATACAGCTGTTTCCACATGCACTTTTGAAACCATACATCTAGTGAATCAACTGCTCACACATCTATGCACAGAGTCATACACCTCCCAGCCACCCACACACACACTCAGTCTCCCATACAAATACTTGGGCAACCAATCAATAACCCATATAGTTACTCATGTAGCTACTTATCAACACATGCAACAGTTTACAGAACAACAGACATAATGATGCACAAATTAAGACAGTTTAGTCACTAACCCATGCACTCAGTGAGACACATTTAATCACTCACTCATACAGTCAGTCATGCACCTACTAAATCCTTCATCCAGACACTTATACATCCACTCATTCTTCAATATGTAAGACATATTTTAACTTTACAGAAACATACAGTCACTGGATGTTGTCATCAGTGATGTCATCAGTGATGTCATTTGAGATGTCATCAGTGATGTCATCAGTGATGTCACTGACCATGTCATGAATGATGTAATATGTGACATCATCAGCAGTGGATTGCGGGTGCGCGATATATAGTTAGTGCAACTAACTATATATGGAATTTCAATGGTTTTGTGTGAGTAAAATAAGGTTTTGTAAATGCGAATTCCTAACTATATATGGTCTATAACCTATGGTTTTTTCAGTGAATTTTCAAGGTTTTGTAAGTGCTAATTCCTAACTATATATGGTCTATAACCTATGGTTTTTTCAGTGAATTTTCAAGGTTTTGTAAATGCTAATTCCTAACTATATATGGTCTATAGCCTATGGTTTTTTCAGTGAATATATATATATACATACATATATAAACATATATCATCTGTATATCTATATAAATACAAACATAAATGCATGCATACATATACTTATATGCATACAGATGCATGTTATTTACATGAAAGTTGAAAAAACACTAATAAAAGCAAAGCTAAAAAGCCACCTCATTACAAACAGAATGGCTTTAACTTAAAAGAGGGCGAGATCTATTGCATTTTCAATGCTTGTTTACTTTGGTTCCATCAAGAAGGCATTCAGATGTGTCACACATTTGCCATAAATTCTGAATGTTAGCACTCTAGTTGCACATTAGATCACTGCAGTAAAGCTACTGCTCACCAGGGACGTCTGCTGCTGGTATTCAAAGTGCATGTTTCAGTCTGCATGTCAGAATTTTTTTAATGAAATAGAAGAGGATTTGAGAAGTCACTCAAAATGATCCCTAATTTTTCTTTCTGAAGCACTAATCATACTTTCTATGGCAAAATTAACCCCCTCATGTTGTTCCTTTTTAAATTGAGTGTTTTCAGACTTACCACTTCATTCCAATCAAGATGGCTTCTGGTGTGCCATACTTTTGTCATAAGTAAGACTGTTAGCGCTCTAGTTGTTCTTTAGAACACTCTGGGACATTCTGTCATTGGGCTATACTTGGGGTACATCTGGGTGATATTTGGGCTACATTTAGGCTCTTTTGTCTCTGGTGGCCATCTTGGGAGACTGTATGTCAGAATTTTTTAATGAAATTGAAGAGGGTTTGAGAAGTCACTCAAAATGTGCCCTAATTTTTCTTTCTGCAACACTAATCATAATTCATATGGCAAAATATACCCCCTCATTTTGTTCCTTTTTAAATTAAATGTTTTAAGAGTTACCACTTTATTCCAATCAAGATGGCTTCAGGTGTGCCATACCTTTGTAATAAGTAGGACTGTTAGCGCTCTAGTTGTTCTTTAGAACACTCTGGGACATTCTGTCATTGGGCTATACTTGGGCTACATCTGGGTGATATTTAGGCTACATTTGGGCTCTTTTGTCTCTGGTGGCCATTTTGGGAGACTGCATGTCAGAATTTTTTAATGAAATAGAAGAGGATTTGAAAAGTCACTCAAAATGTGCCCTAATTTTTCTTTCTGCAGCACTAATAATACCTTCTATTGCATAATATACCCCCTCATTTTGTTCCTTTTTAAATTAAATGTTTTAAGAGTTACCACTTTATTCCCATCACGATGGCTCCAGGTGTGCTATACCTTTGTAATAAGTAGGACTGTTAGCGCTCTAGTTGTTCTTTAGAACACTCTCGGACATTCTGTCATTGGGCTATACTTGGGCTACATCTGGGTGATATTTGGGCTACATTTGGGCTCTTTTGTCTCTGGTGGCCATTTTGGGAGACTGCATGTCAGAATGTTTTAATGAAATAGAAAAGGATTTGAGAAGTCACTCAAAATGTGCCCTAATTTTTCATTCTGCAGCACTAATCATACTTTCTATGGCAAAATATACCCCCTCATGTTGTTTCTTTTTAAATTAAATGTTTTAAGAGTTACCACTTTATTCCAATCAAGATGGCTTCAGGTGTGCCATACCTTTGTAATAAGTAGGACTGTTAGCGCTCTAGTTGTTCTTTAGAACACTCTGGGACATTCTGTCATTGGGCTATACTTGGGCTACATCTGGGTGATATTTGGGCTACATTTGGGCTCTTTTGTCTCTGGTGGCCATTTTGGGAGACTGCATGTCAGAATGTTTTAATGAAATAGAAAAGGATTTGAGAAGTCACTCAAAATGTGCCCTAATTTTTCATTCTGCAGCACTAATCATACTTTCTATGGCAAAATATACCCCCTCATGTTGTTTCTTTTTAAATTAAATGTTTTAAGAGTTACCACTTTATTCCAATCAAGATGGCTTCAGGTGTGCCATACCTTTGTAATAAGTAGGACTGTTAGCGCTCTAGTTGTTCTTTAGAACACTCTAGGAGGCTGCAGTAGAACACAAAGGAATCAACTGACAGTCTCTGTCCTTGTTGGATGTACATGTTTTACTGAGAATGTCAGACTTCATTTTCACATGACTGAGAAAGATACTGTGAATTTACAGAAAATATGCTTTCAGTTTAGCTTATAGATCCCCTTCCAAACCACTGTGGGAAAATCATGAGATATTAGTTTTCTTTCAAACAATATTCATGATATCACAGCAGAAGGTTTTTTCACATGGTAAAATCACCTTAGAACCCACCACAATTCCTAAAATGAGTATGGTACCATCAACAAATGATTTATAATGTAACTAAAGTCCTAAAACCCTCTATTAACTACAATGCTTTTTAATGAGGTGCTATCATGTATATTGGTCCCAAGATGGCTGCCAACACTTCTTGGATGAAGTGCTGACAGCCAATCAGATCAGATGTGTGGTTAGGCTCCGCCCAGATATATATCTTTTTTTGAACCTAAATTACTCAAAATCCACTGGAGCACATATATTGAGACCTAGCAAAGGCACATCGGGCTAACAGTCCCTACAATTTTGCCAAGTTTCGTGCAAATCCATTCAGCCGTTCGAGCTAAAAGTGAGGCCAACCGCCCTATGGAAATTAACATGGGAAAAACGCGTTTTGGGACCCCCCTTTTATCTCGGCCCCCCCATGATGAAACCCCCCCAAATTGTCAGGGGCTGCTCAGAAACAAAATGTTCCATTTTCCTGAAAATTTCAGCCAATTCCGTCCACAAACGCCAAAGTTATTAGACATAGAATTTTCAAAAATCCCATAGAGAAAAAATCCTAACTATATATACCTACTGGCGACCGCCAGTAGGTAATATATATATATATATATATCCATTTGCAGGCTGAAGTAACGCAAACAAAATCTACATCTTGCCTGATTTGTTGTGGTGGTCTGAGTTCCTTCCTCGCCGCACGCCGGAAGTGGTGGGAATTGTTTGGTGCATATATATATATATATATATATATATAGAGAGAGAGAGATATCCATATATATATAGAGATATCCATATATATATAGAGATATCCAAAGAACAGCGTTTCGATTCCGTAGGCCAGGGGTCCCCCTCTCACCACAGATCCACGCAGACACGGACCAAGTTCAGTGCAAAGTTCTTATTTATTCAGTGCAAGCACGCCGCATGACGTTTCGGCTCCGTGGAGCCTTGTTCACATGATATATATATATATATAAAAATATTTTTTTTCAACCTGAAAAACCCAAGGTTAAAGTAACATTATAGTTTGATGTGACAAAAAAGAGGTTTTTTTCAACAAAACTTAGAAATTCACTGAAGAAACCAAAGGTTAAAGCAGGGTTATAGTTAAGTGAATATGTCAGTGACTACATTAATGTGTTGAACTAAAAAAAAACAGAAAGTCACCAGTTATAGTTAGCATACCTAACTTTAACTTACACCCTTGTCATGCACTGTTTAGGACCTGCCATGTTACATCACTCATGACATGCTCTATAACATCATGCTTGGGAATCTCACCCCCTGGGGCCCAGCATGATTTTAGGGGGCCACACTTCCACTGGCTGACTTTGATCCTGTAGACCCCATCATCCGGAGCCCTCAATATCAAAGGTGTGTATCCTCCACCAACCATACTCTTGTTAGGGGTCATGGAGGGAGCTCCAAGGTACCCGCAGATCCAGTCGGCTCCCCATCATACAGTGAGAGCCAGCATTGCTTCCACCTGCAGAGAGTAAATTCTAATGCTGCTTTCTCTTACTCAAAAGTCAGCTACCAGCTGGCGGGAGCCTTTTTAAAGCTCCCGTCTGCTGGGAATGGGCTTGGTGTTTATTTTCGATGGTGGGAACAGGTTTCCCTGTTCACGCTGCTGCGGGCAGGGAAACTGCTATGTCCCAGGGGCGGATTCCCCGGGAAATAGCTACTGAGGGATTAGGCCCCATGGCCATTAATGGCTCATAGAGGGCTCCCTTAAAGTAAGTACACTAGTGGTGGTCTACCCGGGGCCTTTAATGGCTCAGAGAGGGGGACCACACAGCCCCCCTCCCCTTTATGAATATATCCCCGGGTGTAGATTCCCCCGGCATTAACATAATAAATGTTACATCTGCCATTTATTTCAGATTACTGAATTTTTTTTTCAGATTGTTTTTTGGCACCAGAGGGGCCCTGTGGGTCCCCACTATGAAGCTTAGGGAATCAGTTTATCCCTAATCTGCCCCTTACACTATTTTTTAAATGTATTTTTTTTATTTCAGAACAGGGTACTAAGTCCAGGAGCACTGCAGTGGCTGGCAGCAACATTTTTCTCATGTATGTGGCAGTCTATCAGAACGCTCACTTCTGCGAGTGTCTGACATGCGAGATGGCCAGAGGGAAAAAAAGCTACCTGGGCCAATCAGATCACTCTATTTTTAAGCTCACTCTCCCACAAGAGTCTCTCGACACTTTTTGCAGACCAAACTGTAGAGATATACAATTATTTTTCAACTTTAATTTATCAAAAACTTACTGAACAGATTTACACCAAACCACAAAAAGCACAATCTGCGGCCCATGATTTAGCTTCCTGACAAATTTGGTGTAATTCTTTCTGCAGTTTTTGCTGTAGCCCTGCCTAAAGTTGTCTATGGAAAAAGCATGGGGATTTTACATTTTTGGGACCCCCTGAACTGAGGTAGATTAACTCTCTTTGGGGGAAAGTTTTCTGAAGAATTATTAAATCTGGCTTAGTAGCCACTAGGTATATGTATATGTGTGTTTGTGTGTGAATATATATATATATATAGAGTGGTGTGGCTCACTGTTTAGAGGCGGCAGACCTGGAAGCAGAGGTCGGCCTGGGACAAGGGTTCGATTCCCGACGCGGCAGGGTCTTGGGCCATGGTCAGCAGACTCGATAATTCTCGCCTCGGTGCCTACTCCAACCATGGGTCTCACTCAGCAACTCTGGGCAATAGCTTGATTAATCTCTACTAACGGCCCCATCAGCGCTGGGGATGCTTGTCTTCACCTTGGAGATGCCCAGGAGGGACAATCTCACAGGGAAAGCCAGGATGGGTTCCCCAGCGGTATACAGCGCCGGGATGCCCCTTTGCTGGGGCAGCTGTGCGCTTTACAAGTATACAACATTAACATTAACATTATATATAACCTACTGGCGGTCGCTAGTAGGTAGTTATAGTTAGGATTTTTTCAATGTTAAATCTCAAAATTCTATTTGAAATAACTTTGGCGCCGGTTGACGAATCTGACTGAAAATGTCCTCAAAATGGCCTCGCGGCGTTCCGGTCCTTCCCTGAAAGTTTGGGGGGGATTCGTCAAGCGGGGGCCGATATAAAAGGGGGTCCAAAAACGCGTTCTCCCCATGTTAATTTCCATAGGGCGGTCGATTTCACTTTTAGCCCGAACGGCTGAATGGATTTCCATCAAATTTGGCAAAATTGTAGGGACTGGTAGCCCGATGTGACTTTGCTATGTCTCAAGATATATGCTCCACTGGATTTTGAGAAATTAGGGTTCAAAAAAATATATGTATCTATGGCAGCGCCCCGGGGAGCGCCCCGGGGAGCGCCCCGGGCGCGCCACGCGAGGTGCGCACGGAAAGCTGATTGGCTCTCGGGTGTCTGTAAACATTCAAATCAGTCCGGAGCGGCCGCCATCTTGTGTCTCGGTAAAATCAAGACACAAGAAGTGGCTAAAACAAAGGGGGAAATGACCATAAGGCGTCAGGGATAGACCCCCTCTGACCCCCTAGGTTTGATGTGGGGGCTATAAAAGGGCCCCGCGGGGCATTTAAAATATTATTTTTTTTTGTTTTGGGCGGGGGGAGCACCAGGGAGCGGACCGGGGAGCGTACTATGAGGAAAAAAGAATGACAGAGGGGCATATTATCAAGGGGGTTTATCTCCGCTTTTTTGGCTTTAAAAGCCAAGAAAGCAGAGATAAAATTATCTCCCTATTACCAAGCTGTCGCTAACACCAGTTAGTGACAGCTAATAGGAGATAGCGACCATCTTGGGCCCCGCTTTGCAGGTCAGTGATATTTATCACTAATGACATGCAAAGTGGGCGTGCCAAGATGTTAGCGACTGGAAACAGTCCCTAACATCGCTATCTCCTATTACCAACTTTTGGAGATATTCGCGCTAAGCGCGAATATCTCCAAAAGCTAACACCTGCCCCTGAGCAGTTCTTAGCCATGTTATCCAATGGGAGGTGGATAACATGGCTAAGAGCATTTGCTCGATAATGCATGAATATCGCTGACTTTTCAGCGATATTCATGCATTGCGGCCATTTTTTATCGCATTTGCGATAAACCTTGCTAATAGCATGGTTTATCTGCGATAAAAATCGCCGATATGCGGCGATAATTTTTGTCTCTAAACAAGTTAGAGACAAAAATTATCGCTAGTTGTTGGTAATATGCCCCAGAGTTTTAAAAAAATTAAGCCTTTTTTTTAGAAATTGGAGGTAGTTCTAAAAAGAACTTTTTTTTTCTTCTTTTTGTTGTTTTATATTTTTTTGTGTTTTTTGAACATTTTGTACTTTTTTTGGCTTTTCAAAACAGTTTTATATTTTTTGGATTTTTTTAGGGGGAGAAACAAAAAAAAGGGAATTGAAACTGGCTGAACTGGAGCAAAAAAACAAAAAAAACAAAAAATTACTTCTTTTTAGGGCACTTGTGATTGTCACCTGCAAGGACGATGAGCTTTACGCTCTTTTCACCATAGGCGATAAGCTTGCCACATGCAGTACAAGTGATTTTAAAATCAGCAAATCATGGCTGAATACAAGGCATCATCTCTGATGTTTCTGGTCCCGATGAAGTGGGTTCATTTCTTTGGGAGGTGGTCCTTGAAGACTGGGGGAGGTTACTGGCCAGTTCCCTGAGCTCTGCACAAGAATAGTTGTTAGGGTGCTTACGGGTCATATGTCGAATCATGGTATTGTTACCAAAGGAATATTTTTTGTTTGGGTTGCCCCTTGAGAGTTCTTCCTTACAGATTAGGCAATTACCTTGGCCACATTCACTTTTTTCTTACCCTCTGGGAGTGAAAAAAACTCCCATACAATGTGTGACTTGGGCTTGTATGGGGTATTTTGTTCAGGCAGCCATCTTCCACCATCCTCCTCTTCCTCTTCCTCCTCCTCCTCTTGTTGACCACCAATGTAATCTTGAGCTGGTCCTCTTGGTTGTTGTGGTGGTGGTGGTGGGCAGATGCACCAGCTGCTGCTGCTACTGAAGCCATTATAAAGATCAAAAAGGTACAGAGAGGTACAAACAGGTCTTCCTAAGTCAAAGGACAAAGTCAGAATAAGGAAAAAAGGTGGGGTCTTTCATCATTTGGAAAAAAACTGTCATGAACCAATGAGAAGTGTTATTTTCAGGTCACAAGACCAGGAGCTTCATCATTATGAAACTAAAACTGTTATGAACCAATGAAAAGTGTTATTTTCAGGTCACATGACCCGACGCGCTTACGCTACGCGCCCCCGGGCGCGCCCCGTGTCGCGTCGCGTAAGCGCGTCGGATGTTTATGTTGCGCGATCGTATTCGCTTGAGTACTTCCAGGTGCGCTTACGCCGTGCGTATCACGCGGACGCGGCTACGCGATAAGTCACGATCATGTTTTCGTTCGCGATATTGGCGCTTTCGGGACGCTCCCCGGAGCGTGCCCCGGGGCGCTTTATAGAAGTACGCTTTTCGGGGCGCTCCCCGGGGCGCGCACCGGGAGCGCTCCAAAAATAAAAAATAAAAAAAATAAATACAAAATGGGAAAAATTGTAGGGACTGGTAGCCCTATTTTTGAGTGGTTTTTACGAAAATTAACTTTGAAAAAATATGTATTGTGCTACATTGGGCTATATATATGTTAGAGCCAAAATGTAGCCCAAATGTAGCCCAATGTAGCCCAATGTAGCCCAAAGATGGCCACCAGAGACAAAAACAAAAATATAGCTCAAATATAGCCCAACTGTAGCCCAATGACAGAATGTACCAGAGTGTTCTAAACAACTAGAGCGCTAACAGTCTTACGTATAAAGTGAGACTTATAGTTAGGAATTAGCATTAAAAAAACCTATGAAATTCACTGAAAAAACCATAGGTTTCAGACCAGTTATAGTTAGGAATTAGCATTTAAAAAATCAATGAAATTCACTGAAAAAACCATAGGTTTCACACCAGTTATAGTTAGGAATTAGCATTTAAAAAACCTATTAAATTCACTAAAAAAAACCATAGGTTTCACATCAGTTATAGTTAGCTGGAAATTGTACTGACATAAAACCATTGAAATTCCACGTTATAGTTAGTTGGACTCACTATAACTTGCGCGTGTAATGCACTGCTGATGACGTCACATATTACATCACTCATGACATGGTCAGTGACATCACTCATTACATCACTTATGACATCATCCTTGTGACAGAGTGACAGACCTCCTTTCACTGTAATGTAACCCATGAAACACATATTGAAAAATATAAATTACAAATTTTTTAAAAATGGAGATACCCATACCAGTTACAACAACCAATTCAATAATTCCACCATCTATATACACATTCACTCATTCACCAACAGTTCTATATAGTCACTCATACATATATACACTCATCATATGTAGTGATACACCTATACATCCTGTTACACACCGACAGTCATCCAAAAGTTACTCACACATATACTCACACATGCAAATAAACTATTGAACATTCATTTATTTGCATATACAGCTATACACACACTACCACCTTACTTCTAAGGAAACTTACACATACTTACTCTCTTAAACAATCACTTATAGAAACACATACTTATTTAAACAAGAACTCTTTCAATCTCTCACTCTCACATATACTCACTCATATACATCAATACTCACATATACTAGATTAAAACATATGTAGTTACTGATAAAGACACTAATGAGACAGTCATTCACTCACTAATACATGCATATACACACTCATCCACCCATACAGTCCTGCACTTATGCCGTCTTCAAAACACATACAAACAGTGAGTCAGTCATTGATGCATCTATGTGCTAAGTAACACTCCCACCAAACCATACAGACACTCATACTGATACTAAAAAACATCTAATAACCCATATACACACACATGTAGCTACTCACCAACCCATGCAGCCATTTATACACAAACACTGATACATATATTTAAATATTTAAACATTACTCGTTAATATATGTATTCACTAAGATACACTTAATAAACCAGTTAACCAATAATTTTTTTTTTAAAACATCCATTTACACACTTATTTAAACATTTATTCTTCCATCAACCTTTACATATACATAAATAAAACATATTTATTTTTCAGAAAGGCACACATTCACGGGATGATGTCATCAGTGATGTCATGAGTGATATCACTGACCATGTCATGAGTGATGTAATATGTGACGTCATCAGCAGTGCATTACACGCGCAAGTTATAGTGAGTCCAACTAACTATAACGTGGAAATTCAATGGTTTTATGTCAGTAAAATTTCCAGCTAACTATAACTGATGCGAAACCTATGGTTTTTTCAGTGAATATATATATATATATATATATATATATATATATATATATATATATATATATATATATATTACCTACTGGCGGTCGCCAGTATGTATATATAGTTAGGATTTTTTCTCTATGGAACTTTTGAAAATTCTATGTCTAATAACTTTGGCGTTTGTGGACGGAATCGGCTGAAAGTTTCAGGAAAATGGCACATTTTGTTTCTGAGCAGCCCCTGAAAATCTGGGGGGGTTTCGTCAAGGGGGGGCCGAGAAAAAAGGGGGGTCCAAAAACACGTTTTTCCCATTCATTTTTCCAAAAGGCGTTTGGCCTCACTTTTAGCTCGAACGGCTGAATGGATTTACACGAAACTTGGCAAAATTGTAGGGACTGTTAGCCCGATGTGCCTTTGCTGGGTCTCAATATATGTGCTCCAGTGGATTTTGAGAAATTAACGTTTAAAAAAACAGATATATCTGTGACAGCGTCCCGGATAGCGCTCCAGATCGCGTACTTTTCGCGTAACCGAGCTTTGCGAAGCAAGCTGATTGGCTCTCCGGTGTCTGTCAACATTCTAAACAGTCCGGTGCGGCCTCCATCTTGTCTCTCGGTAGGATCGAGAGACAAGAGGAGGAGAAAAACGAAGGGGGAATTTAAT
This sequence comes from Lissotriton vulgaris, assembly GCF_964263255.1. Taxonomy (NCBI): domain Eukaryota; kingdom Metazoa; phylum Chordata; class Amphibia; order Caudata; family Salamandridae; genus Lissotriton; species Lissotriton vulgaris. Next base: position 573,613,532 of record NC_141694.1, read on the forward strand.
GAAAGGGGGCAAGGTAGACTCCTCTTGACCCCCTAGGAATGATGTTGGGGTTATTAAAGGGTCCCGAGGGGCAAATAAAAAAAAATTGATTTTTCGCGGTAGAAGCGCTTCTCGGTTCGCGAACCGGGTCGCAAACTGGTAGCGAAACGGGAATTCGCCATTTTGTGTTACGATTTAATTAAATTACAAGATGGAGGAAAAGCAATGTGAGTATTGGGTATAAGGGGTTATGGGAGACGTATCCTGACCTCCTATGTTTTCTGAGGGTGGTTGAGGAGGCTCATATATGTTGATACTTGTCTTCCAGCGGTTGCGCGTGAGCGTTTTTTTTTTTTTTTTTTTGCCGCTTGACTTCTGTTAACGTTCAATTCGAAGGAAATCAGGAAGTGTTGACCGCCATTTTGACACTGCGAGTAAATATATTGTTAAAAATAATTGTTATAAATTAATTCGTATTGATAAACATTGTCTGCGCCATCTTGCTTTTTTTCCAATGCCACACTTTTGTCGTGCACGGCAGCCATTTTAGATGCCTTGACCAGACCCACTCTCTGCACGCCGCCGATCCTCAGCATGGCTCCCCACCCTCGCAAGCATTTCCCCCACGCACTGGTCACCCCTGCTCTCTCTCTCATGCACGGGCCATAAACCTCCCCCATCTGCGCTGCTCTTCCCTGAGTATTACACCCTGTGCCCACCCGACACCTCCCTTTCACCCTATTCACTACCGCACCCTCTGACACTCCTCTTCCTCTGTGTCTGATTGTCCAGGCCGGACCCAGGCTATCACTTAGCCCTGCGGATGTAGTTTATGGCCCCAACTGTAAAGAATCACCCCTGTTCAAAGGAGTTACAGTAGATCAAGGCCCCCACCTCATGAGATCCGTCACACCACACGCGTTCCTACTATCTGATAACGATCCTGTATTGTGATTGGGGAGGGGATTCTCACTGTAAGGGTGTGTGGGACCGAGCCTGAAGCGGAAGATTCCAGGGATGCCTTTTTGTACTTCAAAGTCTTCACAATTATGTGTCACATTAAAAATATATAGCACTCCAACAAAGTAGTAGGATTATAACACTTTAATAACTTATAAATATATACAACGCTCCAACAAAGTAAACACGTTAAAAAAAAACATTTTAAACAACTATTTACATGACAATGCTTTAACCAGGATAGACAAAGAAATGACACAGTGATGTAAAAGTTTCTGAAAGAAATGCCAAGAACGTCCCATGTGAAAGTGAATTTTATCTGGCAATTTTTTTCTTTTCCTTCTCATGAAAAGAAAGTTAATGCCATGTTCGTTAACTGCCTCATCTGCAAAAAAAAAACTCTCGAGAGGGACCGAAAAAAAATATAGCTATGGTAATCATACCATGCATCGGCACATGGAGAGGTGGCACCCTCTTAATTATTCTAAAGCACAACTTCGAGATTTGGTGGATAACCCTCGACCGGCAAAAACATCCACCAATGACTTAGTAATAAGTGAGTCAGAGGCAAGGGAAACGGTCCCAAATCTGCAAAAGAACTTTGGGCAGATGAGATTGACTTGTGTAGCATGTGGAAAATTAATTTCATGCGGAGAGATGAGTATTACTTTAATAAATAGATCATATGAAAATCATCAATGTCCAAAACGTCCTAGAAATTAATTTTTGTCATTTTTGAGGAAGAGAGATAACCTACAGTGGTACGGGGTCGTTTTCGTTCGTACTAGAGGGGCCAGGTGACATTCCTTTGGGGTGGCTTAGGGGCATTTAAAACAACTTCCCTGATGCAGGTAGCATATAAAGTAGAGGCTAAATACCAGGATCTTTATCGATTGCTTTATGCTGTACAAAAATGAAAAACACATACAACAAACCTGGACCATTCATATTTTCAATGTTTCTGCGTACTATACTTTTTAACCCTTAACTAATTGAGCTGCTTCATTTCACCTGCTTTGTTTTTTAAAAAAAATAAATCGGAAACAGTGGCCATTTATTCGAAACTTACCAATCTACGCGTTACAACTACGTTTGCTTTTTCAAAAACCTTTAATAAAAATGTTGGTGCCCAAATACGGGCCTACAACCCCGTGGGCCGGCCACGGAGCAGGCTGGAACTGTAAATGGGGGGGGGGGGGTATTTATTTGTGGAAATCATAACAGAGAGTCAGTGGTCGTTGATTTCATAGTAAAAAGTGCAACAAGTGCAACAAAATCATATCGATAATTCATTGTGAGCAAGTACCAAAAGTGTCGACAATTCGAACCTTCAATATTAAATACAGTAATCAATGATGCATTAGAACTTAATATCAATTCATTATTCGAACGTGTAATCAGTACCCGTCCCATGTCAATTCATTGTTCGAACGTATAATCAATACCGATCCTGGATCAATTCATTGTCCGAACATATAATCGGTCTTATCCCATATCAATTCATGTGCTAAAAACTGCATACATATCTCATGATATCAAGGCTGAGCAATCGGGGCACAACAAGGAGTTGAGAGTTTCATTTGTACCGGCGCCATTTTGGGTGAGGTCAGGAAGGTCCAAGTATAGTCAAAATGTCTCCACCAACTCGTGGTTGGACCGGGACCTCTTTCGGCAGTCCAAAAGTTTTCGTTGAATGGTAGCAGAGGGGACTGCCGACATGAACCATCAGTCAAAGTGGGGTGGGAGGCAACAATCTCTCCTACCGGGTCATACTGGTGTCCCACCGGAACTGATCAAGTTGGTAGTCTTGCAGGATTTTGGTCATTTCAAGACTGAGGCCGGCGCCGGCATGAGCGCGCCGACGTCCCGCGGCTACGTCGTGGTCGTCCCGTGGGTGATCATGACAGTCATTCCCCATCGGGGGTCGGGGGCCCCCGTGGCTCTTATAGAATCTTCAAAGTTGAGGAGAACGTTTCTGGACGCAGGACTCATTTTCTAGTTAAACTCAGAAGTGCCGTTGCACCGCAACAGTGGACGAGACCCCCGCTGGGTGAGCGAAGCATCATTGCCTCGCAATAGTGGACGAGACCTTTTGTTGGGTGAGTGGAGCATTAGGGGTGCAGCTGAGGGGCCCCCACCTGGGGGGGTGGAGAGGCTCGTTCGCGCCGCCTCTCCCTCCCAGCGCACCCCACGCCGACACCTGGCGTTGATATCCGTGATGTCTGGACCAGGTGATAAGAGGGGGGGGGGTCGGAGGCAGAGGCAAGACATCCCCCCCGTGGCCTGCAGGGTGCCGCTTCAGGACCGAACGGGGAGCTCATCCCAAGCCGGGCCAGACCAGGACATACGAGGGGAGGGGAGGGGGGGTCGGTGGCATGTGCAAGACATCCCCCCCCGTTGTCGCAGCCATTAAAGAAAGAAGAGGGATCCTGTCGGCGTCGGCTCCTCTCCTGGCCCAGGGGGGGGGGGTCGGTGGCATGTGCAAGACATCCCCCCCAGTGTTGTCGCAGCCATTATTGAAGAAAGAAGAAGATCCCGTCGGCCTCGTTTCCTCTCCTGGTGCACCTTATGATACGACCCTTTTGTTGGGTGAGTGGAGCGTTGGGGGTGCAGCTGATGGGCCCCCACCTATGGGGGTGGGAGAGGCTCGTTCGCGCCGCCTCTCCCTCCCAGCGCACCCCACGCCGACACCTGGCGTTGATATCCGTGATGTCCGGACCAGGCGATAAGAGGGGGTGGGCGGGGTCGGAGGCAGAGGCAAGACATCCCCCCCCCCGTGGTCTGCAAGGAGGCAGAAGAAGGGAATCGGGAGACCAGTACATTTTGGGCCATCCACCCCACGGCTGATGGCGGTTAGCCGGGCCCCGCCCTGCATGTGTCGAGGCCTCATCTTCCGGATGGGCGTAACCGTGGCCCTGTTGCACTTCAGGAGTTTCCGGAATGGGGGTAGGTATCTGCTGATTTGTATCTATTTCATGTTACCGTTAATGGGCGTGGCGGGCGGTGGGACAGACATGCTTGGAGCAGTGGGGGGGGTGGCGGAGCCTAGCTACCTCGTGGCTGCCGTAACGTCAAGCTTGGCTTCTTTCACCACTTCCATGTTTCTTATTTCTAGCGAAGTCAAAAACTCATCAGTGGCCTACTGATTTTGTTCGATTTCTTTCCCTTCCTTTTCAAGTGTGTTTCATGCTAAAGTTTCTGTTTAACAGGATACAGTGATTACTTCGTATTTTACATATGTCTTCTTTATTAGGGGTACTCTCCGGTTGAGCCAGATGATGTACCTCTAATAAATGGTCCGGGTGGAACTAGTTTCTCAATCAGTGGGGAGTAGATGGGCATGACAGATTACAACGGGGGACAAAGGTCCGCATTACCCACCCTTCACTACTTGCAAAGACTAGACAGAATATTTCTATTCCACGTTATTTGCAAACAGAGAATACCTCGAAAGAACTATTCCTTGAACAATAAATGTCCAGCCAATCAATCAATCATTGGGGAGAAAAACAGGCATGACGGATTACAACGGGGGACAAAAGTCCGCATTACCTATCCTTCACTATCTGCAAAGGGAGACAGAATATTTCTATTCTCTGTTTGTAGACAGGGAATATCTCAAAGAGCAATAATCGATAAAAAATTAGTAGGATTATAACACTTTAATAACTTATAAATATATACATCGTAACAAAAACAGTAAACACCTTAAAACATTTTTTATTAGAACAGAAGCAACAATGACAACTAACAGTAGTGATATCCTGGGTGGGTGATGGAACTGGGATTGTTAATGGACAAAGATCTACAGAGAAAGCTATTGGTGAATTATACTTCTCCGGAAATTTAAAACTCACAAATGTTTTATTTGTGTAATCGTTTCAGGTCAAACGGATTGTGGAAAAATGTTCAGAATGGAAGAGTCACCAAAAGGCAAAAAGTACACTCATGTATGAAAATCTTACTATTAATGCTTGACTGAGGCCAAGAAGATCAGAGTGCATGAGTCTCATGCTCGATCGATTGAGCTAGCCGGATCGGGCAACAAAAAGTATAAAATAGTTATGTAAATAGTTATTTAATAAAATGTTTTACCCTGTTACTTTGCTGGTGTGTTGTATATATTTATAATATTTGCATAGGGTTTGTCGTTATTTTGGGTGGGGTGGGTGGCGGAGCCGAGCTGTCTTGCAGCCATCATGGTGTGGAGCTCAGTTCATCTCACTAGTTTCGTATTTCTCATGAGGGGTTGTTCTTAATGTTTCTATTTTAGCGAGGTCAAAAAGAGATCCCATTAGTGGCCTACTGATTTTGCGCGATTCTTTTTGTTTTTTTAAACGATTTTTCACTATCTGCAAAGACTAAACAGAGTATTGCGACTCTGTGCTTGTTTGTAAATAGAGAATGAACCAAAGAGAACCAATTCTAAAACAGTAAATGCTTGGATAACAATCAATCAAATAGAGAGAGAAGCAGGCACGACGGATTACAACGGGGGCAAAGGCCTGCGTTAACTACCCTTCACTATCTGCAAAGAGAGAGTACTCCTAAGAGAAAAGAGGGGGGGGGGGCAGCGTTCAAAGCACATCAGCGTGCATAAACATGAAAATGTTTTTACCTATCACGTACTTGACATTTGACAGCTTTTGATATTTGCTATTAAAAAAACATTGAAATTCACTGAAAAAACCATAGGTTATAGACCATATATAGTTAGGAATTAGCATTTACAAAACCTTGAAAATTCACTGAAAAAACCATAGGTTATAGACCATATATAGTTAGGGATTAGCATTTACAAAACCTTATTTTATTCGCACAAAACCATAGAAAACCATGGAAATTCGCATATATAGTTAGTTGCAATAACTATATATCGCGCACCCGCAATCCAGTGCTGATGATGTCACATATTACATCATTCATGACATGGTCAGTGACATCACTGATGACTTCACTGATGACATCTCAAATGACATCACTGATGACATCACTGATGACATCATCCAGTGACTGTATGTTTCTGTAAAGTAAAATTATGTCTTACATATTGAAGAATGAGTGGATGTATAAGTGTCTGGATGAAGGATTTAGTAGGTGCATGACTGACTGTATGAGAGAATGATTAAATGTGTCTCACTGAGTGCATGGGTTAGTGACTAAACTGCCTTAATTTGTGCATTAATTATGTCTGTTGTTATGTAAACTGCTCCATGTGTTGATCAGTAGCTATATGAGTAACTAATACTATTTTTTTTATGTATACTGTTTATGTTTTGGTTTTTTTGCCCTGGAGCGCTCCCGGTGCGCGTCCCGATGAGCGCACCGGAAAGTGCAGTCTTGCGGCGCGCCCCTGGGCGCGTACCGGTGAGCGCCCCGTTAGCGCTTTTCCGCAAACGAAAACATCATCGTGATATATCGCGTAGCCGCGTCCTTGTGATACGCATGGCGTAAACGCACCCGGAAGCACTTGAGCGCATACGATCGCGCAACGTAAGCATCCGACACACCCGGGGGCACGTAGCGTTAGCGCGTCGGGTCATGTGACTTAAAAATAACACTTTGTATTGTTGTAGGAAAGTTTTGGTTTCCAAATGATGAAAGCCCTGGTCATGTGATCTGAAATTAACGCTTTCATTGGTTCAGGACAGTTTCTTTTTCCTAATGATGAAAGCCCCCACCTTTTTTCCTCATTCTCACTTTGTACTTTGAGTGAAGAAGACCTGTTGATAGACCTCTCCGTACTTTTTTGGACTGAAAAATGGCTTCAGTAGCAGCAGCAGCAGGAGCATCTCAGCCACCACCACCACCAAGAGGACCACCACAACACCACACTGGTGGAGATGAAGAAGAGGAAGAGGAGGAGGAAGAGGAGGGGAGGAGGACATTCCTGCCAGAAGACAATATAGGCCAAAGCCACACATTGTATGGCCGTTTTTTCCATCCCAAGTGGCCAAAAAAAGGTGAATGCGCCAAAGGTGACTTGCCTAATCTGTAACATGGAACTTTCAAGGGGGAACCCTAACAAAAAATACTCATTTGGCAATAACACCATGATTCACCACATGCAGTGCAGCGCAAGCATCCCAACAACTATGCTGCGGCAGAGGTGAGAGACCTGGCCAGTAACCCTCCCCAATCTTCACCCAGCACCTCAAAAAGAAAGCAACCCACTCCATCGGGACCAGAGACAAGAGAGATGGTCCCAAACATTCAACCCCAGTTTGGGAAATACAAGATCACTTGTATTTTTTGTGGGAAAACCATCACCTATGGTGAGCAAAGCATAAAGCTCATCAACCGTGCTGGTGACAACCACAAATGCCTCAAAAATCCATAATTTTTTCCTGGTTTTTTTTTTGCTCCAGTTGAGCCGTTTTCAATTCCTTGTTTTTTGTTTCTCCCCATAAAAATAACAAAAAATATAAAATAGTTCATAAAAGCCAAAAAAGTAAAAAATGTTCAAAAAAACATAAAAAAAAATATAAAACAACAAAAAGAAGAAAAAAACTGTTCTTTTCAGAACTACCTCCAATTTATAAAAAAAGGCTAAATTTTTAAAAAACGTTGTCATTCTTTTTTCCCCATGGTATGCTCCCCGGTACGCTCCACGGTGCGCGTACCGGGCGCTCCCCCCGCGCAAATCGGAAAAAAAATGTTGCCCCTTTTATGGCCCCCACATCAAACCTAGGGGGTCAGGGGAGATCTATCCTGCCACCTTTTGGTCATTCTCTTCTTTCTTTTTGCCACCTCTTGTGTCTCGATCCTACCGAGACACAAGATGGCGGCCGCTCCAGACTGTTTGGAATGTTTACAGACACCCGAGAGCCAATCAGCTTTCCGCGCGCGAACTCTCGTAGCGTGCTGGTTCGCGCCCCGGTGCGCGTTCCGGGGTGTGCTTATAGATATATATATTTTTTTGAACCTAAATTACTCAAAATCCACTGGAGCACATATCTTGAGACATAGCAAAGGCACATCGGGCTACCAGTCCCTACAATTTTGCCAAGTTTTGTGGAAATCTATTCAGCCGTTCGGGCTAAAAGTGAGGTCGACCGCCCTATGGAAATTAACCTGAAGAAAACACGTTTTGGGACCCCCCTTTTTTCTCGGCCCCCGCTTGACGAATCCCCCCAAACTTTCAGGCAAGGACCGGAGCGCCTCAAGGCAAATTTGAGACAATTTTCAGACAGATTCCTCAACCGGCGCCAAAGTTATTCCCAATAGAATGTTGTGATTTCCCTATTGAAAATAATCCTAACTATAACTACCTACTGGCGACCGCCAGTAGGTAATATATATATAGACGAAGCAGGAATTATCATAGACTGTGTTCCTGGTTTCCAGCCACTGAGCAACCTGTAATGAAATAAAACCTTGCCTGGAAGCCCCGTGAGTGTGGTTGGTGTCTTTATACTAGAGCGAACATATATATATATATATATATATATATATATATATATATATATATATATATATATATATATATATATTACCTACTGGCGGTCGCCAGTAGGTATATATAGTTAGGATTTTTTCTCTATGGGATTTTTGAAAATTCTATGTCTAATAACTTTGGCGTTTGTGGACGGAATTGGCTGAAATTTTCAGGAAAATGGAACATTTTGTTTCTGAGCAGCCCCTGACAATTTGGGGGGGTTTCATCAAGGGGGGGCTGAGAAAAAAGGGGGGTCTCAAAACGCGTTTTTCCCATGTTAATTTCCATAGGGCGGTTGGCCTCACTTTTAGCTCGAACGGCTGAATGGATTTGCACGAAACTTGGCAAAATTGTAGGGACTGTTAGCCCGATGTGCCTTTGCTAGGTCTCAATATATGTGCTCCAGTGGATTTTGAGTAATTTAGGTTCAAAAAAAGATATATATCTGGGCGGAGCCTAACCACACATCTGATCTGATTGGCTGTCAGCACTTCATCCAAGAAGTGTTGGCAGCCATCTTGGGACCAATATACATGATAGCACCTCATTAAAAAGCATTGTAGTTAATAGAGGGTTTTAGGACTTTAGTTACATTATAAATCATTTGTTGATGGTACCATACTCGTTTTAGGAATTGTGGTGGGTTCTAAGGTGATTTTACCATGTGAAAAAACCTTCTGCTGTGATATCATGAATATTGTTTGAAAGAAAACTAATATCTCATGATTTTCCCACAGTGGTTTGGAAGGGGATCTATAAGCTAAACTGAAAGCATATTTTCTGTAAATTCACATTATCTTTCTCAGTCATGTGAAAATGAAGTCTGACATTCTCAGTAAAACATAAACATCCAACAAGGACAGAGACTGTCAGTTGATTCCTTTGTGTTCTACTGCAGCCTCCTAGAGTGTTCTAAAGAACAACTAGAGCGCTAACAGTCCTACTTATTACAAAGGTATGGCACACCTGAAGCCATCTTGATTGGAATAAAGTGGTAACTCTTAAAACATTTAATTTAAAAAGAAACAACATGAGGGGGTATATTTTGCCATAGAAAGTATGGTTAGTGCTGCAGAATGAAAAATTAGGGCACATTTTGAGTGACTTCTCAAATCCTTTTCTATTTCATTAAAACATTCTGACATGCAGTCTCCCAAAATGGCCACCAGAGACAAAAGAGCCCAAATGTAGCCCAAATATCACCCAGATGTAGCCCAAGTATAGCCCAATGACAGAATGTCCCAGAGTGTTCTAAAGAACAACTAGAGCGCTAACAGTCCTACTTATTACAAAGGTATGGCACACCTGAAGCCATCTTGATTGGAATAAAGTGGTAACTCTTAAAACATTTAATTTAAAAAGAAACAACATGAGGGGGTATATTTTGCCATAGAAAGTATGATTAGTGCTGCAGAATGAAAAATTAGGGCACATTTTGAGTGACTTCTCAAATCCTTTTCTATTTCATTAAAACATTCTGACATGCAGTCTCCCAAAATGGCCACCAGAGACAAAAGAGCCCAAATGTAGCCCAAATATCACCCAGATGTAGCCCAAGTATAGCCCAATGACAGAATGTCCCAGAGTGTTCTAAAGAACAACTAGAGCGCTAACAGTCCTACTTATTACAAAGGTATAGCACACCTGGAGCCATCGTGATGGGAATAAAGTGGTAACTCTTAAAACATTTAATTTAAAAAGGAACAAAATGAGGGGGTATATTATGCAATAGAAGGTATTATTAGTGCTGCAGAAAGAAAAATGAGGGCACATTTTGAGTAACTTTTCAAATCCTCTTCTATTTCATTAAAAAATTCTGACATGCAGTCTCCCAAAATGGCCACCAGAGACAAAAGAGCCCAAATGTAGCCCAAATATCACCCAGATGTAGCCCAAGTATAGCCCAATGACAGAATGTCCCAGAGTGTTCTGAAGAACAACTAGAGCGCTAACAGTCCTACTTATTACAAAGGTATGGCACACCTGAAGCCATCTTGATTGGAATAAAGTGGTAACTCTTAAAACATTTAATTTAAAAAGGAACAAAATGAGGGGGTATATTTTGCCATATGAATTATGATTAGTGCTGCAGAAAGAAAAATTAGGGCACATTTTGAGTGACTTCTCAAACCCTCTTCAATTTCATTAAAAAATTCTGACATACTGTCTCCCAAGATGGCCACCAGAGACAAAAGAGCCTAAATGTAGCCCAAATATCACCCAGATGTACCCCAAGTATAGCGCAATGACAGAATGTCCCAGAGTGTTCTAAAGAACAACTAGAGCGCTAACAGTCTTACTTATGACAAAAGTATGGCACACCAGAAGCCATCTTGATTGGAATGAAGTGGTAAGTCTGAAAACACTCAATTTAAAAAGGAACAACATGAGGGGGTTAATTTTGCCATAGAAAGTATGATTAGTGCTTCAGAAAGAAAAATTAGGGATCATTTTGAGTGACTTCTCAAATCCTCTTCTATTTCATTAACCCCTTCGAAGCTAATGACGAGCTGGGCTCGTCATGGCGCTTACCTGCCGTGCGCGGATGACAAGGCCAGCTCGTCATGATTTATGGACTTTATGTTTTTTTAGCGCAGGACGGGAAAACGCCTAGCAGCCATGTGGTTAAAATAATTCTGACATGCAGACTGAAACATGCACTTTGAATACCAGCAGCAGACGTCCCTGGTGAGCAGTAGCTTTACTACAGTGATCTAATGTGCAACTAGAGTGCTAACATTCAGAATTTATGGCAAATGTGTGACACATCTGAATGCCTTCTTGATGGAACCAAAGTAAACAAGCATTGAAAATGCAATAGAGCTCGCCCTCGTTTAAGTTAAAGCCATTCTGTTTGTAATGAGGTGGCTTTTTAGCTTTGCTTTTATTAGTGTTTTTTCAACGTTCATGTAAATAACATGCATCTGTATGCATATAAGTATATGTATGCATGCATTTATGTTTGTATTTATATAGATATACAGATGATATATGTTTATATATGTATGTATATATATATATTCACTGAAAAAACCATAGGCTATAGACCATATATAGTTAGGAATTAGCATTTACAAAACCTTGAAAATTCACTGAAAAAACCATAGGTTATAGACCATATATAGTTAGGAATTAGCATTTACAAAACCTTGAAAATTCACTGAAAAAACCATAGGTTATAGACCATATATAGTTAGGAATTCGCATTTACAAAACCTTATTTTACTCACACAAAACCATTGACATTCCATATATAGTTAGTTGCACTAACTATATATCGCGCACCCGCAATCCACTGCTGATGATGTCACATATTACATCATTCATGACATGGTCAGTGACATCACTGATGACATCACTGATGACATCTCAAATGACATCACTCATGACATCTCAAATGACATCACTGATGACATTACTGATGACATCTCATTTGACATTACTGATCACATCACTGATGATATCATTCATGTGATAATACGATGAACCTCTTCAGACTCTAATATAACCTTAGATACAATCAGTGTAAACAGACACTCACAGACTGTCACTCATCCATGGAGTTACTCACACACCTAGTCAGTCATGCAAAGAATCAATCACACCTCCATTTCCTCAACTATACAGTTATACAAACTTTACTTATTCAAACATATACTAACACATATTTACTCTCTTATACAATCCCTGATACAAGTTCACAATGATCCATACAGCCACTCACACATTCACTGGCTCTTATGCACAGTTATTTATATATGTCAACTCTCACATGTACTGTGTTTTACATATGTACTTACTTTGACATGTAGCACTGAGATATCCATTCACTCACCAATACACTCATGCACACAGTCAACCGCCCATACAGCTGTTTCCACATGCACTTTTGAAACCATACATCTAGTCAATCAACTGCTCACACATCTATGCACAGAGTCATACACCTCCCAGCCACCCACACACACACTCAGTCTCCCATATAAATACTTGGGCAACCAATCAATAACCCATATAGTTACTCATATAGCTACTTATCAACACATGCAACAGTTTACAGAACAACAGACATAATGATGCACAAATTAAGACAGTTTAGTCACTAACCCATGCACTCAGTGAGACACATTTAATCACTCACTCATACAGTCAGTCATGCACCTACTAAATCCTTCATCCAGACACTTATACATCCACTCATTCTTCAATATGTAAGACATATTTTAACTTTACAGAAACATACAGTCACTGGATGTTGTCATCAGTGATGTCATCAGTGATGTCATTTGAGATGTCATCAGTGATGTCATCAGTGATGTCACTGACTATGTCATGAATGATGTAATATGTGACATCATCAGCAGTGGATTGCGGGTGCGCGATATATAGTTAGTGCAACTAACTATATATGGAATGTCAATGGTTTTGTGTGAGTAAAATAAGGTTTTGTAAATGCGAATTCCTAACTATATATGGTCTATAACCTATGGTTTTTTCAGTGAATATATATATATATATACATATATATATATATATATATATATATATATATATATATATATATATATATATATATATATATATATATATATATATATATATATATATATACATACATAAATATACATACATATGCATATTACGCCGAAGGAGTTTCTGATGAATCCAGAAATACAACGAGCCCACACACCGATCTAAGCAGGTAAAGTTTATTTTCTTGGCAGCAAAACACAACACGTTTTGACTACAGCCGTAGTCTTGGTCATATGACCCACGCCTCCATTTTTTAACATTTATTCACACAGTGCAGTGACATCATCATGGACATGAAAGAAAGACATACATTTCCATGTTTTAAACAATGTTAATACCTCACTTTGTAATTATAAAGTAAATAATAAGGTGCAGCAGTGCGGTGCTTTTTAATACATTTGGCATCGGTTTATAACTATAGTAGGTTAGTTCCCACATGTTGTTCATAACTGAAACATATAGTATGTTTTGTTTTCCCAAATGTCATGTCGTTCAATGATGTACCATATTGATCATGGTAAGTCCAAGACTACATCCAATGAACAATCCTTCATGGATGTGTGGTATTCTATTCTATGTGATCCCTATTGTAGTTAGTGTTCAGATGCGTGAAGGTTTAGTACCTTAGTGCTAATAAAAAGTGACTAGAGTCTTAGCCGAAGACCATCGGTGACTCAGGTGCTCATACTCGTACCTCAGGTGTGATTCAATCCTCACGTTCCTATAATAAGAAGCACATCATTGGATATAATTAGAAATCATTTTAGTATTGCAATTATCATATATGTATAGATTTAAATCTCATACAGACATAGTTCATCATAATCTGACATATCACAACAATAATACTGAATAAATGTGAAAGCATGAGAGCCAATGTATTTCAATAATGTAATAAGGTGAAGGAAGGGGGTGGAGGGTGGAATTGGTGGGAAAAAATGTGAAATGTTATCGTGAGGATGCCTGCTAGACCTGTCATACTTATGCTGGTGTATGAAACCTAGTTTTGGATGTAAAATACATTTACAAGTGACTATACATTTCTTTGTCCTGGTTCAGGCCATATGGGAACTTGGTACCCGCCAGAAGGATCATGCAAGACTCTCGTTTACGAAGTGCTGAGATACGGTTGGCACCTCTAGGATTGGGATATTTTTGTGTCTAATCCAAAGAATTTGGCCTTGTCTAATCGCTATTGTGTTCCTTTGCAAAATGTCTTGCCGTGCTGTAACTCAGGTCGACATTGGTTGTTGCACGCCAGTGTTCTAAGATGGGTTTTTTACCGCAAAGGTGGTAGAGCCAATGTACCACAGTCCACAGGGGGAGACAATCGCATAAACCACATACTCTGTGTTGCATGTTATAATTTGTGGTATCTTCCATTTTGTCTGAGTTCTTTCTAAGATGGTCTCTGCAATGTTGGTGCTGCGTTTACATGCCTTACAATTTCCGCATTTACGGAACCCTTTGTTTTGTTTTAGCCAATTGTGTTCTTTGGGGCGGAAATGGCTTTGGACCAGAATGTCTCTTAGTGATGCATTTCTTTCATATGTTATCGAAGGTCTAGGTCCAGCCTCATTACATAGTATGGGATCCTGTCTCAGGATGTCCCACCTATTCTTCAGGATTTTTCTAATCTGGTTTGATTGGCCACAGAACTTCTTAATGAATCTAGGGGGAGATTTGGCGTGGTCTTTCTCGGTAGTTTGGGTACTGGGTCTGAGAATTTCCTCTCTTGTTTTTCCTTCCACTCTTGTTTCTGCTTGATTCAGGGCTTTGCTGGAGTATCCCCTTGCTAAGAATCTGGTTTTCATATCTTCCTTTGCCTGTACGTATGTTTCCTCAGAGCCGCAATTGCGTTTTGCTCTGAGGAACTCACTGTAGGGTATGCCCCATCTGAAGCTCAGCGGATGCGAGTTCGCAGACTGGAGGATGGAATTCCCTGCTGTCTATTTTCGGAAGATGTCAGTACTTATTTTCCCTTGGTCTACTGTTAGCTTAAGGTCACGAAATTCAACTGAGGTTTGGCTATAATGTCCAGTAAACCAGAAATTGACATCGTTCATGTTCAGACAATCAATAAATACATTCAAGTCATTTTCAGTACCATGCCATACAAAGAAGATATCATCTATATATCTTAGTCATTTTGATACCTTGCGAGCCCATAGTTCAGTGCGGTCATTCCAGAACACCTGCTTCTCCCACCAGCCTACCATGAGGTTGGCATAGTGTACATTCTCGAACATAAATACATTCTCCTTGAGACACAGAGAGATCATCTCCAATAGCATGTTCGTGTGTTGGAGATATGTGGCTGGACGGTTCTTAAGAAAAAAACAACAGGCTTTAAGCCCATCCTCATGTCTGCTACTCGTATAGAGCGCTTCTTCGTCTAGACATACAAGCCAATCTGAATTAGTTATGACTACGTTTTGTATCTTGTGAAGGGAATCAGTAGTGTCACGAATATAGGATTTAAGGTCTTTCACAAATGGAAATAAAAAGTGATCTACATAAGTGCTGGTATGTTTAAATAAGCTGTTTTTGGATGAGACTATTGGTGTCCCTGGGGGTTCCCTTTTGTCTTTGTGTATTTTAGGCAGAAGATATAATGTGGGTGTTGTCGGTGTGTTGTTTTTCAAACATTGTCTTTCATCCCAGGATAACAACTCTTGTTCATGCCAGCTGTCTAGTCTTTCATGGTAGGAAGCCTTGAGTATACCTAAGTATTTCCTTTCTACTCTGCTGTAACATGTGGTGTCTTGTAATTGGCGGTGGACTTCTTTGGTATACATGTCACGTGTCATGATTACTACGTTTCCTCCCTTATTGGAGGGTTTTATGACTATGTCTTCATCTTTTTGTAGTTTACTTAGCGCTTCCCATTGTTCTCTACTGAGGTTACTTCTGCCTGTGTCCTTTCTCGCTAATATTAATAGGTCTTGGAGACTAAGTGGCTGAAGACGTCTATATTGTCTCTTGGGAGTGTAGGCATATATTTGGATTTACTCCTAAAGCTGGTGAGGGGGGTTGCATCAGTATTTGTGCCTAGAAGTGATGTAATGTCTGATGTGTCTGTTGGGTCAAAGGGATCAAGGGCCCTACGCAACTGCTCTGATTGTGTAAGTTGGGCGAAGAGTGTCATGGTTTGTAAGACCGGGACATCTCCTATCATTATCCCTGTGTCACTTGCAGATAATTGGTTACATCGTGTTGATTTGTCATTTTTCTTATTAGCATGCATTTAGCAATTTCAATTTTCTTTCGAATTTGTACAATTCCACTCGTGCTTCAGCATAATCAATTTTCTTATCAGGGCAAAATGAGTGGCCCAGTTTTTACACGCCTTTTTCAACAGAGGACACATTTTTATCAGTAAGGTTCGTTACTGTTAACTTGTGGGTTGTATCAGCCATCATTGGTTCTTCGCTTTCTGTTGGCCTCTTGTTCCCATGCCAGTTGCTCTGATGCTTTCGGCGCCTGATGTTCCTTTTATAGTTTCTTCTGGTTTTTCTTATCTTTTCTCTTTTGGTCTCCCCCAGTTTGACTGTTCTTGTGTCCTCTGGATGACCAGGTGCTCCCGGGAAAAAGACTGTTGTTCAAAGGTTGAGGAGGCACAGCTATCCACTGATTCCTGACCCGAACTTAAGTCAGTTACTGTATCATCTTTGCCACATTCTAAGGTTTCCATGGCTTGATCTTTTCTCAAGTCTATTCTTGCTTTATCATATTTCCTTGCGAAGATTAATATTCGACCTGTCGCATAGTCTCTTTTATCCCTGATGAATTTGCGTTGTTTTCTGGAGACTACATCTTTCTCGAATTTCTTCATTCTTTCTTCAATAGTCTTTATTACTTTCTCAACTTCTATTTGGTTGCTTTCTGATTTTAATTCATTAGGAATTTCTTGTATTTGGGTTAATAGTTATTTCTGCTCATCCGATGCATTTGAGATTAAGATCTCCATCATCCGTCTCGACTCAACGCTTCCCAAGTGCCTCGTCGCACAAAACAGGAACACGGACTCAAAATACGCTGGTGTCAGATTTAATTTATTTTATATTATATTCATGGAACGGTGGATGCCTCAGATGTATTTCGGACACGGGACTGTGTCCTTGCTCACTCATGTGTATGTATATATATATATATATATATATATATATATATATATATATATATATATATATATATATATGTATATATGTATATATATATATATATATATATATATATATATATATATATATATATATATACACATCAGATATCTCTTGCATTGCAAAAGAGTACAAACACTCTAAAAATAGATGAAAGTTGAACTTATTCAGAGATTTTCAGCCTCTGTGTGCATTACAGCTTCTCAGCCTTGTTCACACATGGGGTGGTTGTGTTACCATTACTACATATATATGCTTTGTGAACAGTAAGGTAGGACTCGTTAGTTCCGTGTTCTAAAATTACATCAAACTAAACCTCCATCTTGGACGGAGGTAAAATCATTGAGATGTCATTTGAGATGTCATCAGTGCTGTCATGAGTGATATCACTGACCATGTCATGAGTGATGTAATATTTGACGTCATCAGCAATGCATTGCGGGTGCAAAAGTTATAGTTAGCTGAACTAACTATAACGGGGGAATTTCAATGGTTTTGTATGAGTGAAATGTTCAGCTAACTATAACATGTGTGAAACCTATGGTTTTTTCAGTGATTTTCAAAGGCTTTGTAATTGATCATTTTTAAATGTATTAATTGTTATTTTTTTTACTGATTTACTACATTGTTTTAAAGTATTTATTTTTAGATATTTTATTTTTAAATGACATTACATATTTTTTTAAATAAATAGAAAAACATATATTTTTCAAAATATTGAAATTGTAATATTTATTTTTTACAATTTATATATTTTTTTAATTTATATATATTTTATATAGCAGGCAATGATATCCTCAGGAAGGAAATTCAACTTACTGGTAAGTACGGTTAAAATTACTTTTCAAGAACAGTAGTGACTTTTAAGAAGGGGGGGGTCTGTAGCCCCCCTTCTTTTTCTTTTTTTTTGGCCATGGGGACCCCATCCCCCAGGGCCTGCCCCCAATTTTTATTTTTTTTAAAAAGAAAATCGGGAAGGGGGCCGCATGGCTCCCCTCCCACAGCCATGCTCTGCCCCGGGGACCCAACCCCCGGGGCATGGGCCTTTTTTTATTTTATATTTTTTAATTAGGAAGGGGTCTGCTTTGCCCCGCTCCTGTGGCCACTATTGGCCCCGGGGACCCCATCCTCTGGGGCCAGTCATTATTTAGTTATTATTTTGGGAGGGGGCCACGTGCGCCCCCCTCCCTTCCCGGGCCCTTTGTAGCCCCGGGGACCCCATCCCCTGGGGCTGGCCCACTCCGTTGGAGACTTGGGGAGGTACCTAAGCCCCCCTGCGGGAGCCGGCATTGCTTTCCTGCATGGGGAGCAGCTAACATCCTGCTCCCCATGCAGAAAAGCAATCCGCTTCGGTTTTTGAAAGAGGGAGCAGGTTTTTTGCTCTCTCTTCAGAAAACCATAGTAAACAGCAGTGTCCTGGGGGTAGGTCCCCCGGGACACTGCAGGAGCCGGCCCTGGGGGGGGTGGCTGTCCCCAGGGCCAACAAGGGCTCTAGGAGGGGAGCCCTTGATGGCCCGGGGGTGGTGGTCCTCAGGGCTAGGGGGTCTGTCATGGACCCCCAATTTAAATATTAGTGCCCCAGGGAGGTGGCGGTCCCCCGGGACATGTGGGGGGGCTTGAGCCCCCCCACACAGGTTTAAAAAAAATAATAATAATAAAAAGGAAGCCTTGGGGAATGGTGGTCCCTGGGGTTGCGGGGGTAGTGAGCCCCCCGCATACTTCAAAATAAAGCCCCGGGGGGTGGCGGTCCCCAGGGCTCGGGAGGCCTCAGAGGCCCCCATCATGCATATCTAAGCCCCAGGGGTGGCTGTCCCCGGGGCTGCGGGGGGCCGTGTGCCCCCCGCTATCATACTTACTTTGCCCCAGGTGGTGGCAGTCCCCGGGGCAGTGTGGGGGGGATTGGTGCCCCCTAAACTTTTTTTCATAAAGCCCCCAAGATTTGGTCCCCCGGGGGCTAATTAGAGAAAAAATCTGACCGGTTTAAAAAATATATATTTGGGGGGGTCCTTGGGGGTCCTTGTGGGACCCCCTGAGCAGGCCTAGGGGTCAGGGGGTGTTTCTACCCTGCCCCCTTTCCGTATTTTTCGTGTTTCTTTTGCTGCTTTTTTGTGCCTCGGTTCTACCGAAGTACAACAGGGCTGCCAACAATTCCTGGTTTGGAGTGTTGCCGCAGCTAATTAGCATAAAGCTCGTGCTCGGGAAGGTACAGAGTACGGTACTTCATCTCTAGATATATCTATGATTTTACTTTTGATTTGCTCAGGTGCTACTGTACGGATTTACACCATTTACCAAAAAGCGCAATCTGCGAACCGAACTTTACTTTTTTGACAAATTTGGTGTAATTCCGTTCAGCAGTTCGGGCTGTAGCCTCACTTAAAGGTCTCTATGGAAAATTGCATGGGGAAAACACATTTTGGGACCCCCCTTTTTTCTCGGCCCCCGCTTGATGAATCACCCCCAAACTTTCAGGGAAGGAGCAGAGTGGAGCAGGCCATTTTATTGGAGAATTTTGTGAAGATTCGTCGACTGGCACCAAAATATTCCAAATAGAATGTTGTGGATTTCCTATGGAAACTAGGTCCTAACCGCCAGTAGGCTATATATATATATATATAACCCGCTATATATTGGAACTAGTTTCCAGATGGCCAGCTGGTTTAAATACATTGGAAGACCTGTAAACATGCCTATTATAGAGCCAAAATTAGTAAGCTTTAGTCCCGCAAATGTAGGGGGTTCTTCAAATGTCAAACATGCAAGGCGTGTCTGCATGGGATCAACAAGGGTTCTTACCATACTCCCCTTGGTAGCAAGGAACACAAAATCAGCAAGGCCATGACATGTAAAATAGATCATGTTATTTATGTTCACCAATGTCCTTGTAACTTGCAGTATATTGGGAGCACTATACTGCAAGCACACAAATGGGTGCTTCAGCACCTAAGAGCCACACAGAATCAGGGTAATATGTACCATGTGGCCAGACATTCCTAGGACAAACATAGATCAAAAACAGAGGGATTGAAATACTTGCTGATAGATACTATGCCACCCATCAGAAGAGGAGGAAATAGAGTAACAAAACTTAGGAAGTAAGAAACCCGCTATATATTGGAACTAGAATCCAGATGGCCAGATGGTTTAAATACATCAGAAGGCCTGTTACATGCCTATAATAGAGCCAACATGAGTAAACTGTAGTCCCGCAAATATAACAAGAGTTACGTATATAAAAAAGTCCCCAAATGTTAGATAAGGATTTATCCAGCTATTCTGAAAGCACTGAACAAAGGTGAATGAGTTAGTGTATTTATACCGAGAATGTAGTACCAGCAGTCAAACACAAACCAATTGATAATCATGTGTATATTAGTCATGGTGAAGACCGAAAACATTTTATCAAATTATTTTTTAACCCTGAATTGGATTTTATAGACGGTTTTAATAATAAAACAGCAAATCAATTCAGCACTCGAGCACATTGCACTTTGACGTCTGTGATAGAAAACTTATAAGTGGAACCAATCACATCACACATAAGGTAGTGTCCACTGGAAACCCAGTTGATCAAAGACAATTATTTTAATTTATGATCATTATCATTTTTAAGTTTACACTTGCACTCAAGGTAAACGCACCTAAGACATAGACTCGTAATGACACAGTCATGCAAACAAGGACGTAATATCACCAAGGCAAAGAAGAGTATTTTACAAGGGATGTTATCAAGTATTTATACAGATATTTACATATTTATGTTGACTTTACCAATGATATGTATATTTATTTCTATGAATTGTCATTTATTGCTGTGGTTCAATATTTGCTACATATGGTATTTTATGGCATCATTATTGAGTGCAAACTGGAAAGTCCACCAATATAAGGCATTTCAAGAGTAAATGAAAGCACAATTGTCCGAGCTGTTTCAGACAAAAGAAAGAAAGACTTCAAATGAGTTTATGTCATCTATGTCTATGTTTATGAAATTGCACATTTTCACTATGCACCAGTCACTTTAATTGTAACATTATTCACCGTAGCAGACGTCATGTAAACAAGGCTCGCAGGAGCCGAAACGCGTTATGGCTGTCAGCAAATAAAGAAAATCTTTATACTATACCGTGGTCTGTACTGTCGTCAAGAGCAGAATCAGTCATATATGTATACATATATATATATATATATATATATATATATATATATATATATATATATATATATATATATATATATATATATACAACTCACATCCACCATCTGCCGCTCCGCTTTACCCCGGGTGCCTCCTTAACGCACGGTGGAGTGCGTAACATCTCTCCAACCCACAGTTCAATCCGCGAACTGTTCCACAAATAAGGACACTCCAGCCCGAATTATCGGTCTCTGCGCTTGGCCTATTTCAGCGCGTACACTCAGTCAACAAACAAACGCGTTTCGGCGTTGCCGCCTTCGTCGGTGCACTGACGAAGGCGGCAACGTATATATATCATCTGCATCTTTCCAAAAGAAAGAAGTGAGCCGGACACGCCGTGGTGAATTTTAAGGTCCATTTGCTCGAGTCCGAACCTGGGGCCAGTCCCAGACGGCAGCCGCTGCTCTTCATGCCTCTCGGTGGGTACAGTTTGGCGGTCCATTTCGAGCAGGTAAGGCGCTCATTGTCGGTGGTGCGTTGCTCCGCGGTCGGACCAGATCGTTAATTATCACCTGCACCTTTCCAAAAGAAGGAAGTGATCCGCACACGTTGTGGTGAATTTTAAGGTTTAATTAAAACATTTTCCTAATGCATTTCAGCCCACCTTGGGCCTTCATCAGAGGAGGAGCACGACTGAAACATCGCACGGCTGTGATTGCACTGACAGCACCAGCTTCGCTCATTTTAAATGTTTGTTATTCATTAAATATATATATATGTATATATATATATATATATATATATATATATATATATATATATATACGCTCAGAGGTGCCACCCAGAACAAAGACGCACTAGACACCCGGAAGCTGCAAGCCTTTTAATAGGTAAGAACAAACACTGCATGCCAATGTGAGATTACAGCAATCATGTCAATTTTGCCTGACGTGTCTCAGTGCCGATCCTCACTACAAGTCCCACAAATCATAGTGTGCTCATTTGAGCAGCCCAATTGGAGGGCACTGACTATTTAAATTGGGGGCTGTCAGCGCCAGCATTACTCTGTCGAGCCTCTGAAGGAGCTGCTTTAGAGCCAGAGAACCAAGTCAGCAGAGCTGTTGTAGAGCCAGAGAACCAGGTCAGCAGAGCTGCTCTAGAGCCAGAGAACCAGGTCAGCAGAGCTGCTGTAGAGCCAGAGAAACCAGGTCAGTCTACTACTCTCGCTCTACTACTCACTCTCTACTACTCACTTTCTACTACTCTCTACTACTCACTCCACTACTACTGACTCTCTACTACTCTCTCTCTACTACTCACTCTACTAGTCTCTACTACTCTCTACTTCTACTCTACTTCTCTCTCTATAATACTCACTCTCTACTACTCACTCCCTAGTACTCTCTCTCTACTACTCATGCTCTACTATTCACTCTCTACTACTCACTCTATACTACTCACTCTCTAATACTCACTCACTACTACTCACTCTCTACTACTCTCCACTACTCTCTCTACTATTCACTCTCTATTACTCTACTACTCACTCTACTACTCACTCTCTACTACCCACTCTCTACCTCTCCACTACTCTCTACTACTCACTCTCTACTACTCACTCTCTACTACTCTCTCTCTACTACTCACTCTCTGCTACTCACTCTCTACTACTCACTCCCTAGTACTCGCTCTCTACTACTCATGCTCTACTATTCACTCTCTACTACTCACTCTATACTACTCACTCTCTAATACTCACCCACTACTACTCGCTCTCTACTACTCTCCACTACTCTCTCTACTATTCACTCTCTATTACTCTACTACTCACTCTACTACTCACTCTCTACTACCCACTCTCTACTACTTCACTACTCTCTACTACTCACTCTCTACTACTCTCTCTCTACTACTCACTCTCTGCTACTCACTCTCTACTGCTCTCTACTACTCACTCTCTACTACTCTGTCTCTACTACACTCTACTACTCACTTTGTACTACTCACTCTACTACTCACTCTCTATTACTCACTGTCTACTACTCTCTACTGCTCACTCCCTACTACTCTCTCTCTACTACCCTCTACTACTCACTCTACTACTCACTCTCTACTACTCTCTCTCTGCTACTCACTCTCTACTACTCTCTACTACTCACTCTCTCCTACTCTCTACTACTCACTCTACTTCTCACTCTCTACTACTTTCTACTACTCTCTACCCCTCACTCTCTACTACTCACTCTCTACTACTCTCTACTACTCACTCTCTGCTACTCTTTCTACTACTCTCTACTACTCACTCTACCTCTCTCTACCTCTACCTCTCTATCTCTACCTCTACACCCCTACCTCTACACCTCTACCTCTCTCAACCTCTCTATGCACGCACACATATGCACATATACATATGCATTTATATATATAAATATACATACATATATCAACATTACCTACTGGCGGTCGCCAGTAGGTATATATAGTTAGGATTTTTTTCAATAGGGATTTCTGAAAATTCTATGTTGAATTTCCACAAAACTTGGCAAAATTGTAGGGACTGGTAGCCCGATGTGCCTTTTCTATGTCTCAAGATATATGCTCCAGTGGTTTTTACGAAAATTAACTTTGAAAAATATATATTGGGCTACCAATGTAGCCCAAAGATGGCCACCAGAGACAAAAAAAAACAAATGTAGCCCAAATATCAGCCAGATGTAGCCCAACTATAGCCCAGTGACAGAATGTCCCAGAGTGTTCTAAAGAACAACTAGAGCGCTAACAGTCCTACTTATGACAAAAGTATGGCACACCTGAAGTCATCTTGATTGGAATAAAGTGTTAACACTTAAAACATTTAATTTGCAAAGGAACAAAATGAGGGGGTTCATTTTGCCATAGAAATTATGATTAGTGCTGAAGAAAAAAAAATTAGGGCACATTTTGAGTGACTTCTCAAATCCTCTTATATTTCATTAAAGAAATTCTGATATGCAGTCTCCCAAGACGGCCACCAGAGACAAAAGAGCCCAAATGTAGCCCAAATATCAGCCAGATGTAGCCCAACTATAGCCCGATGACAGAATGTCCCAGAGTGTTCTAAAGAACAAATAGAACGCTAACAGTCTTACTTATGACAAAAGTATGGCACACCTGAAATCATCTTGATTGGAATAAAGTGGTAACACTTAATACATTTAATTTGAAAAGGAACAAAATGAGGGGTTTCATTTTGCCATAGAAATGTTATATATATATATATATTACCTACTGGCGGTCGCCAGTAGGTATATATAGTTAGGATTTTTTTGAATAGGGATTTCTGAACATTCTATGTTGAATAACTTTGGCGTTGATGGACGGAATTGGCTGAAATTGTCAGGAAAATGGCACATTTTGTTTCTGAGCGTCCCCTGTAAGTTTGGGGGGGTTTCGTCAAGCGGGGGCCGAGAAAAAAGGGGGGTCCCAAAACGTGTTTTTAACATTGAGTTTTCCATAGGGCGGTTGGACTCACTTTTAGCTCGAACAGCTGAATGGATTTCCACAAAACTTGGCAAAATTGTAGGGACTGGTAGCCCGATGAGCCTTTGCTATGTCTCAAGATATATGCTCCAGTGGTTTTTACGAAAATTAACTTTGAAAAATATATATTGGGCTACATTGGGCTATATTTATGTTAGAGCCCAAATGTAGCCCAATGTAGCCCAATGTGGCCCAATGTAGCCCAAAGATGGCCACCAGAGACAAAAAAAAACAAATGCAGCCCAAATATCAGCCAGATGTAGCCCAACTATAGCCCAGTGACAGAATGTCCCAGAGTGTTCTAAAGAACAACTAGAGCGCTAACAGTCTTACTTATGACAAAAGTATGGCACACCTGAAGTCATCTTGATTGGAATAAAGTGTTAACACTTAAAACATTTAATTTGCAAAAGAACAAAATGAGGGGGTTCATTTTGCCATAGGAATCATGATTAGTGCTGAAGAAAGAAAAATTAGGGCACATTTTGAGTGACTTCTCAAATCCTCTTATATTTCATTTAAAAAATTCTGATATGCAGTCTTCCAAGATGGCCACCAGAGACAAAAGAGCCCAAATGTAGCCCAAATATCAGCCAGATGTAGCCCAACTAAAGCCCAATGACAGAATGTCCCAGAGTGTTCTAAAGAACAACTAGAACGCTAACAGTCTTACTTATGACAAAAGTATGGCCACCTGAAGTCATCTTGATTGGAATAAAGTGGTAACACTTAATACATTTAATTTGAAAAGGAACAAAATGAGGGGTTTAATTTTGCCATATATATAGATAGATATTACCTACTGGCGGTCCCCAGTAGGTATATATAGTTAGGATTTTTTTGAATAGGGATTTCTGAAAATTCTATGTTGAATAACCTTGGCTTTGATGGACGGAATTGGCTGAAATTGTCAGGAAAATTGCACATTTTGTTTCTGAGCATCCCCTGAAAATTTGGGAGGGGGTTTCGTCAAGCGGGGGCCGAGAAAAAAGGGGGGTCCCAAAATGTGTTTTTAACATTGAGTTTTCCATAGGGCGGTTGGACTTAGCTCGAACGGCTGAATGGATTTCTATGAAACTTGGCAAAATTGTAGAGACTGTTTGCCCGATGTGCCTTTGCTAGGTCTCAAGATATGTGCTCCAGTGGATTTTGAGAAATTAACGTTCAAAAAAATATATATATCTGTGACAGCGTCCCGGTTAGCGCCCCGGTTCGCGTACCAGACGCGTAACGCAACTTCGCGAGGAGAAGCGGATTGGCTCTCCGGTGACTCTCAACATTCTAAACAGTCCGGAGCGGCCGCCATCTTGTCTCTCGGTAGGATCGAGAGACAAGAGGTGGAAATAAACGAAGGGAGAAATTAATGAAAGGGGGCAAGGTAGACCCCTCCTGACCCCCTAGGATTGATGTGGGGGCTATTAAAGGACCCCGCGGGGCAAAAAAATTAAATATTTTTTTTTCTCGATTTTTCGCGGTGGAAGCGCTACCCGGTACGCGAACCGGGTAGCTCACCGGTAGCGTAACGGAAGTCCGCCATCTTGTGTTTCGAACGAATTTAGTCACAAGATGGAGGATAAACAATGTTGGAAATTGGTATAAGGGGGCACGGGAGACATATCCTGACCCCCTAGGTTTTCTGAGGGTGGCTGAGGAGGCCCATATATGTAAAAAAAATATCATTTTTTTTTCAAATTTTCGCACGGTTAGCGCCCGGTCCGCGCACAGGGTAGCGTTCCGGAAAGCGTAACAAGGGGAAATCCAAGGGAAATAGTAAAATAATATTTTAGAGTGCTTTGAGGTAGGGTAGCTCTGAATAGAGCTGTTGTGTTGTGTGGGTGATGTAAGTACCAACATGTAGGTACCAATGAAGAGTCTAAAATTCAATGTACACCGTCTCCTCTGTAGATATTTTGTATGTTCTAATATGGGTTATTTAAATGTAAATGTGTGGAAAAGCACTTCATGCTTTAAAGCAATTGTATTTTTGATAGTTGATAAATTTGTTCCCTCAAAAAATGTATATACATAAAAAACTTATATTAAATACATATAAAATATATTTTTCCTTTAAAAGAAGAATACATTTTACAGCTTTTGATATTTGCTATTAAAAAACCATTGAAATTCACTGAAAAAACCATAGGTTATAGACCATATATAGTTAGGAATTAGCATTTACAAAACCTTGAAAATTCACTGAAAAAACCATAGGTTATAGACCATATATAGTTAGGAATTAGCATTTACAAAACCTTATTTTACTCACACAAAACCATTGAAATTTGCATATATAGTTAGTTGCACTAACTATATATCGCGCACCCGCAATCCACTGCTGATCATGTCACATATTACATCATTCATGACATGGTCAGTGGCATCACTGATGACATCACTGATGACATCTCAAATGACATCACTGATGACAACATCCAGTGACTGTATGTTTCTGTAAAGTTAAAATATGTCTTACATATTGAATAATGAGTGGATGTATAAGTGTCTGGATGAAGGATTTAGAAGGTGCATGACTGACTGTATGAGTGAGTGATTAAATGTATCTCACTGAGTGCATGGGTTAGTGACTAAACTGTCTTAATTTGTGCATCATTATGTCTGTTGTTCTGTAAACTGCTGCATGTGTTGATCAGTAGCTATATGAGTAACTATATGGGTTATTCATTGGTTGCCCAAGTATTTGTATGGGAGACTGAGTGTGTGTGTGGGTGGCTGGGAGGTGTATGACTCTGTGCATAGATGTGTGAGCAGTTGATTCACTAGATGTATGGTTTCAAAAGTGCATGTGGAAACAGCTGTATGGGCGGTTGACTGTGTGCATGAGTGTATTGGTGAGTGAATGGATATCTCAGTGCTACATGTCAAAGTAAGTACATATGTAAAACACAGTACATGTGAGAGTTGACATATATAAATAACTGTGCATAAGAGCCAGTGAATGTGTGAGTGGCTGTATGGATCATTGTGAACTTGTATTAGGGATTGTATAAGAGAGTAAATATGTGTTAGTATATGTTTGAATAAGTAAAGTTTGTATAACTGTATAGTTGAGGAAATGGAGGTGTGATTGATTCTTTGCATGACTGACTAGGTGTGTGAGTAACTCCATGGATGAGTGACAGTCTGTGAGTGTCCGTTTACACTGATTGTATAAAAGGTTATATTAGAGTCTGAAGAGGTTCATCGTATTATCACATGAATGATATCATCAGTGATGTGATCAGTAATGTCAAATGAGATGTCATCAGTGATGTCATCAGTGATGTCATTTGAGATGTCATCAGTGATGTCATTTGAGATGTCATCAGTGATGTCATCAGTGATGTCACTGACCATGTCATGAATGATGTAATATGTGACATCATCAGCAGTGGATTGCGGGTGCGCGATATATAGTTAGTGCAACTAACTATATATGGAATTTCAATGGTTTTGTGTGAGTAAAATAAGGTTTTGTAAATGCGAATTCCTAACTATATATGGTCTATAACCTATGGTTTTTTCAGTGAATATACATATACATATATATGCATACGTATGCATGTTATGTACATGAAGGTTTGACAACACTAACACAAGCCAAGCTAAAAAGCCATCGAAATCCCAGATTTTTTTGTGATTTGTACCATACTTAACTGGAGTACTTTCTACTGGCTAATCAGTAAGTGCAACCTCGTTGGGTAAATGTATAGTGCTTTTCCGACAAAACAGCTGCGTAAAGGGCCAGAAGAGTTGCCTCCAGTGACCATGTGTGTCTAACTTTGCCATTGCGCTGGCCGGGGTCCCTCAAGTGAGCTGTCCATCATAGTGTGTAAAGGGCGGGAAGACAGTGCACACCGCTAGTGTGAGTGGCGGGGCCAAACGGGGGGGCTTCTATGCGAGTTCACATGCCTCTTGTGTGCGTATAAAAGGTCAGACACCGATCAGAGCAGCAGATGATGAGAAGGAAGTTGCTGGTCACGGGGATTACGCCTGTGAAAGTCAAGGATGCAAAGGCCTCCATCAAGCATCATAGCTAATTTTCAACTGTAGATATAGGGGGAACGCAGACCTGCACAGCCTCGACAGAGCGCAAATTTTATTTGGGCTGATTAACTTTGCCATTGTGCCGAATGGCGCCGGGGTCCCTCGAGTGAGCTGTCCATCATAGTGTGTAAAGGGCGGGAAGACGGTGCACACTGTATTGTGAGTGGCGGGGCCAAACGGGGGGGGGGGGTTCTAACGCACACCTGCCAGCCTCGACAAAGTGCAAATTTTTTTTCAGCTGATTAAGGAGTTACTGAATTTGAGCTTCAACTCGGGCACCTGCTTTAATTATTTGTATCTGTAAGTGCTTCCTGTTGAGGTTTAATTTTTGTGCCAGGAGCCTCGTTGTCTACTTATAACTATTCTCTGACCCTGCTTCAAGGGTCAGAGCAGGGTCAGAGAATAGTTGCAAGTATGCAATGAGGCGCCGCTCAGGAAGCACTTACAGGGTTACATCAGGTGCCCAAGTTGAAGTTAATTTCTTTGTAACCCTTTTGTAAATCGTTACAAAGAAATTAACTTCAACTTGTGCACCTGCTGCTGTAACCCTTAAGTGCTTCCATGAAAATTTGTCCCGTTCGCGAATTCAGGGATGTTCTGCGATTTCGCGAGATTTGCGGATCGCAAAATCACGGAAAATCCGCAAATTCCGCGAGCAGAATGAATTTTCTGCCCACACTTATGTGTCACACATTGGCCATAAATTCAGAATGTTAGCACTCTAGTTGCTCATTAGATCACTGAAGTAAAGCTACTGCTCACCAGGGAAGTCTGCTGCTGGTATTTAACTGCATGTTTCAGTCTGCATGTCAGAATTTTTTAATGACATAAAAGAGGATTTGAGAAGTCACTAAAAATGTGCCCGAATTTTTCTTTCTGCAACACTAATCATAATTTCTATGGCAAAATCAACCCCCTCATTTTGTTCCTTTTAAAATTAAATGTTTTAAGAGTTACCACTTTATTCCAATCAAGATGGCTTCAGGTGTGCCATACGTTTGTCATAAGTAGGACTGTTAGCGCTCTAGTTGTTCTTTAGAACACCCTGGGAAGCTGCAGTAGAACACAAAGGAATCAACTGACAGTCTCTGCCCTTGTTGGATGTTTATGTTTTACTGAGAATGTCAGACTTCATTCTCACATGACTGAGAAAGATAATGTGAATTTACAGAAAATATGCTCCCAGTTTCGCTTATAGATCACCTTCCAAACCTCTTTGGGAAAAGCATGAGAAAATAATTTTCTCTCAAACATGATTCATGATATCCCAGCAGAAGGCTTTTTCTAATGGTAAAATCAACATAGAACTCACCACAATTCCTAAAATGAGTATGGTACCATCGACAAATGATTTATAATGTAACTAAAGTCTTAAAACCTTCTATTAACTGCAATGCTTTTTAATGTGGTGCTATCATGTATATTGGTCCCAAGATGGCTGCCAACACTTCTTGGATGAAATGCTGACAGCCAATTAGATCTCAAGATGAGATGTGTGGTTAGGCTCCGCCCAGATATATATGTATTTTTTCCTTTAATATCTAAAAAACTACTGAACAGATTTACACCATTTAACAAAAAGGCACCACTCTGGACCAGGGTCTACCTTTCTGCCAAATTTGGAATTATTCAGTTCAGCAGTTCAGGCTGTAGCTGCGATTAAAGGTTCATATGGAAAATTGCATGGGGGAAACACGTTTTGGGATCTCCCTTCTTTTTCGGCCCCCGCTTGACAAATCACCCCAAGACTGAAACGGCGATATGAAACAGCGATAATTTTAACACAGGTCCTTAATAAAATGCCCCTGAATTCCAGTCTTCCTTTATATTTGTCTTTTCTCCACATTTTTGTCTCTAAGGGGCAGATTTATGTTAACTAACATGCGCCACAGTGCGCCACAGCTCCACCAGCCATCGTGCGCCGCATTTATAATGCGGCGCTCCATGGTGCAAAAACGGCACAGATGCGTGACGCATCTGTGCCGGAAGTGTGTCGCATTGCTGGAGTTGCGTCGCAAGCGCGACGCAGCTCCAGCAAGGCTCGGGGGTGCCCCATTTTAACAATGCTGCGTCAAGACCTACGCCTGCTTCAAGCAGGAGCAGGCTTTTGACGCAGCATTGGCTTAAAAGTGACTGAGTGAAATCTCATAGATTTCACTCAGCCACTTTTGCGAGGCGCACCTGCCCCGGAACGCCCACCCTGCGCCAGAACGCCCACAAGCGGCGCAGGGCTTTACAACGTGACGCATCTGCCTAGATGCGTCACGTTGTAAATCGTTCGCAGGGATGCGCCACGTTTATGCCGCCTTGCGTGACGCAACAGCGGCGTAAACGTGGCGCAAGGGCCTCATAAATCTGCCCCTAAGTCTTTTTACATTCCTTCCTCTTTCTTCATATATACTCTTCTATTCTTATATTTTCTGTTTGTTCCTATTCTCGCTGTTCTTTGCAGGTTCTCATACTTTTCTTTTTCTTCTAATACTCTACTCTCTGTACTCACATTTCTCCTCTCTTTTCTTATACTTTACATTCTCTACTAATATTGCCGTCTTTTCTTATTGTCATATTCCTCTCCTCATTTTCCGCCTGCTCTTATACTCCCCAATGTTTTCATATTCTCCTCTCTCTTCTCTTACTTCTCCATGTCTTCTCATACTACTGAGTTTTTCTTATATTTTCTTTTGTCTTATACTCTTTCTCTCTGTGTTCATATTTTCCTCTTTTTCTACATATTCCTTTTCTATTTTCTGTCCTCTCTGTTTATACTTCTAAAATCTGTTCATATTGTTTGCTCTCTTCTCTTACTCCTCCTTGACTCCCTGCATACACTCTGCAGCACTTTCCTCATATTCTCAGTCTTTTCATACTTACCTCTCTCTTTATATTCATTTCTCTTGTCATACTTCAGCCTCTTTCGTCATACACTTTTCACTCTTCATAATCCTCCATCTGTTTATACTCCTTCATTTCTCCCTAGACTGTATCCTCTGTTCTTGTACACCCCTTGTTTCCTTATGCTCCACTTTTCCTCACATTCCCCGTGTTCTCCTCTAGTACTGTTCTCTCTGTCCTTATACACACTGTCTACTCTTTCTTCTCTCCTCATATTTCCATCTTTCTCTTCATACTGTCCCTTACTTATTGATTCTTTCCAGTTTATTCATACTTCCTTGATCCCGTTATATTGCAGTGTCTGTTTATGCTACCCTTTTTCGTTATATTTTCCCTTGTTTCATACTCATTCCTCTCTTGTTGTACATACTTTTATTTTCATAGTCTCACATTTGACCTCATAATCCTCCCTCTGTTCTTATAAGTAATATTATAGAATATTTCATATATTTCTTTTTGTAATGTTATATATATATTTTTTATAATAGATTCTGTTTATCAATACTGAAAAAACTGTATCATGCCTACGAAATCTCAAAAGAGGAAACAACAAAAGAAAGGTGTTTATTTGAAGAGAAGTCATCCACAAGATTTGCATGAAGAACCATGTGTTAACAAAAAGGAAAAAAGTCCTGGTAAGAGAAGGAATACTTTTCTGAGGAAAATATTAAAGACTTACAGCCTGATTCATCATAGTGAAGTTTTGCGAGTCTAAAATAGCGATTAATAAGGAATCGCTATTCCAGACTCGCAAAACGGGATTCATGTAGGAATCGCAAGATTTATTGCGATTCCTACAGGTTCCTTATTTGCTCTTAGCTAATTGCTAATCGCAAATAAGGAATAACTCCCCATTCATTCCTATGGGCCTTAAAGGCCCATAGGAATGAATGGGGAGTTATTCCTAATTTGCGATTAGCAATTAGCTAATCGCAAATGAGATTGCGATTTCAAGGGTGCAGGGGTGTCCAAAGGACACCCTATAACACCCCTGAAATGTAAATGCACACAGATGTTAAACACACACATGTCCAAAGGACATGTGTGTGTGTGTAACATGCAACTTAGAAAAATGCATTTAAATGCATTTTTCTAAGTTTTCGCTATTTACCACGAGGTTTGACCTCGCGGTAAATAGCGGCCCAAAATTGCGAATTCGCAATTTTGAAATGTTTCATGAATAGCATTTAAGGAATCTCTAATAGAGATTCCTTAAATGCTAATCCTCGCAAATTTGCGAATTCTTTATTAGCGAATTTTGCATTTGGGATGATGAATCCCAAATGCAAAAATTGCACTCGCAAAGGGCCAGATTCTCAGAATCTGGCCCTTTGCGAGCGCAATTTCGCTTGATGAATCAGGCTGTTAGAGTAGTGTGCACAAAGTGAAAAATGGTATTAGTGTATCTGCAATGAAAAAGAAAAAGAAGAATAAAGAGAACAATCATGGAAAGTCAAGTGCAGAAATAATAGTGTATAGTAAAAGGAGGAAAAACCAATTTATTGAAATTAGGAATAAAATGTTTTATAACAGAGTTGTGTTAAATTTAATTAAAGAAATTAAGGGATGTAAAAAAAAACAGCATTTTATAAGAAGAAGAAAGTTATAGAAAATGTAGTTGAGAAAGCTTCTGAATTGAAAACAAATTATTTATTTTAGTAATCAATAAAATTTGATCGCTAGATAAGTCAATATATTTAATGAAGGCCAAAAGTAAGTGGAGAAGAGTAAATAACAAAAGTAATTTTTGTGAGGTTTTTTTGGGTGAATAGAAACATAGTTCAAGTTCTGAGCCTTTTTTTAATGAAGAAAGTTATCTACAGAGTAATGATTTGTTGCATGCAGTTGACACTAGTGGGCGTGCTTATGAGGTTAGAAATGGTTGTCCCATTGAGAAAGAGAAAATTGTTCCTTGAAATGCAGAAGAGGTGTTAGCTGATAAAGTTTTAGGGAGACGTCCTAAAGCTCCAGTGTACACTTGGAATTGTAGTAGTATTTGCAGTGTACGGCAAGAATCTATTGAGTTTTTTTACGCAATTTCCTACGTAACTATACTAAGAAAAGTGTTAAACAAAAGATTAAGATGTTGCAAGGACTAGACCCTTGCAGAGTGAGGGAAAATTCTGGTTTGAAAGGTCATTCTCTGGCTTGTGTTTCTAAAAAAGTATGTCAAAGTGTTTTTCATAATTTCAGGATGTTAGCAGTACATCATTCTGAAATGAGGAAATTAGTCAGGAGATTGTATTATGCAAAAAGTCCAGCTCTACTGTTAAAAAAGTTGAACAGTACTCTTTTGCATGGATCTGTATCTCATGTAAAGAACGTTTGTGATGAAATTGAGGTTAGTCATTTTGGTCCTGAGGAAGACAGAAATTGAGATATTAATAGAAAAAAATGTAAAAGAGAATGTACAACATTGTAGTACAGAAAATTTTGAGCAAGAAATTATAAAGTTTAAGGTGATTTCAGGTGAAAGGCCAAATTATTGTTGTGTCTGTTGTCGACGAACTCATTATAAAAATCAGACCAGGACTGTTGATTTGTATTTAAAAATGTGAAAAGGAAAATAATAATGAGTGGAAGGATTTTGCAACTTATTTGTTGGTAGAGAATTGTTTTAATTTGGGTTCTGATCAGCGAATTTGTAAATATTGTTATAACAAATTAGACGAGAGCAAAATACCTGCTAGAGCTGTACATAATAATCTTGAGTTGGTAAATATTCCTTCTGAACTGATGGATTTAAATACCTATGAGTCTATTCTTATTCAATGTGTACATCCATTTCAGGCTATTGTTCGTATGGAGCCTAAGACAGGAAAATTGCCTCCTTCTGATTTACAGAGAGGATTGAAGGGAAGAGTTGTATATTTGCCTCTAGATTTAAAGAAAAATATTGAAACAATTGGTGTACAAAATGTAGAGGATGAACCTTTAGGTGTTCTTGTTAATGGCGTTCCTACTAAGAGTAAGAAAATCTGGCATGAAATAGTGGATGTTAGGAAAGTGAAAAAGGCAACTTTGTATCTGGTAAAAAAGAATCAATATAACAGAAATGTGTATGTGAGAGAAGAGAAATAACTGTAGAAGAAGATAGTGACTTGCCATCTGGACAAATTGAAGAAGTGGATGTGTCAGGAACTAAAGAAATCTACGAACATTACAGTGTTCATCCACTGCATTCTAAAGAAGTGATGGGGAGTACTATAGAGTTATTCCAAATGAAAGAAGCAAAAGGAATTCCCATTAGTGTATGGGAAAAAAGCTTTGAAGCTCGTTGTTTCCCTCAGTTATTTCCCACCGGAAAAGGAGGACCGTATAATGACCGACCTTTGCAGATTCCTGCATCTGAGTACCGGACATCAAGATTATATGCAGAAGTTCCAAGATTTTGACAATGTATTCCGAATATGTTTTATCTATTGTTTGAGAGTGATTTGTCTGGACTTTCTTATGCAGTAGACCATATATTGAAAACAGGTGTGGATCTGCAAAATGTTTCGGCAAAGGAATTTATGGATAAAGTACTGCAGAAAGATAATGTCTTGGAATCTCAGCTAATTAATCTCATGGCATGTCAGCGTGGTACTAATGAATACTGGTACCGTTGTCATGGAGAACTAAAATGTATGCTAAGGAACTTAGGAACTCCTACATGGTTCCTTACTCTAAGCTGTGCTGAATATGCTTGGGATGATTTACTTTAATTTCTTCGAGAGGCAAATCCAAACATGCTAAATATTGAATACAAGACACCTGGAGAATTGTGCTCTTTGGATCCAGTTAATGTATGCGGCTATTTCAATCATATATTTGAAGCTATGAAGTCTTTTATCACCAATAAAAAAATTCTCCTCTTGGAGAGGTTCTGGACTTCTTTTGGAGAAAGGAGTATCAAGCAAGAGGTGCTCCTCACATACACATGCTAATATGGATCAAAGATGCTCCTAAATTTGGAACAGGCTCAGATGATACTGTGTTGTCTTTTATTGAAGAACATGGTACATGTGATATACCCAAAAGTACATAAGATAAGGACTTAAGACAACAAGTCTTACGATTCCAAAGCCATCGTTGTGGGAAATACTGTCATCGAAAGTACAAATCTAAGGACAAATTCTACACCGTTTTGGATTTCCATGTCCAGTAATATCGAAAGGAAGAGTGAACAGTTTTAAGTCATCTTTGCGACATACTATCACAAGAAAGTTTCTAAAAAATACATACAACTTAAGAAGAAATGAAGAGTCAAAATACATAAATGACTATAACCCAGTCATTTTGTTCATGTGGAATGCTAATATGGATATTCAATATGTTGCAGACAATTCCATTGCTGTTGCTCGATATGTAACATCGTACATAACAAAATCAGAAAATACGGAATTGAAGGAAATGTGGGAAGAGATTTCCCACGAGAAGAGTCTAAGGGCCAGATGTAGGTAAATCTCATTTACCGATTTTAAAAGACCGAGTCATACCGAATCGGTATTTCATAATCGGAAAACGAGATGTAGATAAAAAATCGGTAAAAATTACCGAATCCGAATCAGTCGGTATCCCATATCGGTATTTACCGAGTCGGAATTTACCTACTCGGTAAAATCCGACTCGGTAAAACCCAAACACACCAACGGCTCCATGGTCCATAGCAATGAATGGGTAGTACCGAGTCGGAAAATACCGACTCGGTAAAAACCGACTCAGTAATTCCCGAATCGGTAAAATCCGAGTCGGAAATTTGAAACTGACAAACATGTGAGCCTGTGAACCAATCAGGAACTCCAACCACACCCAAATCCAAATCCACTGGGGAACTAACCAATCAGATCCAATCACCCCTTCCCAGTACCTGGGACTGGCCACGCCCATGCAGGAGCAGAAACTAACAGTCAGGAGAGCAGGAGGACTGGAGCAGGCTTCCCTGAGCTAACCAACACAGCGCCATGGAGAATCAGGAGGCACAGAAGGATTCTGCAGAGCGCAAGAGGAAGCAGAAGTTCAGCCAGGAAGAACTTCATGTGCTTGTATCAGAGGTGACAAGCAATTACAGCAACATTTTTGGCAAACAATCCCAGCATGTTGCAGAATCTATCAAGCGCAGCACCTGGATGGAAATACAAGGCAAGGTAAATGCCATTGGTGTCACCCACAGTGACCATGAAGATCCTAAAAAACGGTGGTATGACATCCGGATAGTTACAAAGAAGAAACTTGCTACCCACCGCAAGGAAAGTGATGCAACAGGGGAAGGAAGAAACCGAGCCCCTAGACTCAGCGACATCGAGGAGATGGTGGCATCCACCCTTGAGAAGGAATGCATCCACGGCATCGGGGACGCAGGCAGCTCAAGAAGAGGCGCAAAAAAACAAGGTAAGATGCAAGTACATTGTCATTTACCCATGTACCTATTCCCCTCACACACTCTGTGTGCCCAAATCAGACTCCAGAACAGGTTTAACTAATGTCCTGCAATGCATCCTGGGAAATATTGTCATGTGTAGATACCTCAGAGCAGTCAGCATGCATTGCAGCAAGGGGACCAACCGACAAGTAGCATAGGCAAATGAGAGACAGGCAAAGGTGCAATAGAATTGTGTATTATCATGAGACACAGGTGAACAACTCCACTGACACAATGTCCATGTCTGTCCACAGGAGAGTCAATGCGCAGCACACCAGAGGATAGAGAGAAGAGGAAGGAAGGAGCAGGACCAAGCACATCACACGGTGGGAATGCCCAAGAGCAGCCAGCCGTGTCAGCAGAGGAGCCTACATCACCACATCCACAGTCCCTCTCCTATTCGAGAGTCAGGAGACAGGAGCGACAGGACATTCAGCCACACCCACAACACCATCCCCAGTGCTGGGAAGGGCAAGGTGCCATGATGGGCCCCCTCGTAGAATATTAGAAACATCTGAGGAGGAGGAGGAGGAGGTTAACACACAGGAAACAGGCAACACCGAAGAGCTGCCCACTCCCAGAGTTACGCGGGCCAGTGTCCGAGGGCGAAGGCCATGGGAGGCAGAGGATGTGCGTCAAGGTCAGGGTGTCTTCTGCGGACTGGAGGCCACCATGGTCAAGGTTCAGCGCCTGCAGGCAAAAGCGATGATGGGGGTTCAGAGGCAGGTACACACAACAAACAAGAAACTCGATGCAGTAGGCAAGGGCATAGGGGAAATGGCAGAGAGCATGCAGTCTATGGCGTCTGGAATATCGGACATTACACAGTGCATGACTGTCCTGTGTGACAAGTTGGACAGGGACCATTTACAGAGACGCAAGGCCCGTGCGGATACACGGCAGCAGATAATGGCCTTGAACAGGTTTGCCAGTGCTACGAACGTGCTGTGCAGGCGGTCAGTGAGGATGCAGGATGCAATAGTGCAGTGCTGCAACAATTTATCTGAAGGAATGGCCTGGATGACCTCTGCAATGGGCTCGTGCTCGCTCAACAGACTGGCACTGGAGGCGACACTTGTGTGTTGGAAAGTGAGGGGTCTACCAGCAGGAGTGGTGCAAGCACTCCTGTGCAAGACTTACGTCGGAGCGGCAGGCGTCGTGTAAGTGAGACAGGCAACACTGAGATCATTGGCTCACAGCCACAGCAGTCCCGCCCTGTGGTCCGTGGCCACAGACAATGACATTGCCCTCCACCCAAGGAAGAAGTCATGGTGGTGTTAACCGTGACAACACAGTCATGGACTGTTTGACATTGTGTGCCCAATGTGTGCTATCAATGCTGTGGCGTAGTGCAAATTAAACTACTTACACAAATTACTCTGCCTGCCTGTGTATCATTACTCACTCAGAAATATTGCTGTGTAATCTCTTCCCGTCTCAGTCTCCCATCTGTAGCTGCTGCTGCCACCGTAGCATGGGGCTCTGCCTCCTCTGTGTCATCATCAATGTCCTCATGATGAGTGATCTCCACCTCTGTGCCTTCCTTTGTTGCGAGATTATGTAACATGGCACATGTCGCTATGATCTTGCAGCAGATTAATGGGGTGTACTGCCGTGCCCCTCCACTCTTGTGGAGGCAGCGAAACCTGCTCTTAAGGAGTCCAAATGTGCGCTCCACCACGTTGCGTGTAGATCTGTGAGCAACATTGTAGCGCCTTTCACTCCTGGTGGATGGGTTGAGGTAGGGAGTGAGCACGAACGACCGCAGGGCATATGCACTGTTGCCTAGGGGGGAGAAAGAATGACATTAATTGCATGTACATGAGACGTACAACTGCTGTGAGTGTTATGGTGTGTCAATGTGAATTACCTAGCAGGTATCCATTTCTGAATTCTCCGGCAAGTAGGCGTGTGTAAATTCCACTATTCTGGAATATATACGAATCATGGGTACTCCCGGGGAACTTGGCGACGATGTCTGTGATGATGTTCCCTGCGTTACATATGACCTGGACGTTGATGGAGTGCGTAGATTTACGATTCCTGTAAATGTGCTTTGTGGCTGCAGGTGGACAGAGTGGGACGTGGGTTCCATCGATGCAGCCTATCACGTGAGGAAAGTGTGCCAGGTGACAGAAATCTGTCTTGGTTTTTGCTAATTCTGCTGGTGTAGCAGGGAATGAAATGTAATGCTCCATCCTCTGCATCATGGCGTCAAGAAACCTTCTGAAGAAGTGGGACAGGTAGCCCTGGGACACACCACCGACTGCAGCTATCATGCTCTGGTAGCTCCCAGATGGCATGGGCCCTCGGTGTTGGGTGGTCCAGGAGTGGGTGTAGGTCCCTGATCAAGTCCTTGATGGTGTCAGGGTGTAGCCTGTACCTTTGGAGTATTTCAGGCTCTGTCAGTTGGAACAGTGTTATCCTTTGCCTGTACACTTGTTCCTCCCTTTGCCATTCTCTCTCTCCTCCTGCCTGTAGTCTTCGCCGTCTTGCTATGACGTAAAAAGCCGCCATTATGGGTGCAGAGGTGCATTTTGGGACTCTTTTTATAGCCCTCCCCTGGTTACCACCTGATTCACTTGATGGTAAATACCGACTTATAAATACAGAATTTCTGCAAATTCTGTATTTTTGGGCTTACCTACATCTCCATGGCCTTTTTTTACCGTATTTTATTTACCGATTCGGAAACTTACAATTCGGTATATCTGAATTCGGTAGATTCCGCCACGGTAATTTTGCACGTTCATATTTACCGAGTCGGTTAAATTCCGACTAATATTTACAGAGTCGGTTAAATTCCGACTAATATTTACCGAGTCGGATTTATTCCGTCTCGTGTTTTCTGAATCGGAAAATTTTGGCCTCCTACATCTCATTTCAAGGATTCCGGTCGATAACGGCCGATTTTACCGATTTTCGGCCGATACCGACCGGTAATAGGCGACCTACATCTGGCCCTAAGTAAGAAATTATATACTTACAGTTTGAAGATGTTATCTCATCGAGAAATTGGAGAGTATGAATGCTTGGGATTGCTTGTCATCTGCAAGTCTATACTCCAAATCTAAAGAATCATTTGGGTGAGTCTAGGTCTTGCTGCAACACGAAACTGAGGGGCATATTACCAACAACTAGCGATAATTTTTGTCTCTAACTTGTTTAGAGACAAAAATTATCGCCGCACATCGGCGATTTTTATCGCAGATAAACCTTGCTATTAGCAAGGTTTATCGCAAATGCGATAAAAAACGGCCGCAATGCATGAATATCGCTGAAAAGTCAGCGATATTCATGCATTATCGTGCAAATGATCTTAGCCATGTTATCCACCTCCCATTGGATAACATGGCTAAGAACTGCTCAGGGCAGGTGTTAGCTTTTGGAGATATTCGAGCTTAGCGCGAATATCTCCAAAAGTTGGTAATAGGAGATAGCGATGTTAGGGACTGTTTCCAGTCGCTAACATCTTGGCACGCCCACTTTGCATATCATTAGTGATAAATATCACTGACATGCAAAGCGGGGCCCAAGATGGTCGCTATCTCCTATTAGCTGTCACTAACTGGTGTTAGCGACAGCTTGGTAATAGGGAGATAATTTTATCTCCGCTTTCTTGGCTTTTAAAGCCAAAAAAGCGGAGATAAACCCCCTTGATAATATGCCCCTGAGTTCTTAAATCTGTGCAAGAAATTGAATATTTAGCTGAAAAAGAGCCAGAAAGTACAGATATTGTGAAAACAAATATGTTGGATACATATTATCCAAATATAAGTCATCATCTTGAGAACATTTGTCTCTATGAAGTGCTGCAAAACTATATTTTTGAACGGAATATTACAGAAAACATCAATAATCGTATATATGCCGTGATTGGTTCTGAAGGATGTCTGGTGAAACAAAGAAAAGGACATTTGATTAATCACTGTAAAATGAGTTGCAAAACACCTGACATAAGGGAATTTTACTATTAGGCTCTTTTGCAACTTTTGAAGCCATGGTGTTCAAA
Source organism: Lissotriton vulgaris (assembly GCF_964263255.1). Classification (NCBI taxonomy): domain Eukaryota; kingdom Metazoa; phylum Chordata; class Amphibia; order Caudata; family Salamandridae; genus Lissotriton; species Lissotriton vulgaris. The sequence goes on from NC_141694.1 coordinate 573,654,614, forward strand.
ATTGGAATTACTTGGAGATTTTGAGAGCTATGAAGATTTCTTCAATGCAACTAAAGATACTATAGAATGTCCTGTTTTTGCTAATTATGTGAAAATGTTGAATGATGAAATTGAGCAAGAAGCTACAATTGCAGCTGAGATTGCTAGAGACAGTTCTCAAGAGAGTCAAACTTCTGCTCCGTTGAGTCAGGACCCAATAGGAGAAACAATTGTTCAAAATGAAGTAGCAACTGCTATGGAAGAGGTGGAAAAAGAAATGTATCAAGCTCAAGAAGATGTAACAAACTTAGGAAACTTGGAAGAACAACTAAATCTTGAGGAGAAAGAAATATATGAGCAAGTGAGAGAACAGATTGACCATGGATTCCATCATGAGAAGAAAGAGTGCTCTTGCTCATCATTTGAACCTATCCGAATGTATGTGAGTGGACAAGCTGGAACAGGCAAAAGTTTTTTAATTAAAGTGATCACAACTTTTCTACAGAAAACAACTGAGTCACATTTGTCTTGTGTTGTTACTGCTCCAACTGGATTAGCAGCCCGCAATATTAAAGGAATTACTTTACATCGTTTATTAATGCTAGCAGTAGAGCATAAAAACAAATTAGAATGCCACAAGCTATCTGGAGAAGTTTGTTGTGCAGTTTCAAGTGTCTTGAGGAAAATGAAACTTCTTATTATTGATGAGGTAAGCATGGTATCAAACTTAATGCTTGCTTTTGTGCATTTAAGAATGCAGCAAATTCTTAAAACAGAGTATGACGTATTATTCAGAGTAAAACACGTCATAGTTTTTGGAGATCTTCCACAACTTACTCTTGTAAAAGGACAACCAGTGTTTAAAACACTGGCGCATGAAGATACCTGAAATTCTTTGGGGAGCATTGGAAATGTAAACATTTGGTCATATTTTGAGTATAAGGAACTTATTACAAATATGCGACCGGCAAATGATGCTGATTATGGAACTATTCTTCAAGATATAAGAATTGGAAAAATGACTGAACATGGCAAACAAGCTTTAAAGAGACGATTACTTTCCAATTTGTTTCCAAATGAAAATATTGTCGTGGAGAAAATATACATGAATTCGTGAATGTTCTATATTCAATGAAGAAATGTTAAAGTTGGAAAATGAAGGAATTATAAAATTGGAAGCTATTGATAAAATAGAACATGGAGGAATCACTATTATTTTGACTGAAAAGTTGAAAAGGAAATTGGGTTCTTTAAAGAAATCGATAAGTAAAACTGCTGGTTTAGAAAAGAATTTGTATGCATGTGTAAACTGTAGGGTAATTTTTGGACATAATTTGAATGTGGAAAAAAGTTTAGTCAATGGAGCAATGGGTAAAATTGTTGATTTTGTTGATTATGTAAATAGAGATGGGATTGAATTTTTGAAAATCAAATTTAATAAAATTGCTGAAGTTCAACAATTTAGTCGTTGTTCATCTCAGTTTTTGCTTGTAAAAGATTTGTATGTACGCAGAAAACAGTTTCCTCTTTGTTTGGCATATGCGGTGACCATTCATAAACCTCAATGTTTAAGTGTAGATAGTACTTTAGTGAATATTGGAAGTACCGTGTTTAAAGAGGGTATGGCATATGTTGCTTTGTCTCGAGTCAGAACTTTATCTGGATTGTACTTGATTGATTTTGATGAGACAAAGGTTAGTGCAGATGCAAACTGTGTGAATGAGTATAATAGGTTAAGAAGAGAATATGCACCCAATTTAGGTCAATATCCAGTATTTGAAAAGCGTGCGGTAGGTAGAAAAAGATTTGAGAATATCTGTAGTGAAACTGTAGAGAAAGAAAAAAAAGAAGATGAAGTTGCGCCTGCAAGCAAAAAGAAAAAGGACAGTGTTGAAGAGAATGTTGGTTATCGGTTTGAAAATAGTTGAGGTGTCAACTGCTATGCTAATGTAGTTGCTAATGTTGTTTTTGTTCTTGAAAGTTTGCATCAGCAAATTGTTGAAAATCGGGACGAAATATTCTGCTCATTGTTGTATTCTGTTTAAGAGAAATGTAGTAGTGATAAAAGTAAAATACAAAGTGTTTCTGATATTCGAAATGTTTTGGACATATGTTCTGGTTCTAGTCAATTTACGCAGAATATTCAGCAAGATTGTCAGGAATTTTTAATGTTTATTCTTGGTGTACTGGAAGATGAAGGTATAGATATTAAAAACTTTTTTGGCCTTTCTTATAAATGGCAACATGACTATCAAAATTGTTTGTTTACATGTAGCACTAACATAGACAATGAAAGATTCATATATTTGACTTTACCTGACTGTGAATCAGTGTCTTTTAACAATCTCATTAGAGGAGCAAGTCAAAACATGGAGTGTAGCCAATGTAAATCAGAAATGTCATCAACATTATTTACACAAAGATATGGACAGTATGTAATTGTAAGGCTGCAACGTTGTAGAGCTGATCACTATCTAGATACTCATGGATTAAAACAGGCCTAAGCCCATAGACTGTTTCAAACCCCTATAGACTGTGCATGCACCAGCAAACTTATCTTTTATACCTTCAATTCCTCAGTGTGTATCCTTACACTTTCAGCAAACATTATCATAATACTGTTTCAGTATTGTAGTGAACCATATAGTAGTATGTGTTTATCTATACATTGTAGTAAAAGTAAAGCTGCTATGCATTCAGCCGCACACTCTGCTTGCAGAATTTTAATAATTCAGTCAATACCTAAGTACTCTTGGTGCAAAGTGGGCCTTAGGGCATGGACTGCTTGAATCTCCTATAGACGATGCATGCACTGTTCTATGCACCTGCAAATTTACCTTTTATATGTTCAATTCCCCAGTCTTTATCCTTACACTTGCACGAAACACTCTGTCATTCCTGTTATAGTTTTGTAGTGACTCATTAATCAGTGTGTAGTAATCCATTCACTACATTCAAACAGTAATCAGCAGATGTACAATAGGTGGTATTTATTTATTTATTTATTTTTGTAATTTATTGAGCGCGGCGAATACCCGTGGGCGTCTCGGCGCTAAATGATTCCATTAATTCCCTCATCGCTCATAGAAAAACTGTTTTGGACTACTGATCGAATAGCCAGGTTTTTAATAATTTACGAAATTGCATAAGTGAAGGAGATGTCTTGGTACATCCCCAGAGATCTGCCAGTTATTGTGCACTGTGACATCACCACCATGGATGCACTGTATTTACAATGTGGTGTATTATGGGGCAGAAACGGTACAGATATGTGATGTATTTGTGTTGTGAAGGTGGCACATTGCTTCACTTGCGTTGTAAACATAATGCAGCTCCAGTAATGCTCTTGGGCCCTATGCTTACAATGCTGTGTTAATCATTACACCTGTTTCAAGCAGGGTTTTGATGCAGCAGAAGCATAAAAGTGACTGAATGCAATCTTATAGATTTCACTTAGTCACTTTTAGGAGGCGTTCCTGCACCAGAACACCTCCACCACCCCCCCTCTGCGCGGGAAACCCTCCTTCTGGCACAGGGCTTTGCAATGTGATGCACCTTTCATATGCATGTCATTGTGAATACCACACCCCATGGCACATCTTTTGCACCACCGCTGCATCACGAAAGTGACACAACAGATGTGTAAAAGAGGCACAAGGGCGTTGTAAATCCATTCCTAACACATACAAATTCACCCAGGTAGTTTCACTAGCAGTGCAAATTGAAGCATAGACTTGTAACACATTTATAGGGATATGTTACATTCAAGTGCTTCGGAAGTACTACACTATACTATAAATACCTTATAGATTAATGCTGTAGCACTTCCTTATAGTTCCACAGTTTCACATTCACATATAGTAATAATGTATTCATTCATTCATTAATGAACCACACATTCATTCTGACAACGTTTTACGGACTAACATTGAAATATAGTTCTTTCTTTGAGCAGTGTTTTTATGTGTTTTTAGTTTTCTATTTGTTTTTGTATTTTTTTAACAAGTATTTTTTTTTTGAACACTAAAACAATAGAACAGGAACCCAAAAAGTGTCCAACAGGAACAAAATGGAATGTGAAAAAAAAAGTAATGACGATGACAGCGATGCTCACGCTTCCTGCGTTTTATGAGGTCGATGGACTGTTCCCCGTAACATAAAAATTTGTCACAATAAATGCAGATGATTTTAACTTCACTAAAATCATGTTCGATCTGTGGTAGTCTACTGCTTTCCACAGGTGGTGAACTTGATGTACTTGCTACAGCAGCAGGTGGGTCCTCTTGCGACCTCCGTGTTGCAGCTCTTGCAAAATTGTTGGGGTGCAAGGTCCTCACGTGCCGCACCATACTTGCATTGCCAAAGGAATATTTTTTTGCAGGATTGCCCCTGGAAAGTGTAGTTTGGCAAATTTTACAGGTCACAAGAAGTGCATTGACCTTTTTTTCCCCTTCAGTAAATTCTCCATCAGAGGAGTGGCTGAAAGATGAGTCCATAGGTGTTGTCATCATTCTAATTTGACAAGCTTCAGAGAAGAGATACTTCTTCTTAGAAAGTCAAAGTAGAATGATTAGAATGATTTAAATGGGAGGGGTCTTTCAAGAGTTGGAATAGGAAGTGTTATGAAGCAATCTAATCTTTTCTTTTTAAGTCAGATGGCTTTGCGTACGCTTACGGTGCGTTTACGGTGCTCTTACGATGCGAGTGTGAATGAAGTACTTAGGCGATTTGCGTAATTGTTTTTAAAAGTAATATACACTTATTATAAGTTTAAAAAAACTAGTTTCATGATTATCCCAGATAATGTCTTCCCTTAATATGAACATTAAATATATAAATATATGTTTTTGAACAATTAGAAACTTTCGCGCCGTACGCATATGGAACACCATACATGACGTCACATGGAAGGGTAGATGCGAAGCATAACGTCAAAGTGCATTTGTGACGTGTATGCGCAGAGTATAAATTTCTGCACAAAGTATAGTGCAATCACCCTACGCGTATGGTGAGATTATCCCCCCAAAAAAAATTTGGAAAAAGGAATTATATGAAATTTATTTTTAATATTTTGAAAGAAAAATGTAATTAATAAACAAAAAAAATGAATTTAGTTTTATTATTTTACATTAAGAATATGAAATATAACTTAAAAAAAATAAACATAATAATGTATTCTAAAAATGTAGGAAATTAGTATAAAAATAAAGAAATATAATAATTAACATTTAAAAATTATCATTTACAAAACCTTTGATATTCACTGAAATAAAACCATAGGTTTCACACATGTTATAGTTAGCTGGACATTTCACTCATACAAAACCATTGAAATTCCCCCGTTATAGTTAGTTCAGCTAACTATAACTCGCGTGCCCGCAATGAACTGTTGATGACGTCACATAATACATCACTCATGACATGGTCAGTGACATCACACATGACCTCACTGATGATATCTCAAATGACATCACTGATGACATCATCCTTGTGAAAGAGTGGCAGACCTCCTCTCAGCATAATATAATGTTTGATACACACATTCAAAAAGTAGAAACTAAAGTTTTCAAAAAAGTGGAGATACCAATACCAGTTACAACAACCTATTCAGTAATCCCACCATCTACATACACATCCACTCATTCACCAACAGTTCTATATAGTCACTCATACATGTACTCACTCATCATATGTACTCATACACCTATACATCCTGTTACACACCGACACTCATCCATAGTTACTCACATACATACATGAAATATCCACGAATTTGCATATACAGCTATACACACACCACTACACTTACTTTTACAGAAACGTACACACACGAATCGGTAGATCCATTATTGTTGCCGTTTGCGCTTCCTAAATTGCAAAAATTAAGGAATCGCAATTTAGAAATCGCAAATGGCAATGCATGAAAAATTCGCTTTTTTTTGCGATTCAGTATTTTTCCTTCGCAAACGGACGAATTTTGCAATTCGCACCGTTTGCGAATGCAATTTACCTTGATGCATGTGGGCCTTATTCTCTTAAACAATCACTTATAGAAACACATACTTATTTATACAGGAACTCGTCCAATCTCTCACTCACTCTCACATATAATCACTTACATACATCAATACTCTCCTATACTAGATTAACCACATGCGCGCTGCGCTTATTCTGCTCGTATGCTGACTTTTTAAAAAACCCATTGTTCATGACGAGCTGGGCTCGTCATCAGTGTTTGAGGAGGCTACACCATGACGACCCCAGCTCGTCATCAGCCTCGAAGGGGTTAAAACATATGTAGTTACTCATAAAGATACTATTGAGACAGTCATTCACTCACTGACACACCCATGCACACACTCATCCACCTATACAGTCCTGCACACATGCTGTCTTCAAAACACATATAAACAGTGAGTCACTCATTCATGCATCTATACGTTAAGTAATAACCCCCACCGAACCATACAGACACTCATTCTGAAACTCCAAAAAAAACTAATAACCCATATACACACTCATGTAGCTACTCACCAACTCATGCAGCCACTTATAGACAAAGTAAGACACTGACACAGATATTTACATATTTAAACATTACTCGCTAATACATGTATTCACTAAGATACACTTAATAAGTCAGTTATGCAATCATTTTTACAAACAAAAAAATTCCATTCAGACATTTATTTACCCATTTATTCTTCCATCGAACTTTAGATATACATATATTAATAATATTTATTGTTCAGTGAATTTCTAAGGTATATATATATATATACATATATATATATATATATATCGACAGTCACTCCAGGAAACCACCTCCGAACCAACAGGGTCGGCGAAGCAGGAGACAGACCACAGCATTCAGGTGAAAGATTTATTTTTCCAGATTGTTCTGCAAGTAACCAAACATGACGCGTTTCGGGCTATGCAGCCTTTGTTCACATGCTATATATATATAGAAAAGTTATGGGGCTGAGCAGGGACTTGCAACATGCTTGTATTTTTTTTCTTCTAATACATTGTGCCATAAACATTCACTCTCACTCCTCTTTAAAGTGCTGCTACTTTCTTGAAAAACAGACTGTGGGTTCAGATATGTAAACTAAATCTACAATCTGTACCACAAAATTAAATATGTCAATAGGTAGCTTAAACTTTGTTTAAAAAACATGCTTTAAGGAGTTTAAGATCAAGGCAAAACCTGCTGAAGTTCAAAATATTTAGCATTATGGAATTATATTTATGATTTTGTGTAATGAATTTATAGATTGGACTAAAAAATCGAATTCCATTGTTAATTGTAGTATATATTTATCCAGGTTCTTAGGGACATAGGCACGCCAGTATTGTTTTGGAGATAGATGACTCCTTAGCAGCTATTGACTTTGCATGATCAGTGATGAATCGAAAAGGAAACATTGAATTTGAAAGTTAGTAATCCCTTTTTTAGATCTTCTGAACACTGGTCTGTTGCCAAAGACCAGTTGTGGGCAATACCAATACTTACAGTGGGCTTTGGGCTAGTTCTTTGCCTACCCTTAGTTGGTTTAATGGTCGCTCTCATTTCCTTGCCTTTTCATTGACTTTTCTTCCACTTTTTGTGTTCGCCCCTCCCCTGGACCATAACGGGCGGCTCTAGGCTTATGGCGGCCCTGGATAGGGAGTGTAGGTAGGGGGCCCCGGCAGAGGGGGTCCGGGCGCGGCCCCGGAAGAGGGGGGGTCAGGGTGTTGGAAGTGGAAAATGAGCCGGAGGCCTCCAAATCCCTGCCAGGGGCCACCACGCAAATATGTATCCATCCTCAGAGGATTATTATATTAAGGATATATATTGCTGTGGCGGCCCCTGGGGTTTGGTGGCCATGTGCAGGTGCACAGCTTGCACACGCCTAAGGCCGCCCTGACCATAGGGTCTTTAACATTCATTCGAAAGTAGGACTTGTAGCTTTCCACTTATGTGCGTATCATCCTAGGCATTTTGAAAATATAGAACACAGTAACAAGGGACTCAGGAATCAAAAAGGTAATAAAGACACAAGCTTTTTAATATATCCTTCATATACAGTAAATTCTTTCATTAAAAAAGACACATTATATTTTTGTTCTGAAAAAAAAAGACACATTATAGACATCAATAAAAATTAAAACCGTTGTTTAAAAAAAACAACCACAATGCACAATTAATATAATAAAAGTTAGTCAGTTGGTGGCATTAATGTACTCGACGCGCGTTTCGGCGTACACAGGACGCCTTCTTCAGGAGCCACAAATGATATTCGTTTTGGGAACGGGCAGTATAAGCAGTGATGTACAAACGATTTTTGTAATGTAGAGTCCTATTCCCCAATAGAACTAGCAATGGGGAATCACCGTATGTCGGCAGATAAGCAGATAAACACTGTGTATTTCATATATAGTATCTTTTGTGTGAACGATGGTCGTTTAATTTGGAACCTTTTTTGCAGTTAGATGTCAAACTTCCAGATAAGAAATTCTGAGTTCCAAGTTTAAATATGTTGGAACGAGTAGTAAGCATGGGCGAATTTTGCGGATCTCGCGTTCGCGAATTTTGCGGATTTGCGGATTCGCAATCCGCAAAATCCGCGAATTCCCGCGAATTTGCGGATTTTTTTTTTTGGTGTTCGCCCGTGTTTCTGCCAGTTCGCGAGGGTTTTTACAATTTCGCAATTTGCGAACTTACCTGTCGGGTCGCAAGTTTTGCGAACTTGTTGTTTCTACGTGTCCAGCCTGTTTGGGACACTCTTCTTCATCACTGCCACTCTCTGTCACCACTGCCACTCTCTGACTACTCATGCCACCCTCTGGCCCACCCATGCCACCCTCTGTTTCATCACCACACCCTCTGGTTGTCCAGTGTACATTATTTTCGGCAAAGCAAAGCACACCTTCCCTGCCTCAAGTGACCTGAATTAATTTGGGGCTGATTAATGTGTCACAGAATATTTTTTTAGCTGGCACCTGCTTCCTTAGTGCGCCCTGATTAGTGATCTTTTGCACTTGCTAAGTGCTTTCATTGTTGCAAAATTAGTTACAACACCTGCCCTGCCCCAACTGACAATAATGAATTAGGGGCTGATTAATGGATTTTAACTTCCAGCCTGGCTCCTGCTTGTCTCCCTTAGCTGTAATTCAGGACCTTTGTGGCATATGTGTAACTATTCTGAGGTTCAGAGCAGGGTCACATAATAGTTTCAACTGGCAACTGAACTCTGGAGGGGCCCCTCAGGAAGCACTACAGGAAATGGCTACTAATGATGAGCCTGAACTTTTGAACCTGGTAAGTAGTTACTTTCAGTTTTGCTAAGAGCGTATTTCTGCAATTTTGCACTTATTCGCGGGGCGCGAACTCACGCGAACAGTGCGAGCAGTGCGAGCAAAATCCGCTGCTCGCGGATTTGCGGATTTTGCGGGAGATTCGCGAATCTCGCGGATTGCGAATTTCCCGAAAATCCGCAAAATCCGCGAGCGGAACGGATTTTCCGCCCATGCTTAACGAGTAGTACAGAGAGGAGTACAGTCGAATTATGAGTTCTTCTATCCGGGATACTAAATAGCCACAGTGGTACAGGGTACAGCAATAAGCAAATCTTGTTAAATTATAATCAGATGAGTCATACGGAGATGTGTATGTTTGATTTACAACATCTTCTATCCAAACTGATAAACAATAATATCAGTACAGGATAATGCGAATGACAGATCGATTATTAGATGGCTGAATATGCCAGATAGAGGGGACGCAGCGAATCGAGATATCGGCGTCCCTTGTCCGTTATACAAGGTATCAGCTTTCCACTGCACACGCTCCTAAAACTTCAATTAAAATAGACGTCCACTATCTTAGGACAATAAATAAAAGCAGAAAATGGAGGCTACGTTATGCTGTACACATGTGCATGCCTGGTAGTGGACGTGCATTTGTACATAATCATGCTGAGATGCCATAGCTTCATGATACTTAGCAGCACATGCGTGATGAGGCATGGACGCATACACATCATTGCACATTTATCTATGCCGTAAACAAGCATCCGCAAAATGCATTGGCTGTATTGACATTGCTAAAGGCAAGGTCTATTAGCTTTGCCAATGCTTCTTTAGATATTAAGTTAATGGCTGTTTGCACCATTCATTAACAATGTACCTGAGGCTTGTGGCAAGTGGTAAAGTTGCTGTGAGTTGAATTTCTCTACCTGCATTGATGTGCGTTACCATTTGTCATCGTTGTTTCCAAGTACAAGGAGTATGGGTCAGAGACGGCAATACCCTAGTGAACTGGAAAAGCAACGTGTAGTCTTGTAAGAAAAACAACAAAAAAACAGTTCTCCCTCTCTGTTCTAGGGGCTAGATTTATCAAGGGCTTGTATTGCTCTTGCATTACACAAGAAGACGCAAGGCAACACAAACCCTCAAGTCAAGTTTACTATGCTTTTTGTGGCTCTGCGTTGCTTAGTAAATCCAGAGTAACGCAAGTCAGCGCCAAAAGCTGCCTTGAATTACGCTCCAGTAGGAATGTACTCTAAGGGTGAAGTGTGGACTTTCCCATGCATTCACCCATGGCTTTTGGTGAATTCCCAGATTTACAAACGGTAATAAACCTTGGAAGGGGTCAACATGCTGTGTCATCCCAACAGAGGAGTAACAAGGAGCAATATAAGCATATTTCTCATTTTTATTTCCTCCTTCTACCGTGCTGCATTTTCCAGTGACACATACAGGAAAATGCATCTGATGATTGCTTTTTTTTAGGGAGGTGTCCCCTCTGCACAAAAACCCTACCTGTCATGCAGGCACCCTTGCACCATTGCCAAGGTGTCTGCATTGGTGCTAGGCTGCACACAGTGCATCTGTGCAGAGAGAGAGCAGGGATGCGCCATATCTTAGTAAAGCAATCCTGCTCCCTCCATTTGACACAGCGCTGCGTCAAATGTTAGTAAATCTGCCCCTTTGTGTTTTTTGCAGCTACTATGGGCCAGAGCAGGACAGCCTTGGGAGTTGCAGGCTTTTTAATACGCCACACCTAGTGCTCCAAAGGAACCTCTTATAACCCACTGTTTTCTTGGGTACCTGACTAGATCCCTAAAATATAATCGAGTCAACTGCAGTGTTAACCCCATTCTTAGCAACTCCCTATTGCTACTGAGTGGACACTGACCAGTCCATATTACCACTGCCCCTCTCCAATGGTCTTGAATTGTTGTGTCTGTTCTCCACTCATCAACAACACCACTGGGTTCAGGCTCCCAACAGTAAGGCAGAGCGTTTAATAACTAAATAACAAAATAAGTGCCAGTACTGGGAATATTTTTCTTTCTCAATAACCATACACTAATTGACGAAAAACAAAAAGTGACGTAGACTACTTTTTTGTCTGAATTAATCAAATTGGAATTAATATTTATTCAAAATAACACATCTTTAACTGCAATTTTTTATGCTTTTTTCATTTTTCTTATTATTGCAACATTAAAAACACATATAATATACAAATTCAAAAACATACAATGCACTCTCACACATACCACTGTCTGGATTTTTTCACCTTCACTCACACCCACTCTGCACATTCACCATACACAACAACCAGTATATTTACAATTTTTCAGTTTTTCAATAATTCTTTTTACAATGCCATAGAACATTATATTTCACCACTTTATATTTTTCCAGTCATTTTCAATGTTGATGTTACTACACTCTTATGGCTAGGAAAAACGTTTTTCCTAGCCATAAGAGTGTAGTGGTATGTGTGAGAGTGCATTGTATGTTTTTGAATGTGTACATTATATGTGTTTTTAATGTTGCAATAATATGAAAAATGGAAAAAAGCATAAAAAGTTGCAGTTAAAGATGTGTTATTTTGAATAAATATTAATTCCAATTTGATTAATTCAGACCAAAAAAATAGTCCACGTCACTTTGTTTTTCGTCAATTAGTGTATGGTTATTGAGAAAGAAAAATACTCCCAGTACTGGCACTTATTTTGTTATTTTGTTCTCCACTCATAGCATGGGTGATTTCAAACCGAATCCGGTGAATTAATGCAAACTGATTGGTTAAGAACTGAATAGCATCCTGCTCCCTATTACTGCCAGAATGTCTGCCTGTGAGTTTTACCTGCACCCACTGACAGGTATAGTTATTCTTCTCATGCCCACAAAGCAGGCGTTTGCAATCCCCCACTTACTCCAAGTAACAGGTAACAACAGCCATTTTCCTATATGGCAGTTTTAAAAGGCGCCCGGGAACAGGTTTCAGCATCCACTTGTCCTAGTATGAAGAATCCCACTACATGCCAGCAATCAGATATTGCCAGTCTCACCGTGGCCTGCTACAGGGATAGCTAGCCCCTACAAGCCCCTTATTGCAAGATTGTGAATCTTTAACTGCCCTACTTCTGGGTTTTTGCAACTTAAGGGCAGATTTACAAGCCCCTTGCGCCACCGGAGCATCACTTTTTGTGTTGTGCCGGTGGCACATTTTATTGCTCCATATTTACAAGGACAAGAAAAGCCAGCCTGTGTGACATTTCCTGTCCTTATAAATTTTGCCCTTTCCACACAGTACTTTGTGTGAAAGGGGTGTCCCATGGTTGTTGCTGTGGGTGTTCCTATGCAACACCCATGGAACCAGACACATTTCCAGATTTACGAGGAATCGTAAATCTGTAAATATGTGTGAATGCTATGCCTCTGCAGGGAGGCGCATCAAGGAGAAATGTATTAATTTCTCCTAATTTTTTTTTCCTCTTTCTATGCGTGCTGCATTCTGCAGCACACATAGAAAGGGGAAATCATCTCTAATGATTGTTTATGTACAGGAAGTGTTCCCTTCCTTCACATAAACAATCATTGAAACAATGACGTTTTTCAACTTATATGTGTGCTAATGCAGCACAGTTAGAAGTTGAAAATGGCATTTCAGATTTTTTTTGTGCAGGGAGGGAACCCTTTCTGAACAAAAATAATCTCCCCACGATGCAGGCATCCTTGCACCATGGTGCAAGGATGCCCGCGCCAGCGCCAGGAAGCAGTTTGTGCGCTAGCGCAGGGGGAAGCACAGCGATGCTACATATTGTTGTAAATATGTGGCATTCCTGTGCTTTGAAAGTGACTCAAATGGTTTGCGTTCCGCACTGAGTCACTTTCTTGTAAATCTGCCCTTTAAAACTTACAGCTGTAACAACGATTCCAAATCGATCACAAATTGCAGATTCCTTCCAGCACACACAAGCCTACTGGAAGAGGTAATTGTAGCCTACATCTGCACTCTTAAACAACTATTGAATAGCTGCACCTGTAACAAATAACAGATATTGCATTCAAGGACAGTTATTGTCATCTTTCAAATGTAGTGAGCTAGAGGCATTGCTAGTTCTGCCTGGAAACTGGTATTACTTCCTCTACCCTCTCAATAATAGATATTTGACCGTTTTTAAATGTCACCAGTAACATGCTTACCAGCCTCGTCATGCCATAGAAATATGTATTGCCTCCAAGTACCAAAAGTGTAGCTGCTTCACATTGGCGCCACTTATGTTATAGCTATTGGCAGCCTTCCTTGATCCATGTTATCCGGAATTTGTAGCAGCCACATGCCCCACTACCAGGCGCTGGCAGTCTGCACACGGAACAGTAAAACATATTGCCAGCTTCCACCCATTACCCGTAGCTCCTATTGCCATCTTGCAGATGCCCCTTGGTATCAGGTTTGCCAGCACCGCATGGCTTTATACGATCACAGGAGCAGGAGCAGCGTGTCAGATTTCCAAGACTGTCAGTAATGGAAGAGCTCGTTTCCTCACGCCTCTTGTGCTCTGTGCCTGGTGACAGGTGTTCCCAGCAGCCACATGCACAGAGAAATAAAGCGTTTTCTAGTTTCACATGCCTAAGTTACTATGATAGACAACATGCACATCCCATTTTAATATAAAATGCCAGCATCCACATGCCCCCACTTCCTGGTATTTCTCGCCTCCAAATGCTCCCTGTTAAAGGCATTGCTATCTTCGAGACAACCCCATTGGTAGATTTAATTTGCTCCCAGTAAGAAAAATTACCGCCCTACAGTTGCCCCCCCCCCCTCTAACTGATATTGAAAGACTGCAGACGTCACAGGAAACAATATTTAGCATGCCCTATACAGCCCAATACAGGTATTCCCATTTTCCTCATTCTACTGTGACAAAAATGACCAGCATCTGCATGAGACACAGGTAGCAATATTGCCATTATCCATATGTTCATTGAAAGACATTATCCACATGCTCCCAGTAAAATCTGTCGAATCGCTAATATCTGCATACATTTCTTGTTTTTAGTTGGGGTCATACACATTTCCATGGGTATACATTGAAATTTACAGCATAGACAGCATAATCCGCAGCCGTTCCCTCTGTTATGCTGTTCTTTTGTGTGGGGGAAAGCTTGCACAACCACTGCCCATGAAGTACCAGTTTTTGTTGCCGTAGCGAATCTTGAGAAGCTCTCTCCTTGAAACGATTGGCCTTGTCAGTGCCTGTTTCGATTTGGTTCGGTTGATTCAATCTAATGAAACAGCACATGAATAAAGATCCAATTAACTTGCACCCGACAATGCATGCCCAGCATTATAAAATGATTAATTGGGCTTTAACTGGAGCAAAAAAAGGCTGCAATTATGTAATCGATCTTTAACATCTTGTTCTTTATTGTGCGATTTAGCTCTGTTCATAAATTACTTTGAAGAGAACAGAAGGCTAATATTGAGCTATGTGATAAGGCAGTTCTTCTGCACCACTGTTATAACAATTTATGCACAGTTGAAGTATATTTAGACCTAGATTTACTAACATTTTGCATGGTAGTTGCAGCACTTTTTGGGCGCAGCCAGGACGCAAAATGCTAGTCGAAATTTACAAAGCCATGCAAGGGCCAATTTACATTGCCTTGTGTGGTTATGTAAAAAGAAGCAATTCAGCACAGCGCTTTGTTCTGTGTTACATGACGCTGCGTCAGGTAGGCATTACGCAAGTTTGGCATGGGCTGTCCCATGAAACCTCCCATGTATTTTTAATGCAAACCCAGATTTACTAAAAGCAGTAAACCTGTTTTTGCACCAAAATGTGTGCCTAACCGAGAGAGGAATAACGAGGAGAAATATCTTCATTTGTCCTTGTGAGATTTGCCATCCTTAGGGTGGTTTTCCTCAAAATGTTTTGCCTACCTTAATCACTTTTGCTGATCTTGTTTGCGCTGGCCTTAGGACTCTGAGAACGTTACCACTGCTAATGTACTTAAATGCACGTGCTCACTCCTTAAAACATGGTAACATTGGCGTATCCCCAATTGGCATATTTAATGTATTTATTAGATCCTAATCAAGTGGTACTACATGTACCCATGCCCTGTAAATTAAATGCTACAAGAGGGCCTTCAGAGCTTATTGTGCCACCCACTTAAGTAGCCCAATAAACACTTCTCCGGCCTGCCATTGTGGTGGTGTGTGCAGTTTTAAACTGCCATTTTGACCTGGCAAAATAGACATTTTGCCAGGCCCAAACCTTCATCTTAAATACATTTAAGTTACCCCTAGGATAGGCCCTAAACAGACCACCGGGCAGAGTACAGTATATTTAAAGATGAGGACATAATTTCAAGTTTTACATGCTCTGGTAGCGAAAAACCCTTACATTAATTTTCCCTACTGCAAGGCCTGCCTCTCCCGTAGGCTAACATTGGAGTTACCTTGTTACATTTAATGAGCTGTAAACGGGAGAAGGTACCCAATTCATGTTTGATGTCTTTGGAATTGTAAGGAAAAATCCTCTCTCATTGAGAAGTTGGATTTTAAATTACAAGTTTGAAAATGCCACGTTTAGAAAGTTCAAAAAGAACAATTGGTGGACAGACTGCAGAACAATGTCATACATTCACCCCAGTACAGAGATCTGGGCCTAAATCCATAGTTTTTTTGCTCATCATGCCATTCCAGTTTGAACCCAGCCATATGCAAATCAGTCCTGACCCTATGCCCAATGGGAACAGTCCAGGACGAACTGCCAAGCAAGCCAGTACCTCCATCTACTGGAAACAAGCATCCTAGTACCGGTTTCGGGGTTTCACCGTTCATCAGCCAAGATAGCTTTACTCCAGTGGCATGGAGCGCACGGGACCCACGTCTGAACATACCTGTCCCACTCGGGGTGACAAAGGCAAATAGAACAATTGATGGACAGAATGCAGAACAATGTCATACATTCACCCCAGTACAGAGATCTGGGCCTAAATCCATCGTGTTTTTGCTCACCATGCCATTCCAGTTTGAACCCAGCCACATGCAAATCAGTCTGGACCCTGCGCCCAATGTGAACAGTCTAGCCCGAACTGCAAAGACAGGTCCTCCTAGGACTGAAAACAAGCATCTGAGTACCAGTTTCGGGGTTGGAATTTTTCTGCATTGGCTATTTAGTGCCTGTAGCCTATTCCTGGGTCACATGACTAGGTTTAGCTGACAGTTGAGCTTTACGCATTCCTTTTCTAGACAGCCAAACACAATAGAGAGCCTGGATGGGTCATCACTGGCAGAATGGGAGGGCAGAGCTGGGCAAAGCCCTGCTTGCACTTGAATGGACTGTGTCCTGCCTCCATGCAAAGGGCTGCATAATCCATGTAGTTTCTCTGGAACCAGGACAGGGAAGGCAGGATGCCTGTAGACTTCAAAGGGTAACCACCTAGAAGCTTCTCCCATCTTGCAGAGGATGAGCACCAAGCATAAACATTGGGCCTCCGATACCAACTCTCTAGTACACTTCTAAACTTGAGGATACTCTGCCAGGAAGAAGGACTGCATTAATGCTGAAAGGATTGCCACTCTAATGGACTGCGTCCTTGCTGTGCTGACCTGCTGCCCTCTTGCATGGTTTTCAAAAGCCTAGTGAAATGCAGACAGGTTAGCCTGCTCCAGCCAATCCCAGTACATGAGAGTTGCACCAGGATCGGTCAAGTTCATTGTCTGTTGTGAAGAAAGTCAACCACCTTCCCTCACTTTGGATCTGGATCAGGCTCTTGGCTGCTCTCAGTCGGAATGCACACTCACGTCTATAATGAGACACCAGACCGGACGGCCATATCTGTAAGTCTCGGCTTCGCCACTACATCCTGTGATTCTGAAAAAAATATCCTGCTGCATTAAAAAAACAAAAAAAGAATGTGACTTTATGTAATGTAACTTGTGCTCATGTTAAGCACCCATCACCTTCTGGTCAAGTTCGAGTTATTCGCAGTAGAGGTCGGTGGTGGGAGTAGCTGCCGGGTGGTGACGTGGGGAGGGGGACGGGAAGGGTGAGGGGTAGTAATATATGGAGTACGGAGGATTACATGCAAGTAAACATATAAATACATAAAACGAATTTCGTTGTGCGCACTGCATCCCCAAATACGATGCAGTGCACACAACGAAATTCGTTTTATTTATGTATATGTTTACTTACCTGTAATCCTCCGTAATCCATAGATTACTACCCCCCACCCTGTCCCTCCCCCTCCCCACATCACCGCCCGGCAGCTACTTCCACCACCTACAGCTACTGGTTACAAGTATAAAAATGTGATGCAACACAAGCATCCCAGGCCGCAACGTATCGGTGCAGTTTTTCATTGTTGGTCACCTGTTCTCTTAACCGAGTTGCCCCATTGTTTATGTCTTAATTGAGTGCTCTGGAGATGAGGCTGAAGGCACTCTGCCCACACCTAAATGTATGCAAACCACAAAGTAGAAGCGGCTAAATTAAAGTGGGATAGCACAGCTATTGGGATAGGATTGTAAAATCACATAATTTGCTTATATAGATGGAAGTGACCTCCCACCCACGAATGAGCAAATGACACAACGATATTTTCTGGTTCCCTAGCAGCTGGGTCGTTTACTGGCCTGGATGACGCAAATGAAATACTTTACTTTATTAATACTAACAAGCCGACAAACATTTCTTTCAGAGTAGTAATGCTCTTTCCGCAAACGAAAGGTTAAGGTCAATGTTTGTTTCCACTTGGCAATCCTCGGTACTAGCACATATGCATGAGGGCTAAAATGATATTTTTATTATGGCTCCGGCACTATGCTCAAACTCCTCATTGCACAAAAAGCGATTGCAGCATTTACTAAGGAAACAAATGTGAGTCACATTTTGGAGTCGTGTTTTGGCAACAATTGTATGTGCTTTTTGCACATTACCGGGCTATTTCTTACTGAGGGTTTATCTATACTTCCACCCCCTCCATATATATGAATCACATTCGGTCATATTGTGAAATTAATATTTCTTAAATGAATGACTGACAAAACAAGATCAAGGTCAATTGATTAGGTTTAGATTTTGACAGCCTCATAAGTTGCTTAAATTGCTTCTAGTAATGGGGCCGACAGTTTGATGTACAACCAAGGCGTGTAACTTCTCACTAGTGGAACAGCAAGGTACGATTTCCTCTAATTCAAGTAAAGAAGATGCCCTTCTGCACCCTAGTTTGTTAATGAAAAACAGTCATTTTTATGGTGCAGAGCATTCCTCTGAACTCTAGTACCCACAATGCAGCTGCATTTTGTGGGGAATATCCCTTTAATTAAGACCAGAATATTAAAATCTGGTGGGTTTTTTGGATGACACCCTGTCAATGGGCCTCCAGATCAATCATGTAAAGCAATCACAAGGCAATGATGGCCCGAGCTCTGGAACTTTTCAGACACTCACCCCCAGTCACAGATCTGGGACGAATCCATCATCATTCTTTAGCTCACTTCGCCACCTCAATTCAGACCCAGCTGTATGCTAGGATGCTTGTTTCCCGTCCAGGGAGTACCTGGCCTGGCAGTTCGGGCTGGACTGTTCCCACTAGGTGAAGGGTCGAGACTGATTTGCATATGGCTGGGTCCACACTGGAATGGCGAGCAAAAAAAACAATGAATTTAGGCCCAAATCTCTGTACTGGGGTGAATATATGACATTGTTCTGTATTCTGTCCATCAATTGTTCTTTTTGCATTTGTCACCCCGAGTGGGACGGGTATGCCCAGACGTGGGTCCGGTGCTCTCCATGCCACTGGAGTCAAGCTATCCTGGCTGATGAGGGCTGAAAGTCTGAACCGGACCCAGAATGCTTCTTTGTTTCCAGTCCAGGCAGGACATGGCCTGGAAGTTCGGGCTGGACTGTTCCCATTGGGCGCAGGGTCGAGACTGATTTGCACATGCATAGGTCGAAACTTGAATGGCATGGTGAGAAAAAAACGATGGATTTAGGCCCAGATCTCTGTACTGGGGTGAATGTATGACAGTGTTCTGTCCATCAATTGTTCTTTTTGCATTGATCAATCATGTAGGCAAAGTTGTTTTGTACCACCTCTCCTGATTTTGGAGCATCATCAATCTGATCTCCACCCCCAGACTTGGGAATGTTGATTAATGCTGTTCAACAGGGTTTACTTTAATTATGCACTGTATTCCCTATTTTAAGGGGGTTAACACTCCCATTTACCATCTGATCTCAGCAGGGGGTAAATAGTAGCAGTTTGGAAGGGGACCTAAGAGGGAGAGTTAAGGGAAAGGGAAAATTGTTTTGGCAGGGGGAGCAATGCATGCTCCCTTTTTGCCAAAGAAAAACTTTTTCAGAGACTGAGCACTAAGGGGGTGATTACGCTAGCCAATGCATGTTTGTTTTGTTGTCAAACATATGATTCGCCAAGGAAAAAAATTAGCTCACAATTTATGTGAGTTGAACATGGCTGTGATCACAGTAGCATGTTAACATACTGCAGAAATGATACGTTAATCCTGATGAGTTTCTCTACTTAGTAATATTTGCTCTCTGCTTGGTAGGATTCACTGCTGCTATTCTAAAATTGCATTTTAAGGTTTAGTTTTTTTTTATCTTTTGATGATTGTTTTAAGTGGATGTAATTGCAATGAACAAACATATTGTGTTTCTATATGGATCATTGATATTGATTTTTTGTGAATTATGGATGATTCATTCGTCTGTCTACAGGTAGCCCCGATCCTCTCTTGTGTCATATTCAGTGATTCTCGAACCAGTTTTCAGAGGTTAAAATGCAGAGCCTTCCACTGAGTTTAGTGACTTCTGAGCATATGCGTTTCACTCTATCGTGAAAGAATTATTTTTATTTTGTTGCACCCAACTTGTCTGATTATTTTGAACTATTTGAAAGCGTGGTGAAATTGGAGATTAAAAATCAATATTGTGTATTTATAACTGTATATGTATCTCTGCGTTGTTCAGAAAAACAAGGCTGTGTACTTAAAGACCCAATCCCAGATGCTATTCTGGGAAACGCTTCTGGCCAGACACGCTCTTATTAGCAGGACATTCTCTTGCCCCAGACACCAAACGTGACCATGTTAAAGAGAAAAACATTATCAGGTAGTAATCTGAATCGAGGCCATATACAAGACTGGCGTTTATCGGTACCAATACTCATAAGAGGGATGGAAAATCCTACGAAAAGAACATACTGTGAAAGAAACAAGGAAGGCGATTACAGAGCATGACGTAGACAAAACAGAGAATAACAAGGTGAAAGTGCTGTCAATTATGTGCACTTTGGTGCCTCGAGCAACGACAACCCCTACCATTACCGGCCCTGCAAGGAAATGTGTTTTCTATTAAAGTCTAACCTTAAAGTGCTCTAGAGTTCACAAAAAAGGCAATAACATAAGGAGAACACTGATAGCAACACACATAATAGTTTAACAGATTACTCAGAAAAGTTGGGAAAACTGTATGTAGTGGTAACTGATGTGCAGAGCCAGAGCTCCTATCGCTCACTGATTTACTGAAGACATACCATAAGGTTGATTAATTATGTATGTGGTATGACACAATGAAGGGATAACCACGTTCCTGATCCCGAAAAACAGCTAGAGAATCCTATAAGATGTTGGCCAGTAATAGATCAGAATCAGCCACTTTCTTGTTGATGGTTTAATAGGGTATATACCTGTCTCCCATTTGCAGACAGTTGAAAAAGCAAATCTTATTTTTCGCTGCTAACTTTGTGCCTCATTTATGAGGCCACTTGTGACACTTTTGAGTTGCCGGAACGTTCATTTTTTGATGTACCGGTGTCAGGGTATTTTTACAAGGCTGCGGAAACTTACTTTACGTGGCTTTTCATGGCCTTGTAAAAATGTGCCACATCCACACAGAACACTGCATGTAAGGGGCATTCCAAGGGTTTTGCTGTAGGGCAGCGCTGCAGGCCTTCCTGCTGCACTGCCCTACGGCAAAAGAAAAGGGAAGGAATTTGCCGTATCTCCCAGATACGGCTCATTCCTGTCCTTTTCCCCTGCGCCTGCGCACTATGGGCTGCTGTGCACCAACGCAGGCCATTTGCACCATGGTACAAGTGTGCCTGTGTTGCAGGGATGATTATTTTTTTGCAGGAAGGGAAACCTTCCTTCACAAAAACAATCAAATTTTTTCCTCTTTCTATGTATGTTTCAGAATGCAGCACACATTGAAAAAGGAAAAACGATGAGAAATGAGGATATTTCTCCTTGTTTTGCCTCCCTTAGGCCTCCCCTGGAGAGACGTATGGATTTGGCTCTGCTTCTCATTTAGGATTTCTCATAAATCTGGGGCAGTGTCAAAAAGCCATGGATAATGCTGGGAACGCCCCCAGCAACTCCTATTGTACGTCCCTCTAATGCAGAAACTGCGTGAAAGGGAACAATATTTACGAGGCAGTATTAAGCCAAAAGAAGTGGCGTAGTGCTGCCTCGTAAATATGGAGAAGGCTCCTGAACCACGGAAAGTCGCAAAAAGTGACGTTCTGGCATCGCAAGGGGCCTCATAAATTAGGCCCCATGGGTGTTGCGGTGGGTGTTCCCACACAACACCGATGGAATCTGAACCATTCCCAGATTTACGAGAAATCGTAAACCTGGGAATGCGTCAGAATCTAATGCCACATTTCTCCTAATTATTTCCATGTGTACTGCACATAGAAAGAGGAAACCACCTGAATTGATTGATTTTGTGCAGGAAGATGTCCCTTCCTGCACAAAAGCAATTATCTGGCAACACAGGCACCCTTGAATCATGGTGCAAGGGTGCCTGCGTTGGCGCGTGGCAGTCAATTGTGCACCAGCACAGGGGAAAAGGACAAGAATGCACCCCATAGATATAGTTCATTCCTGTCCTTTTGTTTTGATGTGGGGGCAGCACAGCAAGATTCCTTGTGGCCCTACCCTGTGCCAAAGCACCATAAATGAGGCCCTTAATGTCTGACGCCAAGTTACTATTGGCACTGCATATTGTTGAAGATAAGATTGAACCTGTTTGGTGGTTCATCTATGTGACATAATTACTAATATATGTGGCAACTACATTTACCTTCATTAAACTTATTACATATATCACATGGTACACATCTGTTTGTAGAAGGGCACTGTGTCAAACTAGATAATATTCCTTACAGACAATGCCAACTACATTATAAAGCACAGTTAAACAGCTTCTTCAAAACATCCTTATCCATCAACAAAAATGCCTTAATGGCAGACTCAACAAGGGGTCAATATAGAGGCAATACTCACTATTCCAGTTTTTGTGATTCTGGTTGCCAAGAATTGTCCTGAAGTACCCCAGCTTTTATATCAAAGATGAAATATTCAGAACCAACAGTCATCCAATACTAGATATTCTGGACCAGCCCACCGACCCACTAACCACAATGAAATATCATTCCTTGTTGACTCTAGAATATTCTGTATTACTTAAAAACCAAGGGGCTTATTTGCCACGGTGGACTCTACTCTGTTCTGTCATTCGATGAAGAGATGTACTCTGCTACACTACAGTGGTTCCTCTGAAGACACACAAATCTTACTGTGCAGGTGCTGTGTTCAAGCCACCCATTCAGCGAAGTTTTTGTTTTTAGATTTTAAACCCAAACTTTTAAAGAAGGAGGTTGTTTTTAAAATAACAAAATATATATTTCCCTCACTTGCTGGGTTATTTCCCCCAGAGTGTGAGTGTTTTTATTTGTTTTTCTGTTCAGGATTGCCAGGCTTTCCACTGCATTTAAAAAGATGAAAAACATTACATTGGAGTAACCATCTAGAAAGCGAGAATGGTCTGAGATACTTTGACTAATGGCCTAATGTCAGTGGGGTCACCAGTCAGAGGATTCTACAGGAGGAGCAGGTGGAGGTTCCGCTGCCAGAAACATGAGTGTTTGCCCAACTCTAGCTACAGCCGATGAACTGGAAGTTTTGTTGACAGAGTGCTCCATTATGTTGGTGGTGGAGTACTATGTCCGTCAAATTCTAAATAAGCCCCTCAATGTCCACCAGCTTTACTTTTGCAAGGTAGTGTAGCTGGAGACCCGCAGATAAATGATCAAGGGCCATATGTAGGTAAATATGTTTTACCGATTCCTAAATACCGAATTTTACCTAATCGGTATTCCGGCATCGGTAAATGAGATGTAGGAAAAAATGTGGTTGCATTTACCGAATCGGGAAAATTTGGTAAATGTGTACAGAATCGGTATTTACCGAATCAGTATTTACTGAATCAAATACCGAATCGGTAAATGCTGAATCAGAGATTCAAAATACAAGCAATTGAGGATTCAACCAATCCTGTGCATCCACCCCACTCACAACCAGGAAGTGGCCACACCCATGCAGGTGCAGACAATCAGAACCTTCTGGAGAGCTGGGAGCAACTGAGCCACTGGCTGAACATTGTTGGGGCGAAATGCAGGATGGCATCCTATGAATCAGAGAGGGAAGGAGCAGAAAGAAAAAGGAAAATGAAGTTCAGTGCAAGTGAGCTTCAGGTCCTTGTGGAGGAGGTGGTGAAACACCACAACCAGCTTTTTGTCAAGTAGTGCCTGCAGGTAACAGAGGCTGTGAAAAGGAAGACCTGGCTGGCAATCCAGGCAAAGGTGAATGCCATTGGGGTGAGCCCACGTGAGATAGATGACCTCAAAAAAGGTGGTATGATCTACGGATCATTACCAAGAAGAAGCTGGCTGCACAGAGGAAAGAAGCCAGTGTCACAGGGGGAGGAAGGAGCAGGGCACCTGCCCTCACTGACCTGGAGCAGCTGGTAGAGTCAACCCTGGAGCCCGAGAGTGTGTCTGGAATCGGGGATGCAGACAGCTCAGCCAGAAGTGCCACAAAACAAGGTAAGAAGCATGCACAGCATTCCTCCCCCCCCTTCCCTATCCCCATTCCCCAATGTGACTGTATGACTCACACTCCAGTACAGGTTTTGGTATACACCAGCAATGCATTACGGGAGGTGTAGTCAGTGAAACACCCATCATGACAGTCATCACACTAAACAACAAGGCATGCCACACACATCAGTCAGAAGCAGAAGAGGACATTGAGATACTGTACAGGATTTTAATTTAATTTTGAAATGCAGGGCTGCAGGACCACTGAGCTAATGTCCATATCTGTCCACAGGAGAGTCATCGCACAGGTCTGCACAGGAGAAGGAGGGAAGGGCACCCCGCAAGGGAAGATCTGAGGATGCCAGCACAAGTGCAGGTCACAGCACTCAACCACCACCGGCACCAACACCACAGGCAGCTGCACCACCAGAGACAGCCACAACAGCAGATCCAGCATCAACACTGCTGATTGAATCACCACCACAGAAAGCCTCACAAGAACTGTCAGCCTCACCAGCCTCAACATCACCTGTAGTGGTAAGGCCAAGGAGGCATGCTGTTGCCAATCTCCATGTCATGGAGTCGTCCTCTGAGGACACAAGGGAGGGTGACACACCAAGTGCTTCACTGCAGGAAACAAATGCTGGGTTGCAGTCCACCTCCGAGGGTGTGCACACAGGTTCGAGACGCCACAGGACCCGGGAGCACAGCACAACTCGGCAGGGTGATGGGGCCTTCGGAGGCCTGGAGGCCTGGAGGCCAGTATGGTCAAAGTGCAGCGCCTGCAGGGGAAGGCCATACAATCAGTGCAAAGACAGATGCTGCACCTAAACCAGAACCTGGTCAATATTGACAGGGGCATCAGCTCTATGGCGGAGGGCATCAATGAGATGGCAGAGGGAATGCAGGACATGTCCCAGTCCTTGATGGTACTCTGTGATAAACTGGACGAGGACAGGGCCAAAAGGCGCAGGGAGAGGCAGTACATGGAGCAGAACACCAAGGCAGTGAACCGCCTGGCAACTGCCACTTCCCTGCTCTGCAGGCGCTCTGTGGCAATGCAGGAGGGGCTTGTGCACTGCTGCACTGATGTCACCAGGGGGATGGGGAAGGTGATAACTGCACTGGAAGTGCTGCTGAGCACCCAGTCAGCCAACGCTGGTGCACTAGTTGTGGGGGAGAGTGATGAGACCACCAACAGGAGCAGCATTATCCCCCCCCTGTCCCAGACACACGGAGAAGCAGCAGGCGGCATACTGCGGGACCAGGCTCAGCAGAGAGTGCAGGCATCCAGCACTGTTTTGCGTGGGCGCAGACGTTAATGCTGCCTACACATTTATGTACATATTTAGGGTGAAGCAACCCATGACTACCTATTAAGGTTGTCATCATTTGGATTGGCATGGTGTGCCATTTGTTCTTTGTCGTAGTGGCCAGTTATTAAACTATGTCATGAACATGCAATGCCTGGCTGTGTCTCCTTACTTACTTAGAAATAGTTGCGTGTGATCTCTGCCCGTCTCTGTCTCTCATCTGTTGCTGGCGCCACTCCTGTTGTGTTGGGCTTAGGCTGTGCATCTTCATCATCATTGTCCTCAATATCTGTTAATTTTACTGCTGTTCCTTTCCTAGTGGCAAGGTTGTGCAGCATTGCGCAAGTTGCAATTATTTTACAGCAGATGAGGGGTGAGTACTGATGTGCGCCTCCACTTTTGTGGAAGCAGCGGAACCTGCTTTTTAACAGCCCAAAGGTGCGCTCCACGACACTGTGAGTACATTTGTGTGCCACGTTGTATCGTCTCTCACTCGGGGTTGATGGGTTCAGGTAGGGTGTCAGGATGAACGAGCGCACAGCATATGCACTATCGCCTATGTGGAAAAGAGAGAGCCATTAGTCACATGCACAAGAACACCTACATCTGCAGTATCAATCAGGGTGTGTCACAGTTTTTTACCTAGCAGGTATCCTTCTCCAAATTCCCCCACTGTCAGGCGTGTGTAGATCCCACTGTTCTGGAAGATGCTTCCTGGGGATTAGGCCATGATGTCTGTGATTATGTCGGCAGCATCACAGATTACCTGCACATTTATTGAGTGTGTGGACTTTCTGTTCCTGTAGATGTACTCTGTGGCTGCAGGTGGGCAGATTGGGATGTGCGTGCCATCAATGCAGCCGATCACATGTGGAAACTGTGCCATTTGGTAAAAGTCAGTCTTTGTCTTCACCAGTTCTGCATGTGTGTCAGGGAAGCTGATGTAATGATGCATTCCCTGCATCATGGCCTCCTGGAACTTCTGGAAGAAACGGGACAGGCAGCTCTGGGACATCCCAACTACCGCAGCTATCACCCCCTGGTAACTGCCAGATGCAAGCAGGTATAGGCTACAGAGCACCTGCACATGGGTGGTATGGTGTGTGCCCTTGGTGTTGGGTGCTCCAGAAGTGGGTGCAGGTCCCTTATCAAGTCCAGGATGGTGTGGGGGTGTAGCCCGTACCTTTAATGGATCTCTGCCTCAGTAAGTTGGAAGAGTGTGATCTGCCATCTGTAGACTTGCTTTTCCCGTCTCCAGTGCCTCTCTCCTGCTGCCGTAGCCGCCTTGCTATCACATAGAATGCCGCCATTCTGGTCAAACTGTTGCATTTTGGGGCCTGTTTTATGGCCTGCACCTGGTTACCACCTGCTTTCAATCCATGGTAATTACCGACTCTTAAATACTGAATTTCATTAAATTCTGTATTTTACAAGTTACCTACATCTCTCTTTCCATTTTTACTGTTTATTTACTGATTCGGTAAATAAGGATTCGGTAAATACTGATTCAGTAATTTGGAATTAGGTAATGATGAATCTGTATTTACCGATTCATATTTACCAAATCCTTACTTTTGGCCTCCTACATCTCAAATGCCTAAATACTGGTCGGTAACAGCAAATTTACAGAATTTCGGCCGTTACCGACCGGTATTTAGCTACCTACATATGGCCCCTAGTTTCCCTCCAAATTTAAGTCATACCGAACCATGCTGAACTGTACTGAAATAAAATACAAGCATTGGCAAGGTCAATAGGTGGCCACTTTAAGACCTATTGTTTTTCTCTTTTCCTTTTAGCCATGCTGTACAGCATAAGCAGGATGCTGTGCAGGAAGGCAAAAGGCAAAAAATATTTTTTTTTAAAGGTATGATGATGTGTCCATGTAATTTTTGTAGTTATACATATGCTTTATTACATATCTGTGCCTACAAAACAACACTGGTGCCATTTTTTATCTACCAATCCAAAATGGATTGGTAAATTAAAAAAAGAAAGAAAGAGAGGTACTATAAAAAAAGTTTTTACTGCAGATGGACCAGCAGCAATTTGTAAACTGGTCCTCCGCTATTAAAAATTTAAATAAATAAATTAAGCAAAAGACTATGTCAATAGAATGGAGCAGGAGGGGGAAGGGGGAGGCGGTGGAGGAAGGAACAGGGCACTAGTAGGTGGGGCAGAGAAACAGTACTTGAGGCAGAAGCACACAAGCAATAAGGCAGCATGGGAAAAGCATACTAGGAAAAGCACAACACAGGGGTATGGGGAGAAGTACGAGAGAGCAACACAGAGTGCAGTGGATGAGGGAAGAGAAGTACATGAGGGAGACAGCTGGAAGAAATGCATGCCTTCTCATGGGGTATTCAACCAAAAAAAGGAAAAAGTGGTGCCTGAAAAGTAAGCAGTGGAAGGACACAAGTAAAATGCTATGCTCCATGGGAAGAGCAAGCAAATCCCATACAAGCTAGTGAATAAAAAGCAAGCAAATTCCAGTGACAATAAAGCCTATGAATGGTAAACAATGGGCGCACTCTTAGCCCACTGTAAGCTAATAATGTGTCTTTCACAAACAGACAGTTTGCACTTCCGGAAGGCGATACCTAACTATCCCTCATTGTAAAAGTCTCAATTCAGGTGACGAAATAACACTATTGAATAATTAAACATCTTTTATAACTGCCATTTACCCCATTGGAAACCTGCATGGCTCCTGTCTTTACATTGGTTTGATCATCAAATATTAAGGGTAAGTTTATGTCTTTTGTATTTTTATATGCAGTATTGTGTTTTAATGTATTGTTAATTAACATATCGTGGTATATAATAGTTTTATGCATATCATTTATTTTTTAAGGAGTTAGGGATTTGGTGGGCCGTGTTTTGATAAAAAAATGTAATATGCAACTTAAAAGTTGTTTACTTTTTTTAGATTTGTGATTATGGGGTTTATAATGTAATTGGTGGGTAGTGTTCTATGCTAATCATATATAAAGTACTATCAAAATAATTGTTAAATATGTTTGCCATTTTAACCTTCACTATTTTATACATTAATAATGAAATATGTTTATGAATATTGGGGCCTATATATGTTTAAAAACATTTCATGAAGGAACTAGCTTTCCCTATCTTGGGAGTGGATAGTTTATTATTCGTATAATAAATTTACATACATATTAAGGACTTTAATTGATTTTAGATTGTCTTATGTTAATTATTATAATTGTAAAATAATTTATTTAAAGAAAATTTGTACAGTTGAGTGTGTTATTTACTATATGTTTAAAAACAACATTTTAAATATATTGAGTTATCATTTTTTTCATTTTTAATCTCATTGTATATTTTGTTTACGCTTGTTAATATTTGTTATGTTGATTGTTTTTTTAAAGGTGAAAATAGAAAATGTAAAAAATATTCTATTCATTTAATATTAATTTATTCAAATATTATGAGCATTAATACATTACAAAATAATATGACTTTTGATTAGATAGATTTTAATAAATGTGTTTATTATACATATATTAATTTCTATATATTCCCTCATTGTGAGTCGGGACAGTGAAATAGAAATCCTTCTACCTCAATTCCTGATATTTATATATTAACCATGTTTTCTAACCATTGGAAGTCTTTGAATAGGTTAAGTTTGCAACATGATATTTTGTGCATAGGTTTCTTTTGCTTAGATATTTTAAGATGTAGATTTAGGACCTGAAACTGCTTCTTACATAAATTTAGGCAGCTGTGTTCTTTTTAAGAATCTCTAAACATTGATACATGGTAGGGTTGTGACTTCTACACATTCCTTGGAATAAGTGCTGCCACCCTTCCACTACACTGTTTATTTTTGTTATTGCGCATTCAAACACAGTCTACCAAGTTATGTGGAACATTGGTTGGCACTTGTGACCTGATCAGCGGATGAATCCGATCTAGGTCCAGAAAGGAACTTAGGTTTTTTTCATTATTTTTGTAAAATAGGGATTTAACTAGCAAGTGCTTTGCTAATTTAGTAGATGACACTAAGAGGCAGATTTATGTTGGACTTGCGCCGCCGTTGCGTCACGCAATGGCAGCGTAAACGTGGCACATCCCTGCAACCCATTTACAACGTGACGCATCTAGGCAGATGCATCACGTTGTAAAGCCCTGCGCCATATGTGGGCGTTCCGGCGCAGGGTGGGCGTTCCGGGGCAGGTGTGCCTCGCAAAAGTGGCTGAGTGAAACTCTACAAGATTTCACTCAGTCACTTTTAGGCCAATGCTGCGTCAAAACCCTGCGCCACTTGAAGCAGGTGTAAGGCTTGACGCAGCATTGGACAGATAGGGCACCCCCGAACCTTGCTGGAGCTGCGTCGCGCTTGCGATGCAACTCCAGCAATGTGCCACCTTTACGGCACAGATGCATCACGCATCTGTGACGGTTTTGCCCCATGGTGCGCCGCATTGTAAATGCGGCGCACCATGGGTGGCGGAGCTGTGGCGCACAATAGCTGGTGCATCCCTGGGGATGCGCCAGTTATTGTAAATCTGCCCCTAATGCAGTAAGTTATTTTATATCTTCAAAGGAAATTGGTTATTTGTGGTATAGTTTATGATTAGAGTAGATATGTTTTAATATATCTTGTTTGTATATAGACAGAATTGTACAACCCTTTCATTGATGTTTGAGCATACATTTTTAGAACTACATAGATCTTTGATTGTTCAAAGTACATTAAAAAATTTTTAGGGCATCATTGACATTTCTTTTGAATATTGTTGATAGAAATGTGTGGTAGGTGTTACTACGCTTATAAAGTGGATCAACATACATCTAATTTATATAAATATTTGCTACTGGCAAAATATGAAAATTCTTTAAAGTGAATTCATTTAGCCAAAGGGTGGTGGGCATGATTTGAATGTACCATCAATTAGCCTAATACTGAACTGTGCTCAATAGATAAATATCTGCTCTTTTTTATGTCTTTCTTATGGGTGAGTGCTATAGCTTCTTTTCAGAATGTTTTAAGTGCAGGTGTAACTTGGCTTTCAACTTCCACCATATTATCTCTTTTATATGTAGAATAGCAGGAATCTGGAGGTGTCACGCAAGATGGCTACCTGCCTTTGAGGCTCCCGTGTGGCTTCAATGCTGGACACCAAGGCGGCTTCTTTTGAAACAGTTGTTGACATAAGGCATAGATTCTGGCATTGGAAGCTAGGCGCTTGCACATTATGCCTTTGCCAGCTTGTTAGTATCATTTTTAAGATAATCATTCTGCAATGACTGTGTATGCTTTCCTACTCAGAAGTGCCGGCCGCCATTTTGGATTTTTCTTTTATTTTGAGGTACACTTTACCACCTCAGAAGTGACACTATGAGAGGTTTCTATTGGAATGTTCCCTCAGCAAATGATTGACATGTTCTTTGTTACTTGTAGACTTATCAAAGACTCCAGACACAATGCTATTTAAGCTTTACAGAAGTCCCTTGAGTATGCTGAAGCTAACCATTGCTTCTGAGTAAAGTGTTTGCAATATTTAATTGCTTATTTATGCATTTCTGTGATTTGCATCGCCGACACATTCTCAATTAGTTTCATTAGATAGCGTTGACGCCTTACATGAATATTTGCATATACGGACGTTCATAATTTAAAGCCACAAACGCAGTTATCTGAAGTGACTTGTATTTAGTTCTTCATTGACGGTGCTTCTTATTTCCATTCCTGTGTATTGACATATTGCATTTCTCCTTGGCTTCTTCCACTTTGATTCAGCTGTTCCTCATTTTCATTACTCCTCGCGCTTACAACTTCCGTAATTAATTCTGATAAAACAAGTCTAAAATCTCTCGGGATACTGCTCCATTCACTCTAAATGGGCAAGCCTTAGAGGCTGAATGGTAAAACTAAGTCATTCTTATCTATTGCCAAACCTATTATCAGGTGACCTCACCATCAAAAGTATCTTGGCCAAGACTATCTTTCAGCCATTATGGAGTGCGATTGCGAATATAAAGGGGCTTCATCAGCATCTGTTACAGGAGCCATCTGGGTCAGTCAAACATCCAAAAACAGATGTCAAACCTCCATCCGAATCAGTTTCTCCTTTCACTCTAGAAGATGTTATGGAGGAAAGTAGAGCCTTAAAGCCTTTTGTCATTGCAATCAGTGCTCAATTCAGCGTATTGAAGAAAAATGGTCCTCTCATGATCTGTGCAATTCCGCCATTGAGCAACGAGTTAGGGATGTGGAGGATTCAAAGTCAAATGTTTCTCACCTACTAAAAGAAATGACGTGACTTAAGAAATCTACAGAGGATTTGAGAAATAGAAATCACAGGAACAACTTGAGGCTTTATGGCATACCGGAGAACTCTGAAGGAACTAATATAATTGCTTTCTTGCAGAATATAATTCCTTCAGTAGTGGCACCGACAACACCAAAGTCCTATCAGTATTCAAAGGGCTCATCACTGGGGCCCAAGACTACACCCTCTTCAATCTCCAAGCCCAAATGGATCATCATCCTCTTTCTATAGTTTACAGAATTGATGCAAATCTTATCAGTGGCTAAACAAATGGGCACTTTGCATTGGTCTTTACACAGAGTCTACTTTACGAAGGATGTTTTCAATGCCACTGCTGTCAAAAGTAAAAGATTCCTTGAGAAGAGATTTCAGTTAAAATACTTAAATATAAGATATGGTTTGATGCAACCATGCTTTTATAAAATCACATACAAAGACAGGCAACTTACTTTCGAGGAACCAGATGATCTATGAGCTTTCCTTCAACATCAAGGTTATGAAAATATGGAAACCACTACAAACACTATAATGGGACTTTTCTATATCTTTTTTCTCATCTTCACGTTGCTTATTAAATAATTGGTCATTTCTGTCAGGGTGTGAGACATTTGATTATGCTGCTGACCCATGTTTTCTGTTTCCCTTTATGTTTCATTTTTGGCTTCTGCCTGATGTTCTCATTCCTATGTGTATCTCCCCCGTGTGAGTCTTGTCCATTGACATCAATTCTCTTTGTCACCAATGGTAAATCTATAGTACATTTATTATT
Organism: Lissotriton vulgaris; assembly: GCF_964263255.1. NCBI lineage: Eukaryota > Metazoa > Chordata > Amphibia > Caudata > Salamandridae > Lissotriton > Lissotriton vulgaris. The sequence goes on from NC_141694.1 coordinate 573,687,187, forward strand.
TTTTTCATGTATTTGTTGATATGAATCTTTTTGCTATTTTTTTTGTTTATTGTATTTATTCATCTATTTATTTTCTTCATTTCCTCATTTCCCGTGTTTTACATGTCATTGCCTCTACTTATTAGAGTTTCACATAGGTGTATTAAGTCATGTCCATTTGGAAGCCAAGTTAGGCGCATGTTCATTGGGTGCTCTGCTCTCTTGTGTCCTTCGGGATGTTTTGTATTGTAATGTTGTTTCTCTTTTACATGTAATTAAGGATTTTGTCTCTGCTTTATTATCTCTACTAGCTTATATTCTACGTTTTTAGGTGTTCTCCCTCTCACCTTTCCCTTCCTCAGCTTCTCTCCTTTTTCCTTTTTTTATTCTTTCCTTATCTTTTTCAGAGTTGATATATATTATACATACCTTCACGTATGTTGTTGTTATTGCTGTATCTGTTCCCAAGGTAAATTTAAGAGTTGTTACATAGAATGTTAAGGCCTATAGAATCCAGATGAACACCAACGAGTACTGTCACACTTATCTACCCTTAAATGTCAAATTGGGTTCCTTCATGAAACACATCTTACTGATAAGGAAGCTGTTTCACTTAAGGAAGGTTGGGTTGGTGACTTGTATTTTTCCCCATCTATTCATCGTAAAGGTGAATATTTAATTTGCATCTCAAGCTTAATACTAATGACATCCCTTTCACACTTCTCAGTGAATGAGGTTGAACACACCCGGAATCCAAATTCAGGAAATTGATTTCTCATAAAATCACATAACTTTATTCAGAGAATTTTATATTGGGTGGCTACTGCAATCAGATATTAGACCCCTTCCTTGACCGCTCTTCTTTGACTAAATTCTCACCTCACAAAGGACATAAAGCTTTCCAATGCACTGTATTGCAACACTCCCTATCTGATTCTTGGAGAATATTTAGCCCAGATATTAAAGAATATTCCTTTTAGTCTCCTCCCTATCAATATAAAACACGTATTGATTATATATTTCTGAGCAAAAATCTGCTTCAACATTTGATTCATTCAGAGATAGGCAAAATTTTGATTTCTGATCACACCCCTGTCATGACTGATGTTAAAATTCCAACTACGCGTCATCTCAATCTAGATGGAGATTCAATTACTCTTTACTTTGAGACAACGGCTTTATCCCAGCATGTAAGTACTTTGTCTCTGACTTTTTCAAACAGAATGATAAAGGTGATACCTCCTTTAATTTTGCATGGGAAGCTTTTAAGGCTACAACCAGGGGGTTTATAAACAGTTTTGTCTTCTCTGAGAAAAAACTTAAGGAAACAGAGACCGCCGCCATATTAACTAATATTAAACCCTTAGAACAGCTCAATTATACTTCTTAAAACAGCAAGACTGATCTGGTAGTATTGATGGCAGCAAGGATACAGTTTTATAAATTATTTACTGAAAAAGCATGTGGCATACTTCTCAGAGTCAATACTTGCTATTTTAGTGCCAAAAACAAAGCAGGTGCCTTGCTGGATAATTATTTAAAAGACAAAAAGAAAAAATGTTTTATATTTAGACAATCGCTAATTCTTCAGTTAGCCAACTGCTCCATGATGCTGACATAGCGACATGCTTTGCACAATATTATCAAGACCTCTACACTAAATATACAGTTTATGATACTTCACAGGGTGTACCTTACTCTGTCGTGGTTGAGTCACATGTATGCAATGGCAAACCTCTCTTGCCTCAGATGTCAAGCACATTCTGCAAATTTTCAGCACATGCTTTGGACTTGCACCGAAATATCTGGATGCTGGCATCCTAATCACATTGTGCTGGCTACTATTACAGAGCTCACATCAGTTGCATATTTGGAAGTTACAGCATTGGGCATGTATTTACCAGGAGGAAGAGTCATAAGGTGAGGGTACGCTCTCTGAATCTGGCTCTTCTTTTGGAAAAGTGCTTACTTACTATGCACTGGTGGGCGTAATGGGTACCAAGCTTCACCCAGTGGTGTAGGGTTCTGCTCCGCTAGGCTGATGCAGAGAGTACTGCACTGCACTGGATGATGGCCCGTGGAATTCGGAAACAGCTTTTTTGCAGCAGCATAGGACACTATATTAGTGCAATTCAAAGAACTTACAGCCATGGAGACAGTGGTGTCTGCTCCGTCCTCGGGGCTCCCCAGGTAAAATCAGTCTTTCATAACATTCATTCACATCGTCGACCTGGTAAAGGCACTCTTACACTACATTGTTTCATCTAATTGATTTTCCAAGTGGTTGCTCTTCTGGAGATGGGTGACAAATATAGTATATAGAGACCATTACTCATACTGATTTCTCCCGCATCTTGAACATTGTTCTTCCTGGTGGTTGCTGAGAAGCTTAGTTCATGTTAAAGCTTAGTGTGTATTCAGAATCACACCTTGCTCGGTATTCCCTCGTATTTGTTCACCTGCCTACTATTCTGTGTTATATACTTGTGCACTCATCTTTATTTCACTTTTCCAAGTTGCAATTCCCTAGCATAATTAAAAAAAATGCCTAAAACTATATGGGAGACTGGAAGCTTGAAAGTGCAGTATAGTTACCATCTGTAGTACACTTGTGTAGTGTTTATGACAAATATTATTACATGTTCATTATGGAGTGATGCTTTATTTTGAACAGTGTAACAGTGTAAATCAGGCAGCAATTTATTGTAAACCCCAATAACAATGTTTAGAAACCAATCAAGACCTCTACACCCCTGATTGTAGCCCTCCTGATGATCATATAAACTCATATTTCACAAATCTTGAAGCCCTCAACTTCACATACATTGATTCTTCCACCCTTGAATCCACACTCACGATGGATGAACTTCGAGCAGCAATTAAAGCCTTACCTATAGGTAAAGCACCTGACCCAGATGGCTTCACTGTTGAATTCTTGCATTTCATTTCCTCAGATTTTCAAGCTTGTTAGTTATTTTCTCTCCATAAATGTATCCATTGGCTCTTTCACTGAAGCCATGATCTGTATTGTTCCAAAAAAGACTGTGATTTGACTTTATGTAAAAATGATTGCCCATTTTCTGTGATAAATATAGATAGCAAAATATTTGCTAAAGCCCTTGCCCTCCATCTAATTATCTTCTCCCGATATGGTTTCTCAGGAACAGTCTGGCTTTGTCAGGCACAGGAATATTGCAGACAATTCACGTACCTTTTTCAATATTATTAGTAAAGAAAATAAACTTATGCCTTCTTTAGCTGCACTTACCCTAGATGCAGAGAAAGCATCTGACTGAGTCAATTTGCAGTTCCTGATGAAAGTCTTAGAATGGCATGGTTTTGGGCCTAGTTTTCTCTAACTAATTTCCTTACTATATTCATCACCTGCTTCTACAGTACTAGTAAACAGTGTACAATCACCTCATTTTCAACTTAAGAGAGGTACCAGACAAGGCTGTCCGCTATCTCCGTTATTATTGATTTTAGCTTTAGAACCCTTCTTACACCAACTAAAAACATACAAAACCTTGCATGGATTTGAAGTCAAAGATACACATATCAAGTACTGAATATGCAGATGATATTCTTCTTTTATCTCGCAACCAGAAAGCTCTTTGCCGTCTTTCTTTAAAGAGCTCCAATTGTACTCTGGGGTGTTCGGGCTACAAGCTCAATTTGGATAAGTCTGGAATCCTACCTCTTAATAAATATTGTACTAAATATCATTTCACTTTGACAGGACTATCTTGGAACCCTGTAAAGATCAAATGTTTGGGGATTTTATATACCAATAATCTCAGAGATACCTTAAAGCTCATATAAGATAGTATTATCACTAGAATCACACACCTTACCCAGGGCTGATAACCCCTCTTCTTATGTTGGTGGGGCTGTCTACGTACATAATGATGATTTGTCCCATTACAAACTTTTCTCTTCAGATGTTACCAATTAAGATGCCCAAGAAATACTTAAATTCTCAGGATAAAAGGTTATCTAAATTCCTATGCAATTGGGAAAGGTCTCACATATCATAGGCTAGACTAAAACTCCCCAAATCTGCAGGTGGTGTTAACTTTCCTTACTTTTAATATATCATAAGCCTTTCGGTATCAAAGAGATCCAATCCCTTATTTTTCATTCTCCTTCCACAGATCCTAAACTATGTTTTACATTAGAATCCTCCATGATCTCACCTTTCACCCACAAACAGGTTATGTATATGTCCCTACCCTATTCCCCCTAGTTTTGATTACCATCACTTATTTCATATTCCTGTTACTTGATCAAACAAACTTCTTCTTACTTCCGATACTTTTTTATATTATCCATGTCTTCAAACCCCATTTGAAACAACAAAATACTTATTCATAAATGAAAACCTCCATTTTGGATGAGATGGCTTGATAAGGGTCTGCTTAATTTTTCTCATTATATATTTAAACAGCTCAGTTATTGCCTTTCCAATTATTTCCCAATCATTTAATCTACCATATTCAATCTTTAATGAATATGACATTATACATGGTCTCCTTCTACAGGCTCTTACCTGTTTTTCCCACTCCTTTAATAGAACTCATGTTATGCAAACACCTAGTTATTCACCGCACAAAACTTCCACATCTTCCCTCATTTACAAACAACTTACCATGCCCATTCAAGATAGACCTAAGTCTAAGCAGGAAGTATTATGAAAAGCAGATTTATTATATAGCTTGGCCCTTTCTTTATGGGCTAAAAAGTGGGACAAAGTACACTCCACAGGCCGTCCAGCTAATCTAACACAAACACTACATTACTTTTCTAATAGAACATTTGATACACCTGCTTACATGTTAAAACCTAAACTTCTTAAGCAGAATACATGTTGGCAATTAAATTCATATTGTGGAACTTTTATCCACATGTTCTTTCACTGTCATCTGGTTTCCGTTTTCTGGATGCAAATTTGGGACAGAGTCAGTGCCAAAACTGGGATTTCAACGCCATTCTTCCTAGATAAAAATGTTCTCAGTGGATTATATACACTATGGGCTAATAACAAGATGCTTGATAAACTTGTAGATCTTTTACTGACAATAGGTTTATGCATTACATCTAACTGGAAATCTTCTGAGAATCACAACATTAAAGAGTGGTAGAACTTTGTTTGCCATAATCATAGACTTGACAGATATCATTTACAAACTCTACAAATCTAGGTTAAAAGAGTTATATTTTGGTCACCTCTCAGTACTTACATTTCTACCACAACAAAGGCTTATATCTCTTGACCCTTAATATTATTCTTATATATTTATTGGTACATTTTTAATATAAAAGGTTTTCTCTTTACTTTTAACTTATACAACTGACATCCTTAGATACACTGTACTTTTTAAAGATTACTTATTAAGATATTTCTCTTTCCCCTTTGCCCCCTTCTCTTTCTTCTAACCTTTTCTAACTTCTACCCCTTGTTCACTTGATTCATTCTAATTGTCATTTATTTAGCCACATATACTATTGAATTTGAATTTCTATTGTTCTTGCTCTTTGTTTCATTGGATAATATATTCCTTTGTGGAATGGCAATATGATTGCCTGTTCACTTGTATGCTCAACTAAAAATGAAAATATTTTAAAACTTGAGAATAAAAGGAATCTGCCCTATGACTTGTGGTAGGATATTTGAGACATATTATGTGCAGAAGGAATTATGAATGCCTGCTTAAGGCATTTTGCTATAGTCATTGTAAGAAATGGAGGGGGTTAAGTCTATCTCAAAGGCAGTGTGTGAAGCATTTATGACCATGCACAATAAGGCAGTAACAACACCACAAAAGGACACAACTTAAGTAGGTATAGAAAAATAGTATCTTTATCTAAGGTTTAACTCAAGACCATCAAAGTGTTTTAGCTAGCCACAATGCAGGTAAATCAGTAGGTACTTCAGAATGCACTAACGTATCCACCAGAACGTGGCGCTGATTGAGTTCAAGGCCAGGGCCTACGCGGCCCGTTGCGCACCAGGTACCTGCCGTTGGAAGGGGACAAAGCACGCAGCTTCTTGAAGAAGTGGAGACGGTGACAAGCGGACTCCCAGCGACTACAAGTCTTGGGTGCAGTGGTCCGCAGCGTGCACCCACAATGATTCGGGCACTCTGGGACAGGCGGGCTCTCAGCAGTAGCAGCACGCGACGGCCCGGGCTGGTGGTGGCGATGACTCTCGTCGTGCAGCTCCGTGGTGGGCTCACAGTGGCAGCAGCTGTCTCTTAGCTGCGGTGGCTCACGAGACAATAGCAACAATCTTTGACAAATTAAGGCGGGCTTTCAGCGGCGGCAGCTTTCTCTTAGCTGCAGCGGCCCACACAGATTCAGTGAAGGTTCTGAAGGTTCAAACTAAGGCGGGTTCTCAGCCACAAAGGGGACACCCCATAGCTTTAAAAGTGAACGCAACATGTGACTCAAGCAATCTGATTTACATGATCAAATGTCCTTGCGGAGACGTGTATGTAGGACACACTGAAAGAAAACTTAAAGTCCGCATAAATGAACACAAGAGCACAATCCGACTTAAAACTCAGAAAACGAGTGTAGCAGAACACTTCACACAAAAGCAACATAATGTGAGTCAACTAAGAGTATGTGTACTTGAAATACTGCCCAAATTGGATGGACCCATGAATAAAACCAGACTACTAAAACAGGAGAACTACTGGATTTACAATCTGGGCAGCTTGAAGCCCGGAGGACTCAATGAAAGAACTGAATTTTTGTGTTATTTATGAAATTAAGAAAGATCAATACATGACCATTTATCCTCATAGTAACAGCATTTGTAGAGCATGTTTACACACTTGCAAGCGCACTAGCGGCAAACTATACATAGTGGCACTGAACTCTGGCGTAGACCTCCTAAACCCGTAACGCTAATAAAGCTAGAGTATTCAAATTAGCATTTGTAGAAAAAACCCCGAGTTTAAGCGAGCATATTAGAGCGCAGGCGCCAGGAGCGCTATACCGGAAGTAACTTTAAGCAGTCCGTGAAGGAATGGCGCGAGCAACAACAACGCTGAGAAAGTAAGTTAACCCAGATTTTAGGCGACTTATGCGCGTAAATCTTTCAGCATTCGTGCTGTTTATACACAGTTCAGCAATAGTCCTTTTGACGGAGTATAAATTTCTGAACGGAGTGACGAGATACCACCAGCGCGTAACGCGAGGTTTTTGAAACATTGTATCCAAGCGTAGCATAGACGGCATCACGCAACAGCCGGCTAAACTAGATACTTTATAACTAAAAGCTAGTAACATGCGCCATCAATGAACCGCATAACGTTTTAGATAGAATGCATTAAATTAGAATGTCTTTTACAAATGTTAAGATGAACTCGAATAATAGTAACCAGTGAATTTAGAGAATAGCAATTGCAAGTCAACTAGAAATGTTTAGTTTCAACATTCAGATCAATAGATTAAAACTGTGTTTCTTTAATTTTAATTTGTAGATTTACTATTTCCCTGATGAAGGCAGAATAATACTGCCGAAATGCATTGGAATTCATGTGGAATATTTGGAATACGTTTTTTGGCGTAAAACAATTTCATGAAAAATAAATGAAACATACCAGAATCAATGAATAATTATTTTTATTTCGACTTCAAATGAACTTAATACTTGAATAACAGAAAACTTAGAGCTGAGTCAGCACAATTCGGTGCCCGGAGGGACAACCACACCGAGCTAGGTGCGGTTGCTACTAAAGGTTGTACGTTCATTCTCTCCAGACGGGGAGAGAGCTCCGTAGGCACGAAAACTACCTTTACCTTTTAGTTGAAACAGCGGTGCTCTACCCCACGCCCACAGTTCATTACTTTACCCGCCACCCGGGATAGAAGCACGCACGTTAAATAATTGCAGCAGTATGCAATACGAAGAAATTACAGCCTCCACAGACAGGAGGGCAGAAACATTTGCTTATGCCACAGATGCAAGTGAAAAAATATACTCATTAATTCAACCATCAAATAAAGAACCAATATATTCAAAAAACAAAGAACAGCAACTAAGACATCTCCTTTATCTAACTCGCAAGGAGATCAACCAGAGAATGCACGCATCCACTATGATTAAATACCACAAAGCCCAAAGGATCCCGAGAGGCCTCAGGATAGCTCTCAAACCCAGTCTATGTAAAAACTCCAAAACTTTCACGGAAAAATGGTTCGCAATTTTGAATAAATGCAGTTTAGACCTCATCCTTTTAATTATAGAAGAATTGGCATTAATATTGGAGGAACTCACTCACGAAATTGAACAAACCAAAGCAGAAATATCTAAATTATGCACACCAGAAGAATTAACAGCAACCTTAGAGGACATAAACACCCAACTAATTAAACACACCCAGGAAATCAATGAGCGAAAGTTACGTAAGTATAAACGAGATACTTTGGATTATAAATTACAAGAAGTTTATACATGGGCTGAAGTGTATGCAAGAAAACGACAATCTAAAGGATACACCTCTCACACCGATACATCCTCCACGGACAGTGAAAGAATCCCTCCGAAAAAAAACATTCCTCAAAAAACTACACAAACCCAAGATCAAGCTTCAACATCAACAGCGGTTCCTTTTTTAGAGGAAGGCCGGATAGAAACAGAAGACTCCGGAGGGGACGTAGAAAGAGAAACCGGATTGAATCAACCACTAACACGATCCACACTAACCAAAAAAGAGAAAAAGAAACAACAACAAGCCAGCAAAGCCTAGTGTTGAACATATCGGATTATAACTTCAGCAAAATCCAAATAGCCACTCTTCAAAAAGGATTGTCCTTTGTTCCAACAGCGCATACAAACACTTTAGAGTTGGAAGTAAGCCTGTTCAAACTTACCAGAAAACTTCGCCTTAGACATTTTTTTGAAAACATTGTGGAAAAACAACCTGTTATGGAAACAGATGAACTAAAAGGATTAAAAGTTAAAAGCACATACATGCCTCCAATCAGCCACAAAACCATAGACTTATATGAACAACTATGCAGTAAGGAGTTAAAACAATTGAATACCAAGCAAAAACCACACAAAATGAACACTTCCAAGAAAGAATTTGGAATTCTGAAATCCATAGCTGAGAATCAAAACATCATTTGCCAAAAGGCGGATAAAGGGGGTGCAACTGTTATCCTAAACAAAACCTATTACCAAGACACCATGAATGAACACCTAAGTGATACAAATTTGTACATGGAGATTGGATGTAACCCAACCACAGAAATCAAAAGAATTTTGTGGAGTATAGTTCAGAAAGCGAACGATCAGGGAACTATCACGGAGAAAACACTTAAATATCTCACTCAAGAACATCAGAAAACTCCAACCATCTACCTAGTACCTAAAGTACATAAAGACTTACTCAAACCACCATGCAGACCAATCGTGTCCACTAAGCACAGCATACATGAACCAATAGGGAAATATTTGGACAGATATCTTCAACCACTGGTGGTGAAAACTAGATCATATTTGAAAGACACCACAGATTTCCTGATTAAATTATCCCACATTCGACCAGATGAAAACATGATAATGGCTACCATAGATGTAAAAGCCCTCTATACATCAATACCGCACCAACAAGGCCTGGAAGCCATTGAAAGCGCCCTTTTGAGAAGCGAATATTCGCAAGATCAACAACTTTTCCTTCTGGAACTTATGCAGTTCACACTGCATAACAGCTACTTTGAATACAACAAAAAATGGTTCATGCAACAAAGTGGAACGTCGATGGGAAATTGCGCCGCTCCGGCGTACGCAAATCTGTTCATGGCAGCATTTGAAGAAACGCACGTGTTTCATGACACTATCTGGAACAACAACATAGCCATGTATGTACGATTTATAGACGATATCTTTTTGATATGGAAGGGTTCCCAGAACATACTCGAACAGCAAATTCAAATCATGGACAGGCAAATTGATCAAATAGGATTCACATGGAACATCCAAGAAGATAAAATTGAATATCTTGATGTAGAAATTACGAAAGAAACGGAGGAATTTGCAACTAATCTATTTCGCAAACAAACAGACAGAAATAACCTATTACAATATAACAGCCACCATCCTCCAGCCCTCAAGAAACACCTCCCTTACTCTCAAATGTTACGGGTGAAGAGAGTGGTCTCTGAAGCTTCCAAATGTGAAGAGCAAATGAAAGAAATGACACAAAGATTCCTTACAAGGGGATATCCTCCAGATATCACTCAAGCAGCAGCCATACGAGCCCAGCAAAAATCCAGACAAGACTTACTAGTGCGCAAAGCATCCACATCCACCAATCGCATCACATGCGTCAGTAAATTTTCTACTGTAAGCAATCAATTTAAACAAATTATCAAGAAACATTGGCCAATGCTCACAATGGAACCAGACTTTAAAGGAATCTTTTCAGAAGAGCCCATCTTTGCACATACTCGTGCTAAAAACCTAGCGGATTTTCTAAAACCACAAGAAGAACAGCAGACGTCAAAAACATTCCGGGGAACTGTCCCGTGCTATAACTGTAACACATGTAACAACATAATTAAAGGAGCAAGTATAACACATCCACAAAGGGGACACCCCATAGCTTTAAAAGTGAACGCAACATGTGACTCAAGCAATCTGATTTACATGATCAAATGTCCTTGCGGAGACGTGTATGTAGGACACACTGAAAGAAAACTTAAAGTCCGCATAAATGAACACAAGAGCACAATCCGACTTAAAACTCAGAAAACGAGTGTAGCAGAACACTTCACACAAAAGCAACATAATGCGAGTCAACTAAGAGTATGTGTACTTGAAATACTGCCCAAATTGGATGGACCCATGAATAAAACCAGACTACTAAAACAGGAGAACTACTGGATTTACAATCTGGGCAGCTTGAAGCCCGGAGGACTCAATGAAAGAACTGAATTTTTGTGTTATTTATGAAATTAAGAAAGATCAATACATGACCATTTATCCTCATAGTAACAGCATTTGTAGAGCATGTTTACACACTTGCAAGCGCACTAGCGGCAAACTATACATAGTGGCACTGAACTCTGGCGTAGACCTCCTAAACCCGTAACGCTAATAAAGCTAGAGTATTCAAATTAGCATTTGTAGAAAAAACCCCGAGTTTAAGCGAGCATATTAGAGCGCAGGCGCCAGGAGCGCTATACCGGAAGTAACTTTAAGCAGTCCGTAAAGGAATGGCGCGAGCAACAACAACGCTGAGAAAGTAAGTTAACCCAGATTTTAGGCGACTTATGCGCGTAAATCTTTCAGCATTCGTGCTGTTTATACACAGTTCAGCAATAGTCCTTTTGACGGAGTATAAATTTCTGAACGGAGTGACGAGATACCACCAGCGCGTAACGCGAGGTTTTTGAAACATTGTATCCAAGCGTAGCATAGACGGCATCACGCAACAGCCGGCTAAACTAGATACTTTATAACTAAAAGCTAGTAACATGCGCCATCAATGAACCGCATAACGTTTTAGATAGAATGCATTAAATTAGAATGTCTTTTACAAATGTTAAGATGAACTCGAATAATAGTAACCAGTGAATTTAGAGAATAGCAATTGCAAGTCAACTAGAAATGTTTAGTTCAAACATTCAGATCAATAGATTAAAACTGTGTTTCTTTAATTTTAATTTGTAGATTTACTATTTCCCTGATGAAGGCAGAATAATACTGCCGAAATGCATTGGAATTCATGTGGAATATTTGGAATACGTTTTTTGGCGTAAAACAATTTCATGAAAAATAAATGAAACATACCAGAATCAATGAATAATTATTTTTATTTCGACTTCAAATGAACTTAATACTTGAATAACAGAAAACTTAGAGCTGAGTCAGCACAATTCGGTGCCCGGAGGGACAACCACACCGAGCTAGGTGCGGTTGCTACTAAAGGTTGTACGTTCATTCTCTCCAGACGGGGAGAGAGCTCCGTAGGCACGAAAACTACCTTTACCTTTTAGTTGAAACAGCGGTGCTCTACCCCACGCCCACAAATCAGTAGGTACTTCAGAATGCACTAACGTATCCACCAGAACGTGGCGCTGATTGAGTTCAAGGCCAGGGCCTACGCGGCCCGTTGCGCACCAGGTACCTGCCGTTGGAAGGGGACAAAGCACGCAGCTTCTTGAAGAAGTGGAGACGGTGACAAGCGGACTCCCAGCGACTACAAGTCTTGGGTGCAGTGGTCCGCAGCGTGCACCCACAATGATTCGGGCACTCTGGGACAGGCGGGCTCTCAGCAGTAGCAGCACGCGACGGCCCGGGCTGGTGGTGGCGATGACTCTCGTCGTGCAGCTCCGTGGTGGGCTCACAGTGGCAGCAGCTGTCTCTTAGCTGCGGTGGCTCACGAGACAATAGCAACAATCTTTGACAAATTAAGGCGGGCTTTCAGCGGCGGCAGCTTTCTCTTAGCTGCAGCGGCCCACACAGATTCAGTGAAGGTTCTGAAGGTTCAAACTAAGGCGGGTTCTCAGCGACGTCAGCTCTATCTTACCACACAGATTCAGCAAAGGGTTACCAGTCCGCGTTCCTCACAGTAGAACTAGAGGCTCCAGATTACTCGACGGAGGCCTCACCTGTAAGTAGAAGTCCTCGCACAAGAATTCCGACGGCTGGCGGGGTGATGTCTATGTGTACCTGAGTCTTCAACAGGAGGCTCTCTCGATTCAGGCCCTCGGGTAGTTTCAAAGTCCTTTCCTCTGTTCACTCGGACAAAGTTTCATCTTAACATCCAGAAGGAACACACTTGAAAAATGTTTTGTCGCAGCGTTTTATACCTATAAAGTCTTTGTTCTCTAAAGTCACACATCAATGAATCCAGCCAGAACCAGTTTGGTGGGGTCCGGGAGCACTTGGTTTACGAGGCGACATCCTGCCCTTTCAGAATGAGGGGGTCTGCTATCAGATGCCCTGTGGAAGATGGCGCCATCATTCACCTTGCCTGGCACGGTCCTGGTCAGATCAAAGAGTCACCCCTCCCCATGCACTACATGCACTACATGCCAATCTCTCTCTTCAGCCAGGTCTGACCCAGCTGGCCCTGCTGCTCCAAAACCAGATGTCCAATACACATACTAACAAAGCCTACAGGACAGCCTAGGCAAGCAAATACCTTGATTCCAGAAGAGGCAGTTTCGAACATGGAATATATAATTGGTCCTTACTAAAAGGTGTCTCACTGTCCTGAGCTTAAACAAATCAAATTCGGATTTCCTATCAGGTTCCTGGGGTCAGATAGGGTTATGGAAGGTAATCCTTAGCCTGCCCATTCAGGCCTATGAGAACGGATAGCTTCATAATAGTAAACAGTGAAATGGAGGGTAACACACTATTAGAACATGCTACACAGACCTAGGCATTATGGTTTATCCCAATTCAAACAGTCATCTTTACACAGGGAGCACTGGCGCTGTGGCACTGATTAGCAGTGGCACAGAGCACAGAGCATCTAAATCCAGCCAACACAAAAGATAGGAAGCGAAAAGAGGAAGGGAGAACCGCGCCAATGATGCCAGGTCTAACAGTCATGATTTCAATATCAGCCATATTGGGTAAATCATTGTGCTCTCTAATCATTTCCATATAGTCAAAAAACAGTTGTGTTATTATTGTAATATTGTGTGAACATTTAAACAATATGTTCATATATTCCTTTGTTGTGCTTTCCTTTGTCTAGGTGTATCCCATATGTGCTAATAATGGTTTGCCTATCTGAGATTTCCGGAAGGTAGCTTGGTTAGACGATATTGGATCTATAAATTAAATAAATATAGAAAGGCAGTTTTACATTTTATGTTTTCAATTAAATGAGGGAGTCGATTTTATAATGTAATACATTTGCAGGCAAACTTTTATACTTACATCTTCCTTGACTTATTCACGAGATAAATATTCAGTTTTCTTTAGTACTCCTATTCAAAAGACTACGACTGATGTTTAAATGAACAAACATAGGAAGGAATTTCTAAGTTAATTGAAGGGAGCTAGAAAGTTTAAATAATATTAGCACTTAGATGGTGGCCCTGAAACTGGGACGGTCCTAAATCCTCCATCCCCACGCCAGTTCTCCCCTCTTCCCTGCTACAAAGTTTAGCTAATTTCATTAGTGCTAGTTATGGTGCATGCCATCTAGAGGAATCTCTTGTTTCATAACTACATCAGGATCACCAAATCATGCAAATTCAAAAGAAAACATAAAAAAACTACTTACCCACAAAGACCAGCAAAATAGAAACGAAGTGAGCATCACTATATTACCCTAAGCTACCACAAAGGTCCACACCCTTCTACAGATACAGAATTTGAAAAATGAGAGAGCATACCATGATGCAAAAAAGATTTTGCTGGCACCTAGAGCATGCACTGAATCCAAGACCCTTTGACACATGCTTAAAAGCCTATCCCCCTGTGCATCAGCCTTCATGAGTGATGAAGTCAGGCTCTACATACCACATAAGGAATTGCATTCAGCTTTCCAAGCACCTGCGGCAAGTACAAACATGTGCTTTGTTTCGAGCCAAGGGAGCTATTGTGGAATCCTCTTCAAATGTCTGTACTCCAGAATAAAGATTAAAATAATTAGGTTTAACAAATATATGCCTTCTGTGGCCTCTGATACAATACTTGAACAAATGCTTAATGCCCTCTGATTTCATGTAAAACTGGTTTGGGTGATTCACCTGACAGGGTTGCACAGCAGAATATCCAGAAACATAATAATAGCAAGCAATGACAACTACTTACTAAAGGAATGGGGTATTTACAAGGCTATGTGTATCAGGTCAGGTCGAAGGCACCCAAAACAACATTCTCAGGACTTCTATTGCAAGATAGCTTTCGGAAAGCAGAATCTGTACATGCACCTAAGAACAGGTATCCATTTTTCTGATGAATACATCCTCTTGCATCTCTTCAAAAATAGTAGTTAACATTTTCATCTGGTACCGACCATGCATGAAAATCCCAGCAATTGATCATGACAGAGTTTTTGGTTGGTAGGAAAACTTCCTAATGGACACCTACTGATGAGTCAATAGATTTATGTCAGCAGGTGTGCTTACACAGCCCGTGAACTACTCGTTTGGGAATCACCAGCTGTTATGAGTATTGTCAGGAAGTGAGGGTGGATTGGTGCCCACCACAAATAATAAAGTCACAATTTTTTTAGGTCCAGTCAAAGGTTTCAGTCATTTAAACCAGATCTCAACCCCTGTATTATGGAACAGAGCAGACAGGGTTAACTTAACCAAAACGTGTAGAGCATTTAGAAGTACAAAAAATGTGAAAAAAGTCCAAAACACAACACAATAAAATCCAACTCCTATTTATAAAAATAGAGAGCAATATATTAAGTGAAATAACACCAAAATAACAAAAATCCAATAAGTGGGACAAGAGCTATACATTTTATATGATTTAAGTGAAAATAGCACCCCAAAAAGCATAAAGCAAAAATGGTAGTTGTGGTAGACTGGGACCTAGGCACAGATTGAGGCTGACCACAATGAAGTCCTGGTCAGAAACAATCAGTGCAGTAGTCCAGCTCAAAACATTATGGAAGTCCAAGTTTGTACACATTTGAAGTTCTAATTTAAAAGTGGCTTTGTCGCTTTTTGTAGTTGAAATCACTTTCTGCACGAGTTAAAGCTGAAACTGAAGCGGCAGCTGTGCAACTGCAGGTTGGATACTAGAAGCAGGTTGGTCCCACTAACCCTCTGGAGCGTTTCAGTTTTGGGTTGAAAAATCTTTTAAGACCCAACTCAGAAAGGGACATTGTAAATTTTTGGAGGTGCAGGTGATCTCTGCACGGGACAAAACTGAAATGTAATCAAACAATTTGGAACTGCTGGTTGAATACTTTTCTCCGTGGGTACTGCAGAGGCTCTAAAGTTTTTTGTCATTTACAAACTTTCGTATGGTGCCCAAACACCCACAGGAAAGCACTTTTAAGGCTACCAGGACTTCAGCGGATGCTATCAGTAAAGTTTAGTCCAAGTTCTGTTGCTATTGGTCACCTGTGCACTTTAGGAAAAAGGCCTTTTGAAGCTTGTTGTGTCCCGTTAGTTAACCAAGACATCAGCAAACAGGCCCTAAAAGTCTGTTTCTTTGTCCTGGGTACAGGAGGGAGCAGGTTCTGTCCTTCTGACCTCCGCTCAGGGCACAGACAGCAAGTTCATTCCTCTTCTGTTCTTCCACAGGTCCAGTGTCCTCTTGGGATGCCACACATATACCAGGTATTAGCTAATGCACTTGTAATGAGTATTGGACGCCGCCTAACCAATGGGGTAAAGGTTTGAGGGGAAATTCTACCACTTTTTCAATAGCTCTTTTTTGTTGTCAGGCCCATATTGCTATATGTTAGGGCATTTTCATGCTAACTAAAGTCTTCAGCTACACTAAGCGTGGCTCTGAAGGTTTGGAGTATTTAGAGGAGTGTATTATAGTACTCACTAGTGGCCTTCTAATACTAAAATGTAATTTGAAGCAGGTCACAAACAAGACAAAAGCAGAGCCCTACAGTAGCCAGACAGGAAATAATAATTGTCCTGGCATCTTGCTTGACTCCTTTCAAGTGCACCAAATTGTCACCTGTGCCTCAAACAGACCTGTCAGGCAGAAGTTGACACTGTGAGGACAAGGGGATGCCCACAGTCCCGACCCTGAAGATTATTGGAGGAATTTCACACCTCATTCAAGGTTTAGGACAGGCTGAGAGTTGCCATAGGCTAATGTTAATTAGCCTTCTGAAATCATAAGCAGGTAAAGAGTAACTTTCTCAAATGTACTTTTCTTTTATGTTTATTGCAAATCAAACTTCACAATTGAGGTGTATTTTAAATTACTATAAAATATAGGTTTAGTACATTTTTTAGGTGGTCCCTTTCCTGAGTTAGAAGTATTAGTATTTCCTATATCGGACAGCAAAGCCTGCCTCAGTGAAAATAGCTTTTAGGGCCTTGTTACTATAGGGAAATGTAAACATTCATTTTCTAAATGTTCCACTTTTAAATAGCATGCAACTTACCTTGTGGGCTACAAGATCTACATAGGAGTGATTTACTAATATTTAAGAGGGAGGTTTTTACCTGTCAAAAAGGATTACATTGAAGGCTTAAACTGCAGTAGTGAGGCAGACCCGAAGCAATGTTTTGCCTGTCATACTAGTGGAAGGTACAATGAGTGCTGCATTTCACAAGTGGCATTTATACTTTCCATGCTACGTGTGCAATTTCGACACCATATACGTTAGACTTAAAGGAGAGTAAAATGCACTAGTCAGGGATTAGGCAATTTCTACGTGTTTTAAGGGTCAGAGGCCATACACATGGGCACTGGACTGTAGTACCCCAGTGTGCAGAGTCTAAAAACCGGGAATAAAATTCAGCAGAAAATGAGAGTAAACTTGCACAAAGGGCATTTTCTCACAAATATGCATATGAGTTGCAAATGAAGCAATACCCTTTCACGGTCCATTGAGGCCCTGAGGAGAAAGGTTGTCCAAAGTGATTCTGAGAGCTATGGGAGGAGAGAGGGAGCTGCGGGTGCCCTGCATCACAGCCTCTGCCTTTCGCTTTCCCCAATACACACCATGGGCCTTATTTATGAAGGCCTTGCGTCAGTTTTGCGCCGCCGGTGCGTCACTTTTTGTGACGCACCAGTGGTGTAAAAAATGCGCCTTGTTGCGCCTTATTTAAAAAGTGACGCATCTAGGTAGATGCGTCACTTTTTAAACCCCTGCGCCACATTATACCTGCATCAGGTATAATGTATGCAGAGGGGGCGTTCCCCCGCAAAAAGCCTCGTAATAGTGACGCAGTGAAATCTATGAGATTTCACTGCGTCTCTTTTAGGACGCTGTTGCGTCAAAATCTTGCGCCTGACTCACAGCAGGCGTAAGACTGACGCAAGCCCTTTCACATGGGGCTTTCCCCATGTGAAAGGACGCATTGCTTGAGTTGCGTCACTTTTGGGACACACACTCCAGCAATGCGTCACTTTTGCGCTTACAGATACGTCAGAAATACTGACGTATCTGTAACTCCTTGCGACATGATGCGTCATACATTAAATATGACGCATCAGGAATGTCGCAAGGAGTGCGCAGTGAAAAGTGACGCATCGCTGTTTGCACGCAGCGATGCGTCACTTTTCATAAATGAGGCCCCATATATTTTGGAGAGGCAATTGAAAGAGAAAGACAAAGGCTGTGTATTAGAACATTGAAATGTTGACAGCAGTGGGGCCTATATCAGTTTATACAGGTTCCTGCTGGTCCATTGCCTTCAATGGAGGTCTCAAGATTCTTTTTTGAGTTCAAAATAAGTTTATTAATTGTATTGCAAGGTAGGAATACAGAATATAATTAAAGAGTTATGAGGAAAAACAATAGGGGGAAAGGAAAGGAAGGGAAATCATAAGAATGATAATCAAAATACATTACAGTGTGAAATGAGCAATAAGAAACACAATAAACTAATCATGGGTATCGGAAAGTAAAAAGAAAGGGTACAGTAATTATTCAATGAAAGCAAAGCAAATGCAATTATAATTGTGCAGTTAAACATCTTAGCAGAGAATAAGGATTGAGAAAGGGCATCAAGGGGGTTTGGAAACCTCCTGCTGAGCAGGTCGTGGACGAAAGGAACGAGTTGTGCATTTATCTAAATACATTGTAACAGGAAGCCATAAATCGGCACGCTTGGTTGCCAACTGGGCAGGAAAAACAAAAGCAGTATCAAGTCTATGATTGTGACAAACATTATACCACCATGCTTTGAAAGTAATAGTAGAAGAAGACTTCCAATTAATAGTAATTTGTTGAAATGCAACAGCCAATAATAAGTCAACAATACGAACATGAAGATCAATCTTATCCCAACAAGGGGAGAGACTACCCAAAAAGATATGAGATGGGGAGAATGGAATACTAGTGCAAAAAATAACATTAATTTGTGCCCAAACTTGTAACCAGAAGGCACGTACATTTTTGCAAAGGAATAGCATATGAAATAAAGTGGCATTAGTTAAAGAGCAAGACCAGCATATATCTGGAGTGGTAGGGAAACACTTGTGAAGGGTAGAAGGAGTGTGAAGCAAGCGGTTATATATAAAAAATATAGATTGCGTTAAAGATGCAGCCCCGGAAGTTTTACAAATCTTTGTCCAAATCTTGTCCCAAAGAGATATTGGCCATGATAAGGAAAAATCATTCTCCCAAAGCTCCTCCACTTTGGATTTGGGTCTGGGAAGTGTATGTGCATGGAGGTGTTTATAAATGGCAGAGGCTTTAGGAAGGGTTTGTAAGATAGAATGAAGGCGAGAGGTGGGATCAGGTGAGATGGGAGAAGGAATCGATTTGGAAAGTCTATTGTAAGTTTCCATGACCGTTGTTTGAAGGAGGAGGTATTTGGGAGCAAATGAAGGGGCAAATCAAAAGTGAAACAAAGAGTGTGGAAAGGCAAGAAGGTAGATTGTGAGAATAACTGTGATACCCAAAGCAAACCTTTGTTTCTCCAAGATTTCCAGTAAAAGGGCTTACCTCGGAGTAGAAGGTATTTATTGTGCCAAATAGTGGATGAAAGGAAATCGGCAACACTTACAGGAGGAGGAGGATTAGAGGATAGGAGGAGTTTGAGAGTGAATTTATGGATAGGAGTAGGAATTGAGGAAGGCTTGCGCGAAAAGGAAATGTACTCAGCAAAAGAGAAAGGGGAAAGGAACAGGCGTTCAACCTTAGTCCACAGAGGGCAAGGGGAATCTGGATCTTGTAGCCAAAAGGAAGATTGACGTAACAAAAAAGCCTTGTGATAAACCGGGAAGTCTGGAAAATTAACTCCACCTTCAGAAGCGGGGCGAATGAGTTTAGCAAGGGACATTCTGGGTTTATTATTATGCCATAAAAAGGAAGACAGGACTGAGTTAATTTTCTTTAAAAACTTAGCTGGAATAGAAATAGGGATATTGGAGAGGGTATAAAGAACAATAGGGGAAAGCATCATTTTAATAGTATCTAAGCGACCCCACCAAGACAGGTAGAGAGGATGCCACTTAGCTGTAAGGTCGGATAATTTCTGAATGCATTTAGTAAGGCAAAGGGAAACAGTTTCAGGGATGTAAGAGGTAATATGTAGTCCTAAATACTTAATATGAGAGGAGCTCCAGGTGAAATTGGAGGCACTGAAATCAGGCCTAAAGGTGAATTTCGTCAAGGGATCTCGCATTTATCATGGTTAAGTTTATAACCAGAAATTGAGGAATAGGTCTGTACTTCCTCCAAGAAAGCGGGGATGGAGACCGTAGGGTTCGAGATGAAAAGTAATATGTCATCTGCATAGGCAGCAAGTTTGATGGAGAGATCTTTGGTCTGAAAGCCGTGGATATTCGGATTTTGGCGTAGTCTAGACAAAAAGGGTTCTAAAGCAAGGTTGAAAAGAAAAGGTGAGAGAGGACATCCTTGGCGAACACCTCTACCAAGGTCAAAATAAGGAGAAATTTGGCCATTAGCATAAACTGCAGCTCGTGGACGAGAATACAATAGTGAGATTAGGGAGGTAAATTTAGGGCCAAACCCGAACCATCTAAGAGTATGAAAGAGATAAGGCCATTCGACCCTGTCAAATGCTTTCTCAGCGTCCAGGGCTATCGCCGCGAGGGAATGTTGAAGATGGGAGGATTTTGTTAAAATGTTAAATAAGAGTCTGGTATTGTCAGTAATGTAACAACCTTTAACAAAGCCTGATTGTTCGTCACCTAAGAGGTCAGTGAGCAAATGTTCCAATCTTATCGCTAGTGATTTGGCAAAAATTTTATAGTCGATATTGACCAGGGAGATAGGTCTGTAGTTTTTGCAATATTAGACGTCTTTTCCGGGTTTGGGTATTAAACAAATGTGAGTGTCTGAAAAGGTTCCTGAGGAAGTTCCCAATTCAGAAAAAGAGTGGAGAAGGGAATGGAGCTTTGGAATCAATAATTTGGAGAAGTGGAGATAAAATTCAACGGTAAAACCGTCTGGGCCAGGAGCTTTGTTAAGTTTAAGACGTTGGAGGGCAGTAAGCAATTCTTTCTGTGAGATGTCAGATTCTAAGGAGGAAAGATCAGGAGGGAAAGGTGTAGGTGTTTGAATGATGGAAAAGAAGTGAGTGAGAGACTGAGGAGAAGATTGGGTATATAAGGTCTCGTAGAATTGGGAAAATGTAGCAAGAATATCGGCATCCTTATGTTGTAAGTGTGCATTAGTATCATAAACCGATTAAATGTTCACCTTATTGTGCTTGACCTTTAAGTAATTAGCAAGAATTTTCCCAGCTTTATTCCTACTACCATAAAACTTGGCACTTGACTTAAGCAAATACAAAGAAGCATCTTCAGTAGACTTTTCGTTAAATTTGAGCTTAGCAGCGACCAGAGCTGTCAGACTATCTGAGGAGTGTGAAGTGAAATAGGCGTGTTCCAATCGCTTAATGTCATGAAGGAGGGATTTAGTGAATTGGCGGGCAATCTTGCGTTTTTTAGCGACAAAGTTCATAATGAAGTCGCGTGCAGCTGCCTTAAAAGCATCCCAGAGATTGTGTTTTGAAACGGGTGGGATATCATTGAAAAGAGAATAATCATCAAAATAGGTAGTGAAGGCAGTGGAAAACTTGGGATCTAAAAGGAGGACATTATTAAAACGCCATCTTTGGGGCCCATCAACTTTAGGGATAACCTCAAGGCTAACTACTACAGGGGCATGATCAGAGAGCAATATCGGACCAATTTCCGCCGCAGTGAGCGTTTGAGCAAGATCGTGGGAAACAAAAATATCGTCAATTCTTGATTGGGAAAGATGATAGGGTGAGTAAAAAGTAAACTCTTGTAGAGTCGGGTTACATAAACGCCAGGAGTCTACAAGCCTATGCTGGGATATAGCTTGGGTAAAAAGTTTATGTGATTTTGTTGGAATATAAGTGGCATCAGACTTCATTTCCAAAAAAGGATCAAGAGGGTGGTTACAGTCTCCCGCAAGGATGAAATTATCATCCATGAATTGGGTAATGCATGGAGAAAACTCAGCCCAAAAAAGGGGTTCACCGTTGGTGGGACCATAAACATTAAGAAGAGAGAGTGGAACACCTCTAAGTGATAGTCTGACATGTGTCCATCTGCCGTTAGTATCTGATTCTTGGTGAATGACTGTAAAGGGGAGCGACCTGCGAACTAGAATTGCAACACCATTGTTCTTACCATCACCTTGTGAGTAGAAGACTTCACCCACCCAACCTCTTTTAAGCTTAGCAGATTCTATATCAGAAAGGTGAGTTTCCTGAAGGAATGCAATGTCAACATTTAGGTTAGCTAGGTGAGATAAAATGCGCTGTTGCTTAATTGGGGAATTGATACTCTTAACATTCCAGGAAGTTATGTTTAAGTACATAATTTGTACAATAAAGCATCACGTTTGTTACATAAGAAACCCATAAAGAAATCATTAAAAGTGAGGAAGTCAAGAGAGAAGAAAGAAGTGAATAGAAGTGCGAGAAGGAAGAGGAGAGTGAGTTGAACAAGAAGACAACAGTGTGCATTGAAGATATATGTAGTTATAGGAGAAAAACCCAAGATTAGGAAGGAAGAAGTTGGAGAAGGAGAAGCAATATAGAAGAAGAAATGAGAGAGAAAAATGAAATTAGCGAAAATGAAAGCACTTGTAAGGAGAAAAAACAGGGGGAAAAATAGCAGGGAATCCAAAAGAATTGATGAAAGGAAAGAGGAAAAAGGGGAAAACTACAATGTGGAAAGAGAGAGATTATAACCGCAATATTAACAAGAAAGCTGAAATACATGAAGGGAAGCATGAAAAGAAGGGAACAAAGTAACAAAAGGAAATAGGGAGAGAACATACCTACAAAAGGAGAAGACAAAAAGGAGGAGGATGAAGAGGAACTGGGGAGGGATGGAACCACACGGGCGAGGCAAGACATCCTAGGTCGGCCAGGCGGGGAACCGGTGAACGAACAGCATACGAGGGAAAATTCCTGCAGAAATGGAGAAGATTAGTAGGGAAACAAAATAAATTCGAAAACAAACAATAGCGAACAACATCTAGACTAATTAAGGGAATGAAGCGGGGTAAACAGGCAAAGGCATGACCCAAGCAAGAACATCAGGAGAACAAAAACAAGAAACAACACTGTTCAGCCAGGATGAGACGAAGAGGATCCAGAGGAGTCCATGGCTGTGGTCTTGTTCGCATTGATGAAACTCTGTAGACGCACTGGATCTTCATATGTGGTCGTCTTGTTATTGTAGGTGAGTTTAAACAAGCAGGGATGGTACATACCATACCTGGCCCCCATAGAACGAAGAACATCTCTCATGCCTAAAAAGGCCTTCCAACGATTAGCAGTCGCCTTAGCATAGTCCTGAGCAAAGAACAATGGGGAACCAGACCATGCTAATTTTGGTAATGCCTTGGCAGCTGCAAGAACCTTCAGGAGGTCAGTATATTCCAGAAAATAGAGAATGACACCTCTTGGTCTCTGTGAGATAGAAGGAGATGTAGGTAAGCGACCCAATCGGTGTGCACGCTGAATATTGAGGGTTGTACCTTGTGGTAAGTGAAGCAGCTTGGGAAGAAAGGATCGGAAGAAAGTGACTGCGTCCGAGCCCTCAAGGCCTTCAACCAAGCCGTAAATACGAAGGTTATTACGTCTGTTTCTGTTTTCCAACTCCTCCACCTGCCTCTGGAGGACACCAACTTGTGAAGTTAAATGGGAAACCGCTGATGGTGTCTCCTGAAATGAGGTGACAGACTGCTCGACTGAAGAGACTCTGGCGTCAATTTGCTACCAATTATCCGTAAGGGTCTGAAGCTTGACATTGGTTTCCTCCATGAAAGGACGCAGAGTGCCGATCTCCTCCAGAAAAGGATGGAAGGATCTAATTTCCTCCAGCAAGAGTTCCATTGAAACAGGTGTAGAAGACTTGAGAGGTGAGGGAGGGTCCTTCTTGAGTCTATTGGTGTTGGTTTTCCCCGATGCTGACTGGGATGGATCCATGGCAGTGTCCGAGCCAGATGAGGTAAGAGAATCCTCTAGTTTAGAAAAAGCTGAGAATACTTTGGAATTCTTCACAAAGGCCACCTTCGTCGTAGATTTGGAATTCATGCGTGACACATATTTAAGCCGTCCCATATAAAGTATAAGAAGTTATGACAGCCCACAGAACATGCAGTACCTGCCAAAACAAGTGGGCTCCAACACAGGTGGATGCGTAAAAGCATATAGTCAAGAAGAAGAAAATAGTCCGATGAGGCACTGCTGAAGGTAACAAAAATTAGTCTAGAAAGATGCCAAAATGAGAAAATGTGACCATTTCGTGTTGGTTAATGACTGGAAAGCAACGTGACCATGTCAACAGAACAAGGCCAACAAGCGTCAGCGAAGGCAGGAGCGGTAAGTAAATGAAGAGCAGGAAAACAACAAGTCAGAGCAAAGGCAATGCAGGTGAGGCAGTCATGACGAAATACCCAATGCAGTAACAACACATAATCTTCTGCCACCTTAGGGCAAAAGTAAAGCTTTAGGATTCAAAAGTCATAATAAGAGCTTTATCCTGTGGGAAGATGAAAAAGTCGTATGACGCGAGTTATGAGGTCTGAAAGTCCAATGACGCGTTAATGAAGGAGGATAAGTTCTGTGGGGCACAAAATGACGTTTTAACAAAGAAAAAACTCACCAAAATGCTTGAGTGATGCAGTATGGCATCCAAGAATCACAGAACAAGTTGCCAAGTCCATTAAAAGCCTTTGGTAATCTTCTTATGCATCAAAGACTCTATGCGGTGATTTTCTGAGAGAAATGCGTGCTCGGCAAACAGCATCCAAAATGGCGGCCGCGCCGCTGACGCTCCGCTTGTAGCACAGTACATCGGAAAAATCCTTTAATTAAAGAAGGACATGGTCCAAAGTTGAAGCGGAAGCTTCAGGAGCCTTTCCGACACAAGGACATGAGGTTTCCGCAGGGGAAGACAACACAGATCCGAAGCAATCCCCGAAGCCTCACGGAGCCTCACGCAGATGCCGCCATCACCGACGGGCGCCAAGCCACGCCCCAGGTCTCAAGATTCTAATGTTCAAATCTTGAATAGTGCATACTTTGAACAGAACCTCCAGGTGTTTATAACAAAGTCACGATTGAGAGCTCTGGAGCTGAGGCAGAAGGAAGTGAGTTTCTCACAGTCCCTGCCAGTGAGTCAGAAAGATGTTCAGAATTCATAGTCACCTGATCCTTGGCCTCTCTGTACAGAGCACAGAGCAATGGTCACGTACTCCAGTTGCGATTGTGATTCTGTGCAAATGCACGTGAAGGAGATACACATTTGTCATATTATTGATAACACAAAGGTAAAAGAAGATGCAGGGCTTACAAGTGAGTAGGTGCGTTGTGCGTTTGGGGAGGCGTTGAAGAGGAGATGTGAGAAAGTGCATCCAGGAGAGAGTGAAAAGAGGATGCTGAAGAGGAAAGAAATGAGGTGTGAGAACATAGAGCGAATAGAACAGGAGTGATTGAGACACTCGGAAGGCCACTACTGCATCAAAAATGTTTAAATCAAAGTCTACCTATTTCAGAATGGTAATTTTTTTTTCTATATTAGTTATTTACAACAAAATCTTTGTTATTACTTATTCATCTTAAACGGCTAACAACCATCGGCAAAGGCAATAGGTCTGGCTGATTTTAGGTGTATGTCTTTTGTTTATGTTATGCATCTGGATGCAATGACAGAAATCTCCGAGCGGTACCACAACATTGCTCTTAAAAAGAGATTCTACAGAGAATATTACAGGCAAACATCTTCAGATCTAAAGGCTATTTACATATTATTTCATGATAAACTTGATGAACTGTCTTGCATCCTTAGAAGCGTGCTCACACCATGGATACACGTCGGTAAAGCATGTGAACATCACACAATGCAAGGGAATTTATCATTGTAGTGGTATCCAACATTTTGAGTCCTCGGCTTTTCATATGCAGTGGCAGACGTTATTGGTATTTAGAGTGCAGTTTTACCTTCACATTATCTGCTAAAAGCTGTTGAAAGCACACACTGGTTTCACTGCTGGAGATGCATTTGAAGGGAATTGCTCTTTAGACCTGGCATATTACACCTAAAAAAAATGTATTCCCTTCCAAGGCATAAACTTGGCTCTACTATAAGGGCAAAGAGAAAATAAAGCATTTGCAGCATGTTAAATCCAAGCGACGGTTTGCTTTTAGCTATAAATAGTGCAGCATGTGCAGTGGCACCGAGGACTAGTGGTTTCTGGAGCCGTATGAATCCAACAACAGCATAAAAAACAAGAAAGAAAAAACATACGTGATGATGTGATGCGTGCATGAATACCTGCATGTCATGCCCCTGCTGGCACCTGCATACATGAATAATCACATATGAATATGCTTGCGTCACCACGCATATCCCCACCCATTGAATGATGCGGGAACCGTATTATTTTGTTCTTATTTACCAATCCAGCAGCTACTATGAACAAAAAATATTTCAGTTACGCAAAAGTGCATTTTTGAAAGTGGAATGGCAAAGCACCAAATGGATGCGGCTGGGCCCTCATAAACTGTAAAAAAAAAAAAAGTATTTGCAATGCAATCGGTCTCGCCTTTGGGACCTTATATATATTTAGCTATGCAGCCTGGGTGCTGAAACATCTACTGTTCTTTAACATGGAGGGAAAGTAAGCACCAAACTGCGTGACACACCAGGTATGGAAAAACATGGAGAGAAATAAAATATTGCCTTTCAGCTGGAAATGGTATAGTCCAAAGCTCTGTTTTTAATATAAAAGCAGGGCCTTCGGTGGTCATATCACTGAAAATACAAGATTTGGAAAAAATATTATTGTCTATGGGTGCTTGTGGAAGACTATTTCAATGGACTGGAATGTAGAGAATGCTAAAGTGATTCTGGTATTTTACTGATCTCTGCTGGTGGTTTTCTATCAAGAAAGTTAAATAGAGGCAGTTGCCAGAAAAATTAAAAAAAGAAAGTCCCTCAGCAGAAAGCAAATCTGGTATTTTCCTGACCTCTGCTGGCTGTTTTTTATCAAGAGAGTTAAATAGAGGAAGTTGAACAGAAAAAAAGTCCCTAAGCAGAAGCAGACAAGTCCTAGGGCTGATCTCCAGAGCCCACAAAGTACATAGACATATCAGTGTATACTAAAGAATATACTAAAGTATATACAAGAGGGCTCGAATGCTCAACCTAAAAACGGAGAAGGGGTTACAACATTGGAGCATGTAGAGTGTTCAGATGTCGGTTAAAATAAAAATCAAAAAATGCTGAGGGGCAGAAAGGAGGCACAAAGAGGGAGTAAAAAGGTGTGTAATCGGCACGAACAGTAGCACCTGCAACAGGGGAAGGAAGAAGCAAGCATTTGTACAACCAGCAGCACACGTGAGAGAGAGAGAGCAGGTCGGGGAGGAGAGTGCAACATAGACACGGGGCAGGTGCTTACAGACGCAGATTCCTAACGTGAGCTGTGGAAGGATAATAAACAGCCAGTTAAAAGAAAAGAAAAGAAGCCATGTTTCTAGGGAGGGCCAAACACAAGAAAAGGAAGAAAAGCTATTAACACCATCAGTGCTACAGCATTTCCCCCTCTGTGCTAACTCTGATTTATTCCCATTGTTCATGACAAGCTCAGCTCGTCATGAGCACACGAGCAGTGTACTGCGTGACGAGCTGAGCTCGTCATGAGCATCGAAGGGGTTAAATTGGAGGCAAGCAAATAAGAATCAGTATAAAAGCAGCCAATGGTAAATAACGGGAAGGCTCTATTCCTACTGAAAGTTACTGGTTGTTGTTCTACATGAGACGATCACCTACAAACAGGTACAAGCTGTCTGGTAGGCATGATCTAAGAAAAGGGGCTGATCAGACTGTTTTACCAGCTACATCCATCTTTTCATAATCTTTTCTAGATACTTATTCACTGATGCGCTTTGCTGAAATGACACTTCTTGGATGAAGGACTGTGAGATGACCTAGGTCATACAACCTGAGATTTCCACAGCAGACACCAGCAGGTATTTGGGTGACGTGATGAATGAATGAATGAATGAAAATACATTTGTACAGCGCGATTGCTGCCCTGAGGCGTCCAAGCGCTAGGGAACCAGAAGGGGTGTAGTGAGACTGTCAGAGACTAGGAGGAAAAAAAGGGGAGGCTGAAATGATTACGGGGATTTGAATAGATGAGTTTTTAATTGCTTGCGGAAAGAGGCAAGGTTCGGGTTAGATCTCAGGTGAGGGGGAAGGGTGTTCCAGATT
Source organism: Lissotriton vulgaris (assembly GCF_964263255.1). Taxonomy (NCBI): domain Eukaryota; kingdom Metazoa; phylum Chordata; class Amphibia; order Caudata; family Salamandridae; genus Lissotriton; species Lissotriton vulgaris. The sequence goes on from NC_141694.1 coordinate 573,715,544, forward strand.
TTTGAGGCGTTAAGGGTGAACATTCTTCCACCTGCTCTAGATCTCTTGATTCTGGGAATTGTTGCCATAAAGGCCTGGCTGGAACGTAGTTCACGGCCAGGGTGGTATTGGCTGACTAGGCTACGCAAGAGTTTTGGGCCCGAGTCCCAGAAGGCCTGATGGGCAATGCACATTGCCTTAAAGGTCACTCTTTTTCGCACTGGTAGCCAATGAAGGCTGGTCAGTGCCTCTCTGACTGAGGTTCTTCGTGGAATTTGCAGTAGAGTGCGGGCCGCACAGTTCTGCACCAGTTGCAACCTATTTAAAGAGTACTCTGGGGCTCCCAGGTAAAGGACGTTGTTTGAGTCCAGGCGTGATTGTATTAGGCCCTGAATAGCTGTTTGTTTGGCCTCCATTGGGAGCAGGGGTAGGACCTTCTTCAATGTCCGAAGAAGTCCAAAGCAGATGGCGGAGAGCCTTGTGGCCTGAGTGTTAAAGGTGAGGTTCTTGTCCAGCCACACCCCTAGGCTTTTGATGTTATCTTTTGGGGCCGGGGGGGGGCCTAGACAGGTGGGCCATAATGACTTGAAGAGGGTCGGGTCAGCCGGGCCTAGCAACATGAGCTCTGTCTTGTCCCCATTCAACTTCAATGAGGACAGCGTCATCCAGGACTTCACCTCCTCCAGACATTTGGTAAGACCCCCCGATGGAGAATGTTGGGCTTCCTGCGCTAAGGAGACCACCAGCTGTGTGTCGTCCGCATAGGAAATGATCTTAACTCCATGCGGACGAACTACCTCAGCCAGTGGCCTCATATAGATATTAAAAAGCGCAGGGCTTAAAGAGGAGCCCTGAGGGACTCCACACTTCATCGGTATGCTGGAGGAGACGGCTTGTCCGTCAAACACCTGGAATGACCTGTCACTCAGGAAGGATTTTATCCAGAGCCAGGCCTTATCCACAATGCCGACGTTTGCTATACGGTTCAGTAAGGTGTTATGACTGACCGTATCAAACGCCGCACTGAGATCAAGAAGGACCACTGCCACTGATCCTCCTTGATCGATGATTTTTCTGGACTCCTCGACGACCATAAGGAGGGCGGACTCTGTTCCATGCTTAGGCCTGAAACCTGTCTGTGTAGGGTCTAACAACAGATTGTTTTCCAGGTAGTTGACCAATTGGAGATTGATGTGTTTCTCCGCGATTTTACTGACCCAGGGGAGCAGTGAGATCGGGCGGTAGTTGGCAAAGTCCGAGGGGTCCAGATGA